>NC_136067.1:1837498771-1838098771 GCF_964261635.1 Lissotriton helveticus
CTTCCAAAGCATATGTGTTGGGGGAGGCAGCCTTAGAGCACGTTGTTCGGAGCTTTGCATGTGTTCAATGCATGAAGCTGCTGTTTACTGGTCTGCGAGAGATGCACGAACCTGAGAGCATTTTGCTTGTGGATGAGAGATGATAATGTGTTTTAGCGAGTGTAGCGCAGAGCTTTGACCAGGAACACGCACAGTGCAGACCTGTGGTGGTTTCACGCTCCCGCTTCATAGTGCAGACATGCTCTGCTTCCTGCAGCTGCCGGCATGACACACACCTCCTGCAGAGCAACAAAATAAACTCATCCGGACCACATGGCTGACGGCGCTTATGCTGTCAGTCTGGTCATCTCCCCAGGGTGGAACACCTCTCACAGACACAGCAACTCCTAGTCACAGCCTCGCCCACCGACCCCCCCCCCCCCACTCCTGAGCGCGCAAAAGTGATATGTGATGCAGTTTGCCGCAGTGCTTAATTTGTAAAACAGTAAGTGCTGGTGCACAAAGTTTTGCTCAAAGCCTGTAGGTGGCAGTATGAATATTGGGGATGCCGCATAGCAATGTTACGTATTCTTGATTACACATCATGCCTATTTCATCCAGCACCGGTCACCCCTTTTCCTGAACTCAAGCATGTTCTTTTTTTTGTTACTGCTTTCTTCCTGTGCCACTGTTTTTTCATATTTCTCTTCCTCTTTCTTTCCTCCCTCTTTTTATGTTTTTATCTCTCGGCTTTGGGTGAAAGTCTGATTAAGATAAATAGGTAACAGTCCCAAAAAATAGGTGCTGGTGGGCCCCACCTGCATCAGCCAGTTCAAATCAATCTCTGAGACAGCATATTTAATATACCTTTCCGTCACAGTCACTGGCACCAACTTCCCAACCAGGTTTAGGCTCCACACTCCCCAATACTTATATTCATACACATTCAGAATGTGCCAGCGCTCATAGGGTTACAACTGCTGCATAGTACCAGAAATGGAAGGGCACTGTCAGGCCTGACTGTCCCAACAGGATGTGAGAGGCTCCAGCGCACATGCTCTCAGTTGCCTGCAAATAAATGATCATTATTACTCAGTCTTGCTTTCAATCTGCAGCTGCCTGGTGTTCTGGAGGACACCAAAATAGTCTGCACATGAAAGTCTCTTCACACAACTCTGGAAGAAAAGCGAAGAAGTGTCCTGATTAAGTGCACCCCAGAAGCCCCGACGGAATGCACTCCTAGCAGCGTCAGCATCCACTCCAGTGCTGTGCTGCCAACATAGTGAGGTCAGCAAGAGGCTGTGCGTGCTGCACCGATCACGCAGGAGCCAAGCAGTTCCCAGCTCCTACTGGCCTATTCTATTGTCTTGTGATTGCCGAATTGCTTAATGGACGGACATGGAAGCACTTCAGCAATCAAAAGAAAATTGAACACGCCACAAGGTGCAGGAGGTGTGAACTGCTTGGCTCATACAAAAATATAATTAAATCTAAGATTATTTAAACTCACCTGACCTCGATGGATCAGAGTATTCCGGGGCCAAGCTTTGTTCCAGTGCCAACTATTCCACATGGATGTGGCTGGCATCCTGCTGGGAGAAAACCCCTTTGAAGGGTGGCTGACTGGCAGCGTGGATGCTGGCTGGCCCTTCGTATTTCACCAGCGCTGTTCGTGTGTGTCACTGTCCTCAAAACCGTCCGTTTTATTTGCCTTTGCATTGCAGCTTGATAATAGCAGCTGTAGTAGGTCCAGGGGCAGGAGCCCCTCGGTCTCCAGAGTGGGAGTCTCAGAGCCACCACGAGGAGCCTCTAAGCAGCCCCGTCCGGACAGTCACAGCAGGGCCTCATAATGAGAGGCACAGGCGGCGGTGCGAGGAGTGGGGGCTTCAAAAACGAAACTTACAAACATAACTTCCGCCCGCTTGCACCGCCCAGTTAATTACTAAATTTTCTGTCTCGGGGCCGGGCAGCAAATGAACAATGTTGCCACTTGCCGTGGTGCTGCAGCCCCAGTGAGATCACAAAAGGTCGAATTAATTATGTATGGCAGGCCTGCTTTAGCTGAATACAGTCCAGTGCGTGCGAGGCTCGAGCTGTTTAAAAAGTAAGGCACGCACCTTTAATTTTACTCCGACTACCTCAGGCTCACATTGACTTTGTGCGGATAGTGCCTCACCACCATAGACCCGGCCCTGTTGAATAAGTGCCGGTGCTTAAGCACTGATACCACAGCATTCCCCAGCATCCGCCATCATACCAGACAGGGATGATAGCTCTGATGTTCTGATAGATACATCTGCCGTGTGGATTCCTCACCTTGTGAATATTCCCTTGCACCAGCAACATTCGGAAATTCTTTTCGTAGCCTCGCGGCGACGTGGACTTGGACGTCATAGAGGCACGGCATCGCTCGTGACTCCGCTGACGTCACCGACGCCTATAATAGGTCCACGCCGGCGTGATGACATCAGTTCCCTTTTTTCCGCGTCGTCAACGCTAATGGTTTTCTGGGATCGTACTGTAGCTTCTTGGTAACTTTGTTACTCTTGTTCTATTATTGCTGTTTCTGTTTTCTTCGAGATGTCGTCGAAGAAGACTGGCTTTAAGGCTTGCGGAGAATGTGACAAGACAATGTCTATTACTGACCCGCATGAGTGCTGCGTCTGGTGCCTGAGTTCCGACCATGACGTTGAGGATTGCCCTTGTTGTAAGAAGATGACCCCAAAGGCCCTGCAGGAAAGGGAGACGAAACTCCTCGTGGCAAAGTTGAAGAGTAAGAAGGTTAAAAAGACTTCAAAGTCTCGATCTCGGCGTTCGAGGTCGAGGTCTCGATCGAAGTTGCGCTCGGACTCGTCTTCAGCTCATGTTTCAAGATCCTCAAGAAAAAAGCATAAGAAGAGGAGCCATGAGTCACGTCATCACTCAGGGAAGGACTCTGGTTCGAGGCCGAAGTCGCAGGTCAAACTTCTTAATAAAGAAGCAGAGGTTTCGGCGTCGGAGGCTCAGGACTCTGTTGGTGAGGCTTCGCATCCGAATTCGCCCGAGTCGCCGAAGCAGATGGCTGTCCCTTCTCCAGATCCGTCCAATCCTTCTGGTCGGGAGGATGAAGGTGAGGTGCAGGAGGTTGGTGAGGCCGAGGTTCCGGTGCCTGCGAGTTCGTCGACCCCGGTTCCGGGACTCGGGGAAGAGGTCGACGTCGTGTCGACTCCGCCTCCTCGGAATCAGCCCGGAGGACCGTATCCAGATTTTCCGGCTCCAGGTCAGGATCCATCCCAATTCCTGAACGCCATGTTACTCCAGGGCGATGTACCCGTCTGGTGCACCTGTTGGTCCCACGGGTCCTATGTCTTTTAACTTGGGTGTTCCCCAAGCTTATGCTCCTGCGCCCTTCATGCCTTTTATGCCGGTTCTACCACCACATTGGCATTTTCCGACACCGCCTGTGTCGTCGACACCAAAGCGTACGACGCTGGTTCCATCGACGCCGGTGCCTACGACTCCGAGGCAGGATTCTGTTCGACCTCGTGTGAAACGACTTCATCCGACTTCGGGTTCGACGCCGGCCCCGTCGGAGTCGGTTCCGGATCCTTCGACTTCTATTGTGAAGGAAAGGTCACGGAGAGAAGCCCAGAGACGTCTGGAGGAAGAACAATATCGATATGCTGATATGGAGGAAGGAGAGTTGCAGGAGTCTGAAGATCCTTTTGAGGACCTGGGAGAGGCCAGTGGGTTTGAACTGTCTCCTGAGTGGGATTTGGCTTCGGTGTCAAATGTACCTTCAAAGGATGTGGTGCCTTATCACACTGTTATTAAAAAGGCGTCAAATTTGTTGAACATTACTCTACCCACTGCTGAGCATAAGTCAAATCTTTTAACTGAAGTTCTTCACTCACCCTCCTCTTCTATTGAGCCAATGTTGCCCTTTAATGATGCGTTAGCTGAACCCTTCTATGAAGTTTGGAAGAAGCCTTTGTCTACTCCTGCAGTTTCTAGGGCAGTGGCGAGGAGGTACAGGGTTGCGCATGGTGACCCTGATTTTTTTGTCAACGCACCCCCTGCCTGAGAGTTTGGTTGTGCAAGCTGCCTGCTCGAAGAGGTCTGCTGGTGCTTTTCCGCAGGTTCCTGGGGATAAGGAGTCCAGAAAGCAGGATCAGACTGCCAAGAAGGTCTTCTCCTCAGCCAGTATGGCGTTAGAGTCAACCAACGCAACTTGTCTGATGGGGCGGTATATCCATGCCTTGATGGATTCTGTTAAGCAGTTGGTTCCGAAAATCCCTGAGGAGGATAGAAAGGATTTTCAGGAGGAGATATCGGACACTCAGGCTGCTGCGAGGCAGGTGATTCAGAGTGGGTTGGACACTGCTGATTCGGTGGCGAGAGTCATGGGCTCTTCCGTGGCCACTAGGAGAGCCGCATGGCTTAAAACGTCAGAGTTCTCTACAGATGTTCAGTCTGTTTTGATGGACTTGCCTTTTGATGGCTCAGGATTGTTTGGCAAGAAGGCTGATGCGGCCTTGGAACGTTTTAAAGACAGTAGGGTCACTGCGAAATCTTTGGGCCTTCAGTCCAGGGGTACCACTGGAAGGCGCTTCAGAGGATTTGGCAGATCTTCCTTTCGTTCCTACAGACCATCGCAGCAGCAGCCACAGCAACAGCAAAATACGCTGTACAAATCATACAGGGGCAGGCAAAGAGCCCGTCCTAGAGGCCGTCAAGCTTCCTCCTCCTCCTCCTCTTCTTCCCCTTCCCAGCCCCCTGCCAATGCAGCAAAGCAGCCCTAGATCCGCCATTCCGGATCATGTGGTCCCAGTGGGGGGCCGGCTTACCCATTTCCTACGAGATTGAGAACCCAAAGATCCGATGTTATCAATTCCCAATCTCGTGGGGATGGGTATGCTCTTCCCTTTCGGGAGTTTCCCCCAAATTACCCTCCTTGCCAGGGTTTTTGTTCGGAGGACCACCTGCTTCTCCTGCAGGAAGAAGTCCTGGCATTGTTCAGAAAGGGTGCGATAGAGGTGGTTCCGGAGCAGGAGAGTGGTCAGGGATGCTACTCCCGGTATTTTCTGATCCCCAAGAAGGATGGCAGATTTCGGCCAATCCTAGATCTCAGGATCTTGAACCTTTACCTGAAACAGGAAAAGTTCAAGATGCTCACTCTTGCACAGGTTCTTCAAGCGCTGCTGGAAGAAGACTGGATGGTGTCGCTCGACTTACAGGATGCGTATTTTCATATTCCCATCTTGAAGTCGCACAGAAAGTATCTCCGTTTTACGGTTGGGTCGCAACACTACCAGTTTGCGGTCCTTCCGTTTGGTCTTACTCCTGCGCCTCAAGTCTTCACCAAGGTGATGGCAGTGGTGGCGGCGCATCTCAGAAGGTCAGGGATTCCTGTATTCCCTTATTTGGACGACTGGCTGATCAAGGCAGAGTCGTCCGAGAAGGTGCTCCATCATCTGCAGGAGACAACTCAGTTGTTGCACAGGTTGGGTTTTTCAATAAATGTACCCAAGTCTCACCTGGTGCCCTCCCAGCGCAACCTGTTCATAGGTGCGGTACTGGATACAACTGAATGCCGTGCATTCCCTCCTCAAAGGATTCGCGACATACAGGCAACTATTCCTTTATTTTTCAATGGAGCGGTTGTTCCAGTCCTGAAGGTCCTTCGCCTGCTCGGTCTGAAGGCTTCTTGCATTCTGTTGGTCAACCATGCACGCTGGCACATGAGGGCACTCCAGTGGTGCCTACGCAGGCAGTGGTATCAGCACAGTGGAGATCTCGGGGAGTCAGTGAGGATCTCCAGAGAAACTGCGACGGATCTGTCTTGGTGGAGCGTGGAAGGCAATCTGTCGCAAGGAAAGCCTTTCCAACTGCCTCCATCGGTGGCCACAGTAATAACGGATGCATCCACTCTAGGGTGGGGTGCTCATCTGGGGGACCTGGAGGTCAAGGGTCTTTGGTCTCCGGAGGAAAGGTTGCTTCATATCAACATTCTAGAGTTGCGGGCGATACGTCTGGCGCTCAAGGCCTTCCTCCCTTCCCTTCGCGGTCGTTCGGTCCAGGTCCTGACGGACAACACGACCGCGATGTGGTACATCAACAAACAGGGAGGAGTGGGGTCACAGTGTCTCTGCAGAGAGGCTCTGCGCCTCTGGTCCTGGGTTCAGGACCATCGGATTTGTCTGATGGCAAATCATCTGGCCGGAATTCAGAACGTTCGTGCAGACAGTCTGTCGGCAGTTCTCTGACTAAGGTGGTGACTCCTTTTATTGTGCCTCAGTGGGACTTAAATCTTGTTTTGACCTTTCTGATGGGTGCTCCCTTTGAGCCTCTTCATAAATGTCCTATGAGGCTTTTGACTCTTAAGACAGTTTTCCTCGTGGCGATAACCTCGGCAAGGAGGTTAAGTGAGCTTCAAGCTCTTAGTTCCAAGCCCCCTTTCTTGACCATTCATGCTGATCGAATGGTTCTTAGGACCAGGGCTGCTTTTCTGCCTACGGTGGTGACTCCTTTCCACCTTGGTCAATCCATTACCCTCCCTACCTTTTATCCTCCCCCACACCCTTCCAAGGAGGAGGAGAGATTACACCGTCTGGACCCCAAGAGGGCGGTGTCTTTTTACCTGGACAGAACTAAAGACTGTCGGTTGGATGACCAGCTCTTCATTGGCTTTGCTAGTTGCAAGAGAGGAAGAGCGGTCCATAAGAGGACTTTATCAAGATGGATCGTTCTCTGTATCTGCTACTCTTTGGCCGGTAAGGAACCACCAGAGGGTATAAGGGCTCATTCTACTAGAGCTAAGTCTTCGACCTCAGCATTGGCTAGAGGTGTTACCTGTAGAGGATATTTGTAGAGCGGCAACTTGTCTTCCCTCCACACATTCGCGAAGCATTATTGCTTGGATTCCGAAGTGAGGAGGGACGGTCATTTTGCACGCTCTGTCCTTCAGGATTTCCTGGTCTAGAAGAGTGGACACCCTCCTCCGGGAGTGGGGACTCCTGTGGGACTCTATTCACAAGGTGAGGAATCCACACGGCAGATGTATCTATCAGAAGAACAAGTTACTTATCTTCGGTAACGCTTTTTCTGGTAGATACAATATCTGCCTGTGGATTCCTCACTGACCCACCCGCCTCCCCGTTGTCCACTCTTCTATGCCAGAGTTTCTTTTATGTATTTGTTTTTATTTTCAAGGGGTTGTTTATTTCAAATGTTTTGTTGCATTTGCTTCACACTGTGTGTGTTACCTTGATATTTGTACTGCGTATACTGGGTATCTGTCTACTGTCATTGGTCCGTCTGTGTGCCTCGAAGGCACGGAAAAAAGGGCGGAACTGATGTCATCACGCCGGCGTGGGCCTATTATAGGCGTCGGTGACGTCAGCGGAGTCGCCAGCGATGCCGTGCCTCTATGACGTCCAAGTCCACGTCGGCGCGAGGCTACGAAAAGAATTTCCGAATGTTGCTGGCGTGAGGGGATATTCACAAGGTGAGGAATCCACAGGCAGATATTGTATCTACCAGAAAAAGCGTTACCGAAGGTAAGTAACTTGTTCATATGGGGTGGTACCATACCTGATCCAGCCACGCCTACAGGATCCCCTGATCCGTGGGATGATTGTACCACCCCAGATGTCCCAAATGTCCCTCAGGATGATTTATACCCCTCAAGGCCTTCCCCACCAGAAGACACTATAGGGTTTAATGAATTAATTCACAGGGCTGCACAATATCATGGAGTGGACATGCATACAGACCTTGTTGAGGAAGACATCCTAATGGACACCTTTGATAATGCACTAAGGTCCTCATCCATTTTACCAATGCTCAAATGAGTGGTCAAGCATGCCCATGAAGTCTTCAAGGACCCAGTCAGAACTCGGGTCATTAACCCTCGTATAGAGAAATAATATTAAGTTGCTCCCTCAGACCCAGCATATATTAAAGGTCCGGTACCATTAGACTCACTTGTAGTTTCCAATGCACGCAAGAGAGCAAACTCAGTCATCAGGGGAGGCTGCACCACCAGATAAGGAGTCTAAGCTACTTGACGCATCAGGGAAAAGAACAGCGTCTCAAGCAGCAAACATGTGGCGTATCGCCAATACACAGGCATTATTAGCCAGATATGACAGGGCACATTATGACGATCTAGAGTCATTAATGAGGCACCTCCCTGACAAGTACAAGGATAGAGCAAACAAGCTTATCCAAGAGGGTAAAAACATCACAAACACCTCTATTCGGTGTGCACTCGTTGCAGCAGATACCGCCTCTAGGGCAGTTAACACCAGCGTTTTACTACGCAGACACGCCTGGCTACGTATATCAGGGTTCAAACCTGATTAAGAGGTACAAAGTGCCATTCTTAATCAGCCCTTTGATGAGCAACACCTATTTGGACCCAACGTAGATGTATCACTAGAAAAGATGAAAAAGGATACAGACACTGCCAAATCTATGGGAGCCCTGCAGTAGCCGGCTCCCAGACGTTCATTTCGTCGCTCATCCTATCGAGGTGCCACCAGGGGATATACTTCAGACACAGCTTCTACCTCGTACAAAGCCCCCTGCACAGTCCACTTACAGCAAGGGCTACCAAAGGGGGGGCTACAGAGGTAACAATAACAAAGGCAGAGGTAAAAATAACAACTCCCTCTCTGCCTCTACCCCTGCCCAATGACCCCCTTCCCCTTCCCCTGTCCAACACCTGCCAGCCTGGTAAAACATCACATCAGACAGGTGGGTGCTCCAAATAATTCAATCAGGTTATTGTCTGGAACTAACATCTACTCCCCCAAACATACCACCCAAGCAGCGCCCAATGTCACAGGAACATTTAACATTGCTCAGACAGGAGGTAATATCCCTCCTGCAGAAAAATGCAATAGAAGTAGTTCCAGAGCATCACAAAAACAAAGGAGTATACTCCTTATATTTCCTAATACCAAAGAAGGACGGAGCTCTAAGACCCATCCCAGACCTCAGCCCTTTGAACATTTACATAGTCGGATCATTTTCATATGGTCACACTCCAACAAGTCCTTCCACTGATGGTACCAAACGACTTCCTTGTCACTCTAGATCTCAAGGACGCCTACTTTCATATTCCCATCCACACAGCGCACAGAAAATATCTCAGATTTGTGCTAGACGGGCAGCACTACCAGTTCAAAGTGCTCCCATTCGGAGTCACTACAGCGCCAAGGGTGTTCACCAAATGCCTAGCATTAGTAGCAGCACACTTAAGAAGACAACCTATTCATGTCGTTCCATATCTGGACGACTGGCTCATAAAAGCCAACTCATACAGCCAGTGTGTGCAACACACTCACGCTACTATTCAACTGCCTCACGACTTGGGATTCACAGTAAATCACACCAAATCGCACCTTCAACCCTCGCACATACAACAGTATCTCGGCGCTACAATAAACAACCTACTAACACTAGCTTATCCCTCTCCAGCAAGGATAACAAGTGTACAAGCTCTCCTAACAAAATTCAAACCGCAACACTCGCTACCAGCTCGAGTGTTCATGCTCTTGCATATTTGTAGTACCGCACTTCAAGAGTGCCTAGCATACCAATGGAACCAGGCTCAAGGTCAACTGACCGACCTAGTGTTGGTAGACGGTCGGACTCATCGGCCTCTGCAATGGTGGAACACCAAAAACCTTTCCAAAGGGCGACCGTTTCTAGAGCCAGTTCCTTAAATAGTCATGACAGCGGACGCATCGCTCTCCGGCTGGGGAGCTTACCTACTGCATCACACCATGCAAGGCAGGTGGACACCGCAACAGAAGCTACTCCACATCAACCACTTAGAGTTACTACCTGTGTTTCTAGCCCTAAAAGCATTTCAAACTCAAGTGTTAGGCAAAGCTGTCTTAGTCCGCACAGACAATATGACAGCTATGTACTACTAAAAAAACAAGGGGGGGAAGACACTCTCTGCAGCTCTCTGTTAGCACAGCAGATATGGAGATGGGCTATATCACTAAAGATCTTTCTCTTAGCCCAACACGTCCCAGGAGTGCAAAACACTATAGCAGATCTACTAAGTAGTCAAACACAGCATATCCACGAGTGGGAACTTCATTCTTTCAAATGTGGGGACAACCTCAGATAGACCTCTTCGCAGTCCACAAAAACGCAAAATGCCCACACTTTGCCGCCAGATACCCACACCCATTGTCCAAAGGCAATGCGAAATGGATGAATTGGTCAAAACTATTTGTGTACGCTTTCCCTCCTCTCCCACTACTTCCGTTAGTGGTACGCTAACTACAGCAACATTCCCTAACTCTCATTCTAGTCGCTCCAACTTGGGCCAGGCAACCGTGGTACACCACGCTGTTGCAGAAGTCTGTAGTACCACACCAAAAACTAAACCTATCTCCACGCCTATTAACACCGAACCATGGAGAGATCAGACACCCGGACCCAGCTCAGCTCAAACTAGCGATCTGGCTCCTGAGGTCATAGAGTTTGGTTACCTCAACCTTCCCCCAGAATGTATGACCGTTATCAAAGAAGCTAGACGCCCCACTACTAGAGCATGTTATGCCGCTAAGTGGAAACGGTTCGTCATATACGGACAAAACAACCAAATGAATCCTTTAGATGTGTCTATTCAACACATCATAGGATATCTACTACACCTTCAAAAGTGTAACTTAGCCTACACATCTATTAGGCTACACCTCGCTGCCATTGCAGCATACCTACAAAATAGACAACACCTATCTCTTTTTAGAGTACCAGCTATTAAAGCTTTTGTGGAAGGACTCAAAAGAATAATTCCTCCCAGGACGCCACCTGCACCAGTGTGGAATTTAAACGTGGTTCTCACAAGATTAATGGGACCTCCCTTTGAACCATTACATAAATGTGAATTGCAATTCCTAACCTGGAAAGTAGCTTTCCTAGTAGCCATTACTTCTCTCAGAAGAGTTAGTGAATTACAAGCATTTACCATTCAAGAACCCTTTCTGCAAATGCATCATAACAGTGGTTCTTCGTACTAACCCTAAGTTCCTTCCTAAAGTCATTTCACCATTCCATCTAAATCAATCTGTTGAGCTGCCCATATTTTTCTCACAGCCTCAGTCGCAGAAAGAGCTCTACATACCTTAGATGTCAAAAGAGCATTACTATACTATATCAAAAGGACACTAGCTTTTCGGAAAACAAAACAGCTTTTTGTGTCTTTCTCACCGCCACATAAAGGCAATCCCATATCAAAATCAAGGATCACTAGGTGTATTGTTAAATGCATACAAATATGTTATCACAAAGCCAAACGTACATTAACAATTCCTCCAAAAGCCCATTCTACAAGGAAAATAGGGGCTTCAATGGCGTTCTTAGGGAACATTCCCCTAGATGATATATGCAAAGCAGCCACATGGTCTACACCGCACACATTCACAAAGCATTACTGTGTAGATGTGGAAACTAAACAAGCCACTGTGGGCCAGGCTGTACTAAAAACTCTGTTACAGACAACTGCAACAGATACTGGTGGTCGCCGCTAAATTTGGGTACTGCTATACAATCTATGCATAGTGTGTATTCTGCAGCTCATATGCCTCGAACGGAAAATGCTACTTACCAGTATGCATCTGTTCTTGGCATGTGAAGCTGCAGAGTTACACACGCCCACCCGCCTCCCCGGCTACCTTTATCTGTTCCAGTATTATCTTACTTAGATACAAATCACATGGACATCACTACCTCTTGTACAGCTCCATCACTTCCCTAATGACGAAAAACAAACTGGGGATGGAGCCAATGCCCATGCGCAGTATCATCCGAAGGAGTAGTCACCTATCCCGTGACTTCCAAAGACTTTTCTACCACAAAACAAACTGCAAACATCCGGGCCTAACACTAGGTGACCATCTATGCATAGTGTGTAACTCTGCAGCTCTACATGCCAAGAACAGATGCATACCGGTAAGTAGCATTTTCCTTACTGCAGCTTCCTCAAATGATTTAGTGCTAGAGGTAAAAAGAGCTGAAGGTATTCAGATGTGCTTCTGTTTAGTTGCTGTCGTAAAAGTTCTCCGTTCCTCTACGTCAGATTCCATCAGTCATGCAGTCAGTCAGCATCTGCCGCAAATGCGCAATGTAACTGTGGATGTAGTCATATCTGGGAAAGATGGAGCTGTGATTGAAGTCCAGTGCTGCCACCTGGCAATGTTGAAAACTTTAGAAATGTTGTACCGGAGGTTAGTAACCCTTTCTTCCACTCTAGACACTTAAGGGTAATGTAAAAAAATAATAATGTGAAATAGTCAAAGAGCCAATGTAAATTAGTGATCCTATAGGGACTTTTTATTTTGCTTAATTATGAAGTATGCGAACAAGTTCCACAAAACCATATACAGATCAGGATTGCTACATAAATGATTTTAACACGTATGTTTTTTGTCAGTCTGGTTTCTGATGATTATATTTTTTTACGCAGGTCATCCGGGGGCTTCTCAAATTTTGGCCAAAAACGTGTAGCCAGAAAGAGGTAAGGTCTTGCTTCTAATAAACTTCAAAACATACTCTCCGTGTAAAGTGTGCAAAGTTTGTGGTGTTTTATAAAAAAAAAAGCATTTTTTAGTGTCACTGTTCCGGTATTACCATTAGCATGCTAGCCAACTGCCAGGATTTACCATTATAGTAACATAATATTGCCCATTCCCCCTGTCACTTTGACATTTGTTAAATTTGATATTCCCTCTGTACCCCACTATTAACCATGGAGTTAATCGTCTTGAATAAAGTGATTCTGGTGACTTGTTTCCTTTGGACTTCATAGTTGTTTTCACAATGCCCCTCAACCTGGGCCAAAAAATAATTTGCAAGTTATTTTGTTAGTTTACGTTGTCCCAGTGGAGGAGATATTTATCAGGAGGTCACCCATGAGTTAGGGCTCTGAACCACAACTTGGAATATGCAGCTTGATGCATGAGCAGCCTTTCTTGCTTTTCTGTTTGAGAAATGAAGGCACTTAACTAATTTTTCCTGCTGCCAAAAGAAATTAAAGGACATTTTAGCAGGGCCTTTTGATACTGTGGAGAAAGAGAGTAATAGAATTTAGTATCTAGGCGTAAAGGTTTGTTCTCCAACATTGAATCTTTTACATATTCACATGCTTGAATCATTCCCCTCCTTCAGGCTGTGAATCCCTGGTAAATTAAAATAGCTGTAAATTGTGTTAAAATGGCCATAGGCTGTAAACATCATTTGATTAGTAGCACATTCATCTCATTTGAATAACCTCAAATGTAAGCAGTGAGGTGGAAGCTTCAGCTCTCCTACTTCCAGTAGAGGGCGCCATACCTCAAATGTATATCACCTGTTGTATGTGAGATAATGACTTGACAGAGTTCTGCTCTAACTTTTCAGTGAACCAGAATTTGGTACTATTTTGTTCTTCCCTGGATTTAAGCCAACCCCATCTTCAGCACTGAAGTGCTGCAAGTTGTTTCTAGGGAGGATTCTGTCTTTTCTGGGCCAGCAAGATCTTTTTATCTGACAGTTAACTGTCACCAACTGTCATCATGGCTAACAGAGAAAACAATATTTTTTTCAAACCTTGTTCTGCTTGTGGACACAAGAAGATTTAAACTGATGACCATTACTCCCAGTGTATTTATTATCAATCTCGTAAGGCATCAAAATGTAATTTATGTAAGACTTTTACAATTAAGACAGAGATAGGAGGTTGGCATTATAAATTTGTGGCTGAGAATTGTCCTCCTAAGGGAGATGTCCCCTCTTCAGGGGAAGATTCCAAAGAAAAGTGTCCCTCAATCACTTCCATGAAGGCAGCGCAAAGAGGAGACTTATTCAGTTTCCTGAACTGGACTTATGTGGTACAGTGCTTACAGCCACCTGCTCAAATATTAAACAAGGAAAACATTCCTCTAACCAATCCAAGGAGCATCAGCCATTGGAAAAAATGAAAAAGCTTTCTAAAACTTTCTTCAACCAGGAAATCATCATAGGCGACGAGAACCTCGATGAAGATACCATAGTTGATGAGATCTGCTCCGTCGACAAGACCATCAACGGCACTGCTAACGAATCCGATAATATCGGAGATGTCTGCCGAAGATACGGTAGATTTCAACTTCGTAGACATCAACTTTGAAGATACCAGTCTTTTCACCATTGAAAGTGTCAACTTTACCCCCAACACATATTTTACAGTCTGACAAGGAAGATGATGCTAGTGATTACGCTTCGCAGACAGCTTCCAGCCCAACGCAACCCGATGTAAGCTATGTCCCAGATTTTGGAGAAGATATATACGACAATGAATCCAGCCAATATAAAGATCATCAGGATTTCCTATGCATCAAACCTCTTATTCTTGCATGCGACAACACAGCGTAGACAATACAGGGAGCCTAATGTCCAGGTAATTGGCTTTTTTATCTTCATTACAGCAGATAATGAACACAAGCTAACTACCACAACATCCAGCTGATAATCCCAAAACGAGGTTAGTTCCTCCTGCACCTTTTCTGCTATCTCCTCTACTTTCTACTTTACTGGCTATGCCAATCACACCATTCTCCGGTCCTCAGAACAAGGATAGCAGACATATTGGTAGTTTGGGGTGGAGCATTTCGTCTACAGCAGCTCCTCCAATTAAAGCAGCTAATTACATAACCATTGTAGAATGATATGGTTGACAAGTATTGAATAACGTCACTGTAGTGCTGGAACTCATCTTGGAAGAAGATGAGGAGTTAAGGCAAGAAATATCCCTTAGGAAGGAGAACAAACCACTTTATTGTTGATACTGCTGTGGATGACTCCAACACAGGTTTTAACCAGCTTGCAGGAGGTACTGTATTAAGAAAATAAGGCTGATTAAAGTCCACAGCCTTCCGCCCTGAGATCCACATGCCTTTTGCTGACCTAGCTCATTTTTGGAAAGCACACGGATGAGGCTATTCAACGCCTCAAAACTTATAAAGCAAAAGCATTAGGGCCTTTTTAGGAAGCTAGCATGGCTACCCCCACTTTTTGTCTGGTGTAATTGTGTTTTTGAATTAATCTGCTGGGATCCTGCTAATCAGGACCCCAGCAGTTGTGCTCTCAGCCCCTAAAATTGTTTTGGTAAGTACTTTTGTACCTCCAAAATTGACTACTGGTGTACCCGTATGAGTTTCTAGTATACGGTCCTAAAGTATCCAGCGCAAAGGTACACCAGGGGTCTCCTATAAGCTGCAGCATGCATTGTGGTACCTCAGGGAGTCCACTTGTACTGACTACATGCCTGCCAATGCAGCCTCTGTGAGCTGGTGCTTGCACCTCTCACAACAGATAATAGTTTCCCAAACTCTGGATCCATGGCCCTGGTCCTTATTTACCGGCCTCCCCAGCTAATGCCAGCCTTCCCTCCTTCCCTTAGTCAACAGTTGGCGAATCTCATTATGAACCATGCCAGAGTCTTACTTATTGGGGACCAGAACTACTGGTTCAACGATGTGGGTGGGGGGCCTCAATCGGCTGAGCTCACTGAACTACTCTCTAACATCAATCTGGCTCAATAAATCACCGCCCCACCCTCATCAAGGGCCACATTCTTGACCAACTCTGGTCTTACAATCTTGAACTTTCACCCCCTATCATCTATCCCTGTATATAATCCGATCATCACCTGATCAAATTTACTATCACTTTCAGTGGCAGAGCAAAGACTCCTAAGGTAGAGGGAGGCCTGACCAGAAAATGGAGCGCACTCGATATCCAAGAGTTTATTAACACGCTAGCTAGCTCCTCTCCCACGGTTAATCCCAATTCCAATGTCGATGCCATGGAGAAAGAGATTACGGATTGGCTATTGGCGGCCAGCGACATCCACGCTCCCCTCATTAAATTTTCCCGGGCCAGACACTGCGAAGCCCATAAATGGTTCACTAGTGAACTGAAAAATCAATAACTATTGCTCCGTCAGCTAGAAAGAAAATGGCGGCATGATTTTGACAGTAAGGATAGACCGCTTTATCTGTCAGCCCGTAGGGATTATAAGAAAGTTATATTGGCAGCCAAGACCTCGTATTTCACTACCAGGATTCTCGCTGCCTCTAATAAATCCAAACAAATTTTTAGGATCGTGAATGAGCTCTGCAACGATGATAGAATTTCACCCTGTCGGACTCCCACTCAAAAGCAGTGTAACCTGCTGAACACTTTTTTCGTGGAAAAAATTGAAGCGATCAGGGCTAGTATTCCTATCACCTCTTTGGTGAAGCCCCCGAACAACAATCCAATCAACCCCTTGACCATGAATCATTTTAAAGCTTTATGTCCCGACACCTTACTTGAATTAATGTCTCGAGTGAAATCAGGCTCTCCTAAGGATTGCTGCCCCTCTTCTGTCCTAAAGGTTACCTTTGCAGCTTTACCCCATAGTATTTTCTCTCTCCTTAATGAATCTTTAAGGAAGGAGAAGTACCAAGAACCTTCAAGAACGCCACATAAGTCCCGCTCCTTAAGAAACCTGGAGCAGACCCCTCCAACCTTTCTAACTATCACCCTATATCCCTTCTCCCATATTTGGCAAAAATCCTGGAGGCCCACGTGCCAAATTGCCTCTTTAAATTTATTGAAGATGCGGACTACTTGGAGCCGAACCAAGCTGGCTTTCGGCCAGGGCATTCCACTGAGTCAGTCATCCTGGCGCTGATGGACACCCTGAGGGCTAACGCTGACTTAGGAATTCCTCAAGCACTTGTGCTCCTGGATTTATCGGCAGCGTTCGACCATACCATCTTGTTGAACTGTGTCGAACAAGCTGGTATTCGGGGTGCCGCCTTCCAGTGGATAAAGTCCTTTCTTACGGAAAGAACTCGGGCAGTACGCCTTGGGAGTTGTACTGCTCCGAATCAATCCACGTCCTGTGGGGTCCCACAGGGCTCCTCCCTCTCCCCACTTCTGTTCAACCTTTACATCAGGCCTCTGATTCACTCTCTCAAAGCCAGGGGAACCACTGTCTTCAATTATGCTGACGATCTGCAGCTTGGGTTCTCACTGAAGTCTGCTAGTGCTGCTGCTGAACTTCAATGCACAATGCGTCACATCCAGCATTGGATGGAGGTGAATCAGTTGAAGCTCAACCCTGGCAAGACAGAGCTGGTGCTACCTGGGAAGAACTCCGCACACTTGGGATCTCATTTTTGGCCGGCCGAATTAGGCTCACCCCCAGTCCCCTCACTATCTGTGAAGAGCCTTGGTATTATAGACTCCGATCTTACTCTGAGAGGACAGATGGGCAGTGTGGTCTTGACCAGCTTTTTCCAGCTGCGAACAATTAGGAACATTTCACACTTGTTATCCTACTCAGCTCTGGTTCAAGTGATCATTGCCCTTGTACTTTCACGCCTAGACTTTTCTAATTCTCTGTACACTGGCCTCCCTTAGGGCCTGCTTAACCCCCTCCAAATGGTACAGAATCAGGCGGCAAGACGGATCTACAAACAGCCGAAATGTCAATCGGCCAGGCCTTTACTGGTCAAACTACACTGGCTGCCCAGAGTACATCGTGCCACTTTTAAGACAGGCTGCATAGTCTTCAAAACCCTGCATGGTACGAGCCCCAAATTTCTTAAGTCGGATCACCAAACATGCCCCCACACGTAACCTCCGATCTGCACACCTGCATCTTCTTACCACCCCCACCATCAAACTAAAGAGGTAGGGCGGTCGTAGGTTTTCCTATTTGGCACCCAGGCTTTGGAACTCATTCCCACTCCCAATTAGGAACTGCAACAACTTGCTGGGCTTCAGAAAAGCCTTGAAGACATGGCTTTTCGCGCAACCCTATTAATCTCTGGACTGTGCCCTCAACACTCATTCAATTAGCGCCATGAAACCTTTGGTGACCGTGCGCTTTATAAATCCTTCCTAACATAACATAACATATCTGAGGTCACTGCACTTATAACCTATAAGTCACCGATATGGCAGGCTCTTCATACCTGAGGGCAGGGTGCTTGGTTAAAAGTGTGAGGGTGCCCCTGCATGAGAAGAATACCTGTACAAACCCCAGCGTCTATTCTTCAGGCTTTGTAAGTGCAGTTAGCCATTTTAAGACGTATAGTGAACATCAGTCATTATGAGTTTCCTAACTATATAATGGCTGCTCAGAACCCAGCCATGTTTTGTATCAAACCTGTTGAAATCATACACCAACACCGATTCCAGTTTTGGAAGTGTGATCTCACGTACTGAGGGCCCCCGTAAGGGATCCACCTGTACTCCCGGGAACAGCTTTTCAGGATTTGCAAGCAAGCTAGCGCTGCTTCCAACCACAGAGACAATTCTGCCCTCCTGCTGCAGAGCCAGGCGTGAGCAGGGAGAGGTAGAACAATAGGTTTCCTGTTGCAGGGAGGTGTGACCACCTCCCAGACAGAACTTAGTGTGTTGGGCTGGGATGGGGGTACTTGCCAGCGCCACCAGACTGCTTTGAAGGGCACAGATGGTGCCCTCTTTGCATACTCCAGTTTGAGCCTGTCCAGGAACCCTTGGTTCCCGCTCTGGTGTGAAACTACTAAGGAAAAGGGAGTATCCTCCCCTCTGTCCAGCCCCTCCTCTGGGAGCGAACGCCGGGTTGTCCCAACCCTTTCCTTAGGGTACTTAAGCGCTCCCCTGTGGGTAGGTCCTCTGATTTGTTGTGGGACCAGATTCAACCCTGAAACGACATCGCTCCTCAATCGTCTGGGGACATGGACTGGAACTGAGACTGCATAAAGTAAGGCTCCTGCTGCTTCTAGTCTCGTTGTTCTTTGTCTTCTGCTTCATCTGTGTTTGTGCTTAATCCAGGTTCTGCAGGAGACCTGTGGGCATCAAGGTAAAGCGAATAAATCTCCCTTGGAGTGAAGGAGTCATTCTCCTGCATCTGCAGGCACCGCAACAAAGGTGACCGTCCTGCTGCTCCTGTTGCCCTATGGACTTCCCAAAGCCCAACAACCCAGGTGGTGGTTCTGTGGCTCCCTAGAGGCCTGGCCTGTCTTCTCAGTAATTTTGAGGATAGTATCCCTCCTCGGGACTACTGGGACCAAATCCCTGTGTACCGCACTGACTTGCCTTTGCCAGGGCTTGTTGGCTCTGCACTCCAGAGATCTTCTGGCTGCAAAAAGCTCCAGTACCTCACTTCCTGAAGAACGGAGTCCTCCCTGCATCATGGGACTCTGACTTCGGTGAGCTGCTTGAAGTTTTCCTGCGACTCCTGGGCCTCCAGCCTGTGGATCCTCCTGAGGGTCTTCTCTTGCTTCAGTGCTTGTTCAGGGCCAGCGCAGACTCTCCTGCCTTTGAGTCCTTTGGACCTTGCTGGTCCCAACGTTTGCTCCTTTTTGTTCTCCACACCAGCTGCGGCTACCAAGGCGTGTTGGTGCTCCCACTGGACACCAACCTCTAATTTAGGGCAGCTGGTGCACAGCTCCTGGTCCTCACAGTGGCAGCAACAAGGTCGCCTTTGAGACTTCTGAACCTCTCGACATTGGTGGGCATTGTGCTTGATGGGCGTAGACTCTGTCCCCTCTGCTTGCAGGTTTTTCACTTAAAGAATCCACTCTTGGATTCTACCGGACTCCTTCAGTCTTCTCTAGAGGTATCTTTGAAGTTTCCCATTGTCATGTATGGCAGGCTCTATCGTCACTTAACACCTATGCACCCGGCTTCTTTGGTGCAGGTAATCTGTTTAGCACAAGACTGTATATGTTAAATCCGCCTCCCCAGGCCCCCTCCACCTTTCAGCCCCCAAAGTCTCCTGGCTTGTTGCTATCAGAAACCTGCATGCATTCTGCTGCCTGTCCTTCACATCTGCTTGGCTATGACTTGAATGTTTGTGTATATGTCCATGAAGCACTACTGTAGTGACATCTAGGCCTCTGCAGGAAGGTCACTTCACACACTAAGTTCTGCAGGACATTTGAGGTTGTCTTTCGCCACCTTGGGGAGGTGGTACTTTCATATCTATTCTAAGGTGAGGAATCTGCTGTTATAGGTATCTGTCAGAAGAACAAGTCATTACCTGCGTTAACACTCTGTTCGAGGCATGTGGGCTGCTGAATTCATATCTTGGCATAGATCGCTGCCTAGTGTTGGGTCTGGATGTTTGCACCTTGTTGTCTTGGAAGAGTCTTCGAAGTATCACGAGATAGGTGACTCCTCCCCTGGACTACAGTGCGCATGGGCATCTTCTCCATCCTCAGATTGTTTTTTCCCGCCATTGGGTTTGGATGCACTTCGACAACTCCAACTTCGGGACAGAAGTTTTCCAACTTTCCACTGCAAAAACATTATACTTTCGACAGTATTGTTTCCGTTCGCTGTCCCTCGACTCAACAAAACTTCCTTTTCTCTCCGGTCGTAGACGCGGGCCATTGGGCCTTTTCGATGCCACGTGGACCTTCTGCTGATGGAAAGGACATCGTTTAAAAAATGCCCAGAGTGTGGAGCCGAATTTCCACACAGCGACAAGCATAGGGTATGCAACAGGTGCCTATATCCGGGGCACAGCGAAGAAAACTGTCCAGCTTATGCTCTGTTCCGGTGCAGAAAGAATATCCGGAACCGAAGAGCTGCTCGACTAGAAATGCAGCGGCAGGCACCAGAACCGGAAAACATTTTCGACGACGAACATGAACTCCCAGAGGCAGAGGGCTCGGAAGATCTCGAAATAGTCACTGTAGAGGACCAGTCGGACTCCGATGACCAGATCACACCGGGGCAAACCGTGAGTACCAAAGCCCCTACCCCGCTTCCACACAAGGCTTCGGTCAAAGTATCGCACAAAAGCCTTAGCCGCGACAGAAACACCGCTTCCGATGCCCCGCCTTCCGGCTGGGCTCCAAAGACCACACCTAAGCCTTCCGGTACCCCGGGACCCAGCAAAGCCACTCCATCCCAAAAGGTTGTCGCCCCCAGTAAAGTCGTTGATCCGAAAAAGGCCGTCGCGTCAAAATAGGCCTATGAGCCGAAAAAAGCCGTTGACCCGAAAAAGGTCGTCGAACCGAAGAAGGCCGCCGAACCGAAGAAGGCCGTCGAGCCGAAGAAGGCCGCCGAGCCGAAGAAGGCCGCCGAGCCGAAGGAGGCCGCCGAGCCGAAGGAGGCCGCCGAGCCGAAGAAGGCCGCCGAGCCGAAGGAGGCCGCCGAGCCGAAGAAGGCCGCCGAGCCGAAGGAGGCCGCCGAGCCGAAGAAGGCCGCCGAGCCGAAGAAGGCCGCCGAGCCGAAGAAGGCCGCCGAGCCGAAACAGGTCGTCAACCCTGAAAAGCCCGTCGAACCGAAAAAAGGCGTAGAGCCGAAAAAGCCAGTCGAACCGAAAAGAGGCGTAGAGCCGAAAAAGCCCGTCGACCCTAAGAAGGCTTCACATGATAAAAACGTCCAGCCTAAAGAGACACTCGACCCGAAAAAAGCTGTACAGACGAAAAAAGCAAAATCCACGGCGCCACGGACAGAGGAGGAAGAACTCTTTCACCCAGATCCACAACAAATACTGTATATAGACCCTGAAACAGGACATATAGTCTACAATAGAAACAAAATAAGCCTGGACACTGAAGCCCCTTCTCCTGTTCCTCCTAAGAAAAAGGACTTTGGCACATCCCCTTCAAGACCTTCCACACCTCCTCCTTTCACTCCCAACATGCCTTATGTTCCATATTCTACTTCACTTGTAGATTATGATCAGGAAGAAGACATGGGGGAAGATTCTCAGGATGATTTTATACCACCTGATGATCCAGGGAACCCAGATGACACATGGAGTGACCATAATGACCCCGATGAAATAGATTACACACAGCCCATACCCGATCCCACTACATACCCCACAAAGCCGTCTCCTACTGACGACACTGTCGCTTTTAACCAATTAGTGGACAGAGCAGCTCAGTATCATGGTGTACCGATGCACACTGATCCTATAGAGGAGGATTTCCTATTTAACACCTTCCCAACTTCAGAGAAGAGTGTACGTGTACTCCCTATGCTAAAAGGGGTACTAAAGCATGCACCAGACATCTTTAAAGACCCAGCCAGGGCGCGTGTCCTCAATCCAAGGATTGAAAAGAAATATAAACCGGCCCCTACAGACCCCTCTTATATCAGGTCTCAACTACCACTAGACTCCCTGGTTGTGTCTAACGCTAGGAAAAGAGCAAATAACGGGTGATGTTCCCCCCTCCTGACAAGGAGTCAAAAATTCTAGAAGCATCAGGGAAAAGAGTGGCCTCTCAGGCAGCAAATACCTGGTGGATTGCCAATACACAAGCTCTCATAGCACGCTATCACAGAGCACACTATGACGAACTGGAGGGATTACTACAACACCTACCAGAACCCTATAAGGCAAAAGCTAATGACCTAATACAGGAAGGGAAAATTCATTACTAACGCATCCATAAAATGCGCCCTTGATGTAGCTGATACAGCCACTAGGTCTGTCAACACTAGTGTATTGCTACGCAGGCATGCCTGGCTTTGCATTTCAGGTTTTAAAAATGAAGTGCAGTCTACCATACTCAATCAACCCATTAACCAGGATTTCTTATTTGGACCTGCGGTGGATACCATCTTAGAAAAGATGAAAAAAGACACTGACCCCGCTAAGTCCATGGGTGCACTTCAATTTCAACAGTCTAGAAGCTCTTTTCGTCGCTCCTCCTTTCGAGGCTCAGGCAGAGGCAACACATCACAAACATCTCCAACATATAAAAGTACTACGCAAGGCACCTTTAATAAAGGCTCCAATAGAGGAAGTTATAGAGCAAACAATAACCAGGGCAGAGGACGTGGTAATAACACCCGAGCCTCCACCGCCACCAAACAGTGACTTTCTCACACTCCCTCCACACCACCTAACACCAGTCGGAGGAAGATTAACACAATTCCTACCAGTCTGGAATACCATTACTACAGACAGGTGGGTCAAAAAAATTATCCAGTATGGTTACTGCCTGGAACTCAAATCTACTCCACCCAACATGCCACCCAAACACTGTCCAATGTCCAAAGAACACATCACGCTATTACAACAGGAGGTGAAATCTATCCTAGAAAAAGGTGCCATAGAGCCAGTTCCATTACAACATGAAGGGACAGGGGTATACTCTCTATACTTCCTCATTCCCCAAAAAGACGGCTCCCTCAGACCAATATTGGACCTCAGACCTTTGAACCGATACATCCACTCAGATCATTTCCATATGATCACTCTACAACAGGTACTCCCACCATTCCAGCAAGGCGACTTCCTAGCAACATTAGACCTCAAGGATGCATACTTGCACATACCCATACATCCAGCTCACAGGAAATACCTCAGGTTCACAATAGAAGGTCAGCACTATCAATTCTAAGTCCTCCCCTTCGGGGTAACCACAGCACCAAGGGTGTTTACAAAATGCCTAGCAGTAGTGGCAGCACACCTCAGAAGGCAACACATCCATGTGTTCCCCTACCTCGACAATTGGCTCATAAAAGCCAATTCGTACGTACAGTGTGCCAGCCATACCTCACAGACGATCCAGCTACTGCACAATCTAGGATTTTCAATAAATTACCCAAAATCACATCTGCAACCCTCCCACATACAGCAATATCTGGGAGCAACAATAGACACCTCCGTAGCAAAGGCATATCCAAATCCAGCCACGATAGGCAACATACAATCTCTCATTCAAAAATTTCAGCCACAACACTCCCTACCAGCTCAAGTGTTCATGCAGCTTATAGGCATGATGGCCTCCTGCATATTCATCGTTCCTCATACTCAGCTTCAAATGCCCCCATTCAGGAATGCCTAGCACGCCAGTGGAACCAAGCTCAAGGACAACTAAAAGACCTAGTGTTGGTAGACAGTCGCACAAAACCTTTACAAGGGGCGACTGTTCCAAGAGCCGGTTCCACAGGTACTATTAACAGCGGACGCATCACTGACCTTCCGATGGATCCCCACCGAAACCAGGAAGACCGTCACCCAGGCACTCGTCACCAGCCGACTGGACTACGGGAACACCCTCTACGCCGGAACCACAGCCAAACTTCAAAAAAGACTCCAACGCATCCAGAACGCCTCCGCATGACTCATCCTGGACATCCCACGACACAACCACATCTCCGGCCACCTGAAAGACCTGCACTGGCTCCCCATCAGCAAGAGAATCACGTTCAGGCTCCTCACCCACGCACACAAGGCTCTCCACGACCTGGGCCCAAAGTACTTCAATGACCGCCTGACCTTCTACACGCCCCCCCGCCAGCTACGATCGACCAGCCACGCCCTCGCCTCCGTACCACGCATCTGCTGAGCCACCGCCGGAGGAAGATCCTTCTCCTACCTGGCAGCCAAGACTTGGAACTCTCTCCCCATCCACCTTCGGCTGTCCCAGGACCACCTCTCCTTCAGGAAGCAGCTCAAGACCTGGATGTTCGAGCAGTGACGTACCCCTCTCCCCCAGCGCCTTGAGACCCTCCCGGGTGAGTAGCGCGCTATACAAATGCCTTGATTGATTGATTGATTGACCGGTAGGGGAGCCCATCTCCTTCAATATACAGTCCAAGGTCTCTGGACAGTCAAACAAAAGACTCTACATATAAACCTCTTAGAGTTACTGGCAATATTCCTGGCAAAGAGAGCTTTTCAGAAATACTTGTGCAACAAGACTGTGTTGATCCGGACGGAAAACATGACAGCCATGTACTACATCCAGAAACAGGGGGGCACCCACTCTCTGCAACTATCTCACCTAGCACAGAGCATATGGAAGTGGGCGATTCCTAAGAATATTTATCTCCTGGCAGTACACCTCCCAGGGACAGACAACCAGATAGCAAACCTACTAAGCCGACACAATCCGCAAATACACGAATGGGAGATTCGTCCTCAAGTTCTCCAACCATTCTACCAAAAGTGGGGACATCCAGACATAGATCTGTTTGCCACAAACGAAAACTCAAAATGCCAGTTCTTCGCCGCCAGGTTCCCACACCTGTTGTCACAGGACAATGCGATATGGATGAACTGGTCAGGCAGATTTGCGTACGCTTTTCCACCAACACCGATGATTCCATTAGTGACACGTAAGCCAAGGCAACAGTCACTCACAATGATCCTGGTTGCTCCCACACAGCCATGGTACACAACGCTCCTAGATCTCTCAAGAGTTCCTCACCAAACACTGTGCCCCTCGCCACAACTGCTAACGCAGAACCATGGAGAAATCAGGCACCCAGATCCCAATCAGATGAACCTAGCGATCTGGCTCCTGAAATCTTAGAATTCGGATATCTTAACTTGCCTCCAGATTGTATGAACATTATCAAAGAAGCAAGGCGTCCCACTACCAGAGCATGTTACGCAGCTAATTGGAAAAGATTTGTTATTTACTGTAATAAAAATCAAATCAATCCATTGGATGCCTCCATCCAAAATGTAATATGTTACTTGCTACACCTTCAGAGATGTAACCTAGCATACTCATCCATAAGGCTACACCTCGCTGCTATAGCAGCATATCTTCAAAACAGACAACACATGTCCATATTCAGAATCCCACCTATCAAAGCTTTTATGGAAGGACTTAAAAGAATTATCCCTCCAAAGCATCCACATTCTCCAGTCTGGAACTTAAACATAGTGCTTACCAGACTCATGGGACCTCCTTTCGAACCACTTTATTCATGTGAACTACAATTCTTAACATAGAAGGTGGCATTTTTAATTGCTATTACCTCTCTCAGACGAGTGAGTGAGCTACAGGCACTAACCATTCAGGAACCATTCATGCAAATTCACCACAATAAAGTAGTGCTGCGTACAAACCCGAAATTTATGCCAAAAGTTATATCCACTTTCCACATCAATCAGTCCATAGAATTGCCAGTTTTCTTTCAAAACCCGCAATCTGTAGCTGAAAGAGCCCTACACACACTAGACGTTAGAAGAGCTCTCTTATATTACGTTGACAGAACAAAATCATTCAGGAAGACAAAGCAACTATTAGTCGCTTTTTCACCACAACATAAGGGCAATCCCATTTCCAAAGCAGGAATAGCCAGATGGATAGTTAAATGCATTCAAATATGCTATCAAAAAGCAAAGCGCACTTTAACAGTTCCCCCTAAAGCACACTCAACGCGTAAAATGGGGGCATCCATGGCTTTCCTAGGAAATATTCCCTTAGAAGTCATATGTAGGGCAGCTACATGGTCTACCATACACACTTTCACAAAACACTACTGTGTTTACGTGCAAGCCAAACAACAAGCTGCTGTAGGCCAGGCTGTCCTTAAAACTCTATTTCAAACCACTGCAGCTGATACAGGCGACCACCGCTAGAGGAGAAACTGCTATACAGTCTATGCTAAGATATGAATTCAGCAGCCCACATGCCTCGAACGGAAAATGCTACTTACCAATATGCATCTGTTCTTGGCATGTAGGGCTGCTGACATTCATATCGCCCACCCTCCTCCCCGGTGCCTGTCACAGCTGCATGGTTATCTTCTTTACATACATTTACATGGTCATCTCTTACTTTACTATACTCCATCTTTGCCACAATGGCGAAAAACAATCTGAGGATGGAGAAGATGCCCATGCGCACTGTAGTCCAGGGGAGGAGTCACCTATCTCGTGATACTTCGAAGACTCTTCCAAGACAACTAGGTGCAAACATCCGGACCCAACACTAGGCGGCGATTTATGCTAAGATATGAATGTCAGCAGCCCTACATGCCAAGAACAGATGCATACTGGTAAGTAGCATTTTCCTTCTTGTGGATACTTTATCTAACCGTAGATTGCTCATTGTGCTTCCACATTCCCATTATGTGGAATGGCCTCTTTTCAACATCTAAAAAAGTATTAAATGAGTATTCAACACACTGTTAGGAACAATTGTTCGTGCTTTGTGTCTGAGGGCCACTGAAGTTGGAAAAAATAAACTGATAGTAGGGTGCAGTGGTGGCACTGATATGCAGCTCCCTTCTTTCAGATAGATATTTCTAACTACAGATTTCTCACATTTAGAATATCCTCCAGGCTCCATGCTGTATCCAGAATGTTTTCACAGTAGTGCTCCTGCGCACCGGTAACTGGCAATGTGCAACTCTGTGGTGACTTCTTTTCGCCCCAGAAGTGACAGAGCGAAGCCACATATATGCACCACCTCTGCTTTCTGACGTTACTTCTTCCTTTATTTCTGAGACTTCAAAAGATGGATCTGGAGGTCTGCTCCCCTTTATCTCATCAGATTGACAAGTTTTTGATTCCCAGAATATTTTAGGCAGTGTGCAAGGGAACAGTTTCCCCTCCCAAAATTGCAGGATTTAAACCACCTTCTAACCATCAGAAACAGATGTTTATGAGAGAGCCACACTAAGTATGTAGTCTGTGTTTGGGCTTGAGAAACAACTCCTACTCATGTGAGGAGTGTGCCCTTATTAACTTAAAGGCTATCTTAGTCTGTGAAGTAAAGCTAATATACACATTTCCCAGCTACAAAATCTTCGTCCTATCTCTCTCCTCCCCTTCTGTGGGAAGGTTGTGGAGAAGATAGTAAACAGCCAACTTATGAAGTTTGTGGAAGAGAACTCGCTTCTCCACTTCACGCAATCAGGGTTCAGAGCAGGCCACTCTACTGAGTCGGCGGCTCTATTCTCCACAGAATGTTTAAGACAACTTGCAGATGAGGGGCAGACAGCAGCATTGGTATTATTAGACTTGAGTGCAGCTTTTGACACCGTGCTGCACTCAACACTGCTGTCTCGCCTCTCAGATCTGGGAGTAGATGGGCCAGCTCTGAAATGGATGGTATCCTTTCTGGAAAACCGAAGTTTCCAAGTACACTGCCCTCCATATAAATCATCTATCCACAAATTAAAACATGGGGTACCACAGGGCTCAAGCTTGAGCCCCACGCTTTTTAATCTTTATATGGAGCCGCTAGCCCATATAGTGGAAACTTTTGGTGTGGATATCGTCACATACGCTGACGATACCCAATTGATAATTAAACTCACCCACAATCAACCAGAGGATGCCATCAATTTTTCCAACTGCATGCGTTCTCTGGCAGGGTGGATGCATAACAATTGCCTACGCCTTAATGGCGAGAAAACAGAAGTGTTGATAGTGGGCAAATCCCCTTCTGCCTGGTCGCAGGCTAGGTGGCCATCAAAACTGGGCGCACTTCCCCACCCCGCTAACCTGGTGAAAAACTTAGGAATATGGCTAGATGCGGAGCTTTCCTTTAAACAACAAATCAGTAAAGTTACGGGTAAATGCCTCGGTATTTTAAAAACTCTTCGGAAAGTCCTAGATCTTCTCCCCATCAGCGCCAGGAAGACACTCATTCATGCCCTGATTACTCCACACTTGGATTACGGCAATGCCCTTTTTTTAGGACTAAGCCGTAAATGTCTACATCAATTACAGTGTGTCCAAAATGCCGCGGCCCGCACGGTATTGAATCTCCCCCGCAGAGCCTCCGGTAAAACAGCACTACGAAAACTTCACTGGCTCCCTATTGAGGAACGTGTTAAGTTTAAAGCTCTATGCTTTGCCCATCGCATTGCCCAGGGGAAAGGACCCAGTTACCTACGCAACCTGCTGACTATTCACCGCCCCACCAGGAACCTTAGATCTGCGGGAGCGATGCTGTTTCAGCTCCCTCGCGTACGTAAGACCAGGATGGGAGGTAGCTCCTTTCGCTTTCTTCCAAGTAAGCACTGGAACAATCTCCCGCTAGATCTACGCATGGAGCCCTCTGAAACAAGATTCAGGCTCAAACTTAAAACATACCTTTTCCCAAAGTAATATTGGTTTTGTACCCCTGTACCCGTGTGGGCTCCTGACCTCGGCCTCTTTGATATACTGCAGCATTTCTTAGCGCGGGGACACACTGTCATAAGTGTAACCAGGCGCTTTATAAGTGTTTTTATTATTATTATTATTATTAAAGCAGTAAGTCACTGAGCATAGGAAGAACCCACCCAAGTTCTGCACCTGCGCAAAGGCCAGAGTGCAATCTCGTTCCTGCTCTCTAAATAGCTCACATGACTGATCCTCATCCCTATTAAAGTCCTCTGTTAAGTTAAAATCAAATCGGAAGCACAACAAGGCCAAGTAGGGCTCATCTCTATCCTCAGCGAAGTAATGAGGGCATCGAGGTGAGTGTCTCACTCCAGGTTTCCCATCGAGGAGCCAATTCCACACCTGGTGCACCCAGAGTTTTCTGGGCCATCAGAAGTACCCCATAAAATGGAGGCCTTTAGGAAGGCCATATTGCTCACATTTGGGACTCTTACTGGTGTGTCTTCGAACCCCAAAGATCCATATAGTACTCCAGTCGTGTTAGTCAGCTAATCTGTCCTCTGCAGCATTCGTGTCTCTCGAGGCTGCCTCAGGTTCCAGATGAATTCCAGTGTCGGCTTCCGTTCTCGAGCTACAATCTGAGCTAATCCCTTCAATGTCACTGGCGCTTTAGGAGGACTCTTGACTGATCCCGGTGTCCAACTCCTAGTTTAATTCATTTCTGGCTCAAACGAGGTTGCGTCACAACCTAATGCATCTGGTTAACATTCAGTAAAATTCAGACAGAACACCGACTCTTCCATGGATCCACTATTAAGTGCCCCATTGACTTTTTAACTCCGACTCAACACTCCAACCAACAATTGGGGATGACGAGGGAGATAGGGTGATTTTTCCTCACATTAGGATGATGACAACATGGACATGGGCAAATAAAAGGCCAGTGGGCTACATACATGGGCTACATACATGCTACTGTGTTGATTTCTCCTCTCCATTTTGCTGTTGCGATTACACCTGCAGCTGAAACCTTGGAGCTACAACTCCCCTCTGTAAGTAAAACCAATGTACTTAACATATGTTTTTGCAGCCTGTGCAGCCTATCTCGGAGCTCTAAATACTGTTTAATCTGATAGATTTCTAGCCACAGATTCATTACTGTCAAAAGGCACATGAGCGGTACCTGTATAGGTGCCAACCCGGTCCTTTGAAGTCCATGCATCCTTAGATAGCGCTGATCCTTGAAGAGCTACCCTCAGTTGTTTTTAAACAAGGTTTTTTCTCTATTTTTGTGGGATTTTCTTTCTTGGTGTGACCGGATGTCCCGTGTCCGCCCCCCCCCGCCCCCCCCCAAGCAGCTGGTTTCAAAGCATGTGATGCCTGTCCACAATCTTTTTTTTTTGTTTTTTTGTTTTTTTTTTTTTTTTTGCTTGGAGAGGGACCTGCAAGGACTGATGCACCATGCACCCGAAGGCACTGTCACTCTCACTCTCCGATTTCGGACGACGTTGTGCTATGCATTGTAAGGAAATGCTGCGTTTTTATGGTCACCCCCAAGTTTTTGACTGATGTTGCTGGTTTTTCGACTCTGAGAGGGCATTAAAGCCCTCTAACCAAACCTTGGTGCCAGTGCCCTGACCCCAAAGCGTGTGTCAAATTGGCTGTATCCAATTCTAAATGGCTAACTTACCTGTAAGTCCTTGGTAAATGGTACGCTGGTACCCAGGGCATGTAATTTAACCCCAGGAATTGCAGCACTGTGCCACCAGCAGTCCCCTAGTCCGTCACTGCAAACTGGTAGAGAGGTGTGCACTGATAGCCCATCTTTGCCAGTGAAAGCGATGACAAAGTCACCACTTACCCTGGACTGCTTCTTCTATGAAGTTTTTCCTTGAGGGCCTTGCTGGTTCCCCTGACTAGCTCCCTGTCGAAGTTGGTTGCCTCATACTTCTAACCAACCGCATTGATAGCCAAGTTTTCCTTGAAAAAGTTTCTAAGGGATGTATGACAGAACCATGCATGCCATTACCACGTAGGCCTTTACAACTCATCCATTAGTACCCAGTGGTAAAGGCATGCGCAGGAAAGGCATCTGCTTTTCCCATGAAGGCCTTTACCACACACATTTTTACCATGCATTTGCCTTTACCTCATATGCCTTTACAGCGAAATTGTGTTTTGTAGGTAAGTATAAAGCCTTTGTGTGTGTGTGTGTGTATATATATATATATATATACATGTATATATATGTATATATATATATATATATGTATATACATACCACCAAAAAAAAACAAAGGTTGTAGGAGTGGCGTTATAGTTATGCTCAGATTTCGCCTGTACAAAACCAGCGAAATTCAGAAGTTGTAGTTAGCTTATCCAACTATATTCACGCCCCCGCAATTTACTGCTTATGACCTCACATATTACATCACTCATGACATGACATGGTTGGTGACATCGCTGATGACCTCTCAAATGACCTCCCTGATTACATCATCCAGTGAGTGGTTTGTAAAAGATTGAGTTTTAAACATATACCAAGGTATTACAAAAGTTAAAATAGTATACATTCAGTACTACTACTGAGTGATACTATTTCTAACATATTATGTGAGTGACTGTTCATCTGTGTGTGAGAGGGTGTCTGAGTGCTTGTATGAGTGTGTACGTTGGTGTGTGAGTAACTGTATGAGTGAGTGGTTGCCTTAATGGCAGTATGAGTGAGTGACTGGCTGTGCAAGTAGCTGTATGGGTAAGTGAGTGGCTGTTTGGTTATTTGAGTTAGTGTGTGAGTGACTGTATTGTAGAGTCCCTGTGTGAATGAATGTTTTGGTGAGTAAGTGGATGTGTGATTGCTTGATTGGATGTGTGAATGTGCATGTAAGTTGTGTGTGTGAGAGTGCTTATATGGGTGAGTGGCTGTGTTTAGAAGCTGTAAGAGTGAGTGAGTGGGTGTGTGAGTGACTGTTTAGGTGAATAAGTGGGGTGTGTGAGTAGCTGTACTGGTGTGCGAGTGGTTGTACTGGTGTTCGAGTGGTTGTATGAGTAGCTCTATGGATGTGAGTGGTTTTGAGAGTACTTGTATGAGTATGTGAATGGATGTATAAGAGTTTGTATAGGGGTATGAGTGGGTGGGTCAGTGGTTTGATAAATGATATCATCAGTGATGTCACTGACTGTCATGAGTGATGTAATATGTGAGGTCATAAGCAGTAAATTGCGGGGATGCAAGTTATAATTAACCTAGCTAACTATAACTGCTGAATTTCACTGGTTTTGTACGAGTGAAATCTGAGCCTAATTATAATGCCCCTGACGTGCTGCAGTCAGCACAGCTCCTGTTACGTGAGGGACACACCCGTCTATTATTATTTCTCCTTTTGATTCTACTACAACATTTGTGATGTTTATCGCACATCACCGAACTTATTATTAGACGGCCACTTTTTATGCGTCCATCACGGCTTAAACCGATTTATTGGCCGACCCTTACTACATACAGCCCTGAAGTCACAATTTACACACATTGTGACGAAACACGTCCCTTTTGCTGAAATTTTCAAGTTCTCAACCTTCATTTTTGCACTAGTTCATGTATTTTAAATTGGTTTTGACAACAAAACCCATTAGATAAGAAACGTGTGCACAGGACTTGTGTTCATTTGTACTTGTGGACTCACATCCACGAATATATGACGATACAACGAATTCCGTTGCAACGCATGCCTTTACCACGCATGCGTTACAACGGAATTCGTTTACCACGCATAAACTTTTCTTCGACTATTTGCGTGGTGACGTCATACGTCGTTAAGAGAAAACGGCATTTTTCCCCGATTTCTCTTAAACGACTCTGATGCCGACGTGACTTCTGGTGAGTTGTTTTATTTGGGGGGGAGACCCCCCCAAGCCCCCCCTTTTTTTTTTACCTTTACCACATATGCCTTTACTACAAACATCGTAGTAAAGGCATGCGTGGTAAAGGCATTAGTGGTAACCATGCATGCGTTGTACTGCATGCGTGGTTAAAGATTTTGTGGAAACGGCTTTGTTGTAAAGGCCGTTTCCCCACATCCACACAATTGCAGGGGTAGTTTCATTTGGGTTTGTTCTCCCCTGACCTGTTTTGCACCGTATACTCATCAATTACTAGTATATCTCATACAAGCACAAGCAAGAGCGCCATTACTTCCTGTGTTTAAATCTAAAGCCTTCACCGATATATTTTCACTCAGTCATTTTATTGGTATATTTGTACAGTAATTTAGTAAAAACATTTAACAAGAAATCATTAATGGACTTATGATGGAAAATGCTTCCATCCCATTATCCTACTAGTATTCCGGGTTCCTTTAGTGACATTCACTCTTTCACTTGTTACATCATTAGTACTGTTTCCATTATTAGTTGCCATTAGAATAGGTACAATGACAGTTAATAATACTCATGCAAGTGTTAATAGAAAGACACTACATAAGCAAGCTTTATTACACCTACGTTTTAGTCTAAGTTTTGTATCTTCAGTCACTTCTACTTCAGCCATTTTGTATTCTATCAAAAATATAAAAATCTTTCTAAACTTATAACCCTAAATTGCTAAAATGTCTAACAAATAGTAGTGTAACCCTACACTTCAAGGCTTTCTTCTTTACCCCCTACTTTTTAGGTCGAGGACCGAAGGCTGCGCTTGTGCAGTCTCCGGGGGAGATTTAATGATTTGAAGTATTTTCTGTAAGGGGGTTTGAACCCGCCTCTCTCCTCCATTGGCTGGCTTCCTAAACGGAGGCCAGCCATTGGAGGAGAAAGGCGTCACTGCGTTAAAGCCCCGTCTCTTTCGGATTCGGGGGCGTGTTTTTTTGCGTGTTTTTTTTTTTTTTTGCGACTGTGACGTCATCCGTCCCTCACAACGCCAAAACACGCCCCCGAATCCGAAATTTGCAGAGTTGCAGCCGCCATTTTGCGTTTTTCTTGTTTGCTTTCCTGGTGGCTTTTTCCGTGATTCGGTCTGCCTGGCCCCCGCCTTGCTGCGGACCTTGAGAGGGCTCCCTGCGGTGGTGAGCTTGCGGAGCTGCTGTAACTTTGAGGCGCCTACCGGAGAGTTTTGTAGCTGAGTCATCGCTGGTGTGCTGCCCTGCGATCGGATCTCCGGCCCACAGTAGTTGATGGCAGGTACGGGTTGAGGAGGTTGGGAAGGCCACAGAGTGCCCGCCATTTTGTGTCCCCCGAGAGTGGCAAGGCGTCTCGCTGCGCGGCCGAGTGAACTGCGGCGCTGCTGTCACCGGAGGGCTGTGGGCACCAAGACAAAACGTTGTGGTGGTGGAAGCACGGGGCCATCTGGATCGGCCTGGCAGCTAGGAAAGTCCTGTGGCGCCCTGCCCGGTGAAATTGCCGCCTCCCTGGAGCGGTAGAGGTGAGGAGTAGCTGGCCGTGCGATGCTGGCCTTGGTTGTCTCGGTGCACGTATCGGCGGACGGCGTGACTCTGCTTGCGGGAGGGAGGTGGGGGCTGTCTGCTCCTGCGAGTCTCACCCCCCTTTTGGGCCTAGCGTACAGGGGCCTGCTGCGGCTGGAAGCGTGCGGCAGGAACGGAAACTGCAGAATAGAGCTCAGCCTCTGGCCCTCTCAGGTGCTTGCCAATCCAGTGCCTCGATCCTGTGCCGAAAGAACTATGTTCCAGACCCCTCCGTCTTGCAGCAGCCTCTAACTCTAAACCATGTAGCTCTTTCCAACCTCGGTCCCTAGCCCAAGTCCCTCTCCTGCAGCAGAATGTCCCCTTTCTCCTCACATGGCATAATGCAAGTACTATCTGTACTGTCTCAAGCCCGGAGCTCCACTCCTTTAGTCCATCCACCACCCAGCCCGCCCTTGATTCCCGCAGCATCCCTGCAGCATTTCTCCACCTCCCACGCAGCTCGGGGCTCTCCTGCAGCATCCCCAACCCTCCTGCCCCTCATCTGCAGCCAGTCCTTCCATTCTGCCGACTGTCCATCCTTGTAGCGTCTCCACCCTGGGCGTCTACCGCCTGCACTGCGCCTCCCTCTGCAGCAGCCCTCCACCCTCAACGAAGCCTGCCCCTTTACTTTTACAGCATCTACCTGCCCTCCAGAGTGTTGCCACCCCTCCACCTCACACTCGTGGTCCATTTTCCATTCAACCCTCCAAGAAACACCTGCCTTGTCTCGCCGCAAGCGTCCCTCCCTTTACACCACCTCACCCTGGCACTCCCACAGATCCATGACCGGGGCACGTGATCCCGCTGGAACGAACATGGCAGCCTTGGCGGAGCCCCTGGGTCTGGAGAGAGGTGAGCGTCGCAGGGTGTGGGTGTACGTCTGGGAGGAGGGAGAGGGGTGTGGCAGAGCGAATGGGTGAATGAATGGATGATTACATGTGCGGGAATTGCTCTTGTCACGACCCTTCTTCCTGGAGGTGCCTCTACCCAGGGCTTGGAGGTGATGAAAGATGCAAGGGACAGGTGCGTGGATGGCGTCATTCACAGATCACTCCCATCTGTCCGTTTCAGGGCCTATGAGGGCGTACCTTCTGTGAGTAGTGTTTTATCAGGGGTGCCCCTCAAATTGGAATGTTCCATACTGTGGTTGGAGGAGGCGAAGGTGTTACGGAAGCAGCAACCGTCCAGCATCTAGAAAGTTACGTCTGTCCTCTACAGGACTGAGGCGCATTACTCACTGCATGTGGTGCATGTCTGTGTCCTAAAGGAAGGAGGTACGGCATCCTTATAATATGTAGGGTGACCAACTGGCATGGGTGCAAATTCTGGACAGTGAGTCTAAAAATTCAGGACAAAGGGTCAAAATTCAGGACAGAAGGTCAGAATTCAGGACAAAAATTTGGGACAAAAGGTACATTTTACCGACACATCAGAGGAGGTCGCGCAATATTACATAAGTAAAGAGAGAACCAACACAAGTACAAGTCAAAATAAGGGTATATTAGATTGAGAGAACATTGCACTGCATCTGTTGTGTGCCGGAGTGAAACTTAAATACCTGCGTTTGCATATTGGATGCACCTGGGTAACATTATCCAAAATGAAACCTCCACCCCCAGAGCTTGGCCCCTGGTGAGGTGACAGGAGCCTATAAACAAAAACACTTTGCCATGCCCTGGGTTCCAGAGGAGCAGTTGCCGCTGGTTACATTTGAAAGTGGTGAGCGTAAAAATTTGTGAAGAGTGCCCTGTAGCGAGTGAGCCTGAACGTCATTAGGAGAGGTGGTGGGGAGGGGGGTTCTTTCCTGAGAAATGTTTGCAAAAAGAGTGGTCAAATGGTGCCTTTCCAAGAATATTTGAGAAAGCAAGAAGGTTAATAAAGCAGTGAAAGTGTAGGTATTACATCAATAAGGAGATTTGACGTAGGGAACCACTTATTTAGTATAACCACATAGCTGTTAGCTTGTCTGACATGGCTGCCCATCTCTCTCTGCCCTGGCTCCTCTCGAGCCCCAGCCTCTGTCTTCCCTCCTTCCAGGCCCTACTGTTTTTGTGCTCTCCCTTATCTCCACCTAGTTCCTAGACTGTCAACCCCTTGTGCTACCTGTATTTCCTCGGTTCCAGTACAGTGTTTGTGTGCTAGAAGTCTCCTGTGCTATCGTTTGACACCTTTACATTGCTCGTATGCTCCCTTTCCACCTGATGCTCTTTCTGGGCCATCAGCCTCCTGTGCCTACACACAGGCATGCATCCACCCATCCTGGCCATGGGCCCACCATTCACCGTCTCTCCAGGTCATATCCACCACCAACATCCATGCATTCACCTGTCCACTCACACCAAGTCTGCATGTATCAGTCCAACAATACAACTGCTTCAATCTCCCCACAACACTGTAGACACCCACAGCTTTGAACTGCCTACTCACCCTTCTTTACACATTCATCCATCTGTCATATAAATATGACTGTATGGGCACTTATATGTGTTGTTTGACTGAATGCATATCTAAATACGTTTCTCTGTGTGTTTCTGAGTGTATGTGTGCATCTTGGAATTGTTTAGTGCATATGGGGAGCTTAGATGTGTTTTTTCTGTTCATGCAGTATACAACCATGTTACTGAAGAACATTCAACACATAAACCTAAACAAGCCGTACCTATTGGCTTTGCCAGTGTTTATTGGTAGTGTGCCATAAGCACTGCCCCCCCCCCCCCCTTTGTGATGTGTGGTGTTTGTAACAAAGCAACCAATGCTGTTAAAAATAAAAAGAATAAAAGGAATACATTAATTTTAATAAAATGGGGAAGGAATGGTAAGTGACAAACATCACAGGGATAATGCTAAAATATACCTACCTACACAACAAGCAAATATGTTGCAGGTTACCAGTATGTTTTTCAGTAGATTCATGAGAAGAGTCGGATATTGCTCCCTCCTGTTGGTACGGGAATTATTCCAGGTAGCACACACACTGGTTTAAGATGTCTCTTGTTCTGGCAGAGTGCCAACCTTACATCTGAGGAAATCTCCCTGAAGTCATTGTAAGCCAAATCCAACTTGGCCCAAGTCATCATTATCAAGACAGAGCACTTCACAAGGTTGCCCTCTCCCAAGTACAAAGGAATTCCAGTGCCTTCTACAACTGATCCCAACAGGGCACACCACAGAAAAAAGCATGTGCAATGCAATAGGTTTCGCATGTATGCGAATTTGAACTATTCACATTGTAAATAACAATGCCTTTTCTTTTTGTTTTACACGATCGTGAGAAGAGCAGTGAGTGAAAGAGGAAGCCCAGCCAATGCTGTCACTGGCCCATTATCAGCCTGTATGGGATAATTAGGCCAACATACAGAATGATAATGGGCCTGATACCAATCTGTGCCAGGTCGGGGAGGGGCTGCTACAGGCCACTGATCACAGCAGGAGCGCAAACTGGCTGTGACATTTACAGGACTCTCAGACTGCTTGCAGGGGGCAGCTGAAATTACAGACAAAAGGCGACCGTGAAAGAATCCTTCACGGACAACGGACAAGAGGCCCAAATTACGGGCAGTCCGTGAAATTTACAGACGGTTGGTCAACCTAATAATACAGCGAGGGGGAACTATGTTCCACAGGTAGGGGAGCTGTTGTGCTCCAATATTACAGCGCCTCTTTAGATAATGTTATTGACGGAGGGGAGGGATGCACAATGCAGGGGAGAGATTCCCCACATAAGGAGACGTGGAACCCCACAATATAGCAGTGGGGTCTACACAGTGTATTAAGTGGAATTAAAAAGACAGTTGAGGGTCGTGGCCAAAGAAGCGTAAGTAGTAACTGTTTACTAGAGCTTTGGTCCGTGTACTTATGGGCGTGGCCTAAAACGTGAACTAGAATGACGTGCCTGACAAAGTGTGCTCCCTGAACAGTGTTTAGGCAAAGCATCATTGTTTTCTGCTAGTGAATCCGAAAATCAAACGCTACATAAAACATATGTAAAACAAGTAAGGCCTGTCATTGGTTTTTGTTCCGTATCAGTATTTTTATTCAATATTATTCTTCCCTTCACATCACTTTCCGTTATAATATCACTCTCTGTGTTAGGTACTTTTCTCCAGCCATCTTTTTGAAATTCCTTCATCTGCACGTCTCCTGCTTCATCTCCTTCCACTGCATCACTGTTGCATCATGCATGCATTTCCTTTCGTCCACTCCACTTCACCATCCCTTCTCTCAAATGCACACTGCATTTTTTCCATTTGAGAATATCTATATTCCAACATCCCGGTGCCTCCTTCACACACTTTTCCATAAAGTAGATATTACAATTAGTACATTTGGGACCACTGATCGGTATGCTCTGCAGAGAGGCCAAGAAATGGATGAGAATGTAGGTCACAGCTTTCCAAACTTTTCATGTTGGGGACAAACTTTTTGAAGATGCATCATGTTGGGACACAGTAGGGCAGTATAGCGAGCGAGTGTAGCGTAGCAAGCCCGAACCACCTAAGGGGAGTTCGGGGGGGTTCATATTTACTCTGTCTCCCTCTCTCTAACTGTCTCCCTCTCTCTGTCTCCCTCCCTCTGTCTCCCTCCCTCTGTCTCCCTCCCTCTCCCTCCCTCCGTCTCCCTCCCTCTGTCTCCCTCCCTCTGTCTCCCTCCCTCTGTCTCCCTCCCTCTGTCTCCCTCCCTCTGTCTCCCTCCTCCCTCTGTCTCCCTCCCTCTGTCTCCCTCCCTCTGTCTCCCTCCCTCTGTCTCCCTCCTCCCTCTGTCTCCCTCCTCCCTCTGTCTCCCTCCTCCCTCTGTCTCCCTCCTCCCTCTGTCTCCCTCCTCCCTCTGTCTCCCTCCTCCCTCTGTCTCCCTCCTCCCTCTGTCTCCCTCCTCCCTCTGTCTCCCTCCTCCCTCTGTCTCCCTCCTCCCTCTGTCTCCCTCCTCCCTCTGTCTCCCTCCTCCCTCTGTCTCCCTCCTCCCTCTGTCTCCCTCCTCCCTCTGTCTCCCTCCTCCCTCTGTCTCCCTCCTCCCTCTGTCTCCCTCCTCTCTCGGTCTCCCTCCTCTCTCGGTCTCCTCCTCTCTCGGTCTCCTCCTCTCTCGGTCTCCTCCTCTCTCGGTCTCCTCCTCTCTCGGTCTCCCTCTGCCTCCCTCCCTCTGTCAGTCTCCCTCTCCTTCCCTCTGTCTCCCCACACATCCATCCATTGGTTCTCACGTTCACCCTTTATTCATCCACATTTGCATGCTTCCTTCATTGTCCATCCACTCGTCGGTATATGCATGCATCCATTTATCTTTTTAGCCATTGATCCAGTCACTAGCCCATCACCTATCCTTCCACCAATCCTCAATTCACTCTTCTACTCATCGTTCCATTGCTCCATCCATCATTCCAATTGGTTCATTCTAAAGTCCATCCATCCTTCCACCCTTCACCATTTCTTCCTTCTTTGTTTCGAAGTTTCCTTCCTTCTTTCACTCTTCCTTTCCCCTTCCATTCTTGTCTTTCTTTCTGCCCATCTTACTTTTTCCTCCTGTGTAGATAGCTTTTTTTGTAGGTGGCTCTATGTGTGGGTGGCTCTGTGTGTGTGGGTGGCTCTATGTGAATGACTCTGTGTGTGTGTGTGTGTGTGTGTGTGTGTGTGTGTGTGTGTGTGTGTGTGTGTGTGTGTGTGTGTGTGTGTGTGTGTGTGTGGCTCTGTGTGGGTGTAAATGCAATAGGTCATGCATATGCGAGCGATTAAGCTATTGGCATTGTAAATGACAATGCCATTTATTTAACGGTTAAGCTATTGGCAATGTAAATGACAATGCTATTTATTTATGATTTTTAAAAAAAAAGTCATAAGCAATGCCAATAGCTCTACCTTTAATAATGCCTAGACCATTGCATTGTAAATGCTTGTTATTTATTTCTTCGGGTTTTCGGAGTTTTATTTCTCTTTCTACTGACAAATGTTGCACCTCAATTTTTCACAGTTTTTTAAGGCAGTCTCAAATTGCTTTCATCAGCCTTCTCAGTGTCCGTACTCTCTCTCTCTTCACTTGGATCTGAGTTTTCATTTTCTTCTAAGATGGCGTAAATCCATTCAGGTGATTTGTATTACCTGCTTGGGATTCTTACTCTCCTTGTCTTTCGTACTAACTCTTCTCTTGACTCTTCTTGTTCAGTTTGACTTAGACCTCATTCATTTGCTCTGGTCTTCTCTTTGACCTTCTCCTCACAATTCCATATTTTAATCTTTTTACTCCACCTGGCCAATTATCACCTTTTCTTGGTTTCTTAGTTTGGACTACTTTTTCGCCTTCTGCATCAGGTTCACATATTATTTTACTTGGCCCTGCTCTTATTGGTTCTTCTTCCTGACTTTCAAGAACTTCTGTTTCTGTTGTTTCGACAGTAATTTCACTCACTTCAGGTTCAACTGTGACATCACTTTCTTCTGGCTCAACAGTGGACTCAATTTCCTTTGGCTCAACAGTGAACTCACTTTCTTCTGGCTCAACATCAGTCTCTTGAAACTCAGTATTTGGTGCCCACTTTACTTGACTTGTGCTCGGCTGTTCATCATCTGTTTGTTCTTCAGAATCTGTCACTCTAGATTCTTCGTTACTATATACGGGGTGACCAAGGACCTGGGTATCAAGTGTTACAGACAAAGTGGTCCTAGACGTTGATTCTGAATATGGTTATTTGTACTTATTTGGCAATATATAATTTCTTTAATTGTTATTCCTCATGCGATTCAATCCTGCAATGGAGAATTTTTGGAAAACAAAACAGAGAAAACAATAGCCCAAAACATTAATTCGTCCAACAGACCATAAATGAACCTTAGATGTGTCTCAAAAAAGAGAAGAGACTCAGCTATCTATTTTTTATAAAAAATCCTCATGATTGTTCAATATACAATTTATACAACTGAGAAAAGCAAAGGGGTTACTATCAGGTAGCGTGCAAAGAATAGAGTGAAAAATAAGTGCTAGTGTGAATAGAAAGGACCGAGAAGGTCTGAGAAGATGGAGTCTTTGTTTCGGTGGGTCTAAGGTTAAAGAATCCTTAGAGTAAACAACACTGAGCCTGCCCTAAAAATCTCATTCGCAAAAGATGTTATTCTTTCTTGCTGTGTCACGGTGGGAAGTTCATCCGTGTTTTCATTTATGGAGAAGGGGGGAGGAAAGAGCAGTTGAAGATGCAGGCTCAAGGTGGGGGGATCAAACCGAAGTTCTCCCGCCGCTACGTACAGTGTGGTACTCAAAAGCACGTTTGGACGGCTTTATACAGCAAATTGTTTTTGCGCTGTACGTAGCGGCGGGAGAACTCCGGTTTTGCAGACGGAGCCCCTTTGACAGCTCGCGCATTGTGACACTTGAGACATACCGCTGGGATTATTGAATAATTAACCGGAGTTCTCCCGCCGCTACGTACAGCGTGGTACTCAAAAGCACGTTTGGACGGCTTTATACAGCAAATTGTTTTTGTCTCAGTGGCACACCATTAAAGGGTGTCCACTTATACCACTGGGGTTACTTGTTTTCCTTGTAACTAAGTCTCCCCCACCACCCCTCCCGTCCTGATGAAGACCCGTCCATGAGGATACCATTTGCCCTACTTACCTTTGGATTGAAACGTCGACGACAATCCCCCCCCCTCCCCCCCCCCCCCCCACCTTGAGCCTGCATCTTCAACAGCCCTTTTCTCCCCCCCTTCCTCCCCCCTCCATAAATGAAAACACTGATGAACTTCCCACCGTGACACAGCAAGAAAGAATAACATTTTTTGCGAATGAGATTTTTAGGGCAGGCTCAGTGTTGTTTACTCTAAGAATTCTTTAACCTTAGACCCACCGAAACAAAGACTTCATCTTCTCAGACCTTCTCAGTTCTTTCTATTCACACTAGCACTCATTTTTCACTCTATTCTTTGCACGCTACCTGATAGTAACCCCATTGCTTTTCTCAGTTGTATAAATTGTATATTGAACAATCATGAGGATTTTTTATAAAAAATAAATAGCTGAGTCTCTTCTCTTTTTTTGAGACACATCTAAGGTTCATTTGTGGTCTGTTGGACGAATTAATGTTTTGGGCTATTGTTTTCTCTGTTTTGTTTTCCAAAAATTTTCCATTGCAGGATTGAATCGCATGAGAAATAAAAATTAAAGAAATTATATATTGCCAAATAAGTACAAATAACCATATTCAGAATCAACGTCTAGGACCACTTTGTCTGTAACACTCTAGATTCTTCAGCTACACACACTTCAGCCACTGTTCTCTGACTTTGATTTACCTGTTTTTGCTCTTTTGGTCTTTCAAGTGGACTTGGGACTCGTCTGGTGTGGCTCGCATGAATCCAATTTGGTAATCCACCACACATCACTGCTGTTGTCGTCACCAGAATGACTTGGTAGGGTCCATTCCAACTGGGTTCTAAACACGTTTTAATCACGTTTCTTGACGAGAACCCATTCACCAGGACTCAGATCAGATTGATTCCGCTGTGTTGTAGTGTCATTTTCTCCAACCTGGAGATGAGACACAGAACACACCAGATCATCCAATCCTTTGCAATAATCAAGCACCAGATAATCAGATATATTCATCAGTAGTTTGTTTGCTGGTATAAATGCTTGTTTCATTGCTCTTTCCATTAGGAGTTCATGTGGACTCAATCCCGTCTTTTTGTCAGAAATACTTCTCAGACTCATCAATACAAGGGGTAAAGCGTGTAAGAAAGTGGCTCTGTATACACTGAACCAAAGTAAGGTTCAGTGTGCACAGAGTCCCCAGAGGTATGGCAGAGGCTAAAGTTAGATATAACTTTACTCTCTAAAGTGGTAGCTTGGTCAAGCAGTAAGGCAGTATCAGAGGACAGTGTAAAGCATTTGTTGTACACACTCAGTCAGCAAATGGTCTCACACACTCGAGTACTGAACTCTAGACCAATTGTTTTGTATATAAAAATATATAGTTACTTTATTTTAGAACCACAGTAGGTATCATAAATACTTTCTTAGAATGAGATGTTGCAATTGAATACTTTCAAATAGCAGTTGGCTTTTAAATGCAATAGATACAGTTGTCGAAATGTGCACCAAAAGTTAACACAAAATAACATTGAGCTCAATGGGAAGTTTTAAGTAAATGCAATAAAACCTCTTTACGAATGCCTTTCTTACTCCGGGCTGGATCCTGGATTAAGCCCTGGTGCATTTCCTGTAAACAGTTGAAAGAAATCGTTTTTGTTACACAGGCGATTTTTAAGGAATATTTGTATGTTTTGAAAATCGACACTTAGAAGAATTTCTGGCAAAAACCAGGCAATGTATTCCTATGGGAAGAAATTGGGTTAACATTAAATCACACTTATAATTATTTTTTACGTTCAGTGCTGGGCTCAAAGATACACACTGGGATCTCTTCTGATCACAGGCGAGTAATTCCTTTGATGTTCGGACGATTTTTAAGGAATATTTCAAAGTTGCTAAATTCGACACTTAGAAGAATTTTCAGAGAAAACCGGCCAATGTTACCCTATAGAGAAAAGGATCGGTCTTTGGGTAAGTACTCGGTTGACAGAGTTAAGGTTCTGGGGGTAGCCTCAGTGGTCCCCCGGGGTCAGGTAAGTACAGTTCTTACACCCTCAGCGGCACAGGGGCAGCCGGGTGCAGATTGAGTAGGCCCAATGTTATCCTATTGAGGATAGGGGGCCTTTGGTTGGTGGCTGCTAGCAGGCAGGCCACGCGGCTGTGGAAGCTGAGCTCCTGGTCACTTACACAGGGCAAGTGGGGAAGTAGAGTAGGGTAGATGCTGCACTCCCAGTGGCACTCGAGCGGCGGGGTGCAGGGTGCCTTTGTGCCTTCTGGCGCCCAATGTTATTCAATGGGAAAGCTGGAAGTTGAACAAAGGCTGCAGGCTAGGGGACGGAGATTCTTCAGGTGTGACCACCACTTCGAGAGGTAAGGTTGGATCTTGGAAGATAGGTAAACACCCAGGAGTTGGGCACATGGGGCCGTGGGGCGCCGGGGTGTCTTTTGGCATCGGGAAATCTTACCCTCAGCTGGTATCTGTTGGGTGGGGTCCCTTGTTTTGAGGCTGCAGGCGTCAGGAGCGTCGAGGAGGGTCCTTTGGCACTGGATTTCGGGTCACAATCACCAGGGGGACGTCCTCGTGGTCTTGGTTCACTCAGACACAGGCCGGGCTCAGCGGGTGCAGAGTGTGCTGGATTCGCGGTTCCTGGCTGGCACCAGGGGTGTTGCTTGTTTGAGCAGAACCACTGCTGGGGAGTCCCAGTCTTTAGATGAGCAAGGCAGGCAGGTCCTCCTGGGTTTATGAGGTTGCTGGCCGCAAAACATGCCAGGGTTTAGAAGGAGCAGGTTCAAGGATCAAGAGTCCTGTAGGGCTGGGGCCAAGTCAGTTGGTGTCGTCCTTTTGTTAGCAGCTGCACAGCAGGTCTTCTTTCTTCTTCTTGTTTCAAAATCGGGATCTGAGGAAGGAAGGTTCAGGGTGACCCTAAATTCTAAATTTAGGGGCGTTACAGGTAGGGCAAGGGCAGGGACCAATGGGTCCCTGTCCTGGGGTGAGTACACACCCTATGCTGCTCCTCTCCTGTGGGAGGGGGGCAGGGGCCTATCTCTGGTTGGGTATTGCTTCCCATCCTCAAGATGGCGGGTGCCCGGAGTTATGCTTCACCTCGCCTCTCCCACCTGAGGGGTGGGGTTGGCACAGGCTGGCACACCCCCTTTCCTCACTTAGGGTTTCCCGCCAGTCTTCCCGCCAGAGTGGGGGTCGGAACCGATGGGGGCCAGTTACTTAGTACAGCAATTGGCCTGGGGAAGCTCACAAAAGGCCTTTGAAGCTTCCTCTGTCCATTCTGGGGGAGGATGCTTGGCACCTCGTCCCAGGATGTGCATTGTTTCAGGCCCCCGAGAGCAGCGAGCTCTCGACCCAGGGGTCCAGAAACATGTCTGGTGGTGGCAGCCTCGGAAGCCACACAGTCCGGACACTGGGAGTTGGTTAGGTTTTAGGGGGCATCTCTAAGATGCCCTCTGTAGTGCATTTAACATTAAATCCCACACTGGCATCAGTGTGGGTTTAATGTGCTGAGAAGTTTGATGCCAACCTTCTCAGTCTTCAGTGTAGCCATTATGGTGCTATGGAGTTCGTAATAACAACCTCACAACACCATATACTTTTAATGGCAGCACTGCACTTACAGTGCGAAGGAATGTAGGGGCTCACGGCTCATGCACCTGTGCCCACACCACTGGCTTAGCGCACTCAGCTGGAGGGGTGACTGAGGTATGCCAGGGCAGTGTTTGTGGGCATGGGGCACAGGGATGTGTGCCATGTCGACTATGTTTAGTTCTGCACCAAACACTCAGCCTGCAAAGGCGGTGTTTGTGTGTCAGGGTACAGGGCCTCTAAGGGTGGCACAATAAGTGCTGCAGCCCTGAGGCGCCTTCTCTGGTCACAGTACCTTGGGTACCTAGGGTACCATTTACCAGGGTTTACTTGTGGCCAGAGATCCCAATTGTGTTTAGGTTTCAATACAGTTTTAGGGAAGGAACACTGGACACACTCAGTCAAAGTACATCAGCAATTCAGCAAAAAGTAGGGGCATACCATGCAAGAAAGATGGCACTTTCTCACAAAGCGTCAGGCCATTTCAGTGTTGTGGATGCACACACTTTCCCTAACCTAGAATTTATAGTGCCATTGATCTGCTCGACCACTCCAGATGCTTCAGGTCGGTAGGCACAATGCAGCTTCTGTCCTATTTTCAATGCTGCACAAATCATCCAAATTACTTTATTGTTAAAGTGCATTCCCCTATCTGTCTCAGTTTAGCTACAGTTAGGCCGTCGTTTCTTCTCGTGGCATAGGCCTCCACCCAGCAAAAGAATAGGCAGACAATAACTCAATAATTCAGCCTGTTGCATGGGGAGCTCTATAAAATCGAAATTGGAGTCAGGTAATTGGTCCTCCTACTTTTCCAATTGTACCCCAACTAACAACTGTCTTTCTACCTGAACTTTGTTGCGGACAGGTGACACACCTCTGTCAAAGGCTCTCTGCAATGACCCGGAACTTTGGGTTATACCATGACTGCTTGAAGAGTCTGCCCATTGCGTCTCTTCCAATATTTGCAATTCCATGGTACATCCTGGCCATGTCGGAAAGTAAGGAATCTGGCAACACTCGTCTATCGTCAAAATAGACCCACAATTCGTCCTCTGCTCTCTTTCTATAGCCTGTATTACTCCGTCTTTCCTTTTCCTAATCACTTGCCTCTTCCTGCATCTGCCTAACTTCATCCCAAGTTTCAAATGCTATTGTAAACATTACATGGCATTCGGTATTTCCCCTCTAAATTGATCTGTTTAAGGCCATTAAAGTCCGTGCACAGAAACGCGCTATTTGGTCGGTGTATCTGATGTCCTTCGTCACATAATCCTCTCCTAATGTATGTGCAGCACATTTGACCACTGCAAGTCTTTTGGGCAATTACAAAGCATCCAAAAATTCTTTTACAGTTTTGCTGTTTCTTATAGGGGAACCTGAAGAGGTCAGGAATCCCCTTTGCATCCATAGCTAACCAAAGTTGTGTACAATCCCAAAACCATATTGACTGTCAGTAAATATGGTTACTCTCAGGCTTCTGGCAATTTTGCACACTCTAATCAGAGCTATCAATTCAGCAATTTGAGCGGAGTTTACCCCTTTTAGACAGTATGCTTCTAGAACTCCTGCTATGGTGCAAACAGCATAGGCAGGACATCATTCTCCTTTTTCCTTTCTTAAACCCGACCCATCCACAAATATCACAAGTCTGATTCTTCCAATGGAACATACTCTGTCTCTGGCCTGGGTGCACAGTTCTGTCACATCCAAGCAATCATGATCAGGTGTCTGAAATGCAATACCATCTGGTGTACAATAGATGGTGCAGTTTATCTTTTTTTTAATTTATTTAAGATTATCAATCCATAGCACATTTCCATATGAATCACTTAATAACATATTTTAGTGCAAAACATGGTAACAATACAAGGACAAAACAGAGAGCAATACCATTCAGTTAACAGTATACAGGATATATATATATACATATACACACACCAAAAGGAATGCATGGAGACAGACTCCATATCTAAAAGCAAAACATACTCAAATCAAAGTATTATACACCTTACTAGCTAGTTTTGTTGCTTTATATGCTCAATCATGGGACCCCATACCAAAAGGAATGCATGGAGACAGACTCCATATCTAAAAGCAAAACATACTCAAATCAAAGTATTATACACCTTACTAGCTAGTTTTGTTGCTTTATATGCTCAATCATGGGACCCCATATCAATGTGCTCAGTTTTTGTCTTTTAGTTGTTTTGAGAGAGTAAAGACTGAACTCCGTATTGTAGATATTATAACATTTAGTCCTCCACATCTCAAAGGAGGGGGCCTCCTTCTGTAGCCATCCTGATGCGATACATAACCTTGCCACTGCGGTGGCCATGAATATTAAATAACGGAATGGATGTCCCGGTTGTCCCTGCATCAGACTGTCCCCAATCCCTAATAACATTACTTCTGTTATATGAATGCCAGCTCCTGTAATGTCAGACAGAAACCCCTCGATATGTCTCCTCAATTGTGTTAAATAAGTGTACACATAGAAGATATGTACAATATCCGCGTTCTCCATCCCACACCGGAAGCATTTCCCAACATTTGAGCCACCCCATTTCAGCATCCTTGCTGGTGTGTATTACAAACTAAATAGTGACTTAAAATGTTGGGCTTTCAGAGTTTTCTCAGCCATGTCTATTGCTTGTTCCATATATGCCCCTTCCCGCCGACTCCACTTGCAGTTTTGGGCATCCAAATCGTCCCACTGTGTATCCAATAGGGTACTGTATAATACACCTGTGCCCGTTTTACTGCTTCCACCAGAGGGCTAGCTTTTATACCGTTCTGCTTCTGCTTTTTACATAGAAAGCCTCGGACTTGCAAGTATTTAAAGAAATGTATTTTTTCCAATCTAAATCCATCCTATAATGCTAAGAAAGAGGAGAGTCCTGCTCCATCAAACAAATCCCCGTAATTGTCTTATACCCCTAGCCCTCCATCTTTCCATTCTCACGTCCCAAAGAACGCAGGGTAAAATTGTCGTAGAGTTCATAGGTGTATAAAAGCATGTCCCCATAATCTGTAGCAGGCTCCCGACTGCCTTCCAAACTTTGTATGCCGCCACCACCACCTTAAAGCAAGTTTTTTAAAAATAACTTGGCTCCAAAATCCTGAATAAAAAATTCTTGGCTTCTGAGCACAGCAGCAACTGATATATTGATGGTCTTTCCGCTTCACTGCCCACTTCCTGCCCTGTTAACAAGATCTGCATATTTTGGAGAAGACAAGCGTAGTAATAAAATGTGAAGTTAGGGGCTTCCCAACCCCCATGTTTGCAGGGTATTGTATAATTAAACACTCTATGGGGTTTGCCTTGCCACTGCGATCATGTTGCTTCCAGTGATACTGCTCCAAAATAGTACATAACTTTGGGTAAGATCTTCATTTTAAGGGCATTGCACCTCCCCACCAGTGAGAGTTGCAAACACTCCAGATGGTCTAGTTCCTGTTTGGTCCCGGCCAGGCTACCTCCCCAGCTAACATCCACTAGTTCCTGTAAATACATCCTGACTTTAATACCCAGATACGTAGCTTCCTCAGTTACCCGGGCATCTCCTGGACAGGCCGCTCTTGTGCATATAATCTGTGTTTTATTTGGTTTAATGTTGTCGGAGTATTTTTACTAATCGCAGGAATGTCCAACAACAGTGGATCATGGTCCGCCGTAATCCTCGGCCAGACCTGCATCTTTGCCCCCGATGTGAGTGCTTTTGACATAAAGATGTAGTCAAGCTGAACTAATTTATGATGGGGATATGAATAAAAAGTGTTTCCTGGGTCTGGATAATTCAGTGTGTGCCAAACATCTGCCAATCCATGGTCCTCAACTAGCTGCTGCAGTGCTTTGAACACCTTAGGTTTTGGGCCCGCAAAGGTATTATAGTTTAGCTCCAGATCCTGATAAGACATATGAATGTTAAAGTCCCCACATAGAATCAAGGGGGTACACCATGATGCCAACTCGACATTCAACTCCTCTGATATTGCTGCCTCATCAGAGTTCAATCCATAGACTGTACATATTGCGACCTTAGCAGCTCCCACCAAGTATTCCATAATAGCCCACCTACCAAAGTTATCAGATAGTGTCCTCCCTGTACCATGAATCCCCTGTTGCTCTAGGATAGCCCCTCCCCTATTTGTAGAAGATTGCTGTGATGCTCAATTAATGTATATCCAAGCTCATTCAGTGCCCTACATTTACCCCATGAAATGTGTTTCCTGCAAACATAGAATGTCTATTTCATTACCCGTAATTCTGCAGCTACTCGTTGCCCTTTTCCACTATTTTTAAGACCACAGACATTAAAAGAACATATACGTATCCCTACCGCTGTTTTCTTACCCCCATGCCTTGTTCCAATATTTGTCCAAATATGTCTCTCCTATTAATTTTGATTTTAGAGCAACTAAAGTGGCCCAGCTTGCTTTGCCATGGATTGATTTTTTTTCCTTTTTGCCCCCCACTACCACACCACACCACTCACCTACACCAACCCCAAACGTCCCGGACCCTGTGCCACCCCTCTCCTCCACCTTCATACAGCGAACCCACTACCCCTCCCTTCCCAAAAGCTGAGCAATAGGACCCACGGTACTTGAGATGGGAAGCTCCCTTGCTACACGGTATCCCCGCCCCTCTCTAAACCCATCCGGTCTACTGGAGAAGAAGAAAAGAAACATAAAATATTTTAACAAAGAAAAACATCAAGACAGAGCCATATCATTTAAGATCCTGTCATATCTCCTATATCGGCCGCAAACAAATTAAAAAAAAAAAACACAAGTACACTAACTCATAATAATTACATATCATGTCTAACAAGCATAACTCTCATATCTAGCCGACACACGAGCAGCTTAACATTCCTAAGGTGCCAACCTTCCTAGCAATAGGCTACTCTTACATTGAATGGAGATCTTCCTTGGCTTGCACCTCTGATGTGAAAAATCGTGTTTGTTCCTTATACACTATTTTTTATGTAGCGGGGTTCAACAAAAAGGATTGTGCTCCCTTTCCTTGAAACAGTGCAATTAATTGATGAAGCTTCCACCTTTTTTTCACCGTTTGGTGGCAAAAATCAGGCCTGACAAACAACTGAGTACCCTTCCCCGCCCTCTACCTATCTGGCAGCGCTAAATCATACAAGGCCTGACGGGCAAGGAAATTATTCAAAATTATCAATATCGCCCTTGCCTGAGGGGCAGGTTGTCCTGCCTTTACTGGCGGTTATTTAAATGGGAACCAGTGTGCTCTTTGGATTTCGCTGGCCCAATTGCACACTGACCGGTCCGGAAAAGCCTCTGTAAAAAATTCCACTATAAACTTCTGAATATCCTGTCCGTCAATTCCCTCTGGAATGCCAAGAATTCTCAAATTATTCCGCCGTAATCTGTTCTCCAAGTCAACAAGCTCAGTTGAGTGTCCTATTTATGCGTGCGAATGGCTTCTCGAAAGTGGATATGCGTGCTTCTGCATTATTCATCCTTTCATTAAATTCAGTACAGGATTTTGTGATCCGTCTGACCGTATTCTGGAGTTTCCGACAGTGTGCGTTTTCTGACTCTCCATTCACGTCTCTACTCTGTGATCCAATATACTTTGATATATTGTCGCCAGCGAGATCTCTTCATCTGGTTTTCCTAATGGAGCTCCTGCCGCACGATCTGCAGAATTTCCTTCTTCATGCGACATCTCTAGTTAAGAAGAGTAGTCCCAGAGCCTTGGTGTTAGCATCTTCTAATTGCAGTGCCTTTTCCTGTAGTGTCTGTTTCTTACGCACTGTATTATCCTGCTCACTTCCAGCACTGCCAATTGACCCATCTCGAGATCGTGCTCTAAAGCCTAACATGCCTTTATCATCCGATGTGTCAGAGCGGTCAGACATAGAAAATAATTTTTTCCTGGAATCCTGTGCCAGCAAATGCTACTCTATGTCCCCCCCTCCTTCGAGATTCCATCCTCGTCTAGTAGCGTAGGCACAGTATGTTCTGCAGATTTGGCTTGATCATCCATCCCGTCTCCCACATATAAAGATACAGGATTATGTTCCTCCATTACCACCCCCTTGCTCCTTCACCCCCGCCCTCTCATTAGCGTTCAGCATGGATTTGGACTTTTTGTTTATTGAATATTCCAGAGGATCCAGCCCCACTTGAGCGCTTTCCAGAGGCATCTTGTGTACTATAGAGGGAAGTGCAGTCCAACTCACATAATAAATCTCTACCTAAAAGATTTACTGAACTCGAGTCACATACCACAATCCGATGCATGTCTCTGAAGTTTCCAATATGAATTTCTATTGGATTTGTGACTTGTGTTCTAATCTGCTTATTCGAGACTCCTACAACTTCAATAGTTTCTCCTGAGGGGGGTAGGTTTGGAATTTCTGCTGCTCTCACAGTAGAATGGGTAGCACCAGTGTCCATTAAGAATATAATATCATTCCCTTCCACCTTTCCGTCAACAAATGGACCTGACTGATCTACTGCCAAGGATGCGCCAAGTATGCACTCTTCCTCCCCCCTCACGCATTGATATGAGTCTGAGTCACTCTCATTGCACTGCAACAAATATTGCGGACCCATTTGTACAGTTTGATTCTTACCAACTTGACCACCTCCTTGATATCCAGTGTTTGCACTGTACCTCTGCACTTGAGCATTCACATTATTTGGCATGGGAGCTTGTGGCACCTGTAACTGTGGAGTAACTATCTGCTGCTGCTGTTGATTTACACCCACCTCATTCTGAATCTGTGGAATTAAATTTTGATTTCCCCCGTTATTCTTTTGTGCAGATCTACACTCGTTCTTCCAATGTCCAATTTTTCTGCATGCATGACAAGAAAATTTCTTCTTAGCTTATTTCGGCTCATTTTACCTCTACCTCCACTGGGTACTTGACCATTTTGAGTTTGACCGTTCATTTGACAACCTGCTTGTCAATTATTGACTCTTGCTGCTCTGCTACCTTCACTTGGCCCAACATCATTTTCTCTTTTAACCTTTTATGTTTCATGTCGATCTAGTCACTGCAATACATTGTATACCTTAGGATTTCATCAACTGTTTTACTCTGCCAGCAGATAAAATGCTGTTGTATCAAATCGCTATTCTCTGGTCTCAATTCAAACACAAAACGGTAAACAAAATGTCCCATGTCTTTGTCTTCAATATATTCGAACCCACTATACTGTTTGAATACCTGTATCAACCTTTCATAGTAGACATGTACTGATTCTTTTGGTTCTTGGGTCGTTCTGTCAATCTTTACCCAATCGGTTTCTTTTGGATTCCTTTTTCCCTTTAAGTATGTGATTACCTGGTTATACTTTTTTATCACCTCCTCTGACGTAGCTCCTGTTTTAGGATCTACCGGATATTCTTCCTTTGGCCAATCAACAGTGATCTTACACTCTGTCCACAAATCTATCTACCTGTTTGTACCACTCAACTGGTTTCTCCCTTAACCTGGAAAATCATTCGTAAAAGACAATATATCCTGTCTTGTTCAAGGAACATGAACATATCCACCACCTGGAACTTCTCTCATTGGACACACTTTGTCTTTTTTAACGGAAACATAGATGTCCTTTACTAGCTGCCTCTAAATTTCTTTTTCATCCATCAATTTTTTCATCGATATAAATCTCCCCATTTCTTCAAAATATTAATCAACTCTTGTATCTGCAACCTTTTTCCAGACGCATTCAAACTCTCCAAATCCTTATCGGTAAAAGCCAATCTGTATGATTTCTGTAACACTTTCGACTTTTCTATGTCTACTCCATACTCACTAGCAGCTTCTGATATTTTCTCATGAAGATTCTTTGCTCACACAAAAACAACAGTTCTTCATCTTGCGAAGTCCCTAATCTATCTGAGCTTATCGTACCAATAATCATTTCTTCCAAATCTACTTTCAGTTGGCTCACATTTATACTCTGTGGTTGAGGTTCATTTCCTTTATCCAAATATTTAATTCCTCTGGTGAGGGGCCTGCTGAACTCCCTGTAATTGGAGTGACAATCAGCCCTATTTTCTGGGTTCTATTTGGATACTCCCTTCTAGGGGTTTCTGTTAACACCTCACCAACCTGAAGATCTAACAATGTGTTATTCGAATCAGCCTTTCTAGTCTCATTTGTTGTTGTAACTACTTCACTCCTGACACTACTTCTCGGGACTGCCAACGTATGGGATTGTGACATATTTGGTTTTTCTCCGTACAAAGGGACTACAGGACCAATAGTTACCGGTACTGTAAATGCTTCCGTATTCATGCTTAACTGACTCATTTTCTGAATCTGCTCTATTCTTGCCTTATTCAACAAGTTCACTTCATTTTTTCGTACTACTCTGGCTATCTCCAAAACTTGTCGAGTTATCGGAGTTCCCATTTGTGGTGCACCCGGAGTTACTTTCCCTCAACTCTCTTCATATGGCGGAGGTCTTTTGGTCATGAGGTCCTCTAATAACTCATCATCCTCAGAATCATTCATAACATTCTCTGAACTTGAAGACACTATATTTTTCTTGTTTTCTTTACATTTGCCTCCTGCCTGCTCTTCAGCAACTAAAACTGGGTATAATCCTTCAGTTATCACAGCTCTCCTCCATCTTTTTATCCTATCTTCCCTTCTCTCAAAAGAGTATCTAGTCATTATATGTCTGTATGTCCTGCCATCTCAATATTTCTCTCTGTCAAAAGCTTCCATTTCCCATTCCTCTAATGATTCGTACTGTGTAAGTCTGGGATTTGGCTCTAATTAATTCATTTGATTTCCCAAATTCTATAAAATCCTCACATTAAGTGAACCATGCAGTGGAAAGGCTATACCACCATCATCCTTCGTATTTTCTACCCAATTCTCTAAAAATGTGCACGTATGGTATCCTCTCTCTCTAACATCATTAAATAGAAAGGCGTTCCTGGAGGTAGTAGAATCAGAATTCCCTCTCACAATTGGTTTATCTTTGTAAAATAAATTCTTTATTTTCTTAAACAGCTTCATTTTCTAATCCTGTACACTATTATCTCAACAAAATAAACAAAGAAACCTTTCCGTAATTCTACTTTTTCTATTTGTCAACTTTTGTCCAATACCAGCACGGCTCACACCAATCAACCAATCAGAGGTCAGTACACACCCGCTGCCTGACCAATGCCAGGGCGACCTTTCTATGACGTCAGTACTACTTCTACTGACCATCCCATCACAAAATATTATTGCAATTTTTTTTCGAGTTTTCTTAATTAATTTATTTATTATTTATATATGCAATTATATAGCGCGCAAATACCCTGGGGTGTCTCAGCGCTGTGGAGTGAATAAAAGAGCAGTTAAGATGGGTGAATACTGGTTAAAGAGCCAGGTTTTTACTAGCTTCCTAAATGACAGAAGGGTGGGACTGGTTTTGATGACAAGGGGGAGGGAGTTCCATAGTCTAGCTGTAGCAACTGTGAATCGCCTATCTCCCCATGATGTTTTCTTTGTGCGGGGAATGGTAAGAAGATGGGCTGAGGATGAGTGCAGGGGTCTATTGGGGCTGTAGGGGCAGAATACTTTTTTTAGGAATTCAGGTCCAGAGTTGTTGTTCGCTTTGTATGCGATGCAAAGTGCTTTAAATTTGGTACGACTTCTAATCGGTAACTAGTAAAGTTGACGTATGACTGGAGAGATTGATTTGAATATGGGGTGCTAGACAAAATTTGGTCGGCTGAATTCTGAACTAGCTGCATTTTGTTGAGGACTTTCTCCTGGGCATTTAGGAGGAGTCCGTTGCAATAGTCGACTTTTGACATAATCAGTGTGCACATGAGGGTTTTTACGGTACTGGGGGGGGGAAATGGTAGAAGTTTCCTTATCATTTTAAGGTTGTAGAAGGATGAGGAAACTATCGCGTTCGCATGGTGGATGAACGAAAGTTTGTCATCAAACATTGCGCCCAGATTCCTGACCTTTGTGACAGTTACTGGAGGAGATCCCAAATCGCTTGGCCACCAGGTGGGGGACCAACTAGGGGATAGACTGCCGAAGGTCGATACTTCCGTTTTATTGGTATTCAACTTTAGGCAGTTGAGTGCCATCCAGGAACTGATGGCTAGCATTCGCTCCTGGAAGCTAGCTGCCACTGCTAGTCCATTGTTGTGTACTGCCAGCACCAGTTGGGTGTCGTCGACGTACGAGGTTAGTCTCTTCCCGTGTGCTTTAATGACCTTGGCCAAGTCCGACACGTAGATGTTAAATAAGGTCGGACTTAGGGAGGATCCTTGGGGCACACCACAGGGGAGAGAGAATACTGGGAAGTAGAAGTCTCCAAGTTTAACTGACTGTGTACGGTTGGAGAGAAATTCGTTTAGAAGGGCTCTGGCCTTGTGCTGAATGCCGATGGAGGAGACACGGTCGATCAAGATGGCGTGATCAACCATGTCAAAGGCCGCAGACAAATCCAGAAGGATCAGGACTGCAGCGCCGCCTTGGTCTAGGATCATCCTGATCTCGTTAGATGCCTTCATGAGGACCGTCTCGGTCCCATGGCCCTTCCTAAACCCAAATTGTGTCAGCCAGAAGATTGTTGCGGTTAACGAATTGAGACAGTTGAATGTTCATAATTTTTTCGAAGAATTTTGACGGAAATGGGAGGCATGCAATGGGTCTGTAGTTTTTAGATTCTAGGGGAGTGAGATTGGATTTTTTTAGTAGGGGTTTGATAATGGCCATTTTCCAGACTGAGGGGTAGGAGCCTGTTTGGAATATTGAGTTGCAAATATTGGAGAGGGTAGGGGCTATGGAGTCTGGGATGAGTTGTAGAATGGAAGGGGGACAAGGGTCAAGATGGGATCCGGATTTAATAGAGGAGATATGTTCTGTTATCTGCTCGAGTGAAGCCTGACTGAATTCAGAGAACACAGTGGCAGGGGCATTGGTGAGAGTGTTGCAATTAGAATGGGCGGAGTTGACATGGGTAGAGAAGTTTGACAAGATTTGATTAACCTTGTCTTCAAAGAAGTTAGCAAGTGAGTTAGAGGTCTTGTGAGGCATCTATGGTTGAACTCGTGGGTGGGCTGGATAGTTTGGTTACCACCTGGAATAGCTGTTTGGTGGAGTTTTGGGCTGACTCTATTTGTGTAAGGTAATATCTGCTTTTCTCTGCTACAATGAGATGTTTATATTTAGTCATTGCGTCCTTGTATAATACTTTGTCATTGTTGTCATAGTGCTTGCGCCAGCGTCTTTCTAAGTTTCTGCAGCGTTGCTTCTCGAGTCCGAGAGCCTCTGAGAACCAGGGGGCGGAGGGAGTGCTTGGTTAGGGGAGACATACTTAAGAGGTGCTTGGGTGCTAAAGGCGTTGTTTATGTGTATGTGTGAGTAATTATTGGAAGCTAGATCAGGGTCTAATGTGAGGTCGTGTTGAGTGGAGGAGAGGGTTGTTTGTAGAAGAGGGGTGTCAATGTTCCTCCAGGCCCGAATCTGTTTGGGAGCGCTGGAGCCAGTGTGCGAGCAGTTCGTTTTTTATGATCTGAACAGTGAAAGTTACTGTGGAATGGTCTGTCCAGGTCAGAGGGATGATAAATGTAAATGTGGGTTTACTTGTAAAGCGCACTGCCGCCCTACTCAGGGCATCCTGGCGCTGTATACCGCTGTGGAACCCTTCCTGGTTTTCCCTGTGAGATGTCCCCTACTGGGCACCCCAAGTTGAAACCAGGCATCCCAGCGCCACCGGGGCCGTTGTGGAGATTAAGCAAGCTATTTGCCAGAGTTGCAGAGTGGGACCCATGATGAGAGTAGGCACCAATGCGAGAATTGTCGAGTCCGCGGACATTGAGCCCGATACCCTGCCGCGTCGGGAATTGAACCCTGGTCCCGGGCCAGACCTCTGCATCAGGGTCTGCCGCCTCTAACCAGTGAGCCACACTTCTCCACCATAGTAGATAGGGAGATGTTGCTATTGTTGGTGAATTGATCATCTGGAGTATGACACGCCCGGTGAGTGGGTTTTGTAACTAACTGTCGTAGACCCGCTGACCGTAGGTCTGTTGTAAGGGAAGAGGAGTCCTTGTCATATGGGGATTCTAGGTAAAAATTAAAATCTCCCAAGATGGTGTAGTCGGGGGATCCTGCCACTGGCTCTATCAAGCTGTCTAGAGTTGAGAGAAAATCAGATCGGGAGCCAGGAGGGCGATGGAGGAGTGTTCCTTTGAACGATTGGGTGTTTGAGAGCAGAATAGAGAAGGTTAGGGCTTCACAGTCCGGTGAGCTGATTGTCTCTATTTTGGCAAGGAATTTGTCTCGGTAAATAATCGCTAATCCCCCACCCTTCTTTAAAGGTCTGTCTTGTCTGAGTACGCAGTATCCGTCAGGAGTGGCGGCGCAGAAGTCTGGTCCAGAGGAAGGGTCACCCCAAGTTTCAATTTTGAATAGGAGGTCTATGTTGTGGTTGGTCAATAATTTGTGAACTTCCAATTTATGTTTGGGAAGGGAGAGTGCATTTATTAGGGCGTAATAGATGTGTTCAGGGTCGGAAGGTAGGGGGTGAGGACTGGAGAATGGGGATATAGTGGGTAAAACCAGTTTGGACGAGCAAATAGGGCAAATGGAGAATGGCTTATTGGTAAGTGAGTCTAGGCTGAAGCGGGGGCAGTGATGAGTGTTCGTGGTATTGTTGAAGTCCATGAACTGGGAACTAGTGTAAAATAATACATTTCTGCCTCTTGTCTGTGTTACAGGGACAGGGGGGCTGGCCCTAGGCCCGGTCGAGGCGCGGACGGGCGCAGACGGGCTTGCCTTTGACGCGCCCGCTGCACGCGTCCCCTGCGCGTAGGGAGAGGCATGTGTTTTTAAAGATGTGGTAGGTCAGCTGCTAGACTGCTGACCTCCGTTGACACCGGAAGTGTGGGGGGGGACACTTCCGGTGGTGGTGATCGATCCCTCCACACAATCTGAAGGCTCAGTGGTGGACCTGGGAACACGCATGGGGAAACGAAGAACTGATGAGCAAGAAGAGGTTAATAGAAATGCTTCTGTTTAGTTTAAAAGTAAGAACAAACAATTCCGAAGCCCTTTACCAGGCGCTTCAGGTGGGTGCTGGCTCACACCAATCAACCAATCAGAGATCAGTACACACCCGCTGCCTGACCAAAGCCAGCGCCGCCTTTCTATGACGTCAGTACTACTCCTACTGACCATCCCATCAGGAAATATTACTGCAATATTTTTCTGAGTTTTCTTAATCAAAATTTCTGTTAGTAACAACACAAAACAATGCTACCTTGTCTGTTCCACTAATAAAGAGAGAGTCTTCACCCTTTCCAAAGAGACTTTTCTAACACTACAAGCAATAATAACGACCTGCGTTATCTCACTTCTCTATCAAGCTCCAGAAGGCTGAAGTTTCACAAGAGGACTTTTTGGTGTGAAAAGAGGTCTTGTTACTCCCCTGGTGATTAATGCTAGAGTTTCGTAAGTGGACCCTTCGCTATTTCAGACACTCTACTCATATATGAAATTTCCCAAAGTATAACACCTACAGCCCTGCATATCTTTTGGTATTAATACAACAGACAAAGTACTTCTCCAGTGTGATTTCTTTATCCACACTCTCCTTCTGCGTACTTCAGTCTAAATTCCATTCCCGGGATTCCTCCGGTAACTCCGTACCTGTACTTCTAGACAACATAGAACATGACTAACTTTTCATGTTAAGAATATATAATCAATAATCATTACCAAACTAATCACTAATTAAACCATCCTCTGCTACCAGAAAACTGATCCAGTGTGAAACCAATACCTGATCAGGGATCAATACTCGATAATATTTCAGAACAATGGCCCATACACATTCACCCTAATCCCTGATGTGCTGGGATCAATTTATTATAAGGACTTCAAATTACAGTTTCTTTTATTGATTCATATTGACACTTCAAATATATTTCTAACTTTTACATCAACTTTCCTTCTCCTTAGTCGATGGACCAATCAGTTGAAGAGTTGATGGTAATGATATTACATGTCTAAGTAACTATTCAGTCAGTTTAAATAATCACAGACTCTCAGTGAGGTTAATAAAATGTATCTCAAATTATTGTAAGATTTATAATTCTCAATGCATACGGCACAAATACAAACAATGAAATTCATCAAAGGAGAGGAAATCATCCATAAATGCAATCAAACTAATACTTTGTCATTCAATATATGGTAGGCATATAAAGAGGTGGATAGATCAAGAGACATAAGTTTCAGCAAAAATAATGCAAAACCCATATTTATGACTGAGTGGATAGGTGAAGACAAAAGTTTCAGACATAAATACATTTGCAAGTAATTTTGCAAGAACGAGTCGGAATTTATACAAACTCTAAGGATCTGTGGAAAACCACCCCTCTGGTCTAGGGAATGGTGGGGGTTCCCCGAAATAGGATCAGGGAACAAAGAGATCAGGACCCAAGAGCAGGACAGTGACCGGAAACAGCAAGGCCTCTCTGCAAACCGACAAACAGCGACCCATTCACCCTTGTTCTCTTCCTCTCCACAAGTCTAAACCACACCCCTAAAGGACCCCAATTATACCCTAAAACCTACATGTCCGTCCCACATCAGTTGTAACATTTCACAAAACTCAACAGTTGATTGGTGAGTTTAGGAGGTGGCTCCGTCACACCACTGTGACTTCACTCAAAATTTAGGCATGTCATTGTTCTACATCTTTTCCCATAGCCCACTCTTGACTCATTCTCACGATTTTAACATCAGATACATTGAACATTTTAAATCATAATTTTCATCAACGTCCGCGGAAGGAGCTTCTAGTCCCACGGTCGGTCACATCCTCTGGCAGGCGGACAATACTTTCAGTGCTTAGTATCATTCAACGTTTATTATTTCATTTCAGCACTCAGTGCTTCTGTCTGTTCTGACAGGTCGGTTTCACTCTTTGCTCATACCCCTCCCAATTCGGACAAGACAAGGGACATTTTTTACAACCATTCAGTTCACTGTGGCAAATGGAACATAAACATACATTAATTATATGATAAAGCATTTTTCACTGTTTACCACCCACCTGTGCACTATTCCTTGTTAAATGTTTTACCTAGCAGAAGCTTAAGACAAAAAGGGGCATTATTTATTAGATTTAAAGCAACATGCACAATGCTGCCTAGTCATGCTTTATTTCTCGATTCTTTCAAAGCCCAATGTAAATAATGGTTTAGTTCCTTCATGCGGTTTCTTACGTTAAGGCATGCATGTGCAACGCAGTTTCCCTCGTGTTTATGTAAGGTGCAGGGTAGTTTTCTATTACTACTTGCTGTTAGTGTGTATTATGGGGGTGTTCATCCGAGCAGGTTTCTTTTTGCGAAATCCTGCTCCATCAAGAGCAAATGGGCTCTTTCCCAAGTAGGGCAGTAAAAACAAACTGACTGAAGTTCGTCTTTCACCTGGTCTCAACAGAGTTTTTTTTTTAACAGCCTCTGCAAATGTTACCTTGACCCAAGGAGAGGTTAGCCCCTTCCTTGTGGAGCGCGGCTCCGCAGTGCTCGTGACGAGACCAGCTTGTCATGAGTCACAGTGGAGCTGTGCTCATGACGAGCTGGCCTCGTCACGGCCCCGCCCACTGATTAATTCGCCCGCACAGGCGAATTAATGAAGCTGGGCTCGTCATGAGCACTGAAGAGGTTAAACAGCATGATGCCTTCATTTCTAAAGAGCAAACAGAGCAGTTTCATGATTCTAGCTGGACACAGATCGTTGGGGCATCCAGAGGAATGGTTTTCTTTAAAGGGATCCAATAATGGAGTTTGAAAGATTGCTTCAAAATTGTCACTGTAATGCACTGGCAGGCCTAATAGAGCCTTAGCACCCACCATAGCGGTCTATACAGGCCATTAAAGACCCACTCCAGTGTCAGGAGACGGCCTTAAACAAGGGAGTGGACCTTTAATGGCTGGTAGAGCCCACAACGGAGGGCTATTAGAACATTCCACCCCTAGAGGGCAGAATGTTCTAATTTGTAAAAGCAAAGGCCTCTTGGAGCCCTAGGGGTTTAAATCCCCTCTGGCTCAGAGATGCCCTTGTTTAACAACAACAGCTGTGAAATGAATACAACATTGGAATGTTGGTCTTCTGCCAGCTATTAGAATTCCGGAGCATTCCATTGTCTTCAATGGAGCTTCCGACATTCCAATGTTCTAATGTTTGTTAGTCATCTGGCAGAGTAATATCTTCCTGGGTGATAGCATCATAAACATTGATCATCATTACAAGAAAACCAAGATTTTGGCTTGGCTGAAATAAAGGTAGTAAAGTGTTTTTTGCTGGGTTGAAGGGGATAGCTTGACTGAATTGTATAATAATTCTGTTGATAAATTGGAGGCCTGTGTAATACTCTAAGAAAGTAGGGCTTTACGCCTCTAGTTAAGACTCTTGTATTACACATACGTGGACACATCGCTCAATGGGATAATAACTGATGTTTCGTATCCAGATGCATGGATGTTTTCTGGATGATGTAGTGCAACATATTGCATGTTCCGAAATGAATTTTGGGAATATTTTGAACATTAATAGTTTGAGTATGAATCTACAACAGAAGCAAGTTGCTACCTGATGTCTATGTAAATAGCATTTCCCGATTTGTCTCCAGGCCTATTTTATGGTATAGTGTCCACAAACAAAATGATCTCTTTTTGGTGTTCGTTTTTTCTATTTCTCTTTGCAGTCATCTTCTTGAAGTTGGTGTTATGTAAAGTATATGTTTGTTTTTAGTCCCTTAAAGTAACTTATTTCATCCACACAGGTTATGTTTTTAGGTGAAATTGAGGAAATTCTTGATGTCATAGAACCAACTCAGTTCAAAAAGATTCAAGAACCACTGTTCAAGCAAATTTCAAAATGTGTCTCTAGTTCTCATTTTCAGGTAATTGCATCTATTTATTTATTTTTAATCAGACATAGCGAAAAAAACAGAATTATTTTTAACCTGTTTTAGTAGGTCAAAATCTAAATTTTTATTTCAGGTTGCAGAAAGGGCCTTGTATTTTTGGAATAACGAATATATTCTAAGTCTCATTGAGGAGAACATTGACAAAATTCTACCAATTATGTTTGGTAGTTTATACAAAATCTCCAAAGAACACTGGAACCCGTATGTATTATGTTCAGTTCATTATTTTATTTTACTAATGTTTTTTTGCCGAACCATTTATGGAATGAAAACTACTAGTCATTTAAAATTGAATGTTGTGGTGAAAATGATTTTTTCATATATTATACCCATTTGAGCATGTTTTCTTTCTCTTTTTAGGTGCAATTTAATAAGTGTGTTTTTACATTAGGAATCTGACTGAGATGGGAAACTAATTGATGGTGATTTGTCAGTTTCTTATAGTAGAAGTTTATACTCTGTAGATTTTGAAAATGTTACTCAAACTAGTCCTGGGCGAAAGGTTTATTAATACAGGAGTAATCTGAATAATTTTGGTAATTTGCGTTCCTCTTTTGGCACAAAATTTCCAAACATTACTGTTGTACCTGGTATTGTGTTATAATATTATGCAAGGGGTTATGAGCATAGTATGTTTTTCAGCTCCATGATCTGACATCATATGGTGTCATCGTGGAATGTTCAGGGTCTATTTATGTGACGTCACCGTGACTGTCTGACGGTTCACAGCTGACTCTCACGGTGGATGCTGTTCTTCTTTCTGCGCCCAGCGGGCCTTTGCTATCTTATAAATAAAGTAACGTTTACTTTTACTGTGGCTGTCGTTTGTCCACACTACAATTGGCGACGAGGACTTCGGACCGGCAAGGGCCTGCGGGTGAAATATCTGATAAGGATGAGGGTTTGATTTAAGAAGCCCGAAATCGACTTTATAATCAAAGAAAGAAAAAAAGAATAATACGCGGAGTAAGTACCCGTGTTATGGCTGAAAGGCGCCACCTGTGAGAGGAGTAAGCTGTGTGAGTTAAAAGAAGCGCTGCAGATACGCATAAGAATATTAGCTGCGTGTAAAATAACAAGCGCTGAAATAAGCGTAAGGAGTCATTTTAACTTAAGCGCTAGCTGTAAGCTTTGAGAGTATCAGCGGATCAACGAGCATGGTACAGTGAAGCTAACTCAAGTAAAGAATCGGCTGTTGTGTTACCTAAGGATTTGGCGCGAATTCCTGTCAGTGTCAGGCAGCAACTGAAGGCTCAGTGAATCACCTCAGCTGTACGCGTGAGGCATGCTGGGATAGGTGAACAAGAAACCCATTGGACAGCTGCAGCATACGTCATAGAGCGTGAACTGCGTGAGGCCATTTTGAATGTAGTCCTTGCCTCTGTGTAAGTATTGACGAGGCGATAAACGAATGCAACGAGCGCTGATGCGCTAATGAAAAACTGTGATCAAACTTAAAGGAAAGGATAAAACTAAGTAAGTCCGTTACCAATGTGCAAATGAAGAGAAAACAGTAAGCGGTAAATTGAATCCATAGCAGAACATGGTGAAATACTGTAGCAAGTGAAGGCATAGTCTGCTGACAAGAACGTAAGGAAATATACCTTTAAAATCAAACATAAACAAAGTGTGGAGGAAGTAATACAACATAAAGGAACACTATATATAAAATAGAACTTTATGAAATACCTGATACAGGGATATCTGAGGAAAGCATGGCCGAAAGCAATAATATATGTGCACCACCACGTTTTCTGGATGTGCCTGGGAAACCCACAATGAAGTGGAAGAAGTGGGTTAGGGCATTTGAAAATTACATCATATCCATTGATGGGAAAGCATTTGATGCAGAGAGGAAGTGTTCTTTGCTATTTGGGTTACTAGGAAAAGCTGGGCAGACGTATTTGACAGCCTGCCCGAATATGAATGTCCACCAGGGAAAATATTAGTGGGATGGAGAGATCTAGCCCAGTTAGGAGTCATTTTAAAACCTGGAGCCAAAGACCCAATTGTCTTGAGTGAGGAATGGGTGAATAGTGTGTGTGTAGAGGAGGATAAGGTTGACTTGACAATAACACTGGACAAATATAAGGATGTGTTTAAAAATGAAATAGGATGTGTCAAAGGCTTCAGTCATGACATTAAATTGAAAGAAGGAGCCATACCATGTAAGCACAAAGTGAGGACCATTCCTTTGTCTATAAAAAAAGAGTTAAAGGATGTACTAGAGAAATTAATGAAAGAAAGGGTAATTGAGGAAGCAGATGAGTCCGAATCGATTTCTGCCATTGTTGTTTCCAAGAAAAAAAAGACTGGGGACATTAGGTTGTGTGTGGACCTGAGGTCACTAAACAAAAATATAATTGTAAATTGTCATCCTTTACCAAAAATTCAAGACATACTCCAGTCAGTGTCAGGTTCAAAATACTTCTCATTAATTGACTTGAGGGCTGCGTATCATCAAGTTTGTTTATCTGAAAGGTCTAAAAGATTAACTACTTTCATAACACCATTTGGAGCGTATAGGTATGTGCGACTTCCATTTGGATTAGCATCCTCCTCTGGTGTTTTCCAGAAACTGATGGACAACCTGTTTGGGGGAATGAAAGGGGTAAAAGCCTTTCAAGATGACATTCTTTTGCATTCAGCATCCGAGCAGGACCATGTGAAACTAATTGAAAAGGTGCTGGAAGTTCTGAAAAAGAAAGGCATGACTGTCTCAAAGGACAAATGTAAATTTATGACGAATAAAATCGAATATCTGGGTCACATCTTAACAGCAGAAGGTATCATGCCAAAAGAAGATCTTGTACAAGCCATAAGAGAGGCCCCGGAACCCAAAGATAAGGCAACCCTTAAATCGTTCCTCGGCCTCAGTAAATATTATGGCAAGTTTATACAGAAATATGCAGATAAGGTGGAACCACTCAGGAGATTGTTAAAAAAAACGTGGCGTTTAAGTGGATGAACGAGCAGGAACAGGCTTTTAGAACTGTCAGAGGAAATTGCAAATGCTTCTGCTCTGAAACCATATGACCCAGAATCGGAGAACATAGTAACTGTGGATGCTAGTGCTGAAGGAATTGGCGCTGTGTTCTGTCAGAAAGAGGGAAGTAAAGAAAACACTATTGCCTTCATCTCTAGGAGGCTGAATGAGACAGACCAATTACAGTACGATTGAAAAGGAAACTTTAGCATGTGTGTGGGCTGTTCACAAGCTTACAGACTATTTATGGGGAAAAAGATTCACTTTGGTCACTGACCATAAGCCTTTAACATACATGATGGACGGTGAAGGTAGAGGTAATGGCAATGCCAGCTCAAGACTGATAAGGTTGATGTCAAAACTACAAGAATTTAATTTTAAAATAATGCACATAAAAGGGGGCAAGAACAGTAGAGCAGACTGCTTATCACGATTGCCCATACGGAGTCAAAAAGAAGAGGTGCAGGATGACACAGAATGTGTGGTGGCACTCATCGATGCCACAATGATGTGTGAAGGATCCATAACTGAAAAAGAATGGCAGGAGAGCATGGCTAAGGATACTGTATTAGCAAAAGTGAACACATATGTGCGATCTAAATGGCCACCCATAAGGAACATGCCAAATGACCTGAGAAGTTTCCAACAAGTAAGTGAAGAACTAACGTTGGAAAATGGTTTCTTGAAAAGAGGTGAAGTCTTTGTACCACCATATGGACTCAGACAAAAAATCATAAAGCTGGCACACAGGGGACACCCGGGTATCACTGCAACTAGGAACATTATAAGGATGCATTATTGGTGGCCGGGTGTGGACAGTGAGATAAGAAACTACATAGATGTGTGTGAACAGTGTTTAAAGTCAGATAAGCATTGGAGGATGGAAAAGAACGTACTGCAAAAGGTTGAAATCCCAGATGGGCCCTGGGCTAAAATTGCAATTGACTTTGCAGGACCATTCAATTTGTTGCCAAATGACTGCAAACACTTGATAGTATTGACGGACTACTACTCAAAATGGATAAGTTATACATTTGTGAATGCTGAAACGACAGATGTAGTCATTAAATTTTTGAGAAAAGTCTTTGACAAAGAGGGTCAACCTAAAATCCTGGTGTCGAACAATGGTTTGCAATTAGTTTCCAATATGATGAGGGAATTTTTAGAAAACTCTGGTATTACTCAAGAAAAGAAACCACTGTATAGTCCTAAGAGCAACGGCCAAGTTGAAAGAATGAACAGGTTCTTCAAAGAAGGGATTCAAATGGCTATTGCCAACGAAATGGATGTGAAAGAGTTCATAAGGACGAAGATTAACACGTACAACAATACGCCTAATGAAACTACTAGACAAACTCCATTCTTCTTGATGAGAGGTAGAGTGTGTAACAACATCATGACACCCAAAATAGGTGGATGGAAAGTAACCGATGTCGAGTCGACAGAAATACGTGAGAAAGAGCTCAAAGTAAAAGAGAACATTGAAAAAAAAACAGATGAAAGCCAAGGCATACTCTGACATGGTGAACAGGGTGAAAGACAAATATGTGACACCAGGAGATTGGGTGTTGATAAGAAAACCTGGATCAATAAGCAAGGGTGAATCTAAGTTCAGTAAACCGATGAGGATCTGTAAGGTTTCTAGTGGTGCTGTGTACATAGTAGGCGAAGGATGGCGCAGTAAAGACGATGTGGTAAGACTGAAACAAGGTCAGGAGGAGATAATAATGAAAAAGGAGGAAGGGAGATGTGATGATAGTGTGCTTGAGTGGGAAGACATACCTGAAACGCAAAAACAGTCAAATGCTGCTGCCAGACCCAGTTGTTCGCCGCAGTTGGTAAGGTCTAGGAGTTCATTTGTTGAAAATGATGACATTGTTCTAGCCCGGGAAGACTCTATGATGTGCCCAACCCAAGAAGGAGCTACTTCCTTTGCAGCAGGCATGGGGGACGTTGCACTTACACCTGTGGTGGGTTTAACATCCAGAAGGGGTAGAGTTGTCAACTTGCCAAAAAGATTCCAGGACTATGTAATGGAGTAGAGACTGTTCTGTTTTTCAAATGTGAAGAAAAGGAGGTGTTGTACCTGGTATTGTGTTATAATATTATGCAAGGGGTTATGAGCATAGTATGTTTTCCAGCTCCATGATCTGACATCATATGGTGTCATCGTGGAATGTTCAGGGTCTATTTATGTGACGTCACCGTGACTGTCTGACGGTTGACAGCTGACTCTCAAGGTGGATGCTGTTCTTCTTTCTGCGCCCAGCGGGCCTTTGTTATCTTATAAATAAAGTAACGTTTACTTTTACTGTGGCTGTCGTTTGTCCACACTACAATTACTCCTTGTGTAATTATGAGTAATTTGGCACAAAAATCATACTGCAGGAGCACAAGAACAACGAATTTCGCAAGCGACTGCTTCTGTCTGAGTTCTGTTGTACTAAGAGCGATTTTCTTAGCGCAAAATGCCTCCTCTGGTCCAAATTGAGTATGAGGGTGCATTTTACACAAAGGAAATTGCGCTTTAATGCTGGGTTGTGTTCCATGTGTAATTCTGCTTAATCTTGCTTAATTATGCGTAATTACGCTACAGGACATCATTTGAGAAATGCCCACCCTTAATTTAAACCGCCCCAAAATATCTGCTGTGGTGGCTCTTTAGCACACCCTTTCTTCTATTTACTCTGATTTACCAGTTGCAACAAAACTGTTGAATTAAAAGTCAAGTAGAGCATTTTGGATCTTTTTGGAGTTATAGAAGTTGTTTTCGAACTGCCTGCAGCAGCCAGACTGACAACTCGGTGATAAGTTGTATGAAGTTACTTTCAAGTTAAAAACATTTATGATTGAGTCTGAAGCAAATGTGCTGCAATAGTATATGGACAATCAAGAATTCGTGAAACACAGATAAGGCAGCTTTTTAGCTTGCGTTTGTAAATGAGGACAAACCTCTGGCTGGTTGTCACTAGGTTGTTGGTTGTGATTTTAGTGGTTAGACATTTTATGTTTGATAGTTTGAATGGAGCTCAGAAAAGTCTTAATCCAAGTTTAGTCAAAGTGAGTTCTAAAGATGATTCTGTGCAATTGCATGTAGCCATGGGTCAGTGGCTAACTTATTTTAGGTAAACGAGGCAGAGCGCTCATTGGGAGCAGAAAAGTGTCTATTCGCTAAAGATAAAAACAAAACAAAAAAGTAAGATTATTTGATTGACATGAGCCTTTAAATGCATGCAGTCTTCAAACTGCTGTGAGAAAATAAGTTGAATAAATGCTTGAAGATAAAAATCCACCTGTATAATCAAAAGGCAATGATGCATATCACTGGCCTCTAAGTACAAAACTGGAACAATCAACCTTGAAACCTGCTTGACAAGCGCAGTTTGTGTGGCAGCTTCATGTGTATATCTATCGAGAAATACAGGCGGTCCAGAAACAGCCATTGTTTTGGCTGCCCTGGAGCACTCTGTGTTACTGATGGAATTAGAAAATTTGGGTAAAGTGTAAAGTACCGGCCCTGGTCAGTTGTTCAAAAAGCCCCATCTTGTTTCCATTCCATATACTCGAAGCTAAGATATTTGTCATCTTGCAACATATCTACTCTTGGGAAGCTCCACTCTGAAAATGCATGCTGAAATACTTTGTAGTCTTTAACTCCCTATCATTATTTTCCGCTGAGAATCTATTGAGGAAATCCTCTTGTTGCTTCTGGCTTCCTGGAAGGTGAATTGCTTTTATGTAAATGATTCTGACCAAAAGCCACAGCCAAATTCTTGACAGCGGTATGAATCATGTTCCTCCTTGCTTGCTTAGTATTGCATTGTTAACGTGTAGTCTGTTTGCACTAAAATACACTTCAATGTTAGTGCGAGCCTTGGTCCTTAATTCCTCACTATCTCAGACAGTCAAGGATGAGAGGGATGCTGAAACATCCATTATCTGTGCAGGCCTAGACACTGCGACCTGCACTGGCAAAGCATTTGATACCAGTGTTGTGCTATGAAGACATGCCTGGATGAGGACAACCAGATTTTCTGGTGGTGTGAAAGCATGTTTGATGGACATGCCAGTCTGTGTGTCTAGACTTTTTCTGTCCTGGAACGGTTTAAAGAGAGTAGGGCCACAGCAAGTTACCTGGGGCTTTTGAAGCAATTCCCTGATCAGTTCCATATGTGTAGAGGCTATATCGGAGGGTTGGCTTATAGACCTAGGCAGCCTTTCCAGCCAGGGTTACAGCAGAAAGGCTTTCAGCAATAGTTGAAGGTTTTTGAGCTCTGGGATGTGGTACGGTCTGTCTTTCATTGACCATCGTTAATGAATAGATAGATCCCCAAGATGAGCTTCCAAGCCTTACAGCGAGGCAGCTGTCACTAACGTCTGAATGGGTAGGCTTTGTTGAAACGGTTCATCCTGTAAAGGTTTGCTACTTTGCACCACAATGAGAGAGATGGAGCTTCCACTTCAGTCAATTTCAGTTTGTCATCCCTCCTGTTCATTTATTGCAAGCAGTGGTCATGTAAGCGTTGTTGAAGTTTCATTAAATGTCTTGCATTCTGGACAGTAGCTATGCAAAAGGTCATGGCCAAGCAATGACAAGATCTTGCATACCTTTGGATTGATTGTCGTCATGAGGTAAAATGGATGACACCAGAAGTACCCCCAGATAAGTGATCAACTGGACTGTTGTCATGATTCATTTGTGATACTATATCTGCGGACCTAGCCTGTGAAGTACGCTGGGAGTACTGCACAGGTAATCTCTCAGTTTGACTTCAGTCCAGCTGTGGTCCCATGCACAGGTGTACTTCCCGAAGATCAGTACTTTGGTTTTGTCGGACTTCAGTTGGAGGAATTTGTCTCCCATCCATTTGACTATGTTGGTCATGGTGTTTCAGAAGTTAGTTTTGGCGTACTGTATCTCTAAATCTGTCTTGTCCTGTGGATCCTGCTCCTTTTTCTGCTGTTCGCATGAAGGTATAGCCATTCAGGGGTTTCATCTCTGCCTACCCAAAAGTGGCAGTTTCTTATGGATACTTCGAACTATAGATTCCTCACTATCAGGATATCCCTTGCGTGCCTGTAGATGGCACTATGCACGTTTCATACCTCTGTTAATGAGTCAAATATAAGCGCCACCATAATGCCTGTTGTCAGTTTTTCTTTCCATGCCTTCTGGTGCACATCTGTAGCTCAGTTCCCACCTTCCTAAGTCTTCTAGCAATTTTGAAATTGCACATGACTGTGTGCTAACAAACGATGTCCCCTCCGAAAACAACAGGCTGTAAGCCATGCTGATTCTGCCACAAGCAGATGCCTGTTGTAGACTCACAGGAGGTATATCTTTGGTAACTGAGCTCCAGTCACAAGTCAGTCAAGTGACCAATGCGCTCTAATGCTTTCAAAGGCGACCCATGGCCCGGAGGTGAATCTATCACCAGGCATCACACAGGTATCATTCCTGGTCAAAGTCACAGGCCCATTGTCAGTTATTAGACTGTTCCATGTCTATCCTTATGATGAACAGGAGAAGGAGCGTCAGCAGGAGCCCTCCATTAACATCCCTATATGTCTAGTCATGGACTTGCTTCTGATGCTCAGTGACTATTACTAGTGTTTCACTAAGGCCGGTGCTACTCAAAAGCCACCTCCTGAACACAAGGAACTTAACGTCATATCAGATCAGCAGGCTATGCCTGTGCCGCCAAAACAGAAGACCATACCACCCTTGCAAATCCCTGTACAGGCTCTGGACAGTGGTGACCAGCCACTAGAAGAGGGAGAGATGCAGTTGGACCCAGATGTCCGAGACGAATGGAATGTCTATGTGGCACTCAAGCCACCTTCTCCCACTCTGACGATGGCCGATTTGCCGACTACAAATATTGGCGGTTTTAATGACCTTTTAGAGCGGGCATCAAAACATTTTGATCTCCCCATGCCCGTCAAGCAGACAGTGTTTTTTATACGACTTCAAGGCAACTACGCTGCGCTCCACTGAAGCAGTCTTCATAGTGGACGTCCTGTGGCACAAGGGTCTTAAGCTGATGAAGACTCCAGCTTCCGTTCCAGCGGTTATTCCAGAATTGGATAAGAAATACAGGGTACCTGAGGACTCTCCTGCGTGTCTTATTGGCCATCCAAAATTGACTCCCTTATTATGCTGGCCGCCCAAAGAAGATCCAAAAATCATGCATCGCCATGTGCTGCCCCGCCATATAAGGAAGCACATAGGTTGGATAATATTAGAGATTCTCCATGCTGGTGGCAACAGCCATCAGGGCCTCCAATGCCATGGCTATCCTCAGGAGTTATGACCGGCAAATGTGGTCCGACATCACCACTTGCTGGAATATCTGCCCGAGGTTAAGAAGAAGTAGAGAACGATATACTTTCAGAAGGAGAAAGAGCCTCATCAGAGATCATAGATGTGGTGCTGGACATCTCTTCTACCACCTTAAGGCAAATGGCGGGTGCTGCTGTGTTGCCAAGACAGAGATGGCTTAGGGCAACATTCCACCCAGAGGTTCAGGCTAAAGTGCTAGATATGCAGTTTGATGGCGAATATCTATCCGGCAAGCACGTGGATGAAGTGATGAAGTGCTACATTCAAGTATCGGACACTGACAAAGCCAAGTCCTTGGCTAATTTGCAGCAAAAGAAATGTTCGAGGCCTATGAGCTGCAGAATACATACTTGTGCATAGATCTTCATCTGGCGTTTGGCTCGGATGTTTGCAGTTTCGTGTTGTCTTAAAAGAAGTCTTTCTAGTCACGAGATAGGAGACTCCTCCCTTGGACAATAGTGCGCATGGGCATCGACTCCATCCTCAGATTGTTATTTTCTGCCATCGGGTTCAGATGTGACTTGCTGCGCTCCAGTTCGGGACCGTGTTTCCGAACATATTTTCGACGCGCAACTTATCACACTCGACGGTATTGTTACGTTTGAGTGCTTTTCGACGCGCTAAATCACAAATCCTCAATTGCGGTAGTCGACGCAGGCCGCTGGGCCTATCAGCGCCAATCGGGCCTACGGCTAATGCAAAGGACTCCATTTAAAAAATGCCCCCAGTTTTGAGCTAAATTTCCACACAGTAACCACCACAAGGTCTGCAACCTTTGTCTATCACCAGAGCACGAAGAAAAGGATTGCCAAGCCTGCGCCTCTTTTCGACCCAAGAAAACCATCCGTGATCTCCGTTCTCGACAACACGTAATGGCGCAGCAGGCTGCACCGGTGCCAGAAGACCTTTTCGATGAAGGCCCCGACGTTGCAGAGGATTCGGAAGAGCTTGAGATCATCTCCGAAGCTGACGACACCGACTCTGATGACCACATCACTCCAGGGCAACAAGTGAGTAAAAATATCCCTGTCCCTGCCCCACCCAAAGAACAGAAGGCTCCGGTCAAAACTTCGCCTGAAGGCCTTAGTCGAGACCGAAAGAAAATTTCAGAAGCCCTGCCTCCGGTCCCGGCACCGAATACGAAAGAAAAACCTTCTGGCAACCCTGGACCGAGCAAGCCTCCTATCAGTACTCAGAAAACACCTTTGGTACTGAAATCTGGGATACACATCTCTATTACTCCCAAAAAGGCCTCGACGCCGAACCCTTTGGCACCGAAACACCATTAGACCTCGGAACAGGAAAAGCACCAAAAATCCTTGGATCCAAAGAAAAGTTCTGACTCTGCTCTGACTTCGAAGCCAAAGGAGCACAAAGCTCCTCCTACAGCTATAGAGACCAAATCAAGACCATGCTGGGAACCGAAAAAATCGGCACAGAAAGAAGACCAGCAGGAAGAACTGTTTCGGCCTGGTCCTCTTGATGCTAAACAAATAACATTACATGTGGCCCCTAAGACAGGCCATATTGTCAGTCTTCCAACAAAGAAGACATCTGATACCTCACCCACACCTGAGGTACCTGTAAAGAAGAGATTTTGCAACCTCACCCATAAGACCCTCTTCTCCTATCCTTCCTACTAAACCTTTGTCTCCTATTAACTCTCCTATACCCTCTTCTAGATTTTCTCCATGCTCACCCTTACCACCACAGGATGAGGATGATTATGAGGATGGGGTGGACACATTAAGGATCCATTGATGACCCTGATGATCATACTACCCCACCACAGGATACATGAGACGATTACGATGATCCCACAGATCCTCCAGACCTTCCTGATCCAGATTCATACCCATCTAAGCCACCCTCCCCCCCAGATAATAGTATAGGATTTAGTCAGCTCGTTAATAGATCTGCGCAGTATGGAAGAAGACTACCTACTGGACACTTTTGCCCAGTCACATAAAGCAATACACACATTGTCAATGCTCAAAGGTGTCATTAAACATGCACCAAACATATTTAAAGACACCGTCAGGACCAGGATTCTCAATCCCCGGATTGATAAAAAATATCAGCCTGCCCCTAAAGATCCAGTATAGATCAAAGGACAGCTCCCCTTAGATACTTTAGTAGTGTCCAATGCAAGAAAACGTGCAAATTCCCAAACCTCTGGTGATGCACCACCCCCAGATAAGGAGTCATGGATGCATCAGGTAAAAGAGTTGCCTCCCAAGCAGCCAATCACTGGGGGATAGCTAACGCACAAGCACTACTTGGCAGATATGACAGGGCTCACTACAACAAGCTTGAAGGTCTTAGCCAACACTTTCCTGACCAGTACAAGGCCAAAGCCAATGATCTGGTCCAGGAGGGCAAAGTTAATTAAAAATGCATCCATCAAATGTGCCCTCGATGCAGCAGACACTGCATCTAGATCTATTAACACCAGTGTCTTATTCCGCAGACATGCATGGTTACGCATTTCCGGGTTTAAACTAAGTGCAAACAACTATTTTAAATCAGCCGTTCGATCAAGAACAGTTTGTCCCAGCTGTGGACACAACTCTAGAAAAAAGACACAGACATTGCAAAATCTACGGGAGCATTACAGTTTCAGCCTACACGAGGTTCCTTTCATCGCTCATTCTATAGGGGCAGATCCAAAAACATTGTCACAGACACTACTTCCTCCTCCTACAAAACCCCTACACAAATATCCCCCAATGGGATATTTATGGGGGGAGGGGGGTGTACAGACGCAATAATAAAGGGAGTGGTTGCGGTAACAACAACTGAACCTCCCCTACTATCAAGCGATTACTTCCCTCCGCTCCCTCCAGACCATTCCACTCCGGTCGGAGGAAGACTATCACGGTTCCTACCTGTCTGGAACTCCATCACTATAGACAAGTGGGTAAGACAAATTATCCCATATGGTTACTGCCCGGAAATTACTGCAACTCCTCCAACTATACCAACCAGACAATGTCAATGTCCAAAGAACATCTAACACTTCTCAAACAAGAAGTTCTACCACTTTTCCAAAAGCATGCAATAGAACCAGTTCCCCTCCAGCATCAAGGCACGGGGGTTTACTCCCTTTACTTTCTCATCCCAAAGAAGGACGATACTCTCAGATCAATACTGGATCTCAGACCACTCAACCTCACATACAAACAGATCATTTTCACATGTTCACTCTTCAACAGGTCCTCCCACTACTCCAACAAGGCGACTTCCTTGCCACTCTAGACCTCCAGGACGCCTACTTCCATATATTTCTATACACCCTGCTCACAGGAAATATCTAAGGCTTCTAGTGGAAAGTCAGCACCATCAATTCAAGGTACTCCCATTCGGAGTGACCACAGCTCCCAGATTCTTAACAAAATGTCTGGCAATAGTAGCCGCCCACTTGTTAAGACAACAAATTCATATGTTTCCATACCTGGATGACTGGCTAATAAAGTCCAAGTCATACAATCAGTGTGTTCACCACACTTGCAGAACAATTCACCTGCTTCACAACTTGGGTTTCACAATAACCCTCACCAGATCACATCTCCAGCTGTCCCACAAACATCAGTATTTAGGGGCCACAAGAGAGATTTCCAAAGTCGTGGCATACCCCAATCCAGTCAGGATAGCCAGTATACAAAACCTCATCACAAAATTTCTGCCCCAACATTCACTACCAGCTCGGGTATTTAAGCAGCTGATAGGGATGATGGCCTCTTGCATTCTCATAGTACCTCATGCAAGACTTCAGATGCGCCCTTCACAAGAATGCTTAGCACGTCAGTGGAACCAGGCTCAAGGTCAACTTTCAGATCTGGTGTTGGTAGACAGCCTCACACATTGCTCTCTGCAGTGGTGGAACACACAAAACCTTTCCAAGGGGCGGCCGTTCCTAGAGCCAGTTCCACAGTTGGTGCTAACAACCGACGCATCACTCACCGGCTGGGGAGCCCATCTCTTAAACCAAACAATACTGGGTAGGTGGACCCCTCAACAAAAACTACTCCACATCAATCACCTTGAATTGCTAGCAATATTTCTGGCATTGAAATCCTTCCATACACATCTTATCAACAAAACTGTCCTTGTCCATACGGACAAATGACAGCAATGTATTATATATTTTAAAAAAAGGGTGTGGACACTTTCTCTGCAGCTTTCTCAACTAGCGCAGAACATATGGAGATGGGCCATCCCACAAAGGATACACCTCCTACCAGAACATCTCCCAGGCTTACACATTCAGATTGCGGATCTGCTCAGTCGCCAGACACAGCAGATACATGAATGGGAACTTCATCCTCAAATTCTTTATCCATTTTTTCAGATGTGAGGCCACCCAGACATAGATCTGTTCACCACACACACAAACGCAAAATGCCCAATCTTCGCCGCCAGGTATCCACACCCATTGTCCAAAGGCAATGCGATATGGATGAATTGGTCAGGCAGATTTGCGTGCGCTTTCCCGCCACTCCCGCTCATTCCATTAGTAGTACGCAAGCTGAAACAGCAGTCTCTCAAAATGATCCTAGTTGCTCCAACATGGGCCCGTCAACCATGGTTCACAACACTCCTGAAACTCTCAGTAGTACCACACCAAAAACTACACTTCTCCCCAATGCTTCTCGCACAGAACCATGGAGAGATAAGGCATCCAGATCCAGCTCAACTGAACCTGGCAATCTGGCTCCTGAAGTCCTAGAGTTCGGTTACCTTAACCTTCCACCAGATTGTATGAACATCCTTAAAGAAGCAAGACGCCCTACTACTAGAGCTTGCTATGCAGCCAAATGGAAGAGATTTGGTATTTACTGCTATTACAATAAAATGGACACACTAGATGCTTCAAATCTGAAAGAAACAGGTTAGTGTTAGATTCCTTACCTTAGAATATCCCCAGGCGTCAGACTGGATCCGGAAAGTTTTGCGTAGCAGTACCCTTGCGCGCCGGTAGGCGTCGTCCACGGCTCCGCGTCCGTCATCGGCGTCGTTGGCGCCGTGATGACGTCGTCGGAGTACTTAGACGCCGCCCTCGCGCGCTGACGTCAGTTCTTCTTTCCGCACCGACAAGTGAAGATCCGGAAAAAGCAGTACTTTAGTCACTTTTTGACTAAACTTTTTCGATCCTTTTTGATCTCTCTTCGAGTCTTTACGACTCTCTGTGCCATTAGGGATGCCCGGGTTCAAGCCCTGTACCGATTGCCACCGAATGATGTCGGTTACCGATCCTCACCGCCGGTGCCTCTATTACCTTGGGGCCCACCACGACGACAAGTCGTGCCCCGACTGCCGGGCTCTGACGTCGAAGGCTAGGCAGGAGCGGTCCCATGAGCGCCTCGAGATCCGGCAGTCAGCCCCACGCTGCTCCCGGTCCAGGAGGGGGTCGAAGGACTGGTCGCGGGGCCACCGTTGTCACAGCTCGACGAGTCGACACCATTTGTCAGGCTCCAAGTCCTCAGGTAAGAGGCACAAGAAGTCGAAGAGACACTCGTGCGATGCGGCCCGGGGTTCGGGCGACACTGCCCACGCAGCTCCACCGGAGCCGCAGGCATCGCGGCCTGCTCCATACCCGCCAGTCCCTGGGCCGAACGCGACGTCGGAGGAGATCGATGCTTTCCTCATGGCCATGAGGTCGCTCGCTCCTCCGTCGGGTTCTGCAGTGCCTTCGGACCCCACGGTCCCGGCTGGGAGCCCAAGTGGGCCGGGTGCTTCGGCCCCGGCTCAGCCGGCGACTTCGGTCCCGGCACCGCAGGGCCCCACTGGATCCGGATCCGGGTCGCCGCTGGTCGACCTTACGATCCCGCCGGCATCGACCCCTAGGGTGCCCCCCCCGGCGCCGTCCCTGGTTCTTCCCCTGGTCCGGATCCAGCATCGCTCGACGCCGGCAGAAGAGCAATTCTTCTATGATCCGGCTCCATCCTTTGCACCTGATGGAGGGCGAGGGTGACTGGGAGGGGTCTGAGGACCCTCTGACATGGGTGTGTCAGTCATTTCAGGACTGGACAGATGAGCCAGGGGAAGCCAGTGGTCTCGACACTTAACCTGACACTGGTTTTGTCTCCCCTCCTACCGTGGCTACAGAGGAGGGGGCTGCTTATAGTGTGGTGTTGACGAGGGCGGCCAGGGCCTTGGCTCTTGAGCTCCCCGTCACGACTGTGAGGTCTAATATCCTCACTGAGGTCCTTAAACCGCAGGCAGGCTCTCCGGAGCCTCAACTGCCGTTTAATGAGGCTCTCACGGACGTCCTGTTGGGCACCTGGTCCAGGCCCGCTAGGAACGTCGCGAGGCGCCACCGCCCGGCTCCGGGCGACCCTAGTTTTCTGTCCACCCACCCCAAGAGTCTGGTTATCCAGGCCTCTACTTCCCAGTCCGCTTTCCCGACTGCACCCCCAGATCGGGAATCCAAATGGAATGAACAGTTTGGCAAGAAACTGTTCTCCTCCCTCAGTTTGGGGTTGCGGTCAGTCAACACCGCTTGCTTTTTGGGCCGTTACACCCACTCTCTGTGGGATACGGTTGCGGCCGTGCTGCCGGAGTGCCCGAAGGGGGCCCGGCCAGAGCTTGCTCAAGCCCTTGCGGAGGGGCGAGACGCAGTGCGGTATTCCATTCGATGTTAGCTGGATACCACGGACTCGCTGGGCATGGCGATGTCAACGACGGTGGCGGTTCGCCGCCACGCCTGGCTGAGGTCCACCAACTTCTCGGCTGATGTCCAGAACACCCTCATGGACATGCCGTTCGATGGCAGCCACCTCTTTGGTGGCAAGCCGGATCATGCGCTTTAACGCTTCAAGGACTCCAAGGCTACGGCCAAGTCCTTGGGCCTTTCGGCCCAGCGTCAGCCATCTTCTGCCTTTTGCTCCTTTCGTGGCCAAGGAAGGGGCGCCCCTTCACGTCCTGCCAGACACGGGCCGCAGACTAACATCCAGCGCGGCGGCGGACATGGTAACCACCGTGGCGGTGCCAGGGGACAACGGCGAGGCCAGTCCACATCCACCCCCGCAGCATCTGCCTCAAAGCCCTCCTAGTCCGAGCTTTCAGGCCCATTTGACGCCAGTGGGGGCAGGGTCAGCCATCACCTCCTCCACTGGCGCAACATCACTTCGAACAGGTGGGTGCTGCAAATTGTCCGAAGGGGTTACTCCCTCCCCTTCGAGGTGACCCCTCCAGCCATGTCACCGCAGTACCACCGCGTGTCGGGGGATCACTTGCAACTTCTGCAAGAGGAAGTATGGGCCCGCTTGGCCAAGGGGGCCATCAAACGCGTTCCTGGGCCAGAAGTAGGGTGTGGTTGCTATTCTCACTACTTTCTGGTTCCCAATAAGGCCAAAGGGGCCTACGCCCTATCTTGGACCTGCGGAACGTCAACGGCTTCCTCCGGAAGGAGAAGTTCAAGATGCTGACTTTGGCTCAGGTCTTAGCTACCCTGGACCCCGGAGACTGGATGGTAGTGTTGGACTTGCAGGACGCTTATTTCCACATCCCCGTCCTGCCGGCCCACCGGCGTTACCTGCGGTTCACGGTAGGCCACGAGCACTTTCAGTTCACCGTGCTCCCCTTTGGCCTAACCAGCGCCCCACGGGTGTTCACAAAAGTGATGGCGGTGGTCGCAGCTCATCTGCGCAGATTAGGGGTGTCAGTCTTCCCCTATCTCGACGACGGGTTGTTGAAGGCGGGCTCGTCCCAGACAGTCGTCAGCCACCTCCAGACTACAGCCGACCTCCTGCACTTGCTGGGGTTTTCCATCAATGTGCCGAAGTCACACCTGTGTCCCTCTCAAAAGCTCCTCTTCATCGGAGCGGTTCTGGATTCAGCGCAGTTTCGGGTTTATCCTCCCGAACAGCGGGTTCGGGATATTCAGGCTCTGATTCCGATCTTTAAGCCTTTATCCCGGGTCTCGGTCAGGTTGACGCTGCGGCTCCTGGGGCTGATGGCCTCCTGCATCCTTCTGGTGCATCACGCCAGGTGGCGGATGCGGGCTCTGCAGTGGGACCTGAAGTTTCAGTGGGCCCAGCATCAGGGAAACCTGTCCGACCATGTCCTGATCTCGGAGGGCACTGCGAGACAGTTGCAGTGGTGGCTCACAGACCGCGATTGGGTCAGCGGCAGATCCCTCTCCCTACCCCAACAGGAACACGTAGTTGTGATGGATGCTTCTCTCCTGGGCTGGGGGGACCACATGGGAGAGGCGGAGATCAGAGGCCTCTGGTCTCCGGCGGAGTCCCGGCTCCACATCAATCTTCTGGAGCTGCGGGCGATCCGGCTTGCGCTGAAGGCATTCCTTCCCTCTGTCCGGGGAAGTGTGGTGCAGGTGTTACCGGACAACACCACCGCCATGTGGTACTGCAACAAACAGGGCGGGTGGGGTCATGGACCCTTTGCCAGGAGGCTCTGCGCCTCTGGCAATGCCTGGAACACCAGGGCGTCACCCTGGTGGTTCAACACCTGGCAGGTTCCCTGAACGCCAGGGCGGATGAACTCAGCCGTCAGTGCATGATGGATCAAGAATGGTATCTGAACTCGGACGTGGGGCAAGGTGTCTATCGGCAGTGGGGAGAGCCTTGGTTAGATCTATTCGCCTCAGAAGAGAACGCGCAATTTCATCAGTTCTGCACGTTGGAATTTCCAAGGCGGCACTCGCTCGGCGACGCTTTTCGTCGCAAGTGGAGTTGCGGTCTGTTGTACGCCTGTCTGCCTATACCACTTCTACCCAGAGTGCTGAAGAAGATCAGGCGCGACCGGGCTCAAGTCATCCTTGTGGCTCTGGACTAGGCACGAAGGTACTGGTATCCCGAGCTACTCCGCATGTCAGGCGATCCCCCGATTAGTCTGCCTCTTCAGGAGGACCTTCTGTCGCAGCAGGGGACAGTCCTCCACCCGAACCTGTCCAGCCTCCAACTCCATACGTGGAGATTGAGCGCCGGCAGTTGAGGCCATTTGACTTGCCTCCTGAAGTCTGTGATGTCATTCTGGCAGCCAGACGTCCCTCCACAAAGACGGTATACACCTGCTGGTGGAACAGGTTTGTGGCATGTTGTACAGCAAAGGCTGTGGATCGCCTTTCTGCCCCTCTTTTAGAGGTTCTCCTCTTTCTTCTTTCACTTGCCCAGCAGAGCTCCGCTCTGGGCACTATCAAAGGCTATCTCTCTGCCATTTCAGCCTTCTTAAGGCTTCTTGATCAGCTTTCTCTTTTCATGTCCCCTGTTGTAAATAGATTCTTGAAGGGCATCACTCACATGTTTCCTCCTGTTCCTTTCGTGATGCCTTAGTGGGACTTGAACCTTGTTCTCACTTATTTGATGTGTGCTCCCTTTGAGCCACTTCACAATTGTCCTCTGTCTTCTTACTCTTAAGACTGCATTCCTGGTTGCCATCACCTCTACCAGGAGGGTGAGCGAGCTCCAGGCTCTTTCTTCTAAGTCTCCTTTCCTTTCTGTCCATCCGGACAAAGTTGTCTTAAGAACACGTCCCTCTTTCCTACGCAAGGTTGTTACAGCCTTCCATATTGGGCAGTCCATCACCTTGCCCACCTTCTTTCCGCCTCCGCATCCCTCGAAAGAGGAAGAGAGGCTCCACCGTCTGGACCCAAAACGTGCGCTCTCATTTTATTTGGACCGCACACGCCAGTTCCGGGTGGACGACCAGCTCTTTGTTGGTTACGTGGGCTCTAAGGAGGGACGGGCGGTGCACAAACGAACCATTTCTCGATGGGTCGTTTTGTGCTTTAAGGCCTGTTATTTTCTGGCTAAGAAGGAGCCTCCGGTGGGGCTCCGTGCCCACTCCACTCGGGCCATGGCGGCTACTACTGCCCTGGGTTGGGGAGTCCCCTTGCAGGATATCTGTCGGGCAGCTACGTGGGCCTCGCTGCACACGTTCGCTAGACACAACTGCCTGGACAGCCAAGTCTGGAGAGATGGCTTCTTTGGCCGTTCCGTTCTCCAGGACTTTCTGGTGTGATCATTGGTTCGCAGACCCACCACCGCGGTTGGTATTGCTGGGGTATCTATTCTAAGGTAAGGAATCTAACACAAACCTGTTTCTTTCAGATGCACAAGTTACTTAACTTTAGTAACAATATATCTGTAAGAAACAGTAGTTAGTGTTAGATTCCTTACCGCCCCACCCATCATCCCCGTTCTGTAAACCGATATCTAGGGTTAAGGTAATTCCTTTGAGGGCCCTAGTTTCATGGCACCAGTGTTGGTTTTTATCATGGCTCTGTGTTTCTGGCACGGAAAAGCTATGTATAAGAACTGACGTCAGCGCGCGAGGGCGGCGTTTAACTACTCCCACGTCATCACGGCGCCAACGACGACGGATGAGGAACCGCGGACGACGCTTACCGACGCGCAAGGGTACTGCTACGCAAAACTTTCCGGATCCAGTCTGACGCCTGGGGATATTCTAAGATAAGGAATCTAACACTAACTACTGTTTCTTACAGATATATCGTTGCCGAAGGTATGTAAATTGTGCTTCAAAACATTATTTGCTACTGACTGCATATATGAAGATATAATCTAGCATATACATCCATAAGACTACACCTGGCTGCCATCGCCGCTTACCTACAAAACAGACAACATTTGTCACTGTTTAGGGTGCCTGTTATCAAAGCGTTCATGGAAGGACTTAAAAAGATCATTCCTCCTACAGTCCCACCCTCTCCAGTGTGGAATTTAAATATTGTCCTTACTAGGCTCATGGGCCCTCCATTTGAACCTTCACACAAATGCGAATTGCAATTCCTTACATGGAAAGTAGCTTTTCAAGTCGTGATCACTTCTCTTAGGAGAGTAAGTGAGATCCAGGCTTCAACTATACAAGGACCATTCTTACAAATACACCATAACAAGGTGGTTCTCAGAACAAATCCAAAATTCCTTCCCAAAGTAATCTCTGCTTTCCATCTCAATCAATCTGTGGAGTTACCCGTTTTCTTCCCAAAACCAGATTCTGTAGCAGAGAGCTCTTTACACACTAGATGTCAAAAGAGCTATACTTTATTACATCGCTAGGACCACACCCTTTAGACAAACAAACCAACTGTATGTAGCTTTCTCTCCACCTCATAAAGGAATCCCCATCTCAAACAGCTGGAATTGCCAGGTGGATAGTCAAATGTATTCAAATATGCTACCAATAAGCAAAACGCACATTAAAAATTCCCCCTAGAGCGCACTCAACACGCAAACTAGGGGCTTCCATGGCATTCTTACGGAACATTCCCTTAGATGACATTTTGAAGGCAGCAGCAAGGTCTACAACACACACCTTCACCAAACACTGTTGTGTAGACATGCAGGCAAAAAAGGCTTCTGTGGGCCAGGCTGTTCTTAAAACACTATTTCAAACCACTGCAACTGATACAGGTCACCACCGCTAAGGGAGAGTACTGCTATACAGTCTAAGCACAAGTATGTATTCTGCAGCTCGTATTCCTTGAACGGAAAATGCTACTTACCTGTATGCATCTGTTCTTGGCATGTATAGCTGCAGAATTCATACGCCCACCCACCACCCCAGTGCCTCCATCTGTTCCATTGTTATCTTACTAAGATACATTACACATGGACATCGTTTCTGTTTCTTACAAACGACATAATATCCCTTCATGGCGAAAAACAATCTGGGGAAGGAGTAGATGCCCATGCGCACTATCGTCCAAGGGAGGAGTGGCCTATCTCGTGACTACAAAGACTTCTTCCAAGACAACAGCTGCAAACATCCGAGCCCAACACTAGATGGTGGTCTATGCACAAGTATGAATTCTGCAGCTCTACATGCCAAAAACAGATGCATACTGGTAAGTAGCGTTTTCCTTTCTTCTTTTCAAGGAAGAGGCCAATTTCTTCCTCACCCCCATCTCCATCAGCGTTTCCAGCCCTACGATCAGCAGTGGTTTCGGCTGCAATATTCCACACAGTCCTTTCGCCAAACTTCCACACCAGCATACCCAAGAGCACCAGTCTGGAGGAAAGGCTCACAATGCCAACAGGAGGCAATGAAAATTTGCAGGCATCAGTCACCCCAGTCCCACTTAAATTGGCTCAAACTTGCTCCAAATTTTTGGCACAATGGAATACCATTTCTTCCGACAAATGGGTGTTAGACATCTTTCATCATGACCACACCCTGGAATTTCTTCAACAACCTCCTAATAATTTCCCTCCTTGGAAAACTGCACACTGTCATCTTGCACTTCTCAGAAAAGAAATCAGTCTGCTTCTTGCCAACCAGGCAGTCGGAGAGGTGTCAAGCAGTCAACACAACCTAGGCTTCTACTCTCATTTCTTTTTAATAAAGAAAAAGACGGGAAATGAGGCAAATTATGGACCTAATGTGTTTGAACAAGTTCATCAAAGGTCAACCTTTCAGGATGTTGCCGCTTCAGGAGGTGGTACAAAAGGGGGTGGTGATGGACGGAGCATCTGAACCAATCAAACACTCACACCCAGTCAACAGATCTGGGTTTAATCCATCACCGTTCTTTAGCCCACTCTGGGGCAGCCAAGTCTCCGCCTCAGTGGCGACCTAGCGATGGGCCACGCCCACTGAGGCGGAGACTTTCGTTATGAAAAGAATGCAATCAAAAACTGCCGTGACTGTTTCCAGTGTGCCTGCAGCCCCTGAGGAAGTGGTAACACGAAACGCGTAGGGCAAGGCGAGATTTCTAGCGAGGCATTGTTCAATGTTGGGAGACGTGTTTCCTTCAATAAATTCCTGGCATATATCACTTACCTGGTTGAGGCCTTCTTACAGCAGGCAAACTTTTGGAACGGTGTTTAAGCGGCCCAACCTGAGCCGCGAGAAGAGCCCTACTACACTTCTGTGCAGTTCTAGCTGCAGCGAGGAGTCAGGTATGCCGTTGAAGGACTGTGATGACAATTCCAACACGAACAGTCATCGCCACCCACTTGGGATATTGAACTTTACTTAATTGAAGCAATTTAACGAATGCTAACTGTAGAAAAATGATGGCACTTCAAATATCAGCAGACCTAGCGATGGGCCACGCCCACTGAGGCGGAGACTTTAGTTATGAAAAGAATGCAATCAAAAACTGCTGTGACTTTGTTTCCAGTGTGCCTGCAACCCCTGAGGAAGTGGTAACACGAAACGCGTAGGGCAAGGTGAGATTTCTAGCAAGGCATTGTTCAATGTTGGGAGACGTGTTTCCTTCAATAAATTCCTGGCATATATTACTTACCAGGTTGAGGCCTTCTTACAGCAGGCAAACTTTTGGAACGGTGTTTAAGCGGCCCAGCCTGATCCGCGAGAAGAGCCCTACTACACTTCTGTGCAGTTCTAGCTGCGGCGCCAAGCGACGCTGCAGCGAGGAGTCAGGTATGCCGTTGAAGGACTCAGCCCTCCACAGGGCTTGGTCGCCCCACTTACTGCTGCCGCTCCTGCCTGCCTTTGCCGCCTCCTGCCTGCAGATTCCTTCGCTCGCTGCCCGCTGCTCCTGGGAATTTCCCGCTGCTCCTGGAAATTTCCCGCTGCCCGCTTCTTCTTGGGATTTCCCGCCGCTGCCTCCCTGCGGCCCCGCCCCCCTGGGATTCCATTCGCCGCCCCGCTCCCGCCACCCAGCTGCTCCTCCCTCCCGGCTCCTTATTTATGACGCCCCCAGAGCGACCGCGCAGCGCGCAGCGGGAGCGCCGAAGGTGCGCCAAAGGTAAGCCCGTCTGCGCCCGTCCGCGCCTGGCCCGCGTCCAGCGCCAGGACCCCTGGCCCTCCCCGCCGAGGCAAGACGACCCGACTGACCTACGACGCCGCCACTCTCAACGCACTCAATGCCGGCCGGACCCACGCCTGCTGCCGAGCCACCCCGAGACGCACCCACGGACCCTTCACCTGCTGCACCTGCAAGTTCACCTGCCTCCGAACCTGCCCCGCACCCGCCAAGACAAACACCAGCAGCAACCACCTCCAGTGCATCCTGATCAACACCCGCTCCGTCCACAGACACGCCGTGGAACTCTGGAACCTCCTCGACGCTACATCACCGGACGTCGCCTTCCTCACGGAAACCTGGATGAACGCCTCCTCTGCACCCGACATCGCCATCGCCATCCCGGACGGATAGAAGATCATCAGGAGGGACCGCATCAACCAGACCGGAGGTGGCATCGCCATCGTCCACAGGAACACCATCCGCATCACGATCGACGCCAACGACTCCTTCGCCGCAGCCAAACATCTCCACTTCCAGATTCACACCGACCCTAAGACGACCCTCAGAGGCACCCTCGTCTACAGACCCCCGGTACCACGCACACAATTCAGCGAAGACATCACAGACTTCATCAGCCCGCACGCCCTCCCCTCCACTGACTACATCCTCCTCGGGGACCTCAACTTCCACCTGGAGAACAACAAGGACCGCAACACCACCGCCCTGCTGGAAAACCTCGCCAACCTCGGACTCAAGCAACTGGTCAACTCCCCCACCCACTACGCCGGCCACACGCTTGATCCCGTCTTCTCTTCCAGCAAGTACATCACCTTCAGCCACGCCACCGGACTCCACTGGACCGACCACAGCTGCGTCCACTTCAGCTTCAAAAGATCCACGACCCACCACCACCCGCAACAGGTACCTCACAGGAATTGGAGCAAGATCACCGCAGACCAGCTCACCACCTCCCTCAGCCAGAGCCCACCCGCCAACACAACGGACCCCAACGAAGCAGCCCGCAACTTCACACAGTGGCTGACCGCCTGCGCCGACGACCTCGCGCCACTAAAGAACCCTCCCAGCAGACCCAGAAGCAAGAAGGCATCCTGGTTCACCGACGACCTCAAGGACTCCAAGAAGACCTGCCGCACCCTCGAGAAAGCCTGGCTCCTCGACCGGACCACCGACAACATGACCGCCCTCAAACACGCTACCCGCAAGCACCACCAGCTCATCCGCACCACCAAGAAGAAATCCCTGAAGGAACGACTGGACAACAACGCCCACGACAGCAAAGAGCTCTTCACTATCGTCAAGGAGTTCTCCAACCCCAGCACCGGGACCAACGACATCACTCCGTCACAAGACCTCTGCGACTCCCTCGCCTCGTTCTTCCACCACAAGATCGCCGACATCCACAACAGCTTCGGCGCCCCACCCACGCACCCAACCGTCGAACCAACGCCCCCCACCGCCACCCTTCGCACCTGGACCACGGTGACCACCGAAGACACAGCCCGCACGATGAACACCATCCACTCCGGATCACCGACCGACCCCTGCCCACACCACGTCTTCAACAAGGCCGACACCACCATCGCACCCCAACTCCGAAACATCATCAACGCCTCCTTCAACACCGCCACCTTCCCGGAGAGCTGGAAGCACGCCGAGATCAGCGCCCTCCTGAAGAAACCTACAGCGGACCCCACTGATCTCAAAAACTTCCGCCCCATCTCGCTCCTCCCTTTTCCTGCTAAAGTCATCGAGAAGATCGTCAACAGACAGCTGACCGCCTTCCTTGAGACGAACGGATCCCTCGACCCCTCGCAGTCCGGCTTCAGAGCCAACCACAGCACCGAGACCGCCCTCATCGCAGCCACCGACGACATCCGGACCCTGCTCGACAAGGGGGAAACAGTGGCCCTCATCCTCCTGGACCTCTCCGCTGCGTTCGACACGGTCTGCCACCGCACCCTAATTCAGCGCCTCAGCAACATCGGTATCCAAGAGAAGGCACTGGAGTGGATCATCTCGTTCCTCGCCGGAAGAACACAGAGTCCGCCTCCCCCGCCCGACTCATCCTGGATGTCCCCCGACGCAGCCACATCTCCAGCCACCTGAGGAACCTGCACTAGCTCCCCGTCGACAATAGGATCACGTTCCGGCTCCTCAACACGCACACAAGTCTCTCCACGACCTGGGCCCCAAGTACCTCAATGACCGCCTGACCTTCTACACGCCCACCCGCCAGCTACGGTCCACCAGCCTCGCCCTCGCAGCCGTACCACGCATCCGAAGAGCCACCGCCGGAGGAAGATCCTTCTCTTACCTGGCTGCCAAGACTTGGAACTCCCTCCCCACCCACCTTCGGCTGACCCAGGACCTGGCTGTTCGAGCAGTAGCATACCTCTCCCCCAAGCGCCTTGAGACCCTCCCATGTGAGTAGTGCGCTATACAAATGGCATGATTGATTGAAGGACTGTGATGACAATTCCAACACGAACACAGTCATCGCCACCCACTTGGGATATTGAACTTTACTTTATTGAAGCAATTTAACGAATGCTCACTGTAGAAAAATGATGGCACTTCAAATACCAGCAGACCTAGCGATGGGCCACGCCCACTGAGGCGGAGACTTTCGTTATGAAAAGAATGCAATCAAAAACTGCCGTGACTTTGTTTCCAGTGTGCCTGCAGCCCCTGAGGAAGTGGTAACACGAAACGCGTAGGGTAAGGCGAGATTTCTAGCGAGGCATTGTTCAATGTTGGGAGACGTGTTTCCTTCAATAAATTCCTGGCATATATCACTCACCTGGTTGAGTCCTTCTTACAGCAGGCAAACTTTTGGAACGATATATATATATATATATATATATATATATATATATATATATATATATATATATATATATATATATATATCAATCGCTATATTGCATTTACTGCATCCATTCTTACCCTCTTGCGGAAACACAATCTAACAATGGAGTGGATGCCCATGAGCACTGTCACCGAAAGGAGGAGTCACCTAAGCTCGTAACTGAAAAAGCCTTATTCGAAGAAAAACAATTTTCAAACATCTGGACCCAACACTAGATGGCAAGAGTATGCAAAGCATGTGAATCTACAGCTCTACATGCCAAAAACAGATGCTTTACCTGGTAAGTAACATAATCCTTATTCATCAGAGGAGCTCAGAAACCTTAAACCGGTGAATTATCAGATGCTTATTTGCAATTAAAGTTAAAAGAACTAAGATTGTTGAAATCGAGCCATCACCTAAAGAATTCTGCTGTTTCTTTGCCTGTTGTGCATGCCCAAACTAGTCAGGCGCCATGACTCTGCTAAATGGTTCTCAAATGAATTCAAGCTAACCAAGCTGGAACTACGCTAATGTGAACTGAAATGGTGGAACGATTACACTCTTGAAAAGCCGAAAAGAATAAAGCTATACAAAAAATCTCAAGGATTACAAAGCCTGGCTTTGCAGGCAAAGTCGTCCTTTTTTAACAGAATCCTCCAATCTACTAATAAATCTAAGGAGATCTTTAAAATAGTATCAGAACTATCGATTGACCCTTCCATTTCCCCCTCCCAGAACTTTTGTGACTCACACTATGCTTTTTTTTATTAATAAAATTCAAATTATAAAATACAGTATACCTGCCCGAACACAATTTGCATCAAACTTGGGGATAGGCATCCCAGTTACCTATTCAGGTTCCCTTCCTTTATCCATGAACGCCTAACTGAATTCCTTTCTAAGGTAAAGTCAGGCTCACCAAAACATTCTTGTCCCCTAAAGGTCCTCAAAACCGTCTTCTTATCTTTCCCGGACCTTGCTTTGTCCCTTCTGAACTTCTCCTTTTCTCAAGGCTGTGTCACTAACTCATTTAAGGATGCTGTAGTTATTCCCCACCCCCTATAGAAATCAGGTGAGGACACTTTCATGTCGAAAAACTATTACCTCATCTCCTTATTGCCTTTCTTGGCATAATTATTGGAGGCTCATGTGGAACAATCCCTTTGTGGGAACAAAGGAATTCTGCCACATTAGCCTCCAGTAATTATAGAGAGATCTAGAGGAGTCAAACATTTCTAGAACCATGCCAAGCCCATTTCCATCCCATCCACTCAACTGAATCAGTAATGATATCAGTGGTTTTAAAATAATCATTGTTTTATACTGTTAAATTGTACTGTTGTCACTCTGCCTTTATTTACGGCCCTCACTTGCATTATAATCGGTAAAAGCACCGCATTTGGCGGGCCCTTGTCCCGGTTGCCGAAATTTGGCGGCCATATTGGGGGAGTAGGACGCCTGACGGCGCCACTTTGCTTCACGGTCTAGACGTCACAAGGACGCTCGACCCTACTTAAAGGGGTCACACTAACGCGCAGCGGATACGCGCTGCGGATCGCCGAACTTCCGCCGGAGTTACGCCAGAGTTCAGCCCGTCTGTGCCCGTCCGGGCCATGACTCTTTCTAGTAGCTCCTGTGGCAACGTCAATTACTCTAGTGAGTCATTACAATCCCTACGTTCCACTCCTCATATTAACTGTACTGTTTGTTCCCTCCCAACTCATAATTTTAAATGTGCGGGCTGTCGTTTTCTGACCGGTAGAATGTCTAATTGTAAAGCAATACGCCGTTCCCACACTCGTGGTAGACGGAGGAGACCGCATTCTTACCCTACCAACTCTACACTCCAATTTTGGAACATCAACTGTCGCTCCCTCCCGAAACACAAATATCACATCCACGACTTTATTGTCGAAGAACAGCCTGACGCATTGTTTCTTACGGAAACTTGGCTTCAGGATCATTCTGGTCCTGACATTGCCATCGCTGTTCCTAATAACTACCTAATGGTGAGACTGGACAGAAACTCCGGAATAGGGGGGGGGGGTTGCTATAATTTTTAAATCTTCCTATACTTGTAAGCTTGAAGCTTTTCCTATGCTTGGTAGTGAGACTGCCCTTTTTAAATTAGTCATCAACCCCCAATTTACCTTATCTGGCCTCCTGATCTACCGTCCCCCGGGTAAGCTCTTCCTTGGGTTTCTTCGCTAGCTGATATTATAGCTCCCTTACTTCTTAAGGCAGCCAATTTTACCATTCTTGGCGACCTTAATTTGCATCTCGAAGATCCACAGTGTACTATCAGCAAACGTTTTCTGTCAGATCTGGAGGCTCTTAACCTTTCTCTGTTTAATGTTGGCCCTACCCATCTTGCTGGTCACCAATTGGACCCTATTCTCTCCAATCTCTCTTGTGATTGCTCTCAGAGTGCTCGTCCTTTGGAATGGTCCGACCATTTCGCAGTTCATTTTTCCCTACCCTCTACTAAGAACCAGAACAATAGTGGCTTTGACAAGGGTGCACCTATTCGTCGCTGGGGTAAACTTGATATTAATAAGTTTAACCAACATCTCTTGGATACACGTCCCAAGGAATTCGGAGTTCCAACTGTGGAGCTGAACACCACTGTATCCCACTGGCTTACAAATGCTGTAAATACCCTCCTCCCGCCTTCCTCGAATCTTTCCAGGTCCCACCGCCTTCCGGCACCTTGGTTTTCCACCGACCTGAAGGCCATGCGTATTAAATGCAAAGCCTTAGAACGGAAATGGAGGCATTCCTACTCAGTCTCATTAAAGACTGTTTATAAAGAAGCTCTAAAGGAATATCATTCCAAATGTAAACTCGCGAGAGCTGCCTACACTGTGGACACTGTAACTCAAGCTCAGAACTGTCCTCGCACTCTCTTTTCCGTCGTTAAAAAACTGACAGGAGCTGACACTATTCCATCATTGCCAGCTTTAGAGGAGGCCCAGTGTAATTCTATTGCAAAAATTTTCATCGCTAAGGTCGAACGCATTTATGACTCTATGAGTGCTTCCTTGATTACTAAGGAACCTCATTCGAGACAGACGGCGGAGACTGAACAGCCTTCTCCTATGGTGAAGGTAACGCAATGGCAATTGTTTGATGACATCTCGTTCTTCACCTGTTTAAGTACTGTTAGATCCGGTTCACCCCGTGACCCTGTACCTGTTAAAATCCTTAAATTATTGGATCTTGAACCTCGACGGGTTCTTATGAGACTCTTAAATGCCTCACTAATTGAATCCCATGAGCTACTGGATTGGAAGCACGCAATGGTCGTCCCTCTTCTAAAAAAAAGCTGGAGCCGATGTGTCCAATTTGGCTAATTTCAGACCGATATCTTTGCTGCCTGTACTTTCTAAAGTGTTGGAAAGGCATATCAACACGCAACTTTCCCATTTAGTGGAATCCTCTGGATTTTTACATCCATCCCTGTCTGGCTTTCGTGCTCACTATTCTACAGAGACCACCCTCCTCGGGGTGATGGAGAGTTTAAGGCACGGTATCGATCGCGGGGAAACATCTGCGCTCATCCTTCTGGACTTGAGCGCGGCCTTCGATACCGTGTCCCATTCCATACTCCTGAAATCTCTTCAATCCCTGGGAGTGGATGGTCCAGCTTTGGCTTGGATTGGCTCTTTTTTAAGTGAGCGCACTTTTCAAGTTTTCTCTGCAAAAGCCACATCCACCACTTGTCCATCGGCATACGGCGTTCCTCAGGGGTCCATACTCAGCCCTCTACTGTTCAACATCTATGTGAGACCCCTGGCCTCCATCGCAGAGGACGTTGGGCTGACTATTTTTTCGTATGCCGACGACACCCAAATTGTTTTTTCCCTCTCCAACAGCGAGAGCAGCAATATTTCGGCTCTGAAAATTGGATTGTCACGTATAGCGGAGTGGATGCAGAGGCATCTCCTCAAACTGAAAGGTGACAAAACCGAGATTCTTATTTTAGGGAAGCATAAAGACCTATGGGGACCAGAACATTGGCCTAGTGAGATGGGACCCCTCCCTCAGCCTTCTTCTGTGGTCCGCAACCTCGGCTTTTTAATAGATGACAAACTCTCCATGAGACAGCAGGCCACAAAGGTGGCCGCCACCTGCTTTGCCACCTTGCGATGGCTCCAGAAAATTCTCTGGATGCTGCCTCTTGCCACCAGGAGAACCGTTGTCCAGGCGTTAGTAACATCTCGCCTGGACTACGGAAATGTCCTCTATCTTGGCGCCGATGTGGCTACCGTTAACAAACTTCAGGTCGTCCAAAACTCGGCAGCCCGACTTCTTTGTAATATTCCGAGGAGATCATCGGCCACTCAGGCTCTGCGTGACTTACACTGGCTCAGGATCTCCAACCGCATTAAATTCAAAGCTATCTGCTATCTTTTTAAAATTAAGCAGGGTTTGGCCCCAAAGTATTTACAAAGTCTGGTCCAACTGTACAAGCCTAGTCGCACACTTAGATCTTCTACTAACTGCGACTTTGTTGTTCCACGATTTAAGCTTGCTAGGATGGGGGGAACGGACCTTTTCTCATCTAGGTCCCAAATACTGGAACACATTACCCACCTCTCTGAAAACCGAAACTAATCTATTCATTTTTAGGAAAAAACTGAAAACTTTTCTTTTTTAAAATATTCCTTGCTGCTCTATTCTGATCTGGGGTGCTGTCTGATAGGTCTGTGTTTTCCTTCTTGAGTCTATCCCTTGCGCCGGGAAACCCACTGTGGGTAGCTGTTGCGCGATATAAGTTCAAATAAATAAATAAATGACAAGCATCGAGAATGTGATAAAGACACTACACTGGCTCTGGCTCTGCTGGTCCTATCAGCGGCCGTTGACAAGGTTGATCATAATCTTTTGGTGGACCGTGTTGAGGCTGACGGGGCTTGGCTATACTCCTTTACACTGGATCAAATCATTCTTTTAGGAACGCTCCCAGTCGGTATGGCTTGCCCCCTTTTAAGGCAACAAAAGTCCACTTAGACTTTGTAGAACCTCAAGGCTTATCCCTTTAATCTCATTTGTTCAATTTACACATACATCCGCCCTCTCATTCGGGCATTATAAAATAAAGATTGCACAATCTACAACTACGCAGGCAATCCTCAGCTGCTCTTTAGGATAGGCAATTCTTCTTTGTCTAAGGAAGACTTTCAAAGCACTAACCATCTTAAACTCGAGGCAAATAAAACTGAGATCGTGATTACATAGGTTAACTGGACTACTGAAATGCCTCTTTTTGGCTCACTGATATGGGGGGGGGGGGGGGGGGGGTTTACCTCCACCTAAGAATTTAAAACGTAACACCATAGCTTTACTGACGAATTGATTTCTATCCAAGTGAAACCTTTTTGTGACATTAGGATAATGAAAGACTGGGGGGAAAATTCATAATGTTCTAATCTATATCTTACGGTTTGCATGCAGCTCTTTGATAGTTAATAGCTCACTGTTCTATATTAGGATTTAAACTTATAAACCGCAGGTGGAAATGCACCGTGTTTTCAGTTTTTTAAGCCAAAGTTTGGAGTGATATTTGGCGCTGCACACACGTGCGGTCTGGTTTCTGGCGCACATGGCCATGGCTGCAGCACACCGAGACCCTACACTGCCGCACACAGAGGGAAAACAATTAGAGGGAACATTGCTTATGGTGCATGTGCGCTTTACAAATACTTTTATTTTTATAAATTTTTATTTAGAAATATACACATACAGCAAGGCAAGAATTACTTTACACAAAGTACCAATTCCAGACGGGGAAGGAAAAGTAAAACAGTTCAAAGAAATCTACAGCGATGTTAAGGAATGGAAGGGGGGGAGGGCAAGAGTAAAGGAGATGTCCATACAATAGAACAATCAGAATGCGGGGTCAGGGGGAAAGTGATGGGTGAGGGTTATCCACAACCAGAGGTGCACATATATCTCCACGATAGCTGTTCCAAGGACTCCACTTGTTACACCACTTCCGGGGGCGGCCCCGGGCCAAGTATACAGTTTTTTCCCTAAACATGCACCAGTCCATGTTCTCTTTCCACCCTTCTACTGTAGGTGGCCTTTGGGAGCCCCACAAGTGAGCAATGTCTCGTTTGGCAATCATGTTCCCCAGGGTCGCCCACTGAGTCTGAGCTGCATTGTAATCTGTGGGCTCCCAGACATTCAGTAGGCATCGCCTGGCTTCCGGTAAGAGGGCAATCCCTGTAACATCTTTCATTATATCATGCACTCCACCCAGAAGGCAGCCACATCTCGACACTGCCAGATAATATGCAGAAATGTCCCTACCCGCCCACAACCTCGCTTACACAATCCCTCCTCGGAAAAGCCCATTTGGACCAAACGTGCGCCCATGACGTACACTCTATGCAGGATTTTCAGTTGAACAAGGCGGAGTCGAGCTGGGATTGCTACCTCCTTCGGAGAGTAGATTGCTGATTGCCAGTCTTCATCGTCCAGCTCCAGGCCGTCACTGGTCCACAAATCACGAAGGTGTGTTAGGAGGCCTGCCCTATCATTTATCAATTTCTTGTAGACTAGGGAGATTGTGCTGTCCGGCACATGGCCGTCCAGCAACCTATCCTCAAGTGGAGACGATTCGGGGACCGTAGCCCCTTCCGGGCAAACAGATTGCAGTGCGTGACGAACCTGGAGATACCTGTAGTACTCCGAGGCACCTAACTCGAACTCTGTCTGCAATGACTCGAACGATCTAATTTGACCCTTAACCCAGAGGTCTCCCACCTTACCAATACCAATGAGGTCCCATTTATCGAACCCCTTGGTATTCCACAATTTACCGAGTTTATCGGATTCAAAAAGCGGGGTTGCTAGTGTCAAGCGATCCTTCCATCCCATGGAGCAATTCGCGTCCCGCCACAGTAGTACAACTGTCTTGGTGGGTCCCGACAGATCCTTAATTACCGAGTGAGAATACAGCGCTCTATAGTAATTACCCCCAATGTAACATCCACCTATCCATCGAAAAGGCAGGATTTAGTTCTGGACCATACAGACTATGGTTTATGGCACTGAGTTGAGACGCCCATTAGTAACGTTTTATATCGGGGAGTGCGATACCTCCGTCGTACCACGGGAGCGTTAATTTAGCTAGCGCAATACGAGGCCTCCCGTCCCAGATCAACTTCCTCTGAAGATCTTCAATGGCCCGGAAATACCTAGCCGGTACTACATCAAGAGTATTTTGGAGAGCGTAAAGAAAATGAGGCAACGACATCATTTTGAAGAGGGCCGCACGGCCAAGCGGGGACAGCGGAAGCCTACGCCACCCCGCAACATCTTGCCTTAAGCGAGACAGCGGTGGGAGAAGATTCTGCTCATATCTAATTGCGGGGTCCAATGTTATGTAAATACCGAGGTATTTAAACCCCGTTTGTGCGATCTGGATAGGACAGTTTTTCGGAAGATGAGGAACGCTGCCGGAGAGGACATACAGATAGGATTTCGACCAGTTAATAATGAGGCCAGAATTCCTACCAAACGAAGTCAAGACATCACACAAAACCATCAATGATTTCCGGGGCGACGTTAAATACAATAAGATATCGTCCGCATCGAGCTGCGATCCTCAAATTCCGAGGACCGCCGAATGCCCTTCATAGAGGGCTCCCATCGAATCCACGCTGCAAGGGGCTCAAGCGCCAGCGCAAACAGGAGGGGCGACAAAGGGCATCCCTGACGAGTTCCCCTCCCAAGACTAAACGGAGCAGGAACTCAGCCGTTAACAACAACTTGTGCGAGGGGATCCTCATAGAGGAGCCTCACCCAACCGATAAAGCCAGGACCGAATCCAAATTTAGCCAAAGCAGCCCACAAATAAGGCCACTCCACAGTTTTGAAGGCCATTGTGGCATCCAGCGACGCCAAGATGGCCGGCTCACGCAATGTCGCGGCTCTCGCGAGAACCCCGTTTACACGTCGAAGATTAAGGGCAGTATTCCTGTGTGGGATGAAACCGGATTGATCCGGATGTACCAACTCACTTATAACGGCGATCAATCGGTTAGCCAACACTTTCGCAAGAATCTTAGGTTCAGCGTTGAGAAGAGAAATAGGTCGGTACGATGCACATCGGTCACGCGGTTTCCCCTCCTTGTGAATCACCACAATAGTAGCTAAACGCTGATCACGGGGAAGAGAACCACATTCCCGAGATTCCAAGAACATGTCTCGTAGATAGGGCGCCATCTTGTCTGGCCGTAGCTTATATAGCTCAATAGGCAAGCCATTGGGACCCATCGCTTTCCCCGAACGCAGGGAACGGATCGCAAAAGCCACCTCATCAGCCGTTATCGCAGCGTCCATACGTTCCCTGTCAACATCAGAGAGACGTGGCAAAGCGATATCTCGCAACAATACGTGCGAGTCCTCCTCTGGTCTATCCGACACGGAGGAGTATACTGTCCGGAAGTGCTCCGCGAAATACCGAGCTATCTCCCTAGGATCCGAGACCCGAGCTCCATCAGCCAGCTCGATCACAGGCACCACTCGTTTAACTCTATCTTTCTTGTCCAACCACGCAATCAATTTACCAGCCTTATCACCCACATCATACAAACGCCCCTGCTGCTCCCTACTCATGACCTTAGCCGCGTCGGTGACCAATGCCCTGTATTCAAGTTGTTTAAGCCTTAGTACATGGGTCGCTGTACGGGTGACACATCGCTCCAGGTCAAGCTCCAAGTCCGCTATCTCCGTCTCGACCCTAACAACCTCCTTATCCCGTCGCTTTTTCACATCTCCTATCAACTATAGGGCCTGATCTCTGTCGACAGTCTTAAAAGCCTTCCACAGCGTTACGGCAGACGAAACAGAACCTTCATTCTCCGAAAAATACAGGTCTAGAGCTTTTATCAGGGCAACACAGGTTTTAGGGTTACGGAGATACCAAGGGTTAATCGGGGCGACCCAGCCCTCGGATCCCGGGCCCAACTCCATCCGGAGCCACAATGGGGAGTGGTCTGAAATTCCCCGAGCCAAATGTCTGGCCTTAGTGATGGTGAGGGCCTGGGCAGACGGCACCAACACATCGTCAATCCTAGAGAGACTACCGCGAGCACCCGACAAGAACGTATATTGCTTCTGAGTGGGGTGTAACAATCTCCAACAGTCAATCAATCCCAGAGTGTCAAGGAAGTCACGAAGCCAGTTCTGCGCCCCCCTCAAGTCCCTGGGAGGATGCCGATCCTCCAGACCGGATACCACTGCATTAAAATCACCTCCTACTATCAGAGGCCCCTCGGGGAGAGCAAGAATAACTCTCCCCAAGTCTGCAAAGGTGGTGGACTGTAAGCCAGGGGGGACATACACGGAAACCAGGGAAAGAGTCCAGCCCTCCCACCTCCCCGTGAGAGTGACATAGCACCCTCGGTCATCTATGACTGTGGAGTCAATCTCAAACGGGAGGGAGCTTTTGAGGAGGACACCAACCCCCCTGGAACCAGTGGAAAACCCGGAGTGTGCGACTAAGCGGTAACCCCTCCTGTTGAGAGCATGACAAGTATTACCAATCAAATGCGTCTCTTGAAGAAGGACCACATCTGGAGAGAAACGCTTCAACATCTGCAACACCACCCCACGCTTTATCCTATCCCCGAGCCCATTCACATTCCAACTTATCAATTTCAGCCCTCTACCCCCCATCCAGAAAAAGTAAAAGAATCCAACCCCTGACAGAACCCGGCACCTCGATCAAACAATCTAAGGATACATGCCTGGGAAAAGCGAATTAAGTTGGAGTCCATGCTTCTGGCCATCTAGTATGGGGGCTCCACCTATGAGATCTTTCTCGGTTAAAAGTCTGGGAGTTACACTTAGTGCGGATCTTTCTTTGAAAGGACAAGTTGGCACAGCTTGCCAGCTTCTTTCAACTTAAGAAAATAAAAAAAATAGCCCAGTTCCTTACGCAAGCCGCACTTATTCAGGTTACCATTGCCCTCGTCTTGTCCCGACTGGACTTCTCAAATAGTCTTTATTTGGGACTTCCAGTTGGCTTGCAAAAAAGACTCTAACTTGTTCAGAATCAAGCTGCTAGGCTTATCCTTAAACAAGCAAAATGGCAGTCTATTAGACCTGGCTTGAAACAACTTCACTGGTTGCCTTTACAGGACACAGGCCCGAAATTTATAAAAAAAACCTTGTTTCCAGATATAACCCCTCATTAAATCTTCGTTATGCTCATAAAGCTTTACTGGTTGACCTGTCCTTTAAGAAAAAACACCTTGGCGGCTGCTGCTTTGATAATCTTGCAGCCACCTTTTGGAATTCGCTACCGTTTTCTTTAAAAATGAGCTCCGATCTTCTCAGTTTTAGACACTCTCTTAAAACATGGCTGTTTAATCAGGCTTACTGCTGAGTTTTACTATGTGTTATGTTCCCTTCGATAGCGCCATGAAGCCCTTGGGCGTACGAGCGCTTAATAAATAAATATTAACATAACATAACATACATAGCCTTGCAAAATAACAGACACATCCCAATAAATCCCCAACCATTCCCCCCTACGTCCCGTTACAAACCCCCCCCACCCTGCACCCCTGCTCAAGACTAAAAAGCCACCCCAACTTGCAGTGTGCCTGTCGCCCCCACATCTACCTAAGCTACAAAAAGAAAACAGAGAAGAAAAAGGACCCCACCCATGTCCCGACAACCCCCCCAATGTCTCATTGATCAATTGTCAGGATTTTCGAACCACAGTTTGAGGCTCACAAAAGAGTACCATGCAACCTGAGTTCATTCCTGTTCCGTAAGTCCACCTTCTGCCCCACCAGACTGCTCCTCCGGTGAACTCTGCTTCGGCAGAGCGTCCAACCAGTTAGATACCACTTCCGGATTGTAGAAAAAATAAGTCCGCTCTGCATGTTCGATTCGTAGCTTGGCTGGGAAAAGCATGGCGTACTTGAGACCCCTGTCGCGCAGTCGCCTCTTCACCCCTAAAAATCCAAGTCTTTGTTTCTGGGCCGATTGAGTGAAGTCCGGGTAAAAGCTGATGGTAGCATTTTCGAACTTTATAGGGCCATTCATTCGGGAGGCCTGCAGGATAGCGTCCCTATCCCGAAAATTGAAAATTCTTGCAATAATAGGCCTCGGTGGCGCACCCAGATTCGGTCTGCCGCCCGGAACTCTGTGGGCTCGTTCAACCATAAAGAACTTACTCAGTCCCTTAGGTGCCAGGTGGTTAACAATGAGATCTTCCACAAATAGGTCAACCGATGGTTCTGTGGCCTTCTCCGGAACCCCAATAATACGAACATTGGTTCGCCTGGCTCTCCCTTCATAGTCATCCAGACGACGGGTGAGGGTGGCACTGGCAGTTCTTAAGCGCCAGACTTCAGTTTGGAGATCCGCGACATTACCAGTCAAGCTGGAGGTCTTAAGATCCAGAGACTTGCCTTTTTCATTCGTCTTCGCCAAGTCCGTGCGGATCAAATTGACGTCAATTGCCACAGTATCCAATTTATGGTCGAGAGTCGCCATTTGTTGTCCCCGTGTGGACTTGATCCCCTCAATCGCCTCCATTACGTCCTGTAAGGTCAGCTCCGCCGCCGTAGTCGGGGTTCTTTCAAGTTCTCCTGTGACCTGCCCGCTCCACCGGGGGAACCCTTAACTTGGGCATAGCGGTCCATACTATTAGTCTGTGTATAGCCACCTCGCCTAGTGGTCTTAAGTTTCTGAGTGGCACTCCCCGGTTTCCCAGTCATATCGGGCGAGAGTCGGATCCGGGCCGATGAGGCAATGTGGAAAGATGGCGGTCCTCGTCTCCTCAGGCCGAAGGGATCAAAGCTGGAGGGCACAGGCCAGATGGTCTTACTGAGCAACACGGTGCTGAAGAATAACACTCGTGCATAACACAGGGTAGCAATATTCCGGGAGTGGGGTGATCCCTTCACCAGTCGCAGGTCTTCCCCGGATCAGAATCGAAAGTGAAAGTCACCGGGCCAGACATCCCCGCCTCCGCCAGCCGATGTTATTCAATTACTGCTCGGGCACCATGCCAACTCCACAGCCAGGCTTTGCACAGACGTAGGCCCCAATCTTCGAAACTCTGTTCTCCGGTTCTCAGGGTCTGATTCAGGATCTGAAAGCAAAGTTCGCCTCACTCGCGGTTCGCCTTCACCAAAACATCAACGAGGAACAGGATAAATACGGGAGGTTACGAGGGTCTCGGAAGCCCTAAGCTCACGCGGCCATCTTGGTTGCGCGCGAAGCTCGTCCCTACAAATACTTTTAACATAACAATCGTATCTTTCCAGGAGAGACGTAGCACTTGCAGCCTTGAGTGATGTGGTGGTGTCAGTTCTTTTGCACAAACTATCCAGAGGAACAAAAGTCTCTGTTGCTGAAGAAAGTGTTTTTCTTTTTTTTATCCACAGCAGACACAATGGCCGAATCTGCTTATGGGTCAATTCAAATGCTGGTTTCTGCTCAGGAGGCTTCTATATCTTTAGAAGCAGATATTTTTTGCACATTCCAACCCGACCAGACAGTAAAGGAAAAAGAAGTTTAGACGTTGCTCTCAGCTTAACAAGTCTGGAGTTGCTTTTGTTTCTTCAGGAGGAGGCATCACCTAGCAGTTCAGGGTGGGCTGTCCTTAAGAGGATCAGGGTCAGTACTGACTTGCTTAAGGCGGGCCTGTTTCTGAAGTGGCATTGTGGCAAAAAAAAGATTAGTTGTAATGCTACCCAGAGAGATTTCCAATGGGTCAACTATATATATGCAGGTATTCCTCTGTCACGTTTTGTGTGTTTGATAACTGTCTTGCCCACAGGCTGTGGCTGAGAAAAGACTTGGAAAAATCTAAAAAAAATAGGTAAATAGCAATTGTCTGAAAAGAGGTGTATGCATAATTTAAATGTTAAATATACATTACTAGCATTGTTTCCTCCTCGACTCACTTTGGCTTTACCTATTAAAGTGAGATCTGTGATATGGAGTCAGACGCAGCATAATGTAGATTACTGACAAGTAAATGGTAGTGCTTATTCAGAAGGTAAGAGTAATATGCAGATAACAATTTCCAAACAATAGTTTTGTCAAACAAAATTTTTGGCACTGATTGGATAGTTTCTATGTGAAGTTAAACATTCTAAATTATTTTGTTTATTTTTTCCAGCACTATTGTAGCACTTGTATATAATGTGCTGAAAACTCTAATGGAAATGAATGGAAAGCTTTTTGATGAACTTACTGGCTCGTACAAAGCAGAGAAACAGAGGTATTAATGCTTATATATTTGTTGTATTTTTCTGTACTACAACCTTAAATCTGTTTTTTCTCAGATTTAAAGGTTAAAAAATGAGTCTATATTTTGTTTTAGCACTTGCGTTTCAAATCATGCATGCGCTGACCAGTTATGTGAAATAGTCATTTAATTAAACTCAATCTTATAAAATGTATGGGTATGAAATCAGGTTGATTACTCTAGGTACATATGTATGACATCTTCAAGCATTTAGTTTGCTGTTATCATGGTGTTATCATTCGTGTTCTCTTCAAGAATTTTAATGCTTTTTGCCAAGAGCTTTACTCGCTATGCATAAATCTGATGTGTACTGGTTGGGGGTTGGAAAGGTACATTGGTATTGCCCAAATAAAAAATTTGTAAGGTTACTGTTGATGGGTCTCAAATGACTTATTGCTCCTGAATTGAAATCATTCTGTAGTTGTTTTCAGATTGTTTCTCCTATCATCTATGGGGGTAGGTGAGAAAGTGGCTCTATATATACTGGACCAAGATAAGGTACAGTGTATATAGAGTCCACCAACCCCAGAGATACAACAGAGGTTAAAGCCAGGTGTGACCTTACTTTCTAAAGTGTTAGCTTGGTCGAGCAGTAAGGCAGTACCAGAGGACAGTGTAAAGCAGTCAGCAAAAGGTTTCACACACTCAAGAACTGAACTCCAGGCCAATTGTTGTTATATCCTCCGATATAGTTTTATTTTTAGAACCAACAGTTATAAAAAATATACTTTTCGAGGTACGAGTACTCTCATGTAAATACTTTGCAGAGGAGCAATAAGTTTGTACACACAATAATTACAGGATAGCTAATAAGCAATACAGTTCTGAAACACACTAGCATTGAGCTCAATGGGTTTTTCATAGGAAAGTACAATTGATTACCTTATGGATTACTTTGGTAGTTCCAGGACTAGATCTTAGATTCAGTCCTGGGGTCTAAGCTGAAACCAGATTAGCAAAAACGTTTTAGTTACTGTGATGAATTTTCCTGAATATAAAGCTGTTTTAAAAGTTCACACTTTGAAACTTTTCAAGGTGATTCTGACAATGTTATCCAATGGGAGGAAATTCAGGTTACAGGTAAAGTACAATCGCATTACCTTTGTATCCCAGCACTAGTCTCCTAGGGCCAGCACTGGGGGCTTAACTCAAAACAGGTAGGTAATTGCATTTCAGTATTTCGTACAATTTGTAAAGAATATTTGCAGTTTTCAAAAGTAGACACTTAGAAGAAATTTCATAGAAAAGCAGACAATGGGTTCCTATGGAGAAAATACAGGTTACTAGTAAACCCGCTAGTGATTACTTTTGCGCTTCAGTACTGGGCTGAAATGTACAGTACTGGCTTCTCTCCTGATCACAGGTGAGTATTTTCGAATTCGGACTTTGGCTGATTTTATAGGAATACTTTCAATTTTCAAAACTTCACGCAAAAAATTTTCGAGTCAAAATGGGTCAATGTTATCCAATGGCAGGTAAGTGAATTACCGGTTTCCAGGTGAGTACTTGGTTGGTGAAGTTAGGGTTCTGGGCTTGGACTCAGGGGTCCGCCAGGGTCAGGTGAGTACAGTTAGTTCAGTCCCAGCGGCACAGGGGCGGCACGGTGCAGAGGTAGGTAGGCCCAATGTTATCCAATGAGGGAAAGGGGGCCTTCGGTTGGTGGCTGCTGCCTAGCAGGCCACGCTGCCCTGGGAGCTGGGCTCCTGGTCACTTGCTCTGGGCAAGGGGGGAAGTAGGATAGGGCGAAGAGGTCACAGCCAGCGGCACTCGGGAAGCTGGGTGCAGGGTGCTTTTGAGCCGTCGGGCGCTCAGTTATCCAATGAGGGTCTTGAAAAGGAACAAAGGCTGCGGGCTCTGGGACGGTGACTCTCCAGGGGAGACCAGCACTTCAAGAGGTAAGTTGGGACGAGAGAGCACAGGTAGGTACCCCAAAGGGAGGCACAGGGGGCCGCGGGCGCCGGGGTGCAGGGGTGTCTTTGGGGGTCGGAAAAGCTTACCCTCGGCTGGTCGCAGTTGGGGTAGCCCCTGGTTCTGAGTCTGCAGGCATCAGCTGGTTCGTCGAGGAGGGTCTTTGGGCACTGTACTTTGGGTCCCAGTCGCCGGGGGGATGTCCTCGTGGTCTTGGTTTGGGTTGACCCGGCCCAGGCTCAGCTGGTGCAGAGTGGGCTGGTTCGGAGCCTCCTGGTGAGCACCAGGTGGGGTGTTGCAGCAGAACCTCTGTTGATGGGAGTCCCAATCTTCGAGAGGGTCAAGGCAGGCAGGTCCTCTGGGTGTCCAGGATCAACAGACCGGTAGGGCTGTGGCCAAGTCTGTTGTTGTTGTCCTGTTAGCAGCTGCGCGGCAGATCTTCTTCTTCTTGATCTTCTTTCTTCTTTTGATATCGGGATCTGAGGAAGGAAGGTTCAGGGAGCCCCTAAATACTAAATGGGTCCCTGTCCTGGGGTGAGGACAACCCCTAGCCTGCTCCTCTCCTCTGGGAGGGGGGCAGGAGCCTAGCTGGGATTGGGCAGGGCTCCCCATCTACAAAATGGCCGGAGCCCGGGGTCGTGCTTCACCTCGCCTCTTCCACCTGAGGGGTGGAGTTGGCAAAGGTTGGCCCACCCTACTTCCTGACATAGTTTTTCCACCAGTCTTCCCGCCAGAGTGGGGGTAGAATGGGTGGGGGGCCAGTTGCTGGGTACAGCAAATGATCTGGAGAAGCTCTCAGAGGCGGTATGCCTTTGAAGCTTCCCCCTGTCCATCCTGAGGGAAGAGACATAGCACCTCGCCAAGGATGTGCATTGTGGCAGGCCCAGGAGAGCAGGGGGCTCTCCACCCAGGGGTCCAGCAACATTTCTGCTGTGTGGCAGCCTCTGCATCCACTCAGCCCAGACTTAGATTATAGGTTCGGGTTTTGGAGGGCATCTCTAAGATGCCCTCTCGTGCATCTTACATTAAATCCCACACTGGCATCAGTGCGGGTTTAATGTGCTGAGAAGTTTGGTACCAAACTTGTCAGTCTTCAATTTAGCCATTATGGTGCGGTGGAGTTCGTAATGACAACCTCCCAGCACCATATACTCTTAAATAGCATCACTGCACTTACAGTGCCCAGGAATGGCCCTGGCTACTGTAGGGGCACAGGGCTCATGCACCTGTACCCTCACCTCTGGCATAGGGCACCCAGCTAGAGGGGTGACTGAAGTATGCCAGGGCAGTGGGTTCTGTGGGCATGGCACACAGGGATGTGTGCCATGTCGACTCTCGTTTTAGTTCTGTACTTAGGCACTCAGCCTGCAAAGGCAGTGTGTGGATGCCAGGGTACAGGAGCCCTGAGGGTGGCACAATAACTGCTGCAGTCCTCGGGGGTCTTCTCTGGTCACCATGCCCTGGGTACCTAGGGTACCATTTACTAGGGGCTGACAGGTGGCCAGAGATGCCCATTGGGTATTTTGCTTCAGAATAGCTTTCTTTTCTTTTTAGGGAAGGAACACAGGCCCCTGGGTACCTGATTGGCAGGGACCCAGGGCGCACTCAGTCAAAGCACATCAGCAGTTCAGAAAAAAGTGGGAGCATACCAAGGCAAGAAAGATTGCACTTTCTCACCCAACCCCCCCCCAAACGAAAGATGATGAGACTAACCTTGCCCTGGGGAGTCTTCATTGTCTAAGTGGAAGAACCTGGAAAGTCCATCTGCATTGGCATGGGCAGTCGCTGGTCGGTGTTCCACTTCAAAGTCCATACCCTGTAGGGAGATGGAGCATCTCAGTAGTTTTTGATTTTCCCCTTTCATCTGCATTAGCCATCTGAGAGGTCTGTGGTCAGTTGGAACCAGGAAATGAGTCCCAAACAGGTAGGGCCTCAACTTCTTCAGGGACCAAACCACAGCAAAGGCCTCCCACTCAATGGCACTCCAATGCTGCTCTCTGGGGAGTAGCCTCCTGCTTATAAAATCAACAGGTTGGTCTTGGCCTTCCTCATTGATCTGGGAGAGGACTGCTCCTATCCCCAGCTCTGAGGCAACAGTCTCCACTATGAACTTCTTGGAGTAGTCTGGGGCTTTTAGAATGGGTGCTGAGCACATAGCTGCCAAAAGGCTTTTGACACCCTGAAAGAAGCAAACAGTCCAGTTCATTTTATTGGAGGTGAGTTCTGTGAGGGGAGTCACAATAGACCCATATCCCTTTACAAACCTTCTGTAATATCCAGTCAAGCCAAGGAATGCCATGACTTGAGTCTGGGTGGTTGAGCTGCCCAGTCCAGGATGCTATGGATCTTGGGCTGTAAGGGTTGGACCTGGCCTCCACCAACAAGGTGGCTCAAGTACACCGCAGTGCCCTGCCCTATCTGGCATTTGGATGCCTTGATAGTCAGTCCCAAAAAACAACAAGTGATGGACTGAATGTGGATCAATGTCACACACTCCCCCAGTCAAAAGATCTGGGCCCAAATCCATCGTTTTTTTGCACTCCACACCACCCTGGGTCAGATAATGGCTTTATGCAAATCAGCTCTGACCCTGTTGCCCCATGGGAACATTCCAGTCCGAACTACAACAGCCATATCTTTCCCAGACCGGAATCATGGGGCAACAGGGTCAGAGCTGATTTGCATAAAGCCATTATCTGACCCAGGGTGGTGTGGAGTGCAAAAAAACGATGGATTTGGGCCCAGATCTTTTGACTGGGGGAGTGTGTGACATTGATCCACATTCAGTCCATCACTTGTTGTTTTTTGCAATTGCCGCCCTGGGTGCGCTGGGGATGCCCAGACGTGGGTCCCAGGCACTCCACACCACTGGAGTCAAGCTAGCCGGGCTGAAGAGAGGTGTTTCCTCGAAACCGGTCCGGTCCTCGGATGCTTGATTCCGGTCTGGGAAAGATATGGCTGTTGTAGTTCGGACTGGACTGTTCCCATGGGGCAACAGGATCAGAGCTGATTTGCATAAAGCCATTATCTGACCCAGGGTGGTGTGGAGTGCAAAAAAACGATGGATTTGGGCCCAGATCTTTTGACTGAGGGAGTGTGTGACATTGATCCACATTCAGTCCATCACTTGTTGTTTTTTGCAATTGCCGCCCTGGGTGCGCTGGGGATGCCCAGACGTGGGTCCCAGGCACTCCACACCACTGGAGTCAAGCTAGCCGGGCTGAAGAGAGGTGTTACCTCGAAACCGGTCCGGTCCTCGGATGCTTGATTCCGGTCTGGGAAAGATATGGCTGTTGTAGTTCGGACTGGACTGTTCCCATGGGGCAACAGGGTCAGAGCTGATTTGCATAAAGCCATTATCTGACCCAGGGTGGTGTGGAGTGCAAAAAAACGATGGATTTGGGCCCAGATCTTTTGACTGGGGGAGTGTGTGACATTGATCCACATTCAGTCCATCACTTGTTGTTTTTTGCAATTGCCGCCCTGGGTGCGCTGGGGATGCCCAGACGTGGGTCCCAGGCACTCCACACCACTTGGAGTCAAGCTAGCCGGGCTGAAGAGAGGTGTTACCTCGAAACCGGTCCGGTCCTCGGATGCTTGATTCCGGTCTGGGAAAGATATGGCTGTTGTAGTTCGGACTGGACTGTTCCCATGGGGCAACAGGGTCAGAGCTGATTTGCATAAAGCCATTATCTGACCCAGGGTGGTGTGGAGTGCAAAAAAACGATGGATTTGGGCCCAGATCTTTTGACTGGGGGAGTGTGTGACATTGATCCACATTCAGTCCATCACTTGTTGTTTTTTGCAATTGCCGCCCTGGGTGCGCTGGGGATGCCCAGACGTGGGTCCCAGGCACTCCACACCACTTGGAGTCAAGCTAGCCGGGCTGAAGAGAGGTGTTACCTCGAAACCGGTCCGGTCCTCGGATGCTTGATTCCGGTCTGGGAAAGATATGGCTGTTGTAGTTCGGACTGGACTGTTCCCATGGGGCAACAGGGTCAGAGCTGATTTGCATAAAGCCATTATCTGACCCAGGGTGGTGTGGAGTGCAAAAAAACGATGGATTTGGGCCCAGATCTTTTGACTGGGGGAGTGTGTGACATTGATCCACATTCAGTCCATCACTTGTTGTTTTTTGCAATTGCCGCCCTGGGTGCGCTGGGGATGCCCAGACGTGGGTCCCAGGCACTCCACACCACTTGGAGTCAAGCTAGCCGGGCTGAAGAGAGGTGTTACCTCGAAACCGGTCCGGTCCTCGGATGCTTGATTCCGGTCTGGGAAAGATATGGCTGTTGTAGTTCGGACTGGACTGTTCCCATGGGGCAACAGGGTCAGAGCTGATTTGCATAAAGCCATTATCTGACCCAGGGTGGTGTGGAGTGCAAAAAAACGATGGATTTGGGCCCAGATCTTTTGACTGGGGGAGTGTGTGACATTGATCCACATTCAGTCCATCACTTGTTGTTTTTTGCAATTGCCGCCCTGGGTGCGCTGGGGATGCCCAGACGTGGGTCCCAGGCACTCCACACCACTTGGAGTCAAGCTAGCCGGGCTGAAGAGAGGTGTTACCTCGAAACCGGTCCGGTCCTCGGATGCTTGATTCCGGTCTGGGAAAGATATGGCTGTTGTAGTTCGGACTGGACTGTTCCCATGGGGCAACAGGGTCAGAGCTGATTTGCATAAAGCCATTATCTGACCCAGGCTGGTGTGGAGTGCAAAAAAACGATGGATTTGGGCCCAGATCTTTTGACTGGGGGAGTGTGTGACATTGATCCACATTCAGTCCATCACTTGTTGTTTTTTGCAATTGCCGCCCTGGGTGCGCTGGGGATGCCCAGACGTGGGTCCCAGGCACTCCACACCACTTGGAGTCAAGCTAGCCGGGCTGAAGAGAGGTGTTACCTCGAAACCGGTCCGGTCCTCGGATGCTTGATTCCGGTCTGGGAAAGATATGGCTGTTGTAGTTCGGACTGGACTGTTCCCATGGGGCAACAGGGTCAGAGCTGATTTGCATAAAGCCATTATCTGACCCAGGGTGGTGTGGAGTGCAAAAAAACGATGGATTTGGGCCCAGATCTTTTGACTGGGGGAGTGTGTGACATTGATCCACATTCAGTCCATCACTTGTTGTTTTTTGCAGTTGATAGTCAGTCCTGCAGATTGTAGGGCTTCTAGAACCTTCCCAAGGTGGATCAGGTGATCCTGCCAGGTGAAGCTAAAGACAGCAATATCATCAAGATAGGCTGCACTGAAGGATTCCAACCCAGTCTGGACTTGGTTCACCAACCTCTGGTAGGTGGCAGGAGCATTATTTAACACAAAAGGCATCACATTAAACTGAGAGTGCCCGTCAGGGGTGGAGAATGCCGTCTTCTCTTTGGCTCCTGGGGCCATGCCAATTTGCCAGTACCCTGCAGTCAAGTCAAAGGTGCTTAGGAATTTGGCTGCCCCTAGTTTGTTTATCAACTCTTCTGTTCTTGGAATGGGTGAGCATCTGTCTTGGTGACGAGTTGAGCCCTCTATAGTCCACATAGAACCTCATCTCTCTCTTTCAACCCTGTTGATGATGTTTGGGGACTAGAACCACTGGGCTGGCCCAGGGGCTCTCAGAGGGTTCAATCACCCCTAGCTCCAGCATCTTGCTGACTTCAGCTTTGATGCTTTCCTTGACTTGGTCTGTTTGTCGATAGATTTTGTTTTTGACAGGGTTACTGTCACCAGTGTCCACAGCATGGGTACACCAGCTGGTCAGACCTGGTGTCAAGGAAAAGATGCTTGCAAACTGCTGCAAGACTTGCTTGCAGGCAGCCTGCTGTTGGGGAGTGAGGGTGTCTGAAAAGACTACTCCATCCACTGACACATCTTTTGGGATGGCAGAGAGGAGATCAGGGAGAGGTTCACTCTCTGCTTCCTGTTCCTCATCGGTCCCCATCAGCATGGTGAGGTCAGCCCTGTCATTGTACAGTTTGAGGCGGTTCACATGGATAACCCTTTTGGGTGTCGTGCTGGTGCCCAGATCCACTAAGTAAGTGACCTCACTCTTCTTCTCCAGGATAGGGTAAGGGCCACTCCATCTGTCTTGGAGAGCCCTTGGTGCCACTGGTTCCAAAACAGACACCTGTTGCCCAGGTTGTAATTCAACCATGGCAGCTTTTTGGTCATACCAGTGCTTCTGCAGCTCCTGGCTGGCCTAAAGATTTTTGGATGCCTTATCCATGTACTCAGCCATTCTGGACCTTAGGCCAAGCACATAGTCCACAATGTCCTGTTTGGGTTCATGGAGAGGCCTCTCCCAACCCTCCTTTACAAGACAAAGTGGTCCCCTTACAGGATGACCAAACAGAAGTTCAAAGGGGTAAAAAACCCTTCTGTGGCACTTCCCTATTAGCGAAAAGCAGGCATGGCAACAGGACATCCCATCTCCTTTTGAGTTTTTCAGGGAGCCCCATGATCATACCTTTCAATGTCTTGTTGAACCTTTCTACAAGACCATTGGTTTGTGGGTGGTATGGGGTAGTGAACTTGTACTGCACCCCTACACTCCTTCCACATTTGTTTCAGGTAAGCAGACATGAAGTTGGTACCTCTGTCTGAAACCACCTCCTTAGGAAAACCTACCCTGGTGAAGACACCTAGGAGGGCCTTGGCTACTGCAAGAGCTGTGGTAACCCTAAGGGGAATTGCCTCAGGGTACCCCGTAGTATGATCCACTACTACTAGAATGAATTTGTTCCCTAAGGCTGTGGGAGGTTCAAGTGGACCCACAATGCCCACACCTACCCTTTCAAAGGGCACCCCCACCACTGGCAGTGGTATCAGGGGGTGCTTTAGCTTACCACCTGTCTTGCCACTGGCCTGACAGGTAACACAGGAGCTCACAAACTCCTTCACTTTTTGGTTCATCTGGGGCCAATAAAAGTGGCTAACCAACCTTTCCCAAGTTTTTGTTTGCCCCAGGTGTCCAGCTAGGGGGATGTCATGAGCTAAAGTTAGGATGAACTCCCTGTACTTCTGTGGCACTACCACTCTCCTGGTAGCTCCAGGATTGGGGTTTCATGCCTCAGCATACAGTAATCCCTCTTCCCAATAAGCTCTGTGGGAACCACTGACATCTCCCTTGGCTTCTGCAGCTGCTTGCTGCCTCAGGCTTTCAAGGTGTGGGGCAGTCTCTCTGACGCCGGCACAGCTCTTCCCTAGTGGGTCCTCCTGGGCCCAGGAGTCCAGCCTGGTAAGGCTCAAGCTCCATAGGCTCAGTTCCCTCTAGGGTTTCCAAGTCCTCTCCCTGAGGAGAGGGGTCCTGAGAGGCTGGCTGTGTAGAAGCTGGTTCCCCAGTCTCCTTGCTTTGTCTCTTGGTTGGTTGGGCCATACTTTCAGGCTCCAACCTCACTTGTTCACCCTTCTTTTTGCTCTGTGCTCTGGTTTGGACACACACCAATCTAGGGATACCCAGCATGGCTGCATGGGTGACTTGCTCAACTTCAGCCCAGGCTGAGGTCTCCAGGTCATTTCCAAGCAGACAGTCTGCGGGCAATTGTGGTGAGACCACTACCAGTTTCAGGCCAGTAACTTCCCCCCATCCTAATGTCACCTTAGCTAGGGGGTGTTGGGTGGTAATGCTGTCAGCATAGGTGACTGGGTAAGTTTTCCCAACCAGGTATTGCTCTGGGGAACCAGCTGTTCGAGGCATATAAGCTGCAGATTGTACACTTGGCATTAGATCGCCACTTGGTGTTGGGCTCGGATGATTGCAGGTTGTTGTCTTCTTGGAAGAAGTCTTTGTTAGTCCCGAGATAGGTGACTCCTCCCTTGGACAATACTGCGCATGGGCATCGGCTCCATCCTTAGATTGTTTTTTTCCGCCACTGGGTTCGGATGAAAGTTTCTCCGCTCTGGCTAGAAAATGACTTTTCTGCAATTTCGAAGCGCAGAGCTTCCTCAAACTACTACAAACTACCTTCGACATCGATCACAAGACTTTTCGAGCCATCGTTTCCATTCCGGTCATCGAAGTGGGCCGTTAGGCCTATTGACGCCGTGCGGCCTACACCACATGGAAAGAACTCCGTTCAAAAGATGCCTGGTATGTCAAGCAAAGATTCCACATAGGAAGGCCATCAGAACATCTGCAGCTCCGGTGCAGAATTTGATTTTGGTGCAGCCCCTTGTGCTGGCTCCCTTTGCTTTGACACTGATTCATCTCTTGCCAGAGGAGGAATTGCAGCCTATTGTGCTATCCCACTCAGAGCAAAATCCACTATGACCTCAACCAAGACTTCGCCCCTACAGGCATGCAGTCAACACAGTCCTTTCAGTTTTAACATTTCGCCCTTACACACGGTAGGGCCCAAACTTTGCACAATCTTTAATGCACTGGCACTGACAAGGGCAGTTTTGACAAATGGGAAGAATATATCCCAAAATATGATCAGGAAAACTGGTATAAAGAGCTCCTAAGATTCCAGTGGCCTGGATTCAGTTCCAGATATTGGCTTTGTGTCATCCTCTTGTCCTGGTACAGAGGAAAATTCCTCCTCCTTAGTCATGAGAAGGGGTCAGAAGTCTTTGAACCTACAGCTTCCTACTATGGAGGTGAAGACAAAAACTTTGACAAATGTATTTCAGCCTGGTCATACTCCTTACAGAACCTCTATTGCCATTTAATGAGGCCCTCGCAGATACACTTTTGGGTTCTTGGGCAAAACCATGTTGTGGTGCACTTGCTAATAATAGGCGGGTGCTCAACACCCTCATCCAGCACTGGGTGACCCTTTCTTTCATACACAACATCTGACACCAGAGAGTTTGGTGGTACAGCTCAGTTCCCTGCCCGTCCCTTAATAGGCAGCTGTAAAGCCACTTGTGTTTGTTCTTGACTGCACTCAGCCAATGTAGGAGGCAGAATCTATTTCCTCCAATGATTGCAGGCCATCACTTCAGACAAATGGGTCCTCCAGATTTTACAATGGGGCTGTGCCCTCTTATTTCTAGCCGCCCCGCTGCACCTCCCACCAGTGTTAGGGCAGCCTACTACCAGCCTGTCTTGCAGCAGGAAATGCAGACCCCTTGGCTAAAGAGGCCATAGAGAGGTTTTCGGCCTCAGAAGTGGTAACTGGGTGTTAAACCCACTACTTCCGTGCGTCAAAGATCTTTGCCCTCTCAATGCATTCCTCCGAAAGGACAAATAGAAGATGCTCATGCTAACTCCGGACTTGTCGGCACTAGACTCCATAGACTGGTTGGTGGCGTGGAACTTGCAGGACTCTTATTTCCATTACCATCCTGCAGGCCCACAGACACTAACTGCGGTTTAAGGTGGACCAGGATTATTTTCAGTTCCTAGTACTCCCTTTTGCCTCACTAGTGCCCCTCTGGTGTTCATGAAAGTGATGGTGGTGGTTGCAGCACATCTTTGCAGATCAGGGGTACGAGTCTTCCCCTGCATTGACGACTGGCTGTTTAAGGTAGACTTTCCTCAGGTAGTCAACCACCTCCACACAGTGATGAACCTCCTTCCATCGTTGGGGTTCATTGGCAATATGCCAAGGTCACACCTGACTCCTTCGCAGATGCTCCCACTCATCAAAGGTTTACTGGATACAGTGCAGTTTTGTGCCTTCCCCCTGGAGCGGAGAATCCAGGACATTCGGGCTATGATCACGACGTTTTAACCTCTGTCCTGGATATCAGTCCAGATGACGCCAAGGCTGCCTGGAGTGTTGGATTCCTGCTGACTGCACATACCACATGGTACATTGGGATTCTGCAGTGGGACCTAATGCCCCAGTGGGCATAGCACCAGGGAAATCTGTCCGATTCTAACCTGATTTTGTAGGGTACTGCAAAAGATCTGCACTGGTAGCTTTCTGTACCCAACCCGGGCTTGCCAGTGGTGATGGATGCATCTTTTCTGGGTCGGAGTGGCCATCTAGGAGAGGTGGAGATCAGAAGAGTTCGAGTTGAGTGTGATCTGCTGGGTGTTGAAGGCCTTCCTGCGCACTATGAAAGGAGAGTTGGTGAAAGTATTCACAGACAACATCACCACCAAGTGATAAGCAGAGTGGGGTGGCTTCTTGGGTCTTGTCACAAGAGCCAACTCCTCTGGAACTCGATAGACTGCCAAGGCATTTCTCTGGTGGTGAACCACTAAGTGCAACCTCTAAATGCGCATGTGGATGAGCTCAGCCACCTACACTCTGTAGATCACAAATGGCAGCTGTATCCAAAGGTGGTGCAGGGCCTCTTCCACAAATGGAACAAATCCTGCTTTAATCTATTGACCACTACTGAGAACAGCACATTTCCACTTTGGAGTTTCCAAGCGTGTTCTCTCTCGGCGACGCCTTCCACTTCCATCTAGAGTGGAGTTGGGGACTCCTGGACTGCCTCAACTGCCCAGAGTTCTGAAGGTCAAGAACAACAGGGCCCAAGTCACAGTGGAAGCAAATTGGACCAGGAGAGTGTTGTACCCGGCAGACCTGGCATGGCCATCTGTTCTCTGATCAAGCTACCACTTCAGGGTCTCTCACAGCAGCAGTGCAGGGTACTGCACACAGGCTTGCTCAGTTTGCATCTCCATATTTGGAGATGCAGCAGTTGGCCTCCTTCGACCAGCAGCTGTTGACCTACTTCCGTCTTTCCTCTGAGGTCATTGATTTCATCTTGGCAATGAGGCATCACTCCACAAAACTGGTGTACTTCAGTGATTGGGACACATTTGTGGCTTGGTGTAGCACCCAACAAATTCAGCCACTACAAGCCAAGTTGTCTGAAGTTTTGTCTGTTTTGCTCCTGGCAGAGCAAAAATGTACTTTGGGTACTGCAGAAGGCTATTTATCCATTCTATCTGGTGTTTTTTGACTTTGCAGGATCAGCTGTCATCTGTTCTGATAAGAATTTTGAAAGGTTTGCAATATTTGTTTTTGCCAAGTTAGTTTGTGACGCTGTAGTGGAACTTGAACTCAGTTCTCACTTTTTTGACGTATACCCCTTAAGAGCCATTGTACCTTGAGACTTTTAATTGTTGAAAACTGTCTTTCTCATTGCTGTAACTTCAGCTAGGTGTGTGTGAGCGAGCTGCATACTGGTCAGTCAACTCACTTTATACATTTTTATTTTTAGATAAGTTGGTGTCGAGGACCTGAGTTTCCTTTGTACCGAAAGTGGTTATTTATTTTATGTTGGGCCGGCTATCGCCCTTCTTTCATGCTTTGCTCCACCTCATCCCCTTAAGGAGAAAGAGCGACTCCTTTATTTGGACCTGAAAAAGGGACCAAGCTTTTATTTACACCTCATCAAAGAACTTTGGGTAGTCGGTCAGCTCTTTATTGGGTTCTCCAGAGAAAAGAAGGGCAAGGCAATGCAGGAGTGGGCTATCTCTCAATAGATTGTTTTCTGTAAACGATCTGCTATGCACTAACGTTGCCACATGGAGTGCCAGTCCTGGGCATTTGTCAGGCAGCTAAGTAGGCATCGGTCATACGTTCACAAACCATAAGTGGCTTGACATTCATGTATGTTAAGATGAGCATTCTGACAGCTCGGTCCTGGAGGACATTTTGGCCTCAGCCAGTTCACAGACCCATCACCTGGGAAGGTACTGATGTGATATCTATCCACAAGGTAAAGAAACGTAATCATCGGAAGAAAAAGCTATTTTCAGTAATGATCTTTCTGGTGGATACTGTTTTGAATTGCAGATTCTTCCACCTCTTCCTTCGTTGAACCAGGCTCCTTTTCCAGCCAAAAAGGTCCCAATTTAGAGATCTGCCAATGGTATCTATGTCTGAGGGTGTGAAGTGCCTATGAAAGTAATTGGCGTCAGCACACATTGATGCAGCTTATATGCGGCTCAGCTTGTCTTTACTGGAGTAGAACATCTGAGAAAAAGCCACACCACGTCACCCACCGGCACGCAAGAGTTCTGCTTTAAAGTTTCCAGATCCAATCTGAAGCGGGGGGAATATTCATAAGGTGAGGAATCTGCTGTTGGATGCAGTGTCCAACAGTGAGATAATTACCAGAGGCAAGTAACTTGTTATTCAGGGCATTATCAGTCTTGTTCGATATTGACTCACCTGTAAAATTACACCAGGTTAGTTTAACTTTGTGTGCCAAGTGACATTCTGTTTATACTAAAAGCAAGCTGCCAGCCCTAAATGAAGTTATTTGGGTAACTTCAACTGGGGTGCAAAAATGGCCTTGTCAGTAAGGTGAAAATAGTCTTGTCTGTTTTCAGCAGGTAGCCAATTCAGCACAGAAAACTATTCTTAAATTATATTTTTTAAAAGCAGTCTTAAAAAAAGAGTATGACCATTGCTTGGGGATTCCCCTTTTGCGCGACCCATGATAGAAAATATGAAGTTTGATGCCCTCTGGGAAGTCTAGACCCCAAACCCTCCGACTGATTGGCTTCCTCACAGTCCAAAGGGTGCTCTTTGATTATAAAGAAAGGTCATTGGTCAACAGGGCCTGGGTACATCTCAGGAAGGATATTGGGTCTGTAAAGGAATCCTAAAGAGCATGGTTGAAGGTCTTTTGTAACCCTATGATACACATATCATGAAGTCTGACATCCAAGTATGATCCATGGCCTTTGTTTGGTGCTATCTGTTTTAAAGACACTCCTGTTGTGATATATTGCTCCTCCCTAGAGGAGAAGCAGGACAGAGGAATGGGCACTTCAAAGCCGGCAATCCCCAGAACTCAAACTTCAAAAGCAGAGACACTAAATCATATTTGTGTCTGAAAAGGGGTTATAAAAAGGTGAGCTTGAGACTCTCAAATTGTCAAACTAAAGCTGTACATCAGCGCAGAGAAAATCAGCATGAGTTCTGCTGTTGGTTGCGAGCAACACTGGGGACTGGGAGTCTGCTGGTCTCCCATGCTGGGTGAGAGGACAGCACCCAGGAGGAGCGAGAGCACTTGCCTCAAGTCTGGGGCACCAGCTACTGCTACTGCCTGACCCAAGACCAGAGGACCGTTGAAGGTGGAGGAGACTCCACAATAAAGAAGTGCTGGTCCATTAATCCATCAACACTTCACTGGTGTCAATGAGAACCGACCGGAACAGACAAATGGGGGCATCCTTTATAGGATGCACTTGTCCTCACCCACCACAGTGCCATGCTACATCATTGGGACCTGCAATGTCCAGCGGGCCCCTCTCTGAGGCCGGAGATCTTTTATTTACTCTGTCTGGTGATGTCCAGGCAGTGGAGTGATGCCTTTCACTAAGTTCTGAGGAGGGTGATTAAAATTGGTTAGGAGTTGCCTAGTTTTGACTCTTTAATACTGCAGGAAAATCATGCCAAATTAGAAACCAGCAAGCAAAGTAATGAACCTTAGGCTCTATGAAAAGGTCAGGCGAGGCACCGTTGAGGTGGTCCCCTGGGTGGTGGCCTGGGGAAATGGGCACGGCACCAACTCCCAAACTAGTGGTAAAAAACGTGGGTATCTACCTGGACAAGAAGTTGACCATGAAAGAGGGTCATGCTTTCACGTGCTTGGTCTCCTAAGGAAGGTATTCCCCTTTTTGCCACTAAACATGCGGAAAACACTTAAGGCACTATTGTTAAGCCACCTAGACTATTGGAATTCCCTACTGATTTTAACAAACAAAGCATATTTGAACAGGCTGGAAGTAGTTCAGAACACTGCTGCTCGCCTGGTAGCTAATCTCCTCCCTCGAACTGCCTCCCTTCCTCTTCTGCGACAGCTTCATTGGCGGCCAGTATGGATGCGGATTAGGTTTAAGGTCTATTGCACCGTGCACAAATCTCTGAATGGCAAAGGCCCCACTTATTTAGCGAAGAAATTTACCTGCCACCTGCCGCCCAGTTCTTTCCGATCATGGTCCAAATCTCTTCTTGTTCCTCGCTATAAAAAAAGAGTGCTTGGGAGGAAAAGATTTTTCTCACTTGGCTCCTACCTTCTGGAACGCACTCCCTGTACACCTGTGTCACTGCTCGGATCATTTACAGTTTAGAAGACTCCTTAAAACCCTACTATTATAATCTGTTTCTATTTGTGGCTGGCTGTAGCAATCCGACCGCGCGGAGATACCCCTTGTGGGGTGATTCAGGCGCTTTACAAATAAATATGCTCAAACAAGTCAATTGCAGTTCTTCATGACCAGTAGTGAGTGCCCCAATCTACCCTGACATGGGATGAACTGGAAAAAAAATGTTTATCCTGCTGGTGCTCAAACGCACACCTAATTTGATAGTAAATGAAATTCTTACATTCTCCAAAACTTAGTGAAGGGTGCCTCTCCACTTCCTGGCTATTACAAGACAGTACACAGAGTGTATGAAAGATCGCCGGCAAAGAGCGCCTGAGAGGGGTCCACTCACCATTGCAGCACGTGTCCAGTGAGGAGCAAGGCTAAATGACGAAGCATGTAAAGGCAGTGGGTGAGGGATAGTGTATTCTATAAATGATTCCACTTTTGGATAGATCAACAGAACAGTACACCTTTATTGTTCAGTATTAATCAAGTAGGGGAGGACGTGCTGGTATATTACATTAGAGAGGGTTACCCTTGCTATGTGGAATAGGGTACTGTGCATATGTTTGTTGCGTAGACCAGTCTATATCTGTATTCAGTGTAGGATCTACACCCAGGTGGATCGGTGTGATCCATACATCATGTAGGACAGAGGTCTTCAAACTTTTTTAGGTTGAGCCCCCCCCCCAGCTGAATTTTTTTAGATGTTGGGCCCCCCCACCACCTGACAGAAATTTCGGGAATCTGGTACACTACATGATCGACTGCCACGCGCATATTACGGGCCATATCCGGCAAATAATGTTCAACACATTAAGAGTGTTTAGTAAACTGCATGTTTGTGAGTGGGTGTGGTGAAATGACAGAGGCGTATTACAAAGCTCAAAACATAATGTTCGAGGCATATGAGCTGCAGGTTGTACATTTAGCAATAGATCGCCACCTGGTGTTGGGCTCGGATGATTGCAGGTTGTTGTTGTCTTCTTGGAAGAAGTCTTTGTAGTCACGAGATAGGTGACTCCTCCCTTGGACAATACTGCGCATGGTCATAGACTCCATCCTCAGATTGTTTTTTTCCGCCACTGGGTTCGGATGAAAGTTTTCCGCTCCGGCTAGAAAAGACATTTTCTGCATTTTCGAAGCATTAAACTTTAGACAAACCACTTTCGACATCGAAGATACTTTTCGACATCACCAGCTACATCCCGGTGCATCGACACGAGCCGTTGGGCCCATCGGCGCCGTACGGCCTACGCCTCATGGAAAGAACTCCATTCAAGAGATGCCAGGTATGTCGAGCAAAATTCCCTCATAGCAACCATCACGAGGTTTGCAACCTCTGTCTCTCGCCAGAACACGACGAGTCGACCTGCACAGCCTGTGCCTCCTTCCGATCGAAAAAGACCATTCGGGATCGGAGGGCCCGTCGACACGAGATGAGGAGATCAGCAGCAGCACCGGAGGCCATCTTTAAGAAGGAGATCGTCGAACAGGATGTCTGCAAGGACGAGAACCCACTCGAAGATATCTCCGAGGACGAGGCTCCGCTCGTCGCCGAAGAAGATTCGCCTGATCTCCAGATCATATCGGGAGCAGAGGACTCGGATGATTCGATTCCATCTCGACAACCCATGAGTACCTCTGCCCCTGCACCACAGACACTGCCCAAACCAAAGGCAACGGTCAGCACTCCGCCCATGGGGCCCAGTTGAGACCGACATCTACGCCTTCAGGCCCGGCTCCGAGGAAAAAGACTACGCCTTCCGGTGCCTCGGCACCAAAAAAACAACATATGCCAATTCCACCTCCTCCATTGGCACCGAAAAACCCTTCGACACCGAAGGACTCTTCGGCACCGAAGCTAACACACCCTTCGGCGCCCAAAGACTCTTCGGCACACAAACCTAAACAGGCATCGGTGCCAAAAACAATAACGGAACCAAAAGCTTCGACTCCGAAACCATCCGGCTCCAAAAACAAAGAAGGGAAGATAGACTCCGGCGCAACAGAACCAACAAAACCTGTTTCCACGCCGAAATCTTAGATAACGGTACCAAAGACCACAAGGCCTGATACACACAAGCCTAAAGAACCTTCGGCACCGAAGAAATTACCACAGGACTCAATAACTCCTCCTGAAGGCAAAAAACGCCAAAGAACCACTATCTACAACGAAAAAATCGGCGCCGAAAAGGAATATAGAAGAGGAAGAACTATTTAGACCAGGTCCAAAGCAGAAAAAGGTCTATATCAATCCAAAAACTGGACATGTGGAAGCAATTCCACACAAGAAAAGGCCAGCCGACACACCACTTACAACTGTGGTTCCTGCAAAAAAGGATTGTGCAACATCTCCAATGCACCCTTCCTCTCCTTCACCTTCTTCCTCTCCTATCACTCCATATACTGAGCCTATAACTTCTCCTGCTCAATCTCCTGCATCATCACTCCACACTGACGAGGAGTATGATTTAGGTGGGGGGGATGATGTACCAGATACACATACATATCCCTTACATAAGGATGAGTAGGTCAACCCAGATTATACCAAGGAGGATGATGCATATAATTTCCAACCAAATAATGCACCAGACACACACTGATGCCATTGAGGAGGATTTCCTATTAGACACTTTTGAGCAATCACAGAGATCTACTCAAATACTACCTATGATCAAAGGGGTCATTAAACATGCCCCCCCCCCCGACAAAGAATCAAAAATCATTGATGCGTCAGGGAAACGGATAGCTGCACAAGCAACAAACATTTGGCGTATAGCAAACACACAGGCCTTAATGGAACATCTGCCAGATCAATACAAAGATCACGCAGCGGAGCTCTTACAGGAAGGCAAACTAATATCAAATGCCTCCATTAAATGCCACTAGACGTAGCTGACACTGCATCTAGGGCAGTTAACACCAGTGTTATCCTCAGGCGTCATGCATGGCTACGCATTTCCGGTTTCAAACCAGAGGTGCAAACTACCATCCTCAACCAGCCCTTCAATCAGAACCAATTGTTCGGGCCAGAGGTAGATACTATGCTAGAAAAGATGAAAAAGGACACAGACGTGCTAAGTCTATGGGTGCATTACAATCTACCCAGACTAGAGGTTCTTTTCACCGCTCCTCTTATAGAGGAGGCTCCAAGCAGACCAGTGCAGATAACACGTCATCTTTTAAAACACGAACACAAACCCCCTCTAATAAAGGTTACTATAGAGGAGGGTACAGAGGCAACAACAATAAGGGAAGAGGTAGAGGTAACAACAACAACCGCTCCTCTTCCACTCCCAAACAGTGACTTCCCTCTGCCTCCCCTACAACATTCCACACCAGTAGGGGGCAGACTATCACAGTTCCTAACTGTCTGGGATTCCATCACAACAGACAGGTGGGTAAGACAAATTATCCAACATGGCTACCTCCTAGAACTCACAGCAACCCCCCCCAAACATACCACCCAGGCAGTGTACAATGTCCACAGAACACATAACACTGCTTCAACAGGAAGTTCTAGCACTTCTACAAAAAGATGCTATTCAAGAGGTCCCCTTACAGGAACAAGGAACAGGAGTCTACTCCCTGTATTTCCTAATACCCAAAAAGGACGGGACATTAAGACCGATCCTCGACCTCAGGCCCCTAAACTACTACATTCAATCAGATCATTTTCACATGATCACTTTACAACAAGTACTCCCATTACTACAACAGGGAGACTTTCTAACAACACTAGACCTAAAGGACGCCTATTTTCCTATTCCTATACATCCTGCGCACAGGAAGTATCTAAGATTTGTCATACAAGGACAACACTATCAGTTCAAAGTCCTTCCATTCGGGGTCACAACAGCACCACGAGTGTTTACAAAGTGCTTAGCAGTAGTAGCAGCACATCTCAGGAGACAACAGATACATGTCTTCCCTTACCTCGACGACTGGCTCATAAAAGCAAGATCGTTCAACCAGTGTTTACAACACACAAAAGAAACAGTTCAAACATTACACGACTTAGGGTTTACGATAAACTACACCAAGTCGCACCTAGAGCCTTCGCACGTTCACCAATATCTAGGAGCTACCATAGACACATCAGTAGCTCTAGCCTATCCCAATCAAGCCAGGATTCAAAACATTCAGAGCTTGGTCTCCTTTTTTCAATGCCAACACTCTTTTCAGGCCAGAGTGTTCATGAAACTAATAGGCGTGATTGCATCTTGCATCTTCATAGTTCCTCATGCAAGACTGCAAATGCGCCCACTACAAGAATGTCTAGCACAACAGTGGAATCAGGCTCAAGGTCAGCTCACAGACCTGGTGTTGGTAGACAGCCGTACATATCGCTCTCTGCAATGGTGGAACACCAAAAACTTGACAAAGGGACGGCCGTTCCTAGACCCTGTTCCACAAATAGTGCTCACGACAGATGCATCCCTCACAGGATGGGGAGCCCATCTCCTGCACTATACCACTCAAGGCCAATGGAACAGCCAACAAAAACTGCTCCATATCAATCATTTAGAGCTGCTAGCGATTTACCTAGCACTCAAGACTTTTCAATTACAAGTACAAAACAAAGCTGTTCTAATCCGGACGGACAATATGACCGCTATGTACTACATACAAAAACAGGGGGGGACACACTCTCTGCAACTGTCCCAGCTTGCACAGAACATTTGGAGATGGGCCATCCCTCAAAACATACACCTGACTGTAGAACACCTTCCAGGAATTCACAATCAGATAGCAGATCTGTTGAGTCGTCAATCACAACAGATTCACGAATGGGAGTTGCACCCACAAGTCCTACAACCATTCTTCCAAATGTGGGGGCACCCACACATAGATCTGTTTGCCACCCACGAATACACAAAATGCCCAACCTTCGCCGCCAGGTTCCCACACCCGCGGTCGGAGGGGAATGCAATATGGATGAATTGGTCAGGCAGATTTGCGTACGCTTTTCCGCCTCTCCCACTCATTCCACTAGTAGTACGCAAGCTCAGACAACAGTCCCTCAAACTAATACTAGTGGCCCCCACATGGGCACGCCAGCCATGGTTCACCACACTACTAGATCTCTCACTGGTTCCACATCAGAAATTACGGCTCACGCCATCCCTGTTAACACAGAACAATGGAGAAATAAGGCACCCAGAACCAAGCCAGCTGAATTTGGCAATCTGGCTCCTGAGGTCTTAGAGTTTGGCTACTTAAATTTACCACCAGAATGTATGAACATAATTAAAGAAGCTAGAAGACCCACCACTAGAGCATGTTATGCTGCAAAGTGGAAAAGATTTGCAATATATTGTAACAACAATGATATTGACCCATTGGATGTTTCCATCCAGAATATTATTTGTTACCTTCTACACCTACAAAGGTCCAACTTGGCTTACTCTTCCATACGACTGCATCTAGCAGCAATTGCAGCCTATTTACAAAATAGACAGCACCTATCTCTCTATAGAGTACCTGCGATAAAAGCATTTATGGAAGGATTAAAACGAATAATCCCACCTAGGTTACCACCTGCACCAGTATGGAACCTGAACATTGTCCTTACAAGACTCATGGGACCCCCGTTTGAGCCTTTACACAAGTGTGAATTGCAATTCCTAACCTGGAAAACTGCATTCCTTGTTGCCATCACCTCTCTCAGAAGAGTTAGTGAGATACAAGCATTCACAATAGAAGAACCATTTTTTCAGATACACCCTAACAAAGTGGTTATTGGACCTAACCCAAAATTCCTGCCAAAGGTGATTACTCCTTTTCACCTTAACCAATCAGTAGAGTTACCAGTGTTTTTCCGAAAACCAGACTCTGTTGCAGAAAGAGCCCTACACACCCTAGATGTTAGAAGAGCTCTTTTATACTACACAGACAGAACTAAATCCTTCAGAAAGTCAAAACAACTATTTGTATCTTTCTGTTCACCACACAAAGGCAATCCCATATCTAAAGGAGGAATTGCCAAATGGATTGTAAAGTGTATTCAATTATGCTATCTAAAGGCAAAACATACACTAACAGTTCCTCCTAGAGCGCACTCCACTCGCAAACTAAGAGCCTCTATGGCTTTCTTAGGAAACATACCACTAGAGGATATATGTAAGGCAGCAACATGGTCTACCATACACACCTTCACTAAACACTATTGTGTTGACGTGCAAGCCAAGCAGCAAGCAGCAGTAGGCCAAGCTGTCCTTAAAACACTATTTCAGTATGCTGCAATGGATACAAGTGACCACCGCTAGGGGAGACACTGCTGCACAATCGTTGCTAAATGTACAACCTGCAGCTCATATGCCTTGAACGGAATATGCTACTTACCAGTATGCATCTGTTCTTGGCATGTAGAGCTGCAGAGTTGTACATGCCCTCCCGCCTCCCCGGGACTTGTATCCGTTCCCGTACTCATCTTACTTAGATGCACACGCATGGACATCCTTTTCTCTTTACTTCTACTAACTCCATCATTTCCCATCATGGCGAAAAACAATCTGAGGATGGAGTCGATGACCATGCGCAGTATTGTCCAAGGGAGGAGTCACCTATCTCGTGACTACAAAGACTTCTTCCAAGAAGACAACAACCTGCAATCATCCGAGCCCAACACCAGGTGGCGATCTATTGCTAAATGTACAACTCTGCAGCTCTACATGCCAAGAACAGATGCATACTGGTAAGTAGCATATTCCTTTCCAAGATAAAATGTGCGCAAATTCTTTTTACTAGGATGCTTTGTTTTACACAGGACATAGATTAATAATAACACCACCAACATGAATGTGACGGGTGTGCCGGTGTTTAGCCACATTTAGACTCTCAATCTGTGAGTGGATTTTTGCTACTGCCATCCTCAGGTTGTGCTCCACATCCGGTCTTGAACGGTACTTAGTCTTTAATACCGCAAGTGCTGAGAACCCAGTCTCACAAACTCCTTAATAAATAAATAAATACATTGTAAGATGTAAAGCACCATGCATAAGTGAACTAAAGGGAGGATTGCTGTGAAGAACCCACTATAGGGAAGACATTATGGGTGTTTCATTAAGTAGAACTTAAAATATGGAACCTGACTTTGCTTATGGGGGCTTTGCATTCAAGTAGCAGTTGGATGTCACGCAAAATGTCATATGCATGATGTATAGATCCCACACATGAGCACACATAGAATACAGAATAGTAACACATAGGCAAAGGGAGTAGCCAAACAATTGAAATACCTCCCACTCTGAACTACAGCTCTTATGGCACCAAGAAAGCAAAGTAAGTAATCACAACCCTCCCCATTTATCATGTACATTTTGTCATCTATTAACTCTTTCACCATTCATTCTGTCCTTCCTTCTGTGTCTCATCCATATCCAAACCTTTTCAACCGTTTGCAAACCTATCCATCATCTATCATTCCATCGATCATTTCACTCGTCCATCCCTCCATCCACCCTTTCACTCATCCATCCATCATCCATCCATCCTTTCACCCAATCCATCCACTCATCCATCCATTCACTCATCCATCCAACCATTTACCCTTTCACCCAAGCTATCCTTTCACTCATCCATCCACTCTTCCACCCACCCACCCATCCATTCACTCATCCATCCAACCATTTACCCTTTCACCCAAGCTATCCTCCCACTCATCCATCCAGTCTTCCACTCATCCATCCACTCTTCCACCCACCCATCCATCCATTCTTCCACCCATCCATCCACTCATCCATCCATCCATTAACCCATCCACCCTTAAACTTACTCATCCATCCACCCAGTCACTCATCCGTCCACCCATTCAACATTTCACTCATCCATCCATCCACTCATCCTGCTCTCCACCCTCCCTTTCACTCATGTATACATTCTTTGACTCATTCATCTTTATGTTCTTCTTTTCACTCATCCATGCACACATTTGCCCATCCATTCTGCCAATCATTTGTTTTCACTCATTCATCTATCCATCCTCCCTTTCTCTCTCAATTCCCCTTTCACTTAGCCACCCATCCTTCTATCCACCCTTCACCGATCCACCCACTCATCCATTTACTCATCCACTCATGAATCCATCCATTGACCACTCATCCACCCTTTCACTCTTCTATCCATCCCTTTTTCCATCAATCCATCCATCATTTCTCTCATCCATCCACCCATTGACTCGTCCATCATCCACCCTTTCATTGATCCATCCACCATTTCACTGATCCATCCACCCTTTTACCCATCCATCTACCCTTCCAACCATACATACCATCTATTTACTCTCATCCATCGTTCCACTCATGCATCCATCCATCCTTTCACTCATTATCCATCCATCCTTTCACTCATCTATCCATCCTTTCACTCATCTATCCATCCTTTCACTCATCTATCCACCCTTTTACCCATACATCCACCATGTTACCCATACATCCACCATTCCACCCATACATCTATTTATTTATATGGTAATATAACGGAAAACGTCTGGTGGTTGGCTTTATTTGACATCTTTCACACATTTGATGATTTAAATTTGAATTTGCAGACTAATATTTTTGAACATTGACACTTCGGTGCTTCCACAAAGATCTTCACGAGTTGAGGACTGCAGATTAGAGTTCACCGTCCTGATTCATGGCCCAAACCTGGATTGTAACCTCTCCTTCCCTTCCTAAAATAATTGAAGGATTCCCGCCCTCCCCCTTCACTTCCACCCCCTTTGAAAGGCTGGGGCCCTGGGCCAGAGCCCACTTTGCCCGTGCCTTAAAACTTCTCTGGAAACTTTCTCTCCTTTCTGGGAAGAGCTAACTCTCCCAGGAGGGGGTTAATTCACGGAGTTGACAGCTTCAGCTGCAGTGGGAGGCAAGGGGTCTCCTCTGCTAAAACTGAAAGCGTGTCTGTTTGTTTGCTTTCGTTGTTAGCAGAGGAGACTCCTTGCCTCGCACTGCAGCTGAAGCGGTCAACTCCATGAATTAACCCCCTCCTGGGAGAATTACCCAGACAAAGGAACGGGCACGTAGTGGCCCATCGAATTCCCCTCGCACCCCCCTCCAGCCATAACAGAATTCTCCAAACAAAGGGAAGATTGGAGTGGAGTGTGCGCCCCCCCTTGGGATGGTGTCGCGCCCCCCCCACAGATTGAAGAACCCTGATGTAGGATATATTGTTGGGTCCTAACCCGCAGGTAACACCTGTGGCTTGGCACATTATCAGACCCAGATCCCAAACAGCTAGTGTTCCAGCACGGGCTCACCGCGTTTGTAAGCAGAGCACATACCTATAGATGATTAGAAAATAAAAGGTAAAATTGCCTGCTGAATCCTATTAAAATTCTTTAATGTGGTGGTCATTTGGCAAGGTTTAAAACCAAGGCGATGTTCTGAGGGTATATTGACCGCCTACATCTGTAGTCGACATGTTTCAGCCGTTCAAGTGGCCTCTAGGTCAGTCTGCTTTCTTCAGGACCCATAGTAAGTATCCCTCTATCTCAAGGTTACCTATTTACCCTTTTTATGATCATTTATTCATACAGTGATGTGGTAAGGAATAAACATACAGGCAGCTGATACAGACCATATTCATGGACTCTTTACTTTGTTATGGTCTATACTGAAATACAAACAAAAAATCAGTGATCAAGATTCATATACATTACTATGTTCCATGTTTGTTCTTCCATGCTTATTGTGATGGTCTGCATGCACTCATGTGGTTTCTCTCCCTCTATTTCAAGTCTTGTGTGTTTAAAAAAAATATTTTAAAACATACAGTTACAATACATGCACATACTATACAACCCGCAATATTTTCTCATTTAGTCATCGTGGTTAAAATGTAATGCTCAATTTCGCCTACATAGCCTAAGGTTCTTATAGGCTACATAAGGTGTTTCGGGGGGGACCGTCCTTGTAGTGTCACTCTGTTGAGAAAAGCGGAAAGAAATGAGCATCAGAGCAGTGGCTTTGTCCTATGCGGTGATTGGTTTCAGAGGTTTTGTTCCTACTTACCTGCTCAAAGGACAGCGTCCGCACCTACTTGGTGCCCCGAATCCCTGCATGTTACTGTTGGGGCTATCTCTTCCGTTTTTCAAGGAAAGAAGTGTTCAAGGCATATGAGCTGCAGATTGCACACTGTGCATAGATGGCCACCTAGTGTTGGGCCCGGATGTTTGCAGTTTGTTGTTGTCCTGAAAAGTTCTCTGGAAGTCAAGAGATAGGTGACTCCTCCTCAGGACCACATTGCGCATGGGCATCGGCTCCATACCCAGATAGTTTTTTTCTGCCATCGGGCTCGGATGTGTTTCCTGTGCTCCAGTTTGGAACCGATTTTCCTTCGGCGCACAATCCGCACCCAGTTCAACGGTATTGTTTTGATCGCGCTACATCGACTTGATTTTCTACCACTTCGAAGTCTTCGATTCCGGTCGTCGACGAAGGCCTTCGGGCCAACCTAGGCCTTGCTTTCTGGCTCATGGAAAGAACGCCATTCAAGAAGTGTCCTCAATGTGGGTCGAAGTTTCACCACACCGACCGACATGAGGTGTGCAACCTTTGCCTCTCACCGGAGCACGAGGCCAAAGACTGTTCGGCGTGTGGCTCATTCCGCTCCAAGAAAAACATTTGGGACCGACGAGCTCGGAGAACTATGGCTCGCTCGTCAGCTTCGATCCCCGACGACATCTTCGAAGAGGGTGTCGACGTGCCAGAACACCAGCATGCCGAAGAGAGTATCGGATCCTCAGATGCCGAAGACTCCGACGTTGAGGACATCACTCCAGCTCAACGGGCCGTAAGTAAGACCGTCAACCCCAACCCTTCCTTGACACCCTCAAAAAAGGCTTCGGTCACACCCTCACCTTCGGGCCCGGGTGCACACCGAGACACTGCTTCCCATGCCCCGCCTTTGGGCCTGGCAAAGAAGCCCACTAAGCCTTCAGGCGGCTCGGGCTCGAGCCAGCCTATTCCCGGTGCCAGCAATATACCGACACCGAAAAAGCAGCCACCTTCCTCTACTACGCCGACCGTTGCTCCGACACCTAAGCACACGGCGCCGAAGACTGGCAGCGGCTTATCGATGCCGAAACCGCACTCGGAGCCGAGTAAAAAACCGGCCAAAGCACCAGATTCACACACGTCGGAGCCGAAAAAACAGGTTCCGGTGAAAGACATGGCAAAAGGGCACACTCCTAAGCCAAAAGACTCGACACCAGCTACCGACTCGGTGCCGAAAAAAACCTACGGAGCCAAAACCTTCGCTGCCGAAAGATTTGCCCCACGCATAAGAACTTTTTACACCGGAACCCAATCAGAAAACTCTTGTAAAGGACCCTAAAACCGGACAATTGACTCTGAGCTCCAAGAAGAAACCACTTGAGGCACCAGCACCTCCTCCCCCTCCAAAGAAAGAGGACATTGCAACCTCTCCATTAAGGGTCCCTTCTGCACCACCTCCCAATATTGTCCTCCTCCTACACCTCTTCCACCACATCATTCACCTACACCATCTACTAATCCAGATGATGATGCAGACACAGATTCTGACGATATAGGTGGGTGTGCACATGACCCAGCAGGCACCAATAGTCCCCCCTCAGTCACCCTATGCATGGGATGATTACAACACCCCTGATGTGCCTTACGTCCCACAAGATGATGTATACCCTTCCAGACCTTCCCCACCAGAGGACACTATAAGGTGTAACCTACTAGTCCAAAGAGCTGCACAATATCATGGGGTGGACTTACACACGATGCAGTGGAGGAAGATTTCCTATTAGATACTTTTGATAACACACAAAGGTCTACTGCCATTTTACCAATGCTTAAGGGTGTCACCAAGCACTCAACAGAGGTTTTTAAGGATCCTGTCAGGGCTAGGGTCCTCAATCCTCGCATTGAGAAAAAATATAAAGCTGCCCCTACAGATCCAGTTTATATTAAAGGTCCAACACAATAAGATTCTCTAGTAGTGTCTAATGCACGTTAACGTGCTAATTCCCAGACATCAGGTGAGGCCTCACCACCAGACAAAGAATCTAAGCTCCTTGACGCCTCCGGCAAGCGAATAGCGGCACAAGCAGCTAACATCTGGCGTATTGCAAACACCCAAGTGTTGCTGGCAAGATACGACAGGGGACATTACGACGAACTAGAGTCCATAATGCATCACCTACCAGACAAATACAAAAACAGGGCTAAAGAACTTATACAGTAGGGTAAAAATATTACTAATACTTCCATCCGTTGTGCCCTAGATGCTGCAGATATCGCCTCAAGGGCAATCAATACCACCACCCTACTACGTAGAGATGCCTGGCTACGTATTTCAGGTTTTAAACTGGAGGTACAAAACTCCATCCTTAATCAGCCATTTGATGAGACACATTTATTTGGCCCAAATGTTGACGTGTCTTTAGAGAAAATGAAAAGACACCGATACAGCAAAATCTATGGGAGCCTTGCAGCAGCAAGCTCCCAGACTTTCCCTTCGTCGCTCATCATACAGAGGCAACACAAGAGGCTACTCCTCAGAAAGTCCCTCCACTTCCTACAAAACCCCTGGTCAATCCACATTCACTAAGGGCTACCAGAGAGGGGGTTACACTGGTAACAACAACCAGGGCAGAGGCAAAAACAACAACTCACGCTCTGCCTCTACCCCTACCCAACAACTTTCCTCCCCTTCACCCCCATCATTCCACTCCTGTGGGGGGATGACTTCAACAATTCCTGCCTGCCTGGATCAAAATCAGATCAGGCAGGTGGGTGCAACAAATTATTCAGTCAGGTTACTGTCTAGAACTAACATCTACCCCCCCAAACATACCACCCAAACAGCGTCCAATGTCACAAGAACATCTATCACTGTTAAAGCTAGAAGTAGTATCCCTGCTAGAAAAAAGTGCAATAGAACTAGTTTCTCTGCACCAACAAAACAAGGGGGTTTACTCTCTATATTTTCTGATTCCAAGGACGGCTCTCTAAGGCCTATTTTAGCCCTCAGACCGCTAAAAATATACATACAGTCAGACCATTTTCACATGGTCACACTCCAACAAGTCCTTCCGCTCCTGCTGCAAAACGACTTCCTGGCTACTCTAGAGCTCAAGGACGCATACTTCCACATTCCCATTCAGAAGGCTCACAGGAAGTATCTCAGATTTGTAATAGAAGGGCAGAACTATCAATTCAAAGTACTCCCATTCGGAGTTACAACAGCACCAAGAGTATTCACCAAGTGCTTAGCAGTAGTGGCAACGCTCTTACGAAGACAACACATCCATGTCTTCCCGTACCTCGACGACTGGCTCATAAAAGCCAGCTCATACAATCAATGCGTGGAACACACTCATACCACCATCCAACTGCTCCACAACTTGGGGTTCACAATAAACCTCACCAAGTCTCATCTACAGCCATCCAAAGTACAACAGTACCTCTGTGCCACAATAAACACCTCAACAGCGTTAGCTTATCCCACTCCAGCAAGGATAGCCAGTATGCAAACTCTTCTAACAAAGTTTCAGCTACAACACTCCCTCACAGCAAGAGTGTTCATGCAACTCATAGGGATGATGGCCTCTTGCATCTTCATAGTACTCCATGCAAGACTTCAGATGCGCCCTCTCCAAGAATGCTTATCACGTCAATGGAACCAGGCTCAAGGTCACTTAACAGACCTAGTGTTGGTAGACGGTCGGACTCCTCGCTCTCTGCAGTGGTGGAACACCAGAAACCTTTCCAAGGGACTACCGTTCCTAGAGCCAGTTCCTCAGATGATCTTGACTGCGGACGCATCGCTCTCCGGCTGGGGAACCCACCTACTGCAACACACCATGCAAGGCAGGTGGACACTGCAACAAAAATTACTCCACATCAATCATCTGGAATTACTAGCCATATTCCAGCACTAAAAGCTTTCCAGAAGCAAGTAGCAAACAAAGCTGTGTTAGTCCGCACAGACAACATGACAGTAATGTACTACATACAGAAGCAGGGAGGCACACACTCCCTGCAACTCTCTCAACTAGCACAGGACATATGGAGGTGGGCTATACCTCAAAACATATTCCTCCTAGCCCAGCATGTTCCGGGAGTACAAAATACTATAGCGGATCTGTTAAGTCGTCAAACGCAACAGACCCACGAGTGGGAACTTCATATGCAAGTTCTTCAACCATTCTTTCAGATGTGGGGACAACCTCAAATAGACCTATTTGCCACCCACGAAAACACAAAAAATGCCCAAGCTTCGCCGCCAGATATCCATACCCACTGTCAAAAGGCAATGCAATATGGATGAATTGGTCAAACAGATTTGCGTACGCTTTTCCACCTCTACCACTCATGCCACTAGTAGTACGCAAACTACAGCAGCATTCTCAGACCCTCATCCTATTTGCTCCCACGTGGGCCAGACAACCGTGGTACACCACACTGCTACAACTGTCTGTGGTACCGCACCAAAAACTGCACCTGTCTCCACACCTCTTAACACAGAACCGTGGAGAGATCAGACACCCGGACCCAGCTCAGCTCAACCTTGCAATCTGGCTCCTGAAGTCCTAGAATTTGGATATCTGAACCTTCCTCCAGACTGCATGAATGTCATGAAAGAAGCTAGACGTCCAACCACTAGGGCATGTTATGCGGCCAAGTGTAAACGATTTGTGATATATTGTCACAACAACAATATTGATCCCCTAAATGTGTCTATTCAACACATCATAGGATACTTACTGCATCTCCAAAGATGTAACTTAGCCTATACGTCAATTAGACTACATCTTGCTGCAATAGCAGCATATCTGCAAAACAGACAACATCAATCTCTGTTCAGAGTGCCTGCCATTAAAGCCTTTATGGAAGGCCTTAAAAGAATAATCACTTCCAGAGTACCACCTTCGCCTGTGTGGAATTTAAACGTTGTTCTCACACGGTTAATGGGACCTCCCTTTGAACCTTTACACAGATGTGAATTACAATTTTTAACATGGAAAGTTGCTTTCCTAGTAGCTATTACTTCTCTGCCGAGAGTTAGTGAACCACAAGCACTACCCATCCAAGAACCCATCTTGCAAATGCATCAAAATAAGGTAGTTCTACGTACTAATTCAAAATTCCTGCCCAAAGTCATTTCTCCATTCCATCTCAATCAATCTGTGGAACTGCCCGTTTTCTTCTCGCAACCACAGTCAGTAGCAGAAAGAGCTCTTCATGTCAAAAAAGCATTGCTATACTACATAGAAAGAACTCAACCTTTTCGTAAGACAAAACAACTTTTTGTGTTTTTCTCACCACCACACAAAGGTAATCCCATTTCAAAATCTGGGATAGCTAGATGGATTGTCAAATGCATACAGATTTGTTACCACAAAGCGAAACGTACGTTATCTGTTCCTCCTAAAGCCCACTCTACAAGAAAAATAGGGGCTTCAATGGCATTTTTAGGGAACATTCCCCTAGGTGACATCTGCAGAGCAGCTACATGGGCTACACCGCACACATTCACAAAACACTATTGTGTAGATGTGCAAACCAAACAACAAGCTAATGTGGGCCAGGCTGTTCTCAAAATATTATTCCAAACTACTGAAACAGATAGGGGTGGTCGCCGCGAAGAGTGGTTACTGCTATACAATCTATGCATTGTGTACAATCTGCAGATGATATGCCTTGAACGGAAAATGCTACTTACCAGTATGCATCTGTTCTTGGCATGTAGAGCTGCAGAGTTGCACACGCTCACCCGCCTCCCTTCTCTGTTCCAGTATTGTCTTAATTAGATACAAATTACATGAGCATCTTTCCTTTTCTTGCAAAGCTCCATCATTTCCCTAGTGGCGAAAAACAATCTGGGGATGGAGCCGATGCCCATGCTCAATGTGGTCTTGAGAGGAGTCACCTATCTCGTGACTTCCAAAGAACTTTTCAGGACAACAACAAACTGCAAACATCCGGGCCCAACACTAGGTGGCGATCTATGCACAGTGTGCAACTCTGCAGCTCTACATGCCAAGAACAGATGCATACTGGTAAGTAGCATTTCCCTTTCTGTCATATAATCGTCATCACGTGATACGTATCAACTTCACGTGATTACTTACCTTAACTTGAAGTTTTAACAATATTTTGTTACCAATGCAGAGACAATAGTCTCTAAAGTTTCCTTTCTCTCTGGTTTCTGGTTCGCAAGATTCAAAGAAAAGTGTAGACCTTTGCAGTCTCTGTAATGACGGTTCTGTGTATGTAGCTACGGAATCATAGGAAATCTAGTTCGCACTTGCGATCGCAAACTTCGTTTTTCAAGGGGAAGCTGTGCTGCCACTTAAGCGACGTATGATTACAAAAACATTGTTCGAGGCATATGAGCTGCAGATTGTACACTTTGCATTAGATCGCCACCTGGTGTTGGGCTCTGATGATTGCAGGTTGTTGTCTTCTTGGAAGAAGTCTTTGTAGTCACAAGATAGGTGATTCCTCCCTTGGACAATACTGCGCATGGGCATCGACTCCATCCTTAGATAGTTTTTTTCCGCCACTGGGTTCGGATGAAAGTTTCTCTGCTCTGGCTAGATAAAGACTTTTAAGCAACTTCAAAGCGCAGAACTTCCTCAAATTTCTAAACACTACCTTCGACATCAACTATAATATTTTTTGACGCCATCAGTTCCATTCCGGTGATCGACGCGGGCCGTTGGGCCTATCGACGCCGTGCAGCCTACACCACATGGAAAGAACTCAGTTGAAAAGATGCCCGGTATGTCGAGCAAAGTTTCCACATAGCGATCACCACGAGGTCTGCAACCTCTGTCTATCGCCAGAACACGACGAGTAGACCTGCACAGCTTGTGCATCCTTCCGATCGAAGAAAAACATCAGGGATCGGAGGGCCCGTCGACACGAAATGAGGAGATCAGCTCCAGCACCTGAAGATCTCTTTGACAAAGAGGTTCCGCTCGTTCCTGAAGAAGACTCACCTGATCTCCAGATTGTATCAGAGGCAGAGACTCCGATGACTCCATTCCATCGGGTCAGCGCGTGAGTACTACTGCCCCTGCACCGCATACACTGCCCAAACAGAAGGCAAAGGTCAGCACTCCGCCCAAAGGGCCCAGTCGAGACCGAATACCTGCTTCGAAAGCCACACCTTCGAGCCCGGCTCCGAAGAAACTAACTAAGCCTTCTAGTGCCTCAACACCGAGCAAACCTCTTCCATCGGCACCGAAAAATAAAGATGCCTCGGCACCGAAGCCAAAATACCCTTCGGCACCGAAGCCTAAAATAATACCGGCACCGAAACCTAAAATAATACCGGCACCGAAACCTAAAATAATACCGGCACCGAAACCTAAAATAATACCGGCATCGAAACCTAAAATAATACCGGCACCGAAACCTAAAGACGTACCGAAACCGAAAGAAGCACCGGCTCCGAAGCCGTCCACTCCTAAATCTTCAGTGTCGAAGACCACAAAGCCTGCTTCAGAGGTGCCCAAATCCTCGAACACGCCTACGAAGCCAAAAACGACACCTTCGGGACCGAAAACTATGCCACGGGACTTTATAACACGTCCCAAGGCTAAAGTCACACAACAACCTCTACTGCAACCGAAAAAATCGACGCCCAAGAACGTAGAGGACGAGGAACTTTTTTTACCAGATCCTCGACAAAAGAAGATCTATATAGACCCAAAGATAGGTCATGTAGGGGCTACACCTCGCAAGAAGAGACCAGCAGATGCACCACCCACACCTGTGGTTCCTGCCAAGAAAAAGGACTGTGCAACATCTCCTATGCACCCTTCCTCTCCTATACCTCCTCCTCCTCCTTCTCCTGTTCCTCCTCACATATCACCTCAAATCTCTCCTGTACATTCTCCACTATCATCACATTCGCCTCAGCACAATGATGATGAATACGATTTGGGGGGAGGGGAGGATATAGAAGAACCTGGTTCATACCCTGTAGATGAGGGAATATGGAACCTCCCAAAAATGTGCCTATATGGGACTTTGCAAACCCACAAAATGTACCAGACATTCCTGAACCGCAGTCATACCCATCAAAACCTTCCCCTCCAGACGATACCATTGGTTTTGGTCATCTGTTAAACAGAGCTGCTGTTTACCATGGAGTCTCTATGCATTTCGATGACATCGAGGAGGATTTCCTCCTAGATACCTTTGAGCAGTCTCAGCGGTCTCCTCAAATTCTTCCCATGATTAAAGGGGTCATCAAACATGCTCCAGAGGTATTTAAAGACGCTGTACGCACTAGAATATTGAACCCCAGAATTGAGAAAAAATATAGACTGGCACCCACAAATCCAGTCTACATTAAAGGACACCTACCACTAGACTCATTAGTCGTGTCCAATGCTAGGAAAAGGGCAAATTCTCAAACTTCTGGGGGGACACCCCCACCTGACAAAGAATCCAAAGTAATTGATGCGTCAGGTAAAAGAATAGCTCCACAAGCTTCAAACATATGGCGTATAGCAAATACACAAGCCCTCCTCTCTCGTTACGATAGGGCTCATTATGATCAATTAGAGAAACTACTTGAGCTCCTACCAGATCAGTATAAAGATCAGACACATGACCGTATACAAGAATTCAAGCTAATATCCAATGCCTCAATAAAATGCGCGCTAGATGTCGCAGACACAGCATCTAGAGCTGTAAAAACTAGTGTCATACTTAGGAGACATGCGTGGTTACGCATTTCAGGGTTTAAACAAGAAGTGCAAACCACCATTTTAAACCAACCATTTAATCAGAACCAATTAATTGGACCAGACGTAGACACTACACTTGAAAAGATGAAGAAAGATACCGACACCACCAAGTCTATGGGGGCTATACAGTCCACACCAGCTAGAGGCTCCTTTCGGCGCTACTTCTACAGAGGAGGCTCCAAACGAACTGGAGCAGACACTACAACATCTTTTAAATCACAAACATCCTCTAACAAGGGATATTTTGGAGGAGGATACAGAGGCAATAATAACAAGGGAAGAGGTCGTGGTAACAACAGCAATCAATCCTCTTCCGCCACAAAACAGTGTCTTCCCTCTGCTCTCCCAACAGCATTCCTCTCCTGTAGGGGGCAGATTAACACAGTTCCTGCCTGTCTGGAACTCCATTACAACAGACAGGTGGGTAAGACCGATTATCCAACAGGGCTACTGCCTAGAACTTACAGCAACCCCTCCACACATACCTCCCAGGCAGTGTCCAATGTCTACAGACCATCTGACTCTGCTTCAACAAGAAGTTCTGTCACTGCTACAAAAAGATGCTATTCAAATAGTTCCTTTAGAAGAACAAGGAACAGGGGTTTACTCGCTGTACTTTCTAATTCCCAAGAAGGACGGGACACTAAGGCCAATTCTCGACCTCAGGCCCCTCAACCATTACATACAGTCAGATCATTTTCGTATGATCACTCTGCAAGTGCTTCCACTGCTGCAACAAGGCGACTTCCTTACAACACTAGACCTAAAGGACGCCTACTTTCATATCCCCATACATCCTGCTCACAGAAAGTATCTAGGGTTTGTACTGGAAGGACAACACTATCAGTTCAAAGTCCTTCCATTGGGAGTCATAACAGCACCACGAGTATTCTCAAGGTGCCTAGCAGTGGTAGCAGCACATCTCAGGAGACAACAAATACAGGTCTTCCCTTATTTAGACGATTGGCTCATAAAAGCCAAGTCATTTAATCAGTGTGTCCAACACACACATCAAACAATTCAAACGTTGCACGACTTAGGATTTACAATAAACTACACCAAGTCGCACCTGCAGACTTCGTATGTACATCAGTATCTAGGAGCTACAATAAACACGTCTACAGCCCAAGCATTTCCCAGTCCAGCCACGATACAGAGCATTCAAGCCTTAGTCGCCACGTTTCAACACCAACAGTTTATGTAAGCTAGGGTGTTCATGAGACTAATAGGCATGATGGCATCTTGCATCTTCATAGTACCACACGCAAAATTGCAAATGCGCCCATTACAAGAGTGCCTAGCACATCAGTGAAACCAGGCTCAAGGTCAACTAAAAGACCTGGTGTTGGTCCACAGCCGCACGCATCGCTCTCTGCAGTGGTGGAACACCAAAAACTTGACAAAGGGGTAGCCGTTCCTCGAGCCTGTTCCACAAGTAGTGCTCACAACAGACGCATCCCTCACAGATGGGGAGTCCATCTCTTGCATCACACAACTCGGGGTTAATGGAACAATCAACAAAACTGTTCCATATCAACCATCTAGAGCTGCTGGCAATATTCTTAGCACTCAAGACTTTTCAACTTCAAGTACAAAACAAAGCTGCCCTAATCCGGACCGACAATATGACAGCCATGTTCTATATACAAAAACAGGGGGGGGGACACACTCTGCAACTGTCCCAGCTCGCACAGAAGATTTGGGGATGGTCCATTCCTCAAAACCTACATCTGTTAGCTGAACACCTTCCAGGAGTTCACAATCAGATAGCAGATCTGTTAAGTCGGCAGTCGCAACAGATTCACGAATGGGAACTACATCCGCAAGTTCTTCAGCCATTCTTCCACAGGTGGGGTCATCCACACATAGATCTGTTTGCCACCCACGAGAATGCAAAATGCCCAATCTTCGCCGCCAGGTTTCCACACCCTCTGTCCGAAGGCAATGCGATATGGATGAACTGGTCAGGAAGATTTGCATACGCTTTTCCGCCTCTCCCACTGATTCCATTAGTAGTGTGCAAGCTCAGACAACAGTCTCCCACATTGATCCTAGTAGCTCCCACATGGGCACGCCAACCGTGGTTCACCACACTACTAGATCTCTCTCTAGTTCCACACCAAAAGTTACAACTAACTCCATCCCTGTTAACACAGAACCATGGAGAAATCAGACACCCAGACCCGAACCAACTGAATTTGGCGATCTGGCTCCTGAAGTCTTAGTTTGGTTATCTAAACCTACCACCAGACTGTATGAACATCATTAAAGAGGCTAGGAAACCCACTACCAGAGCGTGTTATGCCGCTAAATGGAAAAGATTCTCAATTTATTACAAAAATAATCACATTGATCCCCTGGATGCTTCCATCCAAAATATCATTTGTTACCTTTTACATCTACAAAGGTCTAATTTGGCATATTCTTCCATACGCCTGCACGTGGCAGCAATTGCAGCCTATTTTCAAAATAGGCAACATCTGTCTCTCTTCAAAGTACCTGCAATCAAAGCATTCATGGAAGGATTAAAAAAAATAATCCCACCCAGGTTGCCACCTTCTCCTGTGTGGAACGTGAAAATTGTCCTTACAAGACTCATGGGGCCCCCTTTCGAGCCTCTACATAAATGTGAACTGCAATTCCTAACATGGAAAACAGCTTTCCTTGTTGCCATTACCTCTCTCAAGAGTAAGTGAGATACAAGCTTTAACTATACAAGAACCATTTTTTCAAATACATCCTAACAAAGTGGTTCTTAGATCTAATCCAAAATTTCTTGCAAAGGTCATCACTCCTTTTCACCTAAATCAGTCTGTAGAGTTACCTGTGTTTTTCCAAAACCCAGACTCTGTAGCGGAAAGGGCTATACACACATTAGATGTTAAGAGCTCTTTTATACTATATAGATAGAACTAAATCCTTTCGAAAGACAAAACAACTGTTTGTATCTTTCTCTCCTCCACACAAAGGCAACCTCATCTCTAAAGGTGGGATTGCAAGGTGGATTGTAAAGTGTATACAAATATGCTATATAAAAGCTAAACGTACATTAACAGTTCCTCCTAGAGCGCACTCCACTCGCAAACTAGGAGCCTCTACGGCTTTCTTAGGAAACATACCCCTAGAGGACATATGCAAGGCAGCAACATGGTCTACGCCACACACCTTCACTAAACACTATTGTGTTGATGTGCAAGCCAAGCAGCAGTAGGCCAAGCTGTCCTTAAAACTCTCTTTCAAACTACTGCAACGGATACAGATGACCACCGCTAGGGGAGACACTGCTGCACAATCGATGCACAGTGTACAATCTGCATCTCATATGCCTCGAAAGGAAAATGCTACTTACCAGTTTGCATCTGTTCTTGGCATGTAGAGCTGCAGAGTTGGACATCCTTTTTTTCTTTACTTCTACTAACTCCATCATGGCGAAAAACAATCTAAGGATGGAGCCGATGCCCATGCACAGTATTGTCCAAGGGAGGAGTCGCCTATCTCGTGACTACAAAGACTTCTTCCAAGAAGACAACAACCTGCAATCATCCGAGCCCAACACCAGGCGGCAATCTAATGCAAAGTGTACAACTCTGCAGCTCTACATGCCAAGAACAGATGCATACTGGAAAGTAGCATTTTCCTTTCTTGACTCTATTAGAAAATATTTTGATTTCAGGGCCCAGGTTAAATCCTTTGTTAAAAGGGCGTATAGGTCTCGGAGCCCTAATAAAGAGTCTTCTTGCAATTGCAGTACAATAATCATTACAATAATCATATTTCCTATTTAAGCGATTCTTCTAAATTATTGAATTACATTTTCACATAAGTTCAAAAAGCCCCTACATACCATGCCATTGTTAATAAGTTTTATAATGTATCCAAACTTGCATGTCGTCACGATCGCTTTTCTATCTCATCTTGCAACTCTGTGAATAAAATATAATGACCCTCTACGAAGATTTTTCTCTAGTGTTTGTAATATATTTACATGGTGTCCTGAGTCACGTGTTCATGGGGTTCACCGTTGTTCGTTTTGTGCTTACATAGTGTTACATGTTCTCATAGTATATTCCACCCCTGTGTTTCATCTTTAAGTCCAGATATTTGTGTGGAAAGTTTGTAAATCCATAGTTCTCTCTCAGAAAGGACTTTCTCTAGGTTTATTGGTCCTGCCATTACTTGTATTAGGATCACCCATTTCATATATTTAAGTTGAGGGCTGTTGCCAATGAACAGTGTGCAGTTGTGAACGCAGAGTTGCTACTTTGTCATCAGAACTTTAGTAGCAACCCCAGGTCTGTCATCCAAGACAGACCATATTTACCACAACAACAAAGAAGCACCATGGATGTCCAGACCCTGTGCCGGCTATGACAAGACTGCTGCACTAGCACAAGTTGACCACCACCTGAACCGCTGAATGCTCCCAGTCTTCTGTCTCATCTCTGGTGGGAACGGGTAGGACTGCACTTCAAGTCATAATGCCTTTGTAGGCGGAATCTGCTCCAACTGAAGCACCAAAAGTGCTGGGATGCTTTTGACTTCGACTAGCCGTGTGGGCCTCCGAAGACTCGTCTTCTCTACTAGGGCTAACCAGGATGTTACTTCAAGTAAATGGTGAATAACCCCAGTCTTTAGAGAAGCAGAACACTGGTGCCCACACGGGCAGTGCTAGTATACCGACCTTATAAAGAGTGTATTGTTTAGTGTGTACCATATTTCTCTGTGTGTATGTATAATTACTACTTTTTAAAATAAAAGTGAGTATTTGGCTGGACATTGATTTATGTGAGGCTACTGAACTTATGTTGAGTTGGAAGCCTTCCTATGTTCACCCTACACCTAGTTGTTCCCTGAGAAGGCTTGGACTGCTTGGCTCATGTTACCTCTGAGAGTTAAGTGTGGAAGGGGTGTTTGGCCCGGTTGCTTAGAGCCAATAGTAGCCTGGTGCCCGGGGCATCAGGAGTACCTGATGGTTGGGCCCAGTAGCTCCTTCTTGCTCCGTGGCCCTCTGAAAAGGGTTCTGACAGAACTTGTGCTCATCCTACTGATAAAGTATTTCTTCCTATAATTCCCACATTGACAACGGGGAATACTTCATACATCTGAATCTATGTAGGATCAATTGTTGAAGAATATTAGTTTAGCTCCTAAACAATTGAATTTCTTTGCCTCTATTCTTTTCACTTCCTGCACACTATGGATGGCTAAAGAGGTTTGATGTACTACATGGGCCGTATCCAATTCACACAACTTATTAATCAGCTCTTTGTTTGGAAAGACTCAAAACCAGGATAACCATTGTGGCTGAAAAACGTGAATCAGACAATCCTATGTATTGACAAATATCCATTTGCCTTAGAGCACTAAATATCCATAATTGGGAATGACTGCTTGTTTGCAAATGTTGTTTTAGCCCCTTTGTGGCGCACAGGTGCCAAGAACGTATCCGTTAAATCCACGGTACACTATTTAGAAATCCCTCTGCTGTGAACAGCGGAGGGATTTCTTTATAACTGTTTCAGCCTTAGGAGCGGGGGAAAAGATTCCCCAGCTGCTCGAGGCATATTGTTTTCTTCTTCAATGTAATGACGATTGGTACGCATGTCGCAGCAACGTCTTTACACTGAAAGTGACAAATGAAATGAGCAAATCTGCTCATTTCACTGTCACTGCCTCAATGCTTGCCAGGCTCTCTCAGCCCCAAGCACGAAGGCAGACAGGAGAGGTACCATTGGGAAGGGGAGAATCTTCCCCAGTGGATCCCTGCTTGGAGATCGCTGCAGGAGTGCGATCCCCAAGCAGAGATCCACCACTAGACACCAGGGAGGGTAGAGCAGCCCTTTGGGCAAGGGCCTTTGCTCCTCAACAGCTATTTTGGCATTTTCAGTCTTTCTGCAATAGCCCCAGATCTCCCTCACCTCCCCCCGTCCCTCCGGGCAGAAAGCAAACTAGGCACCAGGTATTATTTTTATTTCAATATGTAGGGGTGGGGACAGCCCAAAATGTGCATGCCAATGCCACCTCCCCACCGAACACAAAAGGGACAGCCTTTCTTAAATAGCCCCTGATCTCGCACCCCCCCTCCAAATGCCCCCCCCCCTCCCCTCTCCCTGGGACAGAAAGCCCAGTAGGAACAAGGGATTACATCTTTATGTAAATTTAGGGGCGGAGGGTACCCAGAATCGGTATGCCAATATCCCCATCCCCTTTCTCTTCCCCCCCCCCCCCCCAAAAGTGGGCAGAAAGTCCACCAGAAACTAGATAATTCTTTTAATGTAAAGTTAGGAGTGGAGGCTGCCCTGAAACCCCACATTTAGAAATTGGATTTTTGGTTGGCTAGGGCATGCGCCTAAGCCAGGCAGAAACCACCACTCTAGTCAGGTCATGGGAGTTGCACATTGAAGATAACCCCTGCTCACCCCCTTGGTAGCTTGGCACGAGCAGTCCGGCTTATCCCAGAAGCAATGTGGAAAGAGTTTGCACAACACACAGCAGCAACACACTAGGCACACTACAAAAGAAACTCCACACAAGGTTATATAACAAAACTAGCCTTTGTATTATCCAAAACACATTAGAATCATAATCACACATATACACTGTGCCAACTGGCACTAGGTAATATTCACAGGGGATTATATACACCAGACAGGGCCAATTGGGCCACTGTCAGAACCTTTAGAAAGCACTAGTAACAAATGTAAAACACAACCAGTAACTACTGACAAAATACTGTACTCATCATATCACCTTAGCATTAGGCATCATCCTAAAACATCATAGCATAAACACCTTATGCATCTCAGCAGGCATAAACACATTATGCAGTAGGCATCACATTAGGCATAAACCGTGCACCACAGTAACACAGCAAATGTGCACACAGCACCTTAGCCTACACACTGAACTGTCCCCAGGCCAACTGGCCTTTCACTGGTGCTCCAATGCTCTATGTCCAGAAAGTCAGGCTTGTAACTGGATCCTTCCACTGGCTCTTTCGGCTGCCACTGCAGCAAAAGCAAAGTGCGCAATGCGCTGGGGCGAAGGAGCACACCTCCCTCCTTCTTGGCAGGAGAGATACTAATTATGCCTCCGTCGTTGCAGCTGCCCGCTATTGCAGTGCGGCCATGGAGATTAGCCATGCACTGGCAACAACTGTGCAAGGTGGGACCCCACTCAGGGTCTCTGAGACACAAAATTGCCCCCAAGGTGCAGCTGCCCGCAACTGCGGTGCAGCTGTGAAGATCAATAAAGACACTGGCACTAAACATGCCTCGGGAGCTCTGCTCTCAGGCACCACTCACCGGGGCTCACCCGGTGCCTCCTCTCTGCACCCATGATACTTCGTGGAGCCCTCCTCACTGGACTCTTCCATATGCCACTCGCTTGGCACCAACGATCACGTAGGCTTCAGCCCCACTCACCGGGCTGTTCGTGGACTCCTCTGGTGCTGCACCCCCAACCGCAGCAGGGGATAGGCACCGGCAATTTGCCTCGACCGGTACCTCTCTTGACTTCTTCTCGTAGGCGCGGACCCCAATCAACTCACGGGGGCCTGGCTTCCTCCCGTGACGTCCTGCTGGCCACGCCTACAGTCAGGCAGCTTTGCCTTTCTTCCGGGTCACCTCTCGTGATTGCGGCGACCTCCTCAGCAGCTCAAGAGTGCGGGGTAGGCTCCTGCCTCTAAATAAACTCAAATGCGGGGTGGGCTCCTGCATATATCGTGCACACCACAATGCGGGGTGGGCTTCCGCTTGAACGGAGGCATCCACAGCGGGGTAGGCTCCTGCCTTCAAAAGTGCAAAACAGCGGGGTGGGCTCCCGCTTCCCAGTGTACCGGCAGGGTGGGCTCCCGTTCTGTCGCTAAAAATACCCACAAGGCGGAGCAGGTCCCCGTTGCACCTCGGGACCACAGTAATGCAGGGTGGGCTCCCACTCCACAAAGCAGCATGGGGATTCTCTACACTGGGGATTCCCTCTGAAAGATGGGCAGCTCAGCGCTGCGAAGCTCCAGCACACTTCTGTAATATCGATAAAGCGCTCATGAGGCACTAAGCCCCCAAAAGTCCTCAGGGCAAAGGCTGGGCCCAAGCAGGCCAGCTCACGGGGCCCTCCAGCAGGGAGGTAGTCCCTAGTGGCGGTTCCTCCTGGGTCCTAGCAACAGCAAGTCACCAGGAAGCACAAAAGCACAACCACTTCATTTCATGGGGTCACAGCCCCAATATTTATACACCATTTGCTTTGTCTGCCCTAACACAGGGCTTGGGGAACCAGCGTGAACTGGTTCTGGGGTGTTTTGGAGCACTTTGTTGGCAAGGCTCTGCTTCCCCTTTGTCAGGTGGGGGCTCGTCATCATACACACCACAGGGGGGCGGAGCCAGCATTCACCTAGGCAAACACAGACCTATTCAGGGTCAGGGTCTTACTCCTCTCACTACTCCAAATGCAGATCCCCTATTCAGCCTAGCGCTGACTCACCCTGCCCTCCCTGGAGACACACACACACACACACACACACACACACACACACACACACACACACACCTCACCAGCCCCGTCACTCCAAAGCCAGACATGCAATCCACATCAGGGAGGCTAACACATAGCACACAGAAATGCGAACTTCTAGAAGTGGCATTTCTAAAATAGGTATAAAAAATCTGCGCACACTATTGTGTAGCATTCACTATTCCAAACATACCAAACTTGATCACGCTTCTCCACTCATATCAGAAATTTCCTCTGAAACACTTATCAGGGAATCCCCAATGCATTCCTATGAGAGGGCAACCTCACAGCAGTGAGAAACCAAAATGGCGGTTTGTCACTATCAGGACATGTCACACACTTAAGGTACATGTCCTACCTTTTACCTAGAATGCACCCTGCCCATAGGGCAAGCTAGGACCTACCTTAGGGGTGACTGACCTGTAGTAAAAAGGGGGTCCCAGATATGGCACACACTTTAGGTGCCACGTCACAGCAGCAGTAACACTGCGCGCATAGGCCATACATTGGTAGAGGCCTGAGACCGGTTTGAAAGGCTACTTTGGTGGGTGGATCAATCAGTGCTGAAAGCCCACCAGTAGCATTTAATTTACCGGCTCAGGATATCTTAGATACCACTTTACAAGGGACTGGCAGGTAAATTAAATATGCCAAACAGGTGTAGATTAATCTTTACTATATTTACCGCAGAGAGCACACGCACTTTACACTGGACAGCAGTGCTAAAGTGCTCAGAGTCCTAGAACCACCAACACCATATCAGAAAAAAGGCTACGAGGAAGGCAAAAAGTTCAGGGATGACCCTACAAAAAGGGCCAAGTCCAACACCCTCCCAAAAATAGGCAGTCTTTCTCTCTGCCCGCCATCCCCCACCCCCTCCCCCGGGGTAGATGGGGGTATAGCTGCCGACCTACCCCACCGGAGGGAGGGGATGGGGGGGGGGGAAGCCCAATAAGCACCAGGGAGTATTTTCTTTAGCCAGAGTAGGGTTTAGGGCTGCCCAGAATAGGCATGCTTGTGCCCCCACCCCACTGAAAAACAAATGGCAATAGCCACTGATCTGCCACCCCTGGGGGGCATAAAATTCACTTAGAAGCCTGGGACAACTTTTTCTTTTTTTGTAGTTCAGGGGTCGGGGCTGTCCATAATGGGGATGCTAATGCCTCCACAAAAAATAGCCAGTCTTTCTGCCTTCTCTGGGGCAGCAAACAAATGATGGACGGAATGCTGACAGTGCAAACATTCTCCCCCAGTCAAAAATCTTGGTTAAATACATCGTTCTTTTGCTCACTACGCTACCCCAGTTTGGACCCAGCCATATGCAAATCAGTCTTGACCCTGTGCCTCATGGGAACAGTCAAGACGGAAGCGCCAGGCCAGGTTCTCCCTGGACCTAATACAAGCATCCTGAGCCCGGTTTCAGAGAATGTCAACCTTCTTCAGCCAGGCTAGCTTGAATCCAGTGGCACAATGAGCAAGGGACCCACCTCTGGGCATACCCATCCCACTTAGGGCGAAAAGTGTTAGAGCAAACAAATGATGGACGGAATGCTGACAATGCAAACATTCTCCCCCAGTCAAAAGATCTGGGTTAAATCCATCGTTCTTTTGCCCACTACGCCACCCCAGTTTGGACCCAGCCATATGCAAATCAATCTTTACCCTGTGCCTCATGGGAACAGTCCAGACCGAACTGCGGGGCACATGGGGGTAATAGCCCCGATCTACCTCCCGGGGAGGGGCAGAAAGCCCACTAGAGATGTGTATATGGGCATGATAGGGAGCTGCCCCTTAGGCAACGGCTGCTCCCCTTTTTTTGTGCACACATTTAGGCCATTTCAGCACACCTTGGGGGTAGATCGGCAATATTTTCAGGCTCATCTGCCCCCAAGGGGGACAGAAGACCACTAGACACTAGCAAAACTTTGTGTGTTTGAACTGGATTTTGGCTTATGGTCTGTGTGTACGGGTGTTTGTATTTTGCGGACGGTGCGTGCAGACTTGCGCTTAGCTGGCAGTGTGTGTGAACTAGCGCTTGGTTAGCAGTGTGACTGGACTGTTGCGTGGCTAGATGCCTGCATGGATGACACATGGCTGGCAGTGTGCATGGACTGTCGCTTTGCTGGCAGTGTGCTTGGATGACCCTTGGCTGGTGGTGTGCATGGATGCGCTTAGCTAGCGGTGTGGCTTGCATGGATCCACCAGCGTTTTATTACCTAGAATCCCCGAAAACCTCAAATTTAGCGAGCAATTCGCACTTTCCTCACAATTCTGTTTTGAAAAGTTGTTGGATCACTGTGCTGGCACACATTTCGTGCCACACAGGGGTCTCCTGATAAAAAGGATCTCTCTCTTGTGTGGGTGCTCAAAGCAGATAACCTAAAAATAAGTGATCTGATAGAGACATCTAGACGCCGATTCCTTAACTTAGAATATCCCCAGGCGTCAGAATGGATCTGGAAAACTTTTTCCCCAGCAGTACCTCTGCACGCCGGGGGCGGCGGCGTCCGGCTCTGTCCTGACGTCGTCCACGGAAGTGACGTCAGTAGAGCCATATAAGACACCCCACCCCTCCCGATGTGCTGACATCATTTTTTTTCTTTTCAATGCGGGTCCGGGAGAAGCGGTTTATCTGGCATGTTTTGAATTCAGGCCTTTACAACGCCTTTTCGCATCTGGAACAGTGTGTCGATGCCTGCGGGCTTCAAGGTGTGTGCGTTCTCTTTGCTGCAGATGTCGGCGACGGATCCACACAAGATTTGTTTGCGGTGTTTGGGTGAGCACCATGACTCAGTCAAGTGCGACGCCTTCTGGCAGCTAAAGCTGAAGTCTCTGCGGGAACAACACATGTATAGATACCCCTCCCACCACCCCACCCCCGGTTATCCCTGTCCGAATCATCGCAGCCCTTGCCTCCATCTCCGGCAGAAGGCTTCCAGCGGCGCTGTGCTTCCTCCCACGCTGAGGTTCCTGTTCGGTCCCGGAGTCGTTCCCATGGATGTTGCTCGCTTGCCTCAGGTAAGCACCGAAAGAAGTCACGGAGGTCATCGACCTCACACAAACGTGACCTCTGGCCCGCTGCTCCCAGTTTCACCGGACACGGGCCCTCAAGAGTCTGCCCCCGCCTACCCACCTTTTCCTGGTGCTGGAGCAACTCTGGCCCAGATGGAGGCCTATTCCAGGGCTCTGCAGGCCATCTTTGGGTCACCACCACTCCCTGGCGCACCTACGGGTCCCATAGTGGCGGTAGGGACTCGGGTCAGGAGACCGCTGGCGGGTTCACCCTCGGTGCCGACTGAGTGCCTTGACTCTGGTTCCGGAGTCACTGCGACATCAGGACACGGCTCGGACGTCTAGTCCTCCTGGTGCTTCTTCGCACAGTCTTGCGGAGCTCCCTGCGTCGTCGCTGGATGCGTTTGCAGTGCGGAGCTCGACTCAGTCGACTATGTTCCTCCCCGCTGGCTCCTGCCTTGGTGGACGTAGAGTCGAAACAGTCACGACATCAGTCGACACTGATTCCGTCCGTGGCCTGGCTGTTCCTCTTCTGGTGGAGGACGTGACCCCAGGGTTTTTTCAGTGCTCCACGGAGCAGGGGCCTATGAGGCACTGGCCAGTTCATTCTTCTGCAGGGCCTCCGTCGATGGGTGGACGGATTAGCCTGCAGCCGTCACCAATGGATGACTTGCTGTCTCCTCATCGGATGGTCATGGAGGCTAGCTCAGAGTTTGTGTGGGCGATTCGCAGGTCTGCGGATAACTTGCAGATGCAGCCGCCCTCTATCTCCCTGCCTTGGGATCCTTTGTTGGATCTTCTCCACCAGGGCACAGTGGATGTGGAGCCTTTGTTGCCTTTGGCAGGTCATTGTATGATGTCATTCTGGGGACTTGGGCCAGACCCTCATCGGGTGACCCCGTGGGATGAGCTATTGTACATCGCCATCGTCCGGCTCCAGATGACCCTGCATCTTTCTCCCTCCATCCTAGGGCTCATGGACTTGTAGTCCAAGCAGCGCTCCCTTCCTCTCCTCCTCTGTTACTTCCTTCCACTCTGGAGTCAAGGTGGTTGGAATCGTTTGGCCGCGATGTCTTTGCATCCACCAGCTCAGGCCTACGGTCCCTGAACACGACCTGCGTGTTTGCTCTGGCTACTTTTGCCCTTTGAGACTCAGTTGAATGACTCTTTCCTTCTTTGCCGGAGGGCCCTTGCGCTGACCTGGCCCACTTATTCGGGATGACCACGACATGGTACAGTTTTCCGTTCAGCCACAGACACCACTGACTCCGTTGGTCGAGCTATGGCCAGGTCAGTTACTCTGCGTCACCATGCGTGGCTGCGCGAGGGCAGTTTCTCCGAGAATGTTCGGGGGCGACTCAGAGATCTTCCCTTTGATATGGAGTCCATCTTTTTGATGAGCATGCAGACTTGGCGATCTGGCGCCTCCTATCTGGATTTCCATGACTGCCAGGTTATTAGTCCTCTATAGTGGACTTGCGTTTATTATGCAGTTTTGTCTCTGGGTTCAGACATTATATCCCGGGCAGACTGTATTGCTGTTCAGCTGTGTTTTTTCCTTCCTTTGGTACAGCTGGGCCAGCTGTTTATGTGGCTCTTTTTGACCTCTGCCTATGAGCTTGTCTCAAGAGGTGTCCCTTGCTTTTTATGGGAATGTGACATACCCTATGTGGGGTACTTGTGCGCTACTGTGTATCTGCTCTTTCTGGCCAGGAAGTTTCAGAGAATCCCGTGGAGTTCTCTTCATTCTTTCTGTCCTTCAGGGGATTTGCTTTGTGCATCTCCCTTTTTTCCATACTACCTACTGTTCTGGAACGTCTCCTCTGAGACCCACAGACTGACGTGGCCCTCTCCTGGATCTCCTTTAGTAGTAGTGCTGCCCACGGTTGTTGCGTTGCACTCTCATGCGCCTGTGGACGCAGTTTCCTCCGGTGTATTGTTGGAGTTCTGCCATATCCGACTCGCCCCAGGGGGTTTCACATCCTTCTGCCTTGCATTTGGCTCATCTTTCCGCCTTCATACTGCTCCTTGCACTGGCGCTTGTTCTGTTCCGCTCAGGATCGGTTCTGTGTTTTGGGTGGGCACCACATATGGTCCACACTGGGGGGGTGTTCCTTGCGCCACTGTCTTGGCTGCGTTCTCTGCCTTGTGCCCTTGCTTATCTCTGCCAATCCCTTGTCAAGGCTCTGGGTTTTTCTGTTTGTTGCCGCTCACTGCCCAGGTGTTTCTCCTCCTGGCCTCTGCTGTGCTTTTCAACAGACTTATTCTATTAAATGCTTTCTGGCATCAGTCTGTATACAGATCTATACTTTTTCATACATTTTATATTTGAGTATTACTGACTCCTTCGTTGGTGTGGTGGTCAGTATTCCCCCCTGTGACGCGGTGGTTCGATCTTTCCTTCCAGATCGGGGGTGGGGATCGCTTTCTTGTGTGGTTGGACTTAAATGTCATAATATGTTTCACTTCTGATGGATATATCTGCCAGTGGATTCCTCACCTTGTGAATATCCCCTGCATCAGCAACATTCGGAAATTCTTTTGTAGCTCTTCACGCTGACGTGGACGACGTCACAGAAGCACAGCATCGCGCGCGGCTCCACTGACGTCACTGACTCCATAATAGGACTCCGTCGGTGTGATGACATCAGTTCCTTTTTTACCGCATCGTCGACACTAACGGTTTTCTAGGGATCCTCAGTAGCTCGTTTGTTACTCTGTTACTGTTGGTTGTTTCCAGTGTTTTCTTGATTCCTGTCTAGATGTCGTCACAGAAAACCGGGTTCAAGCCCAGTGGAGAGTGCGGGAAGATGATGTCCATAACAGATCCGCATGAAGACTGTGTATGGTGTCTGTCTTCTGACCATGACGTACAAGGGTATCTGAAAGAGACACGTTAGTATTAGATTCCTTACCTTAGAATATCCCCAGGCGTCAGACTGGATCCGGAAATTTTTGCGTAGCAGTACCCTTGCGCGTCGGTAGGCGTCGTCTGCGGCTCCGCGTCCGTCGTCGGCGTCGTGGGCGCCGTGATGACGTCGTCGGAGTACTTAGACGCCGCCTCCGCGTGCTGACGTCAGTTATTCTTTTTTCCGCGCCAGCAAGCGCAGATCTGGAAAAAGCAGTAACCCTAGTCATTTTTGACTAACCTTTTTGATCCTTTTTGATTGCTTTTCGAAGTCTATCGACTCCGAACGGTGCCGTAGGGATGCCCGGCTTCAAGCACTGTGACGATTGCGACCGTCTGATGTCGGTCACGGATCCTCACCGCGTCTGTTTGTCATGTTTGGGCGTCGACCACGACGACAAGGCCTGCTCTGACTGCCAGGCCCTCTCCTCGAAGGCCAGGCGGGAGCGGTCCCGTAGGCGCCTCGAGCTCCGGCAGTCGGCCCCGCGCCGTGAGAGGTCCCGATCCCATGGGAGGTCGAGGGACAGGTCGCGGGCTCGGAGCCACCACAGCTCCGAGGGTAGGCCGCACTCCTCCGGGTCGAAGTCGTCGTCAGGTAAGAGGCACAAGAAGTCCAAGCGGCGTCATCGCTCCTCGGACTCCCCCCGACGCTCGCACGATGCGGCCGGGGGTTCGGGTGACACCACCCACGCGGCTCCGTCGGAGTCGCGGGCGCCGCGTGCAGCTCCACACCCTCCGGTCCCTGGGCTGAACGCGACGCCGGAGGAGATCGAGCGCTTCCTCATGACCATGAGGAAACTCTCTCCTCCGACGGGCTCCGCGGCGCCTTCGGGCCCAGCGGACCCGTCTAGGGGCCCTAGCGGGTCGGCGGCTCCGGCCCCGACGCCGTCGGGTGCTTCGCCGCCGCCGCCTTCGGGCCTGGCGCCGCAGGCCCCCATTCTCCCGCCGGCGCCTTCGGGCCCGGCGCCGAGGGGTCCAGTTGTTCCGATGCCGCCGGCGCCTTCGGGCCCGGCGCCGCAGGACGGCGCTGGTCCTCCTTCGGGTTCGGGATCGTCGCCGGTGGATCTGACGACCTCCCCGGTGTCAGACCCTCAGGTGTCGCATCCGGCGCCGTCCTCGGGCGGCGCCGGCCCCGGTCCTGCCTTCGTTCCTGTTCAGCCGTCGGAACGGCCCCGTTGGGCGCCGCTCCAGACGTCGTTTGGTGGATTTCACTTTTATGAACAGGCCCCATTGGTTGAAAACCCTGAATTTCAGGAGATGGGTGATGAAAAGGACTGGGAGGGGTCTGAGGACCCTCTGACCAGGGAGTGTCAGTCTCAGGAGGACTGGACAGGAGACCTTGGGGAGGCCAGTGGCCTGGACACCTCTCCGGACACTGGGTTTGTCTCCCCTCCTACCGTGGCTTCGGAGGAGGGGGCAACATATAGTGTGGTGCTGATGAGGGCTGCCAAGGCCTTGGGCCTTGAGCTCCCCGTCGCGGCCGTGAGGACTAACCTCCTCACTGAGGTCCTTAAACCGCAGTCAAGCTCGGCCGAGCCTCTGCTGCCCTTTAATGAGGCCTTGACCGACGTTCTTCTGGGCACTTGGTCCAAGCCCGCTACGGGTTCGCCCGTAGATAGGAACGTGGCCAGACGCCACCGCCCAGCCCCGGGGCGACCCATGTTTCCTGTCCTCCCACCCTACCCCGGAGAGCCTGGTCATCCAGGCCTCCAATTCCCAGACCGCATTCCCGTTGGCCCCGCCGGACCGGGAATCCAAGAGGTATGACCAGTATGGGAAGAAGATCTTCTCATCCCTTAGTCTTGGACTGCGGTCTTCCAACACCGCCTGCCTCTTGGGACGTTACACCCACTCTGTGTGGGATAAGGTCGCGGAAGTGCTGCCGGAGTGTCCGTTGGAGGTACGGGCCAAACTCGGCCAAGCCCTTGTGGAGGGCCGGGATGCAGCCAAGTATTCCATCCGGTGTGGGCTGGATACCACTGACTCGCTGGGTAGAGCGATGGCAACGACGGTGGCGGTCAGACGCCACGCCTGGCTGAGGTCCGCCAACTTCTCGGCAGATGTTCAGAGCACGCTCATGGACATGCCGTTCGATGGCCGTCGCCTCTTTGGCGACAAGGCTGACCATGCGCTTGAGCGCTTTAAGGACTCCAGGGCTACGGCCAAGTCCTTGGGCCTCTCGGGCCAGCGTCAGCAATCGGCTGCCTTTCACTCCTTTCGTGGCCACGGAAGGGGTGCGCCCACACGCACCGCCAGCCACGCACCGCAGGGCAATACCCAACGCGGTGGCGGCCGTGGGAACCGCTGTCCGGGCGGTCGGGGGCAGCGGCGAGGTCAGTCCACACCTTCCCCCGCGGCATCCGCCTCAAAACCCTCCTGGTCCGTGCTTTCAGGCCCATGTGACGCCAGTGGGGGGCAGGGTTCGCCATCACCACCTCCACTGGCGCACTGTCACATCGGACAGGTGGGTGCTGCAAATCGTCCGAAGGGGCTACTACCTCCCCTTCGAGGCGACTCCTCCAGCCATGCCACCGCGGAACCACCGTGTATCGGGGGATCATTTGCGACTTCTGCTGGAGGAAGTTACGGCCCTCTTGGCCAAGGGGGCCATCGAGCGCGTTCCTGGACCGGAAGTAGGGTGTGGTTGCTACTCCCACTACTTTCTGGTACCCAAGAAGGGCAAAGGGGGCCTACGCCCTATCTTGACCTAAGGAACGTCAACGGCTTCCTCCGGAAGGAGAAGTTCAAAATGCTGACTCTGGCTCAAGTTCTGGCTGCCCTGGACCCAGGAGACTGGATGGTAGCGTTGGACTTGCAGGACGCTTACTTTCATATCCCCGTCCTGCCTGCCCACCGGCGCTACCTGCGGTTCATGGTGGGCCACGAGCACTTTCAATTTACCGTGCTCCCCTTCGGCCTTACCAGCGCCCCACAGGTGTTCACAAAGGTGATGGCGGTGGTCGCAGCTCATCTGCGCAGGTTAGGGGTTTCAGTCTTCCCCTACCTCGACGACTGGCTGTTGAAGGCGGGCTCGCCCCAGACAGTCGTCAGCCACCTCCAGACGACGGTGGACCTCCTGCACCAGCTGGGGTTCTCCATCAATGTGCCGAAGTCACACCTGTGCCCCTCTCAGAAGCTCCTCTTCATCGGAGCGGTTCTGGACTCGGCGCGGTTTCGGGTTTATCCGCCCGAACAGCGGGTCCGGGATATTCAGGCTCTGATTCCCATCTTTCAGCCGTTATCCCGGGTTTCGGTCAGGTTGACGCTGCGGCTTCTGGGGCTGATGGCCTCCTGCATCCTGCTGGTGCATCACGCCAGGTGGCGGATGCGGGCTCTGCAGTGGGACCTGAAGTTTCAGTGGGCCCAGCATCAGGGCAACCTATCCGACCACGTCCTGATCTCGGAGGGCACTGCGAGACAGCTGCAGTGGTGGCTCACGGACCGCGATTGGGTCAGCGGCAGATCCCTCTCCCTTCCCCAACCGGAGCACGTAGTTGTGACGGACGCGTCCCTCCAGGGCTGGGAGAGGCGGAGATCAGATGCCTCTGGTCTCCAGCGGAGACCCGACTCCACATCAACCTGTTGGAGCTCAGGGCGATTCGTCTAGCACTGAAGGCATTCCTCCCCTCTGTCCGGGGGAGTGTAGTGCAGGTGTTCACGGAAAACACCACCGCCATGTGGTACTGCAACAAACAAGGCGGGGTGGGGTCGTGGATCCTTTGTCAAGAGGCTCTTCGCCTTTGGCAATGGCTGGAACGCCAGGGCGTGACCCTGGTGGCTCAACACCTGACGGGTTCTCTGAACGCCAGGGCGGACGAGCTCAGCCGTCGGTGCATGATGGATCACGAATGGCGTCTGAACTCGGACTTGGCGCAAGGCCTCTTTCAGCGATGGGAGAGCCTTGGTTAGATCTATTCGCCACCGAAGAGAACGCGCAATGTCATCTGTTCTGCGCGTTGGCATTTCCAAGGCGGCACTCGCTCGGAGACGCTTTTCGTCGCGAGTGGAGTTGCGGTCTGTTGTACGCCTTTCCGCCTATACCACTTCTGCCCAGAGTGATGAAGAAGATCAAGCGCGACCGGGCCCAAGTCATCCTTGTGGCTCCGGACTGGGCGAGAAGGTACTGGTATCCAGAGCTACTCAGTATGTCAGTCGATCCCCCGGTTCGTCTGCCTCTTCAGGAGGACCTTCTGTCGCAGCAGCAGGGGACGGTCCTCCACCCGAACCTGTCCAGTCTCCACCTCCATGCTTGGAGATTGAGCGGCGACAGTTGAGGCCATTTGACTTGCCTCCTGAAGTTTGTAACATTATTCTGGCAGCCAGGCGTCCCTCCCGCAAAGTCGGTATACGCCTGCAGGTGGAACAGATTTGTGGCATGGTGCACAGCAAAGGCTGTGGATCCCCTCAATGCCCCTCTTTCTGAGGTCCTTCTCTTCCTTCTTTCTCTTGCCCAGCAGGGCTCTGCTCTGGGCACTATCAAGGGCTACCTTTCTGCCCTTTCAGCCTTTCTCAGGCTGCCTGATCAACCTTCTTTGTTCAAGTCCCCTATTGTTAACAGATTTCTTAAGGGCATCACACACACACGTTTCCTCCTGTTCCGTTTGTGATGCCTCAGTGGGACTTGAACCTGGTTCTTGCATTTCTGATGTGCGCTCCCTTTGAGCCACTTCACAACTGTCCTCTTCGCCTTCTGACTTTGAAGACTGCTTTCCTGGTTGCCATCACCTCTGCCAGGAGAGTGAGTGAGCTCCAGGCCCTTTCTTGTACTCCACCTTTCCTTTCTGTCTATCCGGACAAAGTGGTGCTGCGTACCAAGCCTTCTTTCCTGCCCAAGGTTGTCACGGCCTTCCACATCGGGCAGTCTATCACCTTGCCAACCTTCTTCCCGCCACCGCATCCCTCTAAAGAGGAAGAGCGGCTCCACCGTCTGGACCCAAAACGTGCGCTCTCATTCTACTTGGATCGCACACGCCAGTTCCGGGTGGATGACCAACTCTTTGTTGGTTACGTGGGTGCGAAGAAGGGGAAAGCGGTGCACAAGAGGACCATCTCCCGGTGGATCATCCTGTGTATCCAGGCATTCTACTCCTTGGCTCGGAAGGAGCCTCCTGCTGGATTGCGGGCTCATTCTACCCGAGCCACGGCGACTACCACTGCCCTGGGCAGGGGAGTGCCCTTACAAGACATCTGTCAGGCAGCTACGTGGGCATCGTTGCACACGTTTGCGAGACACTACTGCCTGGACAGCCAAGTCCGGAGGGATGGCTTCTTTGGCCGTTCCGTCCTCCGGGACTTTCTGGTGTGATTACTGGTTCGCAGACCCACCACCGGGGTTGGTATTGCTGGGGTATCTATTCTAAGGTAAGGAATCTAATACTAACGTGTCTCTTTCAGATGCACAAGTTACTACTTGTGTAACGATATATCTGTAAGAGACATTAGTTAGTATTAGATTCCTTACCAACCCACCCATCCTCCCCGTTCTGCGAACCAATATCTAGGGTTAGGGTTGTCCCCTTTCAGGGCCCTAGTTTCAATGGCACCAGTGTTGGTTTTTAACATGGCTCTGCGTTTCTGTCACGGAAAAGCTGTGTCTAAGAACTGACGTCAGCACGCGGAGGCGGAGTCTAAGTACTCCGACAACGTCATCACGGCGCCCACGACGGACGCGGAGCCGCAGACGACGCCTACCGACGCGCAAGGGTACTGCTACGCAAAAATTTCCGGATCCAGTCTGACGCCTGGGGATATTCTAAGGTAAGGAATCTAATACTAACTAATGTCTCTTACAGATATATCGTTACACAAGTAGTAACTTGTGCGTCCATGTTGTAAGAAGATGAACCCCAAGGCGCTGCGAGAAAGAGAGGCGAAGCTTCTTGTGGCGAATATGAAAGGCAAGAAAGATAGGAAGAGTTCGAAGTCCCACTCGAGGTGGTCAAGGTCGCGTTCGAGGTCGGCTTCGAGGTCGTCTTCGGGGCATGCTTCTCGATCCAAGAAGAAGCATAAGAAGGGGACGTACGGGTCTCGGCGTCATTCCGAGAGACAGTCTGATCCAAAGTCTAAGTCTCCAGGTCGTCGACATCGGAAGGATTATGTGTCTCCTTCACCTGTTGTACTGGATCCGGAAGGTGAGCCCTCGCCTGTGGAGTCACTGGAGCAGTCTCCGGCTCGGGCATCGATTCCTTCCCCGGCGCCGACACTCTCTCCACCTCGCGAGGAGGAAGAGGCTCCATTGCCTGAAGGGTCTGCGACTCCGGAGCATCATCCCGAGGATACGGTTGACCCGGTTCCTGTACCTAGATAGGAGCAGCTTGTGGGTCCATACCCTCCATTTCCAGGCCCGGGACAAGACCCGACGCATTATTTAAATTCAATGTATGGGGTCTTCTCGAGAGCCATGTACCCCTCTGGAGCACCGGCTGGTCCCATGGGTCCGATGGCCTTTAATCTGGGCATCCCTCAGGCATATGCACCGGCGCCTTTTATGCCAGCACCGGCTTCGTCTTAGCATTTCTCGGCACCGAGGTCATAGACGCCGATTCCATCTTCACCGGCTGCGGTCTCGACTCGGCCTCGTATGCTCCAGACTGATGCTCCGAGCTCGACGCCGGCGCCGTTGGAGTCCGTTGTAGCTCCACCGACGTCGACTCCGAGAATGAGGTATAGGCGGAAGGCTCAAAGGCTTCTGGAGAAGCGGAGATATAGAGCAGAGGAGATGGAAGAGGGAGAGCTGCAAGAATCTGATGATTTTTTTTGATGACCTTAAGGAAGCAAGTGGTTTGGAGTTGTCTCCGGAGTGGGAGCTTTCCTCTGCTCCTGATGCCCCTTCGAAGGATGTAGCACCATATCACATGGTCATTAGAAAGACAGCTAAACTCTTAGATTTGAATATGTCCACTGCGGAGTTTAAATCAAACATTTTGACGGAGGTACTCCATTCTCCCTATTCAGTGGTTGAGCCGATGCTACCTTTTAATGAGGCAATTACAGAGCCTGTTTTAGAAGTGTGGCGTAAGCCCTTTTCGTCACCTGCAGTATCAAGGGCTGTTGCAAGGAGATATAGGGTGGCTCCTGGGGATCCGGACTTCCTTTCATCACATCTGTCTCCAGAGATATGGGTGCATCAGGCGGCCTGCTCCAAAAAATCTACAGGCGCTTTTCCTCAGGTGCCTGGTGACAAGAAGTCTAAGAAGCTGGACCAATCAGCGAAAAAAGTTTTCTCTTCGGCTAGCATGGCCCTCAAGTCCACAAATGCCACGTGCCTTTTAGGGCGCTATACACATGCTTTGATGGACTCTGCGAAGCAGTTGGTGCCAAAGATACCGGAGGAAGACAGCCAGAACTTCAGTGAGGTACACAGGCTGCTACTGGCCAGGTGATCCAGAGCAGTTTGGACACAGCTAACTCTGTGGCAAGGGTCATGGGATCATCTGTTGCCACCAGGAGGGCTGCATGGTTGAAAACATCTGAATTTTCTCCTGATGTGCAGGCTACTTTAATAGACCTTCCATTTGATGGTTCCGGCCTGTATGGAAAAAAGGCAGATGCTGACTTGGAAAGGTTCAAGGACAGTAAGGCGACGGCTAGGTCTTTAGGTCTTCAGTCCAGAGGATCTTCTAGTAAGAGATTCAGAGGATTTGGAAGATCTTCCTTTTGCTCTTACAAGCAATTTCAGCAGCAAATTTAATTGTACAAATCGTACAGGGGTAGAAACAGAGGCCGCGCTAGAGGTCGTCAAGCTTCCTCCTCCTTCTCCCCCTCCTCCTCCCACAGCAAAGCAGCCCTAGATCCGCAATTCCGGATCATGTTGGTCCTGTAGGGGATCGGCTTACTTATTTTCTACGAGATTGGGAATCGGTCACATCAGACCTTTGGGTTCTCAATCTCATAGAGAATGGGTATGCTCTTCCCTTTCGGGAATTTCTCCCAAGTTACCCTCCTTGTCAAGGATTTTGCACGGAGGACCACCTTCTTCTCCTGCAGGAGGAACATCTGGCATTATTGAGAAAAGGTGCGATAGAGGGGGTTCCAGAACAGGAAAGGGGTCAGGGATGCTACTCCCGGTATTTCCTGATTCCGAAGAAGGATGGCAGGCTTCGTCCAATCCTGGAGCTCAGTATCTTGAACCTCTTTTTGAAGCAAGTGAAATTCAAGATGCTCACCCTTGCGCAGGTTCTTCAAGCGCTGCAGCAAGAGGACTGGATGGTGTCCATCGACTTGCAGGATGCATATTTCCACATTCCAATCCTGAAGTCGCACAGGAAGTATCTCCGTTTTACGGTAGGATCGCATCATTACCAGTTTGCAGTACTTCCGTTTGGTCTTACTACTGCATCTCGAGTCTTCACCAATGTGATGGCAGTGGTGGCAGCCCATCTCAGAAGGTCGCGGATACTGGTGTTCCCTTATCTGGACGACTGGCTGATCAAAGCAGAGTCGCCAGAGAAGGTGCTCCATCATCTGCTGATTACGACTCAGTTATTGTACAGGTTGGGTTTCTCGATAAACGTGCCCAAATCTCCCCTGGTGCCCTCTCAGCGCAACCTGTTCTTAGGTGCGGTACTGGATACCACTGTGTGTCGAGCATTCCCTCCTCCACAAAGGATTCTCGACATACAGCAAATGATTCCTTTATTTTACAATGGAGCGGTTGTTCCAGTCCTGAAGGTCCTTTGTCTGCTCGGTCTGATGGCTTCCTGTATTCTGTTGGTCAACCATGCACGCTGGCACATGAGGGCACTCCAGTGGTGTCTACGCAGGCAGTGGTATCAGCACAACGGAGATCTCAGGGAGTCAGTGAAGATCTCCAGAGAAGCTGCGGCAGATCTATGTTGGTGGAGCGTGGAAGGCACTCTGTCTCAAGGAAAGCCCTTCCATCTTCCTCCATCGGTGGCCACAGTGATAACGGATGCATCCTTCCTAGGGTGGGGTGCTCATCTGGGGGATCTGGAGATCAAGGGTCTTTGGTCTCCAGAGGAAAGGTTGCTTCACATCAACCTTCTAGATTTGCGGGCTATATGTTTGGCGCTCAAGGCCTTTCTCCCTTCCCTTCGCGGTCAGTCAGTTCAAGTCCTAACGGACAACACTGCCGCGATGTAATATGTCAACAAACGGGGAGGAGTGGGATCGCATTGCCTTTGCAAGAGGCTCTGCGTCTCTGGTCCTGGGTTCAGGACCATCAGATTTGTCTGATGGCAAATAATCTGGCCGGAGTTCTGAACGTTCGTGCTGACAGTCTGTCGGCAGTTCCCAGCCGACCACGAGTGGAGTCTTCATCTGGAGGTTGTTCGTCTTGTCTTTCGGACGCGGGGAACTCCTCAGGTGGACCTGTTCACCACTAAGGAGAACGCTCACTGCCCGTCATTCTGCAGTCTCCAGTATCCGTTTTGGGGAGCGTTGGGGAGACGCATTTCAGTTGAGTTGGAGCTCACAACTCCTTTATGCGTTTCCTCGGATTCTGAGGAAGATTCGCCAAGACCGGGCCCAAGTTATATTGATCGCCCCGGATTGGCCAAGAAAGGTGTGGTACACAGATCTTCTCCACCTCTCCTCTTGCCCTCCCCTCTGTCTCCCTCTCAGGGCAGACCTCCTCTCGCAGTCACAGGGGCAGGTTCTACACCCCCACCTCCAAAGCTTACCCCTTCATGCCTGGAGATTGAACGGGGCAACCTGAATTCTTTTTCTCTGTCGCCTGATGTGGTGGATGTCATTTTATCAGGCAGGCGGCACTCCACCAAATCTATCTATTCTTATAGGTGGTCCAAGTTTGTTTTATGGTGTGGAGAGAAGTCCATTGACCCCTTGAAGGCTTGTTTATCGGACATTCTTCAGTTTGCACTCTTTGGCTCAGCAAGGATTTGCTGTAGCGACAGTTAAAGGTTATCTTTCGGCCTTGTCGGCATTACTTTGCCTGCCGGATCAGCCGTCTTTATTCAAGTCACCTGTTGTTTTAAGGTTCTTAAAGGGCCTTTACGAATAAATTTCCTCCCACTCCTTTTATTGTACCTCAATGGGACTTGCATCTTGTCCTTACTTTCTTAATGGGTTCACCCTTCGAGCCTTTGCACAGGTGTCCCTTGAGGCTCTAATATTTTAAAATGGTCTTTCTGATTGCGATTACCTCGGCAAGGAGGGTAAGTGAGCTTCAAGCTCTGAGTTCAAAACCCCCGTTCTTGACCATTCATGCTGAAAGAATGGTACTCAGGACCAGGGCTGCTTTTCTGCCTAAGGTGGTAACTCCCTTCCATCTGGGGCAGTCCATTACCCTCCCTACCTTCTATCCTCCCCCTTCCAAGGAGGAGGAGCGGCTTCACCGTCTCACCGTCTGGACCCTAAGAAGGCGGTGAGCTTCTACCTTGACAGAACCAGGAAGTTCAGAATTGATGACCAACTCTTCGTGGGTTTCGTTAGAGCCAGAAGAGGCAAAGCGGTGCACAAACGCATGTTGCCTAGATGGATTTCCTTGTGTATCAAGATATGCTACTCCCTGGCCGGTAAGGAACCTCCAGAAGGTTTGAGAGCTCATTCTACTAGGGCAAAGTTATCTACATCTGCTTTGTCTAGGGGTGTTCCTGGAGAGGACATTTGTAGGGCGGCAACTTGGGCCTCCTTCCACACATTTGCAAAGCATTATTGTTTAGATGCTGAGATGAGGAGGGACGGCTACTTTGCTCGTTCCGTCCTTCAGGACTTATTGGTATATATACAGTATCTGCCTGTGGATTCCTCACATGCCCACCCGCCTCCCCGTTGTCCACCCTTGTATACCTGCAATAGTGACCATGTTTTTATGTGTGTGTGTGTGTGTATATATATATATATATGTATGTATGTATGTATGTATGTATATATATATATGTGTATGTATGTATATCCAAAACTAGTTTGCCTGGAAGAAAGAGGGGCCCACGAGCAAGGTGAAGGTTTCAGCATTTAATTCTTTGTAAGGAGCGCAGCTTGCGAAATGGATGCAAAAACAGCAAATTCAATGAAAAGTCAGCCTGACGCGTTTCGTATTGCTACTTCTTCAGAGGCACTGACTCGAGCTTCAAAGCAGACATTTTTTAGGCAAAACCACGGCACAAGTACCCGCCCAGGTGGGCGTGCCAGGGCTTCATGGTAACTGTAGTGTAATGTCCTGTCCTCCTTCAGTGAGTGGTCTGCCTTGGAGCACACTGTTAATGAAGAGGTGAGACCACAGTGGGGTATACAGAGTCACATCACAACTCCGCAGCTGTCCATTGTCCCCAAACAAAAGCTCCTTGCTCCCAAATCGGTGGCGTTGTTAGGCGTCTCCGTGGGGGGCTGAAACAGCCCCAGGGCTGACCTCCGCGGCTCAGGCACGCCGCTGCAATATCCAAAACTAGTTTGCCTGGAAGAAAGAGGGGCCCACGAGCAAGGTGAAGGTTTCAGCATTTAATTCTTTGTAAGGAGCGCAGCTTGCGAAATGGATGCAAAAACAGCAAATTCAATGAAAAGTCAGCCTGACGCGTTTCGTATTGCTACTTCTTCAGAGGCACTGACTCGAGCTTTCAAAGCAGACATTTTTTAGGCAAAACCACGGCACAAGTACCCGCCCAGGTGGGCGTGGCCGGTCGCAGGGCTTCATGGTACCTGTAGTGTAATGTCCTGTTCCCCTTCAGTGAGTGGTCTGCCTTGGAGCACACTGTTAATGAAGAAGTGAGACCACGGTGGGGTATGCAGAGTCACATCACAACTCCGCAGCTGTCCATTGTCCCCAAACAAAAGCTCCTTGTTCCCAAATCGGTGGCGTTGTTAGGCGTCTCTGTGGGGGGCTGAAACAGCCCCAGGGCTGACCTCCACGGCTCAGGCACGCCGCTGCAATATCCAAAACTAGTTTGTCTGGAAGAAAGAGGGGCCCACGACCAAGGTGAAGGTTTCAGCATTTAATACTTTGTAAGGTGCGCAGCTTGCGAAATGGATGCAAAAACAGCAAATTCAATGAAAAGTCAGCCTGACGCGTTTCGTATTGCTACTTCTTCAGAGGCACTGACTCGAGCTTCAAAGCAGACATTTTTTAGGCAAAACCACGGCACAAGTACCCGCCCAGGTGGGCGTAGCCGGTCGCAGGGCTTCATGGTACCTGTAGTGTAATGTCCTGTCCTCCTTCAGTGAGTGGTCTGCCTTGGAGCAGTACTTGTTCCATTCTGGTCACTTGCCATGAGTCATGTTGTTCCAGTCTTGTGGTCCTTTACAGTTACAGACTGTTTATCATGCAGTCCCATCCTGTGGTTGCATACTGTCCTTCGTATGTCATGCTATTCGTTTCCACTGCTGTTGCCTTTTAGTGGGAGCCCAGCTCTTCACTTTGATGGGACTTTTGCTGGGGCGGGTGCACTGTTCGCTTACTTCAGTCCTCTTTCAACATGGTGTTGTTTCTCATTCAATGATTTCTTATCATTGTTGATTTAAAGGGTTTTGCTCTTTTTTGACACACTGTTCATATACTCTCACAGTATTTGTTGTGGCTCCGCGTTGTGGCGCAGATAAGTTTCACTGTAGAAAACTGACGTCAGCACTGCGGGGGAGGGGGGCTTATATGTATGGTGAACTATCTATAAGGAATCATAACCCCTAGGAAAGTATAAATTCAAAAAAGTAAATATCTTGGTCCTGGCTTGCGAATAATCTAAATGCAAACAGGCAGGTACAAGACACAAAACTACCTTTTTAGCTAAGGCTCCATTTCTACTAACTCTCCTGGAATATTGCTGGCCTGAATCTCCTAAAACTATCCAGTCTTCTCAAAAACTCACCAGCAAATGTCTGCCTCCAGGAAACCTGGCTACTTAGAAACTTTAGTCAAAAGGACTATTTTTCTTTCGAAATTCCAGCAAAAAAAATTGAAGAGGCCATGCAAAGGGGGTGTTGTTGAACCTGTTAAAGGAAGATATAAACTGTAACTTTGAGAGAATCGACATGGGGAGTAATAATGTACAAAGCATAAGGATACGTACAGGTAACAACAACTCTCAAATTAAGGAAACCTTATTTCTTTTCAATCTTTATATACCTCCTGGACTTGAATTCAATCTAATGCTCGTAAAAATATTTGATCAGATAGACTCAGTACTAGAGTCGTTCGGTAGACCTCAAATCCTCATTACTGGAGACTTCAATGCAAAATTTAACTATGTGATAAAAACTTGCAGTAGTACAGGTGAAGAACTAGCCTGGGCTATTTCATCACCAATTTTTCCAGATGCCATAAAAACTGACAGAAGAGAAAAAAATGCTACTCGAACTAACAATCCGTACTAGGGGAGTGATCTTAAACGGTAGGCTCGATGGAGATACACCGGCAAGTTATTCAAGAAAAGGAGTCCATAGCAGTTCCACATTAGAATACATAATATGCTGTCCATCACTATATCAAAAATATAATTATTTAGACTCTCAATTCTCACCTGATAGCGACCATGCAATACTCCATCTGAATCTTAATTTAAATTTCTTGTCTGCTGTGTGGTAGCTGTCTCGGATGAATGGCAAGTCGGTCCTGGACTCCAATCTGGAATACGGCAACCATAAACATAATCAATGAAGAAATAGCCACTCATCAGAATTGGGAGGTAGATTATACTCTCCGTCCCATCAAGAATTTTGAGCAAATTTTGACAGCCATTGTTAATAAACTACACAAGAAGGCTCTTAAGTACATCATCTCTCATCACCCCAAAAAGATCACAGGAGGAGAGGATGTCTCTAAAAGACTAAATCAATTAATCAGGCGTCAATTTATCACCTTTGCAAGTTCAAGAAAAGTAGAAATGGCTAGCTTGAAGAAAAAATTGCATCGACTCGTTAAGGAAAAAAATAAAGCATCATCTGACAAACACTGGATAGATCTACACATGGCTGCTATTAAGAAGAACTCCAAGCAATTCGGGCACTTGATTGCTAAAAGGGATGGGTCATTTTAAATCCCTAAAAGCAACACCGATATCAGAGACAGAGTTGCAAAACTACCTTCTAGACCTTTAGAAGTCTAACTCCGTTTACGGGCAGTAGGGATGCATCATTTACCCCGAGCCCTTCCGGCAGGATTAAACAACTTTTATGTCATCCCTCAGAAAAACAAATCGAGTCTAACATTAGAAAAGCGAGACCCTCTGCAGCCATGGGTCCGGATATGATGCCAGTAAAAGTGCTACAAAGTGATCCCACAAAGGGGAGTGTGTTCTTGGGGCCCCTTTTTAGGTCTCGGCTAGCCGTGCGAAGCGCGTCTCCGCCGAGAACCTTTTGTCGGCATGTGAGCTTCCCAGGAGACAATCCTGGCCATGCGCATCGCCTTGGAGGCGATTTCAAACTGACACGCGCACGCGAACGAGCGCTGGGGCCAGGCGCTGTCTCCTAGGAAGCTCAAAACACCACACACGCATCCGCATACACACACAGACACACACACAAGCGCCCACGCACATACATACAGAGACCCCCACACACACACGCGCACACACACACACACGAGTGCACCCCCCTCTCCTCCGCCGTCGCACACATGCATACACACACGAGTGCACCGAGCCCCCACCCTTTTCTACTTGCCAGATCAATTTAGAGGGACTCCGCTCTCCTTCTGGCGTCGCAAGACGCTTTCACTCCGCCTGCCTTCTTTTCCGGTGCAGACGCAGCCCCGCCCCCGTCACAGGCGACTTTGCCTGACTTCCGGTGAGGCTGCGTAGACAACACCATTTAAGGGACAGAAAGAATTAACACAAATAATGGTATTTTAATTTAATACCTCACGGAGTTCATGTCTTCAGAGGTCTATATCTCAATGCATTGCAACGTGGCCCTGAACACATTCATTTTTTGTCTTCTTTACGCTGTTTGTGCGCACGGTTTCACACGTTAACCTTTCTTTCGGTTGCTGGCATTAGACTAGGGTGGTAGTAAAGCTCACCACATCCCCTCCGAGGAGTAACATAGCTTATACTCGCCTGCCTGGAAGGTAGCAAACTTTACCATAGTGTATTATCTCTACCCCGGTTGTCTCAAAGCTCTACCTAGATCGTATAATTCGCACCTGTAACCGGACAGAAGTATACGTCAGTTTACTCCCTCGATAGCATTGACGTCATTGCATGTTGTAAATCAGACATTGCATGTCGCAGGATCCATTGTTGTCTGATTTGAGACTGTATCGTATTCACAGCACCGGGTACATGCCCATCAATTTGCTGTCAATCAAACCTCACTTCTTGGTGATAGTGTCGGGTGATCTGTAAAGAGCGTGGGTCAGTCTCACACTAGCCTCACACTCTCTGGTTCTAGCCACACCGCCCTTTTCCTGCGAAAATGTTCTAATGGAAAAATACAAGAGCACACGGATCATTTTTTCCCTGCAGGAACCTGACACCTGTCGGCTTAGCTGTACACTGAGAGGCCTTCTGCTTTTCACAGTGTGGCTTGTACCAGCTCTCCCATGCACGGGCTCTGTATCTGTACAAGTCCGCGCATCACAGTTAATCTTTAACAGGCTCCGAATTACCTAACACTTAACCGTGCCAGCCCCATAAAAGGACAGCCTCGCGCAGTGCTTATTAAAGAGCCTGACATTTAATGGGATATACATGTGCGCTCTCTCGTAAAACTCAGGAGTAAACCTAACATTGGCCCACAAATCATAACAGGCCTCCGTGCTGCGAAGAGGTCAGAAAGCGGTTGGGAGGCGCTACTTAGAACAATCTATTCGGGAAAAAATCAAAGCTGTACAAATATATATATATATATAATATTTTATGTTGCGATGGTAATTTAAGCAGACTTTACGTATCACTTAAACCAAAATAACACTGTATAATGCAGGTTATTTAGTATATGTAAAGACATTCCGAATGAAGTTTATACAACAGTATTGCCATTGAGTAGAATCTATTTAGGCGACACCAGCCCTTAGCGTTGTAGGTGGTAACAGCTTAGTGGTCAATGCACATGTTGCAGACATCTATGGAGCCTGCCAAGTATGTGTGCGAAATGTGGCCATGTGCAAAACTGCCTTTCATCCTTACAAGGTCAGGAGACAGTTTTAAAGACTGGTAATGGTAACACATTTTATTTATAGTGTTGTTACTGCATACGACTATCACTAAGTGCTTGGCGAAGGCTACTTTTTCTTGCAATTATCCACCAACAAAATATGTCGTACTATGAAGGGGCAACTACTTATCGTAGAGTAATAGGTGTGAAGAGAGGGCGATCTTTGTTTCCCCTGCTTTGCCTTTTTCCATAATCCTTTCCACTAGCCCCTTGGTGCCCAGTGAAGGTCCACAAAGGCCTCCTCTTTGCCAGAAGTTCAGGGTATCCATGTAAAATAAATGTACATATAGTGTAGCCCAGTGAAACTCACCTACTTAAACCATGGCTATCTTATAAATCCGGTGTGAATCTTGCCCTCCTGGACCTATGTTGGACACTCCTGCTATACTACTTTCCGCCATTACCCTTGGAAGCTAGTATTTCAGGTCAAGGTGGTGCGCTAATTTTCCCTAATCTGAAGAGTTCCGTTTTCTGAGGGATGTCTCCCATCATCTAATCCCACACAGCAAGAAATATTACCTGTAAGGAAGCGTTAATTAAGTGAAAGGGCACTCGTCAGGAGGCTACTGTAGTTAGCCATACACATTGTGCGACTTTGAGCTATTGGCATTGTAAATGACAATGACTTTTATTTATATTTTTGTTTCTACAACATAAATAAATGACCTTGTCATTTACAATGTCAAGACCTTAAACTCGCGTTAATTTACAATGCTAATAGCTCTAACTTTTGCAATGCCGAGACCGTTGTATTGTAAATGCTTGTTCATTATTGCTAGGCTACTGCTCAAATCCCATATTTATAGGCAGGGAGTATCATTATTCCAATATTAAACAAGCATTCACAATGCAATGGGCTCGGCATCATTAAAGGTAGAGTTATTGGCATTGCTCATTACATTTCTTTAAATAATAAATAAATGGCATGGTCATTTGATGTGACAAACCTACTAGGAAACTTTGAAGCATAGTGCTTCTCGTGGCTGGAAATGCTTGGTAGGCACAACGGTTGATAAGTAACCTATCGTATAAGGGGAGAGAGGCTCAGTGTACACGTAGGTGCCCACTAATCAGCAGTATTGGCCAGTAAGATAATCCAAAATGCGAGCCACCTAAAGGTCGACATGCTAGAGCGAGTACCATTGCCAGCATGATTTATGGCACTCTGACAGAAAATGACGAATCAAACCACCTTTAAACGTCGGATGCACATTTAAAATTACCCAAACTTGATTGGAAAACTGCACCTGTGACAACACAAAGATGTGCTGCCATGTTAATAAATTATCACACAAACGTAATGATAAAGCGCCTCGTAATGAGGGTTAAAGTGCAGGGAAATGTTCTCGCTGCGCTAAATGGGCTGTGCAGGTAAGCCACACTTAGGTAATGATGCCTTCAACAATGTTAAAAAATAAAAAAACAAGCATTTCTGAGGGGTCCCCTTGCTATAATAACCCAGCGTATGTCCCTATGTTCTTCCAAATGATCGCACGTGCGGAGCCATGCACCCACTGTGCACTGCGTCATCAGACCTCGTTTCCTATACACTCAGACTGGCACGGCCCTAATAAATGCATTGCAGCGCAGTATAGACATTATAGTACTGTCTAACACACAGAGCAAAGCCTATGCAGAAATGATGGTATTGTCCTCTATTAAAGCAGTTCTGCTGAGAAGTGCTGGCTCTGCCCATCACGAGTAAACAGACTGTTGTGCTATCCACACTACGAGTATAACTAAGTTAAGTAAACTGTAAGGCCAGTCAAGGTGGGAAAAAATGAACTGCCACCAGCCATTTATCTTCTCTCTGGCTTTGTACCACTCACTTCCTAATATTATGAAATGCCCTTGGACTCTATACTAGTATCAAAGCCTTGTTGGGGTGTTCCCAGTATAACAGCGCACGGTGCTCGATACCCCCGAAATTAAGACAGGGCACGGCTGAATAATACCATGGAATATTCACAGCCTCACTGCCAGCTCTCAGACCGATCTCTACCGACACCCGGAAAAATGTTGATTTATGCAGAGCCCGGGGCCCCCCTCCGCACTCCGATTTCTTTCGCAGCTGCGTCACATCGGTCTTAAGTAAAGAGCAATCCATTCTTCCTGAGGCGAGACTCTCATAAAGTTCTATTTCAAAGCGCTGCCCAAACAAAAAGCGCTCACCTCCTTTGCATAGTACACGCTGTTACTGTGCCAGGCTGCACATGGTCTGGCTTTGATAGATAAGAAAACGTTGTCTAATTGGCACAACCGCCCATAGGTTGTCAGCCTAATCCAAACCCGTATGCGAGTCAACCCTACACATGGGCGAGAGGCAAATAACAAACAGACTTCACACTACAAATTACCTGAAGTTTCACTGCACGAGAAGAGACAGGAAGCACATCGCAAGTAGTTCAACGAACGGAAATGTTAAATAAATGAACATTAAATGCATACAGAGACAGAGTGAAACGAGCGCGTTCGCGTGCGCGTGATCGTTTCAAATCGCCTCCAAGGCGATGCGCGCGGCCAGGAATGTCTCCTGGAAAGGAGACACGGCCACAATAAGTTCTCGGCGGAGACGTGCTTCCGCGCGTTCAGCCGAGCCCTAAAAAGGGCACTCTATTTAACCCTGGGAATTATAGACAAATTGCACTTTTAGACGCTTCAGGGAAAATATTTGCAGCAAGTATCCTCGAGCATTTAAGGGACTGGGCTTTCTCTAAAGGTGTAATTCTAAAGGTTCAAGCAGGCTTTGTCCCAATCACTTTGTGATCGATAACATAGGTATTTTAAACTTGATCATTGACAAGTATGTACAATTCAAATCGTAAATAGTATGTAGTCTTTTTGTTGATTTCTCGACAGCTTTTGATAGAGTTGATAGACCAACTCTCTGGAGAAAACTAAGGAAAATAGAGATTCCGGATCCACTATTGAGACTGATAGTAGCTCTCCACAACTCAAATTGGTGCAAAGTTCATATGGGAGGAGACAAAGGCCTAACTCACAAATCTGATAGAGACTACTAGCCGCAGATTCCTTAACATAGAATTATACCCAGGCAAGAGACTGGATCCGGAAAAAAATTCTTTGCCCCCAGCATCTCTGCACGCCAGGGGGAGGTACCGCGTGACTCCGCCCTGACGTCCACGGGCGTGACGTCAGCGAGGTCACATAAGCCCCACCCCGGCGCGCAGACATCAGTTTTTTCCGGTTTGTGCTCTGGGCCTGTTCATGCCTTTCCCTTCGCTATTGCGTGTGTTTGTGGGAAAAGTATGCGCATGCCTTCGGGCTTTAAGACGTATTCGTCTTGTGGACGCCTGATGTCGGCGACAGACCCTCACCTCATTTGCATGTGGGGCTTGGGGGAAGATCACAGCTCCACTGCTTGCGAGGCGTGCCAACGGTTGAAGCCGAAGTCGAGGCGGGAGCGCCGGATGAAACCTCCCTCTGCTCGCATGTCCAGGTCGGCTTCGTCCCCTCGATCAGCTTCTTCGGATGGTTGTCGAACCAGCCGTCATAGTAGTCGTCCTCATCCCTCTCCTGTGCCGCAAGAGCGTTGCTCCCCTGTCGGTAAGTGGCGCAGTTTGTCCCAGAGGGCTGGTTTCCGGCCTGTTGGGGGCATGGGCTCTCTGCGGGAGATGCAGTCCCGCCTATCGTCCCCCTATCCACCGTTTCCCGGTGAGGGGGCGTCGAGAGCCCAGATGGAGACATATGCGGTGGCTTTGCAGGCCTCACTGGCTTCTCCTCCTCCTCCTTCCCCTCCTGGGACGTCAGCGTATCCCTTGCACTGTGCGGGGCCTTCCGTGCGTCGCCGGCGGCCTAGTCGCCGACTTGTTCGGATCCAGGCTCAGAGGATGTGGTGCCGTTAGGGTGCGGCCCTTCGAGGGTCCCTCTTTCGGACCACGGCGCCCAGCTTCTCCCCAAACTCCTGCGGGAGTCCCTGTGGTGTCGCGGGAGGTCGTCGGGGCTCGGGTGGCATCCCAGAGCCCCTCTTGGCCCTTGGAACAGGCGAGTCTGTCTAAGGCCAAGGTGACGCCGGCGGCTGCTGGCCTTGACGACGCCACAGGGGTAGGCAGACCCCCTCGTCCCATCATGGGTCGAGGCTGGTGGGAGACCCCCCGTCCCTCCCTGGGCCCCTCTCGTCCCTCCGCGCAGGCTGCTGCTGCCTCGCCTGAGGTCGAGTCGGCCTTGGCGCCGCCGTGGGGGTCTGTGGGGCCCCCTTGTCCCCTCATGGGTCGAGGCTGGCGGGGGGCTCCTTGCCGCAATATGTTCGCTTCGACCGGTGCGGCTCTGCGGGCCCTTAACACCTTATGTGTGTTGGCTAGGGTCACCTCTTGCTTGTGGGACTCGGCGGAGTCCCTTGGAACTGCAGCTTCCCAGGAGGGTGCTGGTGTGGACTTGCAGCACCATGCATTAGATGGCGCTAGTTGGCGGCGTTTATTCTTCGCTCCGCTCTGGACATCTCGGACGTGCTTGGTCCTGCCACAGCTTCTTCGGTTGTCCTTCGTCGCCATGCTTGGCTTCTGGACAGTGTGTTCCCGGAAAATGTTCGGGAACGGCTGGTGGATCTTCTCTTCGATGGTACTCTTTTGTTCCACGCCCCGGCAGTCTCGGCCACCTCTTCCTCCTCCTCCTCCTCTACCTCCTCATTCTCCCCCCTCAGTGAACTGTGAGTTGATCTGGTTTTTGGGAGCTGTTCTTTCGTTGAGGTGGGTCGCCCCAGTTGTGTGATCTGTAGGTTTTCATGTGCTTGCGAGTCCTCTTTTGTTGGGACTATGGCTCTGTTGGCTGCTGATTGGCCCTTTTGACTGTGTGTTTTTGATTTGAGTTATCTACACCAGGTTGGCCCCGAGATTAGGCCTTCTGTCTTTTTCTCTTTGGCTGCTTGACAAGCCTTCTGCGGGGGTTTTTCCCGCAGATTTTTCTGTTGTCCTATGCTGCGGAAGTTTCTTCTTAAGAGGGTTCCCATGTCTTGGACTTAACATACCCTATGTGGGGTAGTGGTAGCTGTTATATGGCTTGTTCTGTGCTTGGGAGTTGCAGTCGTTTTGGGCTTCTGCTCTCCCTGGCATTTAAGTACGTTGGATGTGCAATTTCCTTCTGGCAGGTTTGGAATGCCTTTGATGGCGCCCTGGGGTGCCTTCTCCGGAGTCAATGCGATGTTCGCCTGGTCAGTCGTGCGGTCCGCTGCCTGGCGTCAGGGTTCTGGTTCCACGTTCTTTTGTGTTGTGTGTGCGGACTCCTCTCTGAGATGTGTCCGGGCCTTTCTTCGCCTTCTCGAGCTCTGTCTTGGGGGCTGAGAAGTTTCTGTTACTCCCTCTTTCAGGCACCCTGCCCGGTCTTCCTGGGTGCCCCTGGACTACTCTTTCTGCTTCCGCCTGCTTTATTGCTGTCGGTGCTGTTCTGTCTGATCTATTGCCTTCTGGCTATGGTAGGCTCAGCTGCCCTCTTAGCGGGGTGTGTTCCTGCTTGGGGGGAGGGGGGGCTTGCCTTCTTTCTGCCCCGTCTCCTTGGTGTCTCTTGGTTGATCTTCTTCCTCAACCTTGCCTTGGTCTTGGATGGAGGTTTTGTTGCCTGATGTAGGCGTGGGGTGCTTCGGCCTCCTCTTACCTTACCCCTGTTTCCTATGCGGAGTGTGAACGGGCTTCCTCTTCATTTCTTCCCAAATCTCCCTTGGGATCGGTAGAGTTCTGACTGTAGGGAGTTCCCCTTGCCTGGGGGGACGGGGCTCCTCGCCCTGTCCGTCGGACTCATCCCCTGTGGGTCCTTCTGTTATGTCCAGGCTGGTGGGGTCCTTTCGCCGTCCCTCCCTCCCCGTGGGTATGGCTAGGGTATCTATTCTACGTTAAGGAATCTGCGGGTAGTAGTCTCTATCAGAGTTTCTGACTCGTGCAGTCCTCTGAATTGGGGTCTCTTGGCTGGGCCTCAGCCTTGTCTCCTTTCAGGAGAGGCGACTCTCCTTGGTGGTGTTGTCTTGGGGAAAATTGTCGTTACTCTTCTGTCCTTCACTGTTAATGGATTGTGGTTGCAGTTTTCTTTCGTCTGCTGCACAGTTTTTCATATGTTTTTTTTTTTGCTGTCTCCAGGGAGAATGTTGTATTTCTTTGCAGGGCTGCTTTGAGGTGCTGGTGCTCTGCTCTTCCCTTCTATGACTTTCGGTGCCACAGTGCCTGGCACTTTCCCGAATGGGCTGTTCCCCTCCATTCGCTTCTTTCCTTTCTGTTTATCTGCTGTTTCGCACACTGTTCCCATAATCTCACAGCTTTTGGTTGTGGTGGCTCTGCGTTGTGGCGCGGAAAATTTCTCCGAAGAAAACTGATGTTGGCGCGCCGGGGTGGGGCTTATGTGACGCTGACTTCACGCCCGTGGACGACGTCAGGGCGGAGTCACGTTGTACCGCCCCCTGGCTCGCAGAGATGCTGGGGCAAAGAAAAAATTCCGGATCCAGTCTCACGCCTGGGGATAATTCTACGTTAAGGAATCTGTGGCTAGAGTCGTCTCTACCAGATACATCGTTACCGAAGGTAAGTAACTCGTACGATACTTCCAAAAACAGGGCTGCCTTCTCGCTCCCCCTCCTATTTTCGCTTTTGTAGGAAGCTGGCTCTGTATATACTATACAAAAGTGAGGTATAGTGTGCACAGAGTCCAGTGGAACCCCAAAGGTAGGCAGAGGTAAAGTTAGATAGAACCTTACTCTCTATTTGTGGTAGTGTGGTCGAGCAGTAAGGCAGTATCAGAGGACCGTGTTAAGCATTTGTTGTACACACTCAGTCAGCAAATGATTTCACACACTCGAAAACTGAACTTCAGACCAATTGTTTTTGTATAAAAATATTCTCTTGGTTATTTTATTTTCTAGAACCAAGCAAGCCTGGCACAGGTAAGCAATAAGTACTTTACAATAGTAATGCAATTGAAATAAAGTTTGAAGGATAATTGTATATGCACTTTGATTTCATTTACAGTATGGATGCAGAGAAATGCAATACTTAGTAAATGCAGTACATAGACTTGAATAGGCTTTTAAGTAAAGTAGCAGGTAAGTAACTTTTGAGATTACTAGGCTTACACAGAGTAGTATACCTAATCTGAAAGAAACAGGTTAGTATTAGATTCCTTACCTTAGAATATCCCCAGGCGTCAGTCTGGATCCGGAAACTTTTGCGTAGCAGTACCCCTGCGCGTCGGTAGGCGTCGTCTGCAGGCGTCCCCTGCGGCTCCGCGTCCGTCGTCGGCGTCGTGCGCCGTGATAACGTCGCTGGAGTATATAGACGCCGCCTCCGCGCGCTGACGTCAGTTCTTCTTTTTTCCGCGCCAGTTAGCGCAGATCCGAAAAGCAGTACTCCGGTCTTTTGACCAAGTTTTTTGTTAACTATAAATCTTCTACGGTGCCGGTAGGATGCCCGGTTTCAAGAGTTGCGACGATTGCGACCGCATGATGTCGGTCACCGACCACCATCGACTCTGCCTCCGGTGTCTGGGCGCGGACCACGACGTGGAGTCCTGCGTCGACTGTCGGGCCTTGACTAGTAAAGCTAGGCGGGAGCGGTTCCGCAAGCTTCTCGAGCTCCGAGTGTCGGCCCCGCGTCGAGAGCGGGTCCGGTCCGGTCGGAGGTCGAGGGAGCGGTCGAGGGAACGATCGCGGAGCCGCCATGAGCGCTCCGGGAGTCGCCCCCATTCCTCCGGTTCGTCAGGTAAGCGTAAGAAGTCGGGGCGTCGTCATCGCACCCCCGACGCCCGCGTGATGCGGCCGGGGGTTCAGGTGGCCGCAGCCCCGCGTGGGTCGCCGACGCCGTCTGCCCCATACCCGTCGGTCCCTGGGGAAGGCGCGTCGCGCGAGGAGATTGATGCGTTCCTCATGGCTATGAGGGCGAGGTCTCCTCCGGCGGGGCCTACGGCGCCTGCGGGCCCATCGGTCCCGTCTGGGGGCCCGAGCGGTTCGGGTGCTCCTGCCCCGACGCCGCCGGTGGCTCCGGCCCCGGCGCCGCTGGGCCCCTCAGGTTCGTCGCCGGCTGGTCTACCGGCCTCTCCGGCGTCGATTCCATTGGGCCATCCCGTGGTGCCGCCTCCGCGCGACGCCGGGACTCCGCCGTCGGTTCCGGTCGGGGCGCCGGCGCCGCGCGGCGCCACCCCCATTCCCTCTCTGACTCCTGACGCGGAGTCGGACCGGCGTCGTCCGACGCCGGATCCGACGCCGATGGGGCCCATTGACCCCGAGGAGCCAGTCTATATCGTCGACCCAGACTACGGCGATGAGGACGAGTATGGAGAGGGTTGGGAGGGGTCTGAGGACCCTTTATCCCGTGCCTGCCAGTATGACGTGGACTGGGTAGGTGACTTGGGTGATGCCAGTGGTCTGGACGAGTCGCCCAACCCTGGGTTTGTCTCGCCTTCCCCTGTGGCGTCTGAGGCGGGGGCTGCCTATTCGGTGGTCCTGATGAGGGCTGCCTAGGCCTTGCGCCTTGAGCTCCCCGTCGCTAAGGTCAAACCTAACATTCTGACCGAAGTGTTTAAACCGCAGTCATGCCCTCAGGAGCCTCTGCTGCCGTTTAATGAGGCCCTGACGGATGTCCTTTTGGGCACCTGGTCCAGGCCCGCTTCCGGTGCGCCGGTTGACCGGAACGTTGCCAGGCGTCACCGTCCGTGCTCGGACGACCCTGCCTTCCTCTCCACCCATCCCTCCCCGGAGGTTCTGGTGATCCAGGCCTCCACTTCACAGTCCGCATTCCCGTCGGCCCCGCCCGATCGGGAATCGAAGCGGTATGACCAATTTGGCAAAAAGGTCTTTTCCTCTTTGAGCGCTGGACTGCGGTCTTGTAATACCGCGTGCCTCTTGGGCCGCTACACCCACTCCCTGTGGGATACGGTCGCGGAGTGTCTGCCGCAATGCCCGCAGGAAGTGCGGGACAAGCTCAACCAGGCCTTGGTTGAAGGCCGGGACGCGGCGAGGTACTCGATCAGGTGTGGTCTTGACACGACCGACTCGCTGGGACGGGCTATGTCCACGACGGTGGCGATTCGTCGCCATGCTTGGCTGAGATCTGCCAACTTCTCGCCGGACGTCCAGAATGCCCTCATGGACATGCCATTTGATGGCAGTCGCCTGTTCGGTGACAAGGCGGACAACGCGCTTGAGCGCTTCAAGGACTCCAGGGTCACGGCCAAGTCCTTGGGTCTTTCGACCCAGCGCCAGCAGACGGGTTCGTTTCGCCCCTTTCGTGGCCAAGGAAGGGGCGGTCCCACGCGAGCTGCCAGCCACGCGCCGCAGAACGCTCCCCAGCGCGGTGGCGGCCGTGGATTCCGCCGTGGTGGCGGTAGAGGGCAGCGGCGAGGTCAGTCCACACCTCCCCCCGCTGCAGCCTCCAATCTTCCTAGTCCGAGCTTTCGAGCTCACGTGACGCCAGTGGGTGGCAGGGTTCGCCATCACCACTCCCGCTGGCGCGCGATTACATCGGACAGGTGGGTGCTGCAGCTCGTCCGAAGGGGCTACTCCCTCCCCTTCGAGTCCACTCCTCCAGCCATGCCACCGCAGAACCACCGTGTGTCGGGGGACCACTTGACACTTCTGCAGGAGGAAGTTACGGCCCTCTTGGCCAAGGGGGCCATCGAGCGCGTTCCTGGGCCAGAAGTAGGGTGTGGTTGCTACTCCCACTACTTTCTGGTGCCCAAGAAGGACAAAGGAGGCCTGCGTCCTATCTTGGACCTACGGAACGTCAACGGCTTCCTCCGGAAGGAGAAGTTCAAGATGTTGACTTTAGCTCAGGTCTTGGCTGCTCTAGACCCACAAGACTGGATGGTAGCGTTGGACTTGCAGGATGCGTATTTTCACATCCCCGTCCTGCCGGCCCACCGGCGTTACCTGCGGTTCACGGTAGGCCACGAGCACTTTCAGTTTATCGTGCTCCCTTTCGGCCTTACCAGCGCCCCACGGGTGTTCACGAAAGTGATGGCGGTGGTCGCAGCTCATCTGCGCCGGTTAGGGGTTTCAGTCTTCCCCTACCTCGACGACTGGTTGTTGAAGGCGGGCTCGCCCCAAACAGTCGTCCACCACCTTCAGATGACGGCAGACCTCCTGCACGAGCTGGGGTTTTCCATCAATGTGCCGAAATCACACCTGTGTCCCTCTCAAAAGCTCCTTTTCATCGGAGCGGTTCTCGACTCGGCGCAGTTTCGGGTTTATCCTCCGGAACGGCGGGTCCGGGATATTCAGGCTCTGATTCCCATCTTTCAGCCGTTATCCCGGGTTTCGGTCAGGTTGACGCTGCGGCTTCTGGGGCTGATGGCCTCCTGCATCCTACTGGTGCATCACGCCAGGTGGCGGATGCGGGTTCTGCAGTGGGACCTGAAGTTTCAGTGGGCCCAGCATCAGGGCAACCTATCCGACCATGTCCTGATCTCGGAGGGCATTGCGAGACAGTTGCAGTGGTGGCTTACGGACCGCGATTGGGTCAGAGGCAGATCCCTCTCCCTTCCCCAACCGGAGCACGTAGTTGTGACGGACGCGTCCCTCCAGGGCTGGGGTGGCCACTTGGGAGAGGCGGAGATCAGAGGCCTCTGGTCTCCGGCGGAATCCCGGCTCCATATCAACATGTTGGAGCTGCGGGCGATTCGCCTGGCAATGAAGGCATTCCTCCCCTTTGTCAACGGGAGTGTAGTGCAGGTGTTCACGGACAACACCACCGCCATGTGGTACTGCAACAAACAGGGCGGTGTGGGGTCGTGGACCCTTTGCCAGGAGGCTCTGCGCCTCTGGCAATGGCTGGAACGTCAGGGCGTGACTCTGACAGTTCAACACCTGGCAGGTTCTCTGAACGCCAGGGCGGACGAACTCAGCCGTCGGTGCTCGGTGGATCACGAATGGCGTCTGAACTCGGACGTGGCGAGAGGCCTCTTTCAGCAATGGGGAGAGCCTTGGTTAGATCTATTCGCCACAGAAGAGAACGTGCAATGTCATCAGTTCTGCGCGTTGGAGTTTCCAAGACGGCACTCGCTCTGCGACGCCTTTCGGCGCGAGTGGAGCTGCGGTCTGTTGTACGCCTTTCCGCCTATACCACTTCTGCCCAGAGTGCTGAAGAAGATCAGGCGCGACCGGGCCCAAGTTATCCTTGTGGCTCCGGACTGGGCTCGAAGATACTGGTATCCCGAGCTACTCAGCATGACAGTCGGTCCCTCGATCCGCCTGCCCCTTCAGGAGGACCTTCTGTCGCAGCAGCAGGGGACGGTCCTCCACCCGAACCTGTCCAGCCTCCACCTCCATGCGTGGAGATTGAGCGGCGACAGTTGAGGCCATTTGACTTGCCTCCTGAAGTCTGTGATGTGATTCTGGCAGCCAGGCGTCCCTCCACAAAGTCGGTATACGCCTGCCGGTGGAACAGATTTGTGGCATGGTGCACAGCAAAGGCTGTGGATCCCCTTTCTGCCCCTCTTTCCGAGGTTCTCCTCTTCCTTCTTTCTCTTGCCCAGCAGGGTTCTGCTCTGGGCACTATCAAGGGTTACCTTTCTGCCCTTTCCGCCTTCTTAAGGCTACCTGATCAGCCATCTTTATTCAAGTCCCCTATTGTACTGAGGTTCTTGAAAGGCATCACGCACATGTATCCACCTGTTCCGTTCGTGATGCCTCAGTGGGACTTGAATCTGGTTCTGACATTCTTGATGTGTGCTCCCTTTGAGCCGCTTCATTCCTGTCCTCTCCGTCTTCTCACTCTTAAGACGGCCTTCCTGGTTGCCATCACCTCTGCCAGGAGAGTGAGTGAGCTCCAGGCTCTTTCTGTCAAACCTCCTTTCATGTCCGTCCATCCTGACAAGGTGGTTCTTAGGACTAGGCCTTCTTTCCTGCCCAAAGTAGTTTCTGCTTTTCACATCGGGCAGTCCATCACCTTACCCTCCTTCTTCCCGCCTCCGCATCCTTCAAAAGATGAAGAGCGGCTCCATCGTCTGGACCCAAAACGTGCGCTTTCATTTTACATGGATCGCACACGCCAGTTCCGGGTGGATGACCAACTGTTTGTTGGCTACGTGGGTGAGAAGAAGGGAAGGGCGGTACAGAAACGCACCATCTCTCGGTGGGTCGTCCTGTGCATCAAAGCATGCTACTCTTTGGCTCGGAAGGAGCCTCCTGTTGGGCTGAGGGCCCATTCCACTCGGGCTACGGCGGCTACTACTGCCCTGGGCCGGGGAGTCCCTTTGCAGGACATTTGCCAGGCGGCTACGTGGGCCTCGCTGCACACCTTTGCGAGGCATTACTGCCTGGACAGTCAAGTCCGGAGGGATGGCTTCTTTGGCCGTTCGGTCCTCCAGGACTTTCTGGTGTAGGTTGTATTGGTTCGCAGACCCACCACCGGGGTTGGTATTGCTGGGGTATCTATTCTAAGGTAAGGAATCTAATACTAACCTGTTTCTTTCAGATGAACAAGTTACTTACCTTCGGTAACGATATATCTGTAAGAAACAGTAGTTAGTATTAGATTCCTTACCGCCCCACCCATCCTCCCCGTTCTGCGAACTGATACCTAGGGTTAAGGACATCCCTTTCAGGGCCCTAGTTTCAAATGGCACCAGTGTTGGTTCTCACATGGCTCTGCGTGTTCTGGCGCGGAAAAGCTGTGTGCAAAGAACTGACGTCAGCGCGCGGAGGCGGCGTCTATATACTCCAGCGACGTCATCACGGCGCACGACGCCGACGACGGACGCGGAGCCGCAGGGGACGCCTGCAGACGACGCCTACCGACGCGCAGGGGTACTGCTACGCAAAAGTTTCCGGATCCAGACTGACGCCTGGGGATATTCTAAGGTAAGGAATCTAATACTAACTACTGTTTCTTACAGATATATCGTTACCGAAGGTAAGTAACTTGTTCGTTACTACTCTGGGACATTTCCTGAAAACAGGTAAGTAAAATCATTTTTGTTAGATTATACAATTTTAAAGATTTTCTTTAGTTTCTCAAACTCTACACTTAAAAACTTTTCACAGAAAAAAAGTCAATGTTATCCTATGGAGGAACATAGTGTTATTGGTTTTGAGGTAAGTAATCGGTCTTTGGAGTTGAGGTTCTGGGATTAGAACAAGCGTTCCCCCAGGGTCAAGGATGCACTCTTGTTACATCCTCAGTGGCACTAGGCCGTCTGGTTGCAGAGTGCTCCGGTTGGTGGCTGCTGGCAAGCAGGCCATTAGGTTGTGGAAGCATAGCTCCTGGACTTTAGCTCAGGGCAAATGGGGATACAAATTGGCACCAAACGTGCACCCTCCGTGGCTCTAGGGCAGCCGGGTGCTGTTTCAACATCTGATGCCCTGTGGTTTCCAGTGGAGAACCTCTGGTTTGCAAAAGCACTGTAGGCGGGGAGACGAAGGACTTCTGGGTGCGACCACCACTACGAGAGGTAAGTTAAGGGTTGGTTAGGCACCGTTGGTTTGGGCACACAAGGCCGTGGGGCGTCGGGTGTCGGGTGCTGGGGTACCTTTTGAGTTTGGATCGTCTTAACAGCTCCTGGTCGCAGTTAGAGGGCCCTTCTGGATTTAGACTGCAGGCATTGGCTGTCGACTTGAGGCAGGTCAGGGGTCGCCGGATCAAGGTTCAGGATCACTGGGGTGACCTTCTCGTGGTGTTTGCCCACTCGAGCTCAGGCCGTGGACGGCGGGTGCAGAGTGGGACGGATTTGCAGTTTCGGCTGCTGCCAGAGGTTGCAGTTGAACAAATCAGGTGTTCACAGGGGAAGCAGTCTTTGGAAGTGAAGGCAAGCAGGTCCTCCATGGTTTTTGAGGTTGCTGGCTGCAGGACATACCGAGATTTTGCAGGGTAAACTTCGAGGGGAAGACAGGCCAGTAGGGCTGTGGCCAAGTCAGTGGGCATCTTCCTCTTGTTAGCTGCTGCACGGCTGTTCGGTCCTTCTTCTTTTCTTCTTTCTTGTCTGGATATGAGGAAGCAAGGTTCAGGGCTGCCCATAGGGCGAGGGCTCATAATCTAATGATAGCTAGAGATTTGTATCCAGACAACACATTCCTGTCCCTTCAGCAGATGTGCAACCCACAAACACCCTCAGCCATGTTGCTGTATTACCAGCTTAGGGCAGCATGTAAGGCAAGATATACTGACTTCCCTCAAGCACCTCCTACCTTTCCAGCATTGGAGAATGTATTGTCAAACCCATCCCCTCGCAAATTGATGATGCGTATTAATAGCATAACACAGGAGGCCTCACCTGTTGTTTCAATTACATCAAAAGCAGATTGGGAGAGAGAATCTGATATATCAATCACGGATAAACAATGGCAATTCTGCTGCTCACAACTAGAACACCTCTCACCGAATTACAGATTACGACTTATACACTTCAATTTTCTGCACAGAGTATCATACACCGCTTCAATACCATCGCATGGGCATACATCGAGACACTGGATCTTGGAGATGTGCAGCTCAAGACGCCACATTCATACATCTGGCATGGTATTGCAGACCAATAGCGCAATTCTGGTTGGAAGTATTTAGCCATATTGGTAGCATCACTAACACTCATTTACAGATTACACCACTGGTGGCACTGATAGGCTTTGTGCTAGATATCCCAAAGGCTTCCTGCAAACTCAAGTCCATGTTGTTGTTGCTGGCAAAGTGTCAGGTGGCCATACACTGGAAGAAACAACATCCTCCTTTGATAGAGTGGCTAAATGCGGCCACATACTGCAGAGATCTATTATCAATTTATTGGGAATTGATGCTTAGCAGATCCAGACATCTAGACATATGGGGGCCCTTTGTGAGCTGGCTGGAATTGGGAGGTTCTGATCTCCGGGACGATCGACACGTGAAAATCTCCGGTCTAATCCCGGATTGGGGATCGGTTCAATTGTGTAGTATTATAGAAGACACACATGTTGTTGCTTCGGGTTATATGGTGTTGAAAGTGTGGATGGAATGTAGTGGTCGGGACGTATAACAGACATATGCAAGTTGTATTCAAGATGTGCTAATTTTTGGTCTGGTACTTTAAGGGAATGGCAGGCGGGGGAGTTTATTAATCTTTCACTATTAGTTTAAATAATAAAATGCACAGACTCAGAACTGGTGTCCTATTTACATCTTCATACTCAAATGCAACAAATCTTGAAATCGCTGCCGGTCCCCTGGGATGTCGGCGTAAAAGCTGTGCTCCATGAGATAAAATCATTGTCATATGCTGCCGGCCCCAGGGTTGTAGGTAAATAGCTGTGGAAACTGTGAAAAAAAGAAAAAAAAAAGTTCAGGGGGTGCCCCTAAATACTAGATTTAGGGGCGTTACAGGTAGGTAGAAGCAGGGACCAATGGGTCCCTTCCCTGGGGTGGGTACACCCCCTATTATTCCACCCTTCAGTGGGAGGAGGTCATGTGCCCGTTCCTGGTTGGTGAAGTCCCCCCTTCTTCAAGATGGTCTGGACTGAGAGTTGTGCTTCACCTCGCCTTCCCCACCTGAGGGGTGGAGTTGGCAGAGGTGGGCACACCTCTCTTCCTCACTTGTTTTTCCCGCCGGAACCAGTGGGGACCAGTTGCTGAAAGCAGCAAGTGGCCTGGGGAAGCTCAGAAAGGCAGCAAGCCTTTCAAGCTTCCCCTTTGTGAACCCTGCCCATCCTGGGAGAGGAGGCTTGACGCCTTGTCCCAGGATGTGCTTTGTTTCAGGCCCCAGAGAGCAGCAGACTCTCGGCCCAGGGGTCCAGAAACGTGTGGTGGACACTAGTGTTGGTTAGTTGTCAGGGGGCATCTCTAAGATACCCTCTGTGTGCATTTTTCATTTAATCCCACACAGGCATCAGTGTGGGTTAATGTGCTGAGAAGTTTGATACCAAATTGCTAAATTTTCAGTGTGGCCATTATGGTGCTGTGGAGTTCGTAATGACAAACTCCCAGCACCATATACTCAGCAGCAGTGCACTTAAAATGTCTAAGAATGGACTGTACAGGGCTCATGCACCTGAACCCTCACCACTGGTATAGTGCACCCAGCTAGAGGGGTGACTGACCTCTGCCAGGGCAGTGGGTTGTAGGCGTGTCACACAGGGGTGTTTACCATGTTGACTCTTCACTTTGTTCTGCACCAAAACACATAGTCTGCAAAGCAGTGTGAGGGTGTAATGGTACAGGACCTCTAAGAGTGGCACAATAAGTGCTGCAGCCCTTAGACGCCTTCTCTGGTCACAGTGCTCTGGGTACCTGTGGTACCATTTACCAGTGGCTGACCTGTGGCCAGAGATCGCAATTGGGTTAAGTTTGGGGAAAGAACACAGACCCTGGGAACCTGATTGGCAGGAACCTAGGGCCCATCAAGTCAAAATGTATCAGTAGTGAGGCAAAAAGTGTGGGGGGGGGGGTTACTGCTTTATATATGCTTTCTTCCAGAGATCTTCTTAAATGTAAGTAATTGTCCTCCAAAAGTAGCCTATGAAAAAATATATGCGTTAATATACGCCGATGACGTAGTAATTCTCGAACTTACTCCGCTCGGCTTACAGTGAAATATAAACGCACTTACTAGATATACAGAAACAAATTTTCTAAAGGTAAATATTTCCAAAGCAGGTATTTCCCTTTCGGGATCAGAAATGCCACCTCCACTGTAATTGGCAATTAGACAACACTAAAATTGAGGTGGTAAAATCCTACATCTATCTTGGGCGTGTCTTCTCTCAAAGTTTAGAAATTCATTCTCCTCTTCACTACATGAACCAAAAAGCAGAAGCACATATTTACGCCATAAGGCAATTTTATAACTATTCAGGCAAGAGGCATTTTCAAGCACTTTTTGAAATATACAGGGCCAAAATTGCACCAACAATAACCTACGCCACAAAGTATATCCTTTTAGCCAGATGAAACGTTTTGCATATCAATGAAGGTAAATTTCTACGCAAATTAAAGTTAAGCCAAGCTGTCCCAGTACAGGTTCTTCGGTTGGAATTTGTCATAAGTGCATTTTCAATAGCCTTAGCAAATATAATTAGATGGGCTTTCAAACTCTGCTGGCAGAAGAAGGCTCATTAAGTGCTCTATTGAGAAATGAAAGCTTTAGTACAGGGAAAACACAAGACACATTTCAAACAAACCTTAAGACTAATCTACAATACTTCCAGTGTACTGAATCCATTCTTCAGTCCTTAACTCCAGCACACCTGAAACACTTTCTAAAAAATGCGACTCCCCGTTTAAATTTCGACCTAGATAAGGCATATTGCCTGAAATTATCTCATTACAAAGCTATCACTACTGCAATCGAGTTTGTCCCCTCAACAATACACATGTTTTACCTTGGAACATAAAATTAGGAGATGCATTACCATGTAGCGATTAGGACTACTTCCTTGAAAGGTTTTTACAAGACACTGGAACAACCTCGATAACGACAGTGGGGTATGTGAAATGCAATCGGGGAAACCAGGACTTAGCGCATATATTATGGTTATGTTCTAATAGGAGGCAGTAGGGGCTCAAAACCGTTTCACAAAACCAATAGTTTTTAGACATAACCTTTCCTTCTCCGTTGATTTAATTGCTCTTTTTAAAAATCCACCAAATGAATGTGTGCTATAAATTGTAAACATTTTTGAAATGCGTTTTATTCTTGTTTTAAATGTGTGATTCTCATATTAGGTTTTAAAATATTTTATACAAGAATTTTATGTTTATAAAGTGTATTATATACAATTGGTGATCTCGTAAGATATCTATATTAATAAAATTAAATTGAATTGAACTGGCTCCATTGACTTCACTTATGTGGACGACGTCAGGACGGAGCTTGACGACGTCAACTCCCCCCAGTGTGCTGAGGTACTGCTATGGAAAAAGGTTTCCGGATCTAGTCTGATGCCTAGGGATATTCTAAGTTTAAGGAATCTGCAGCTAGACTGTGTCTCTACCAGATACATTTTTACCGAAGGTAAGTAAACTCGTTTTTTAGGCTGACTCTGTTATAGGCACCCACATAAGTACGGTATAACTTTTATCGAGAGACTGGGGTGGAACACTGGGTGGTGGGAAATTTGTGCTGACGTTGTGATCTCACAACCTTCCGACGCATAAATGTGAGGAAAATGTGACTTTTTAGCTACAGTTGAGGTTTGCAGGGGATTCTGGGAAAATGTTGGGAGTACACAGACCTTTGGACTCCCCCTAGTGTCTAGTTTTCTGAAATGTCTGGCTTTGGTAGGTTTCCCTAGATGGCTGTTGAGCCCGGACCAAAAACGCGGGTGGCCCTATCTATCACAAAACAACCTGTTTTTGCATAGGGCTCAGCTACCATCTAGGGAAATCTACCAAACCCAGACATTTCTGGAAAGTAGACATCCGAAGAAGTCCAGGGAGGGTTGGCTTGCATGGATCCCCCAATGTTCTTTTACCCTGAATCTCCTGCAAACCTCAAATTTTGCTTTAAAAAAATCACAAATTTCCATAACTTTCTGTGTGGCAAAGGTATGGAATCAATGGGCCTGCACAAATGCCGTACCACCCAGCGTTCCCCCAGGTCCTCAAGGTCTCCTGATAAAAATGCTACCTCCCTTCTGTGGGTGGGCCAAGTGCCTGCGACAGGGAAGGGCATGGACTGGGAGAGGCCAAAAACATAGAAATTGAGGGGATAGACATCCCCACAAGTGAGATCATTTTTATCGGGGGACCAAGTGGAACGCTGGTGCTGGTACGGTGATCCCAGACAGAAATGTAAGGAAAAAGTGATAGTTTGTTTCGCTACATTTTTCGGTTTGCAGAGGATTCTTTTCAAGAAAATTCCAATATATATATATATTTTTTTCTACTGTTACTTTCCATAGGAAAAGCTTGAATGATCTACACAAATTACCCCTTGCTGAATTCAGAATTCCGTCCACTTTTCAGAAATGTAAAGCTTTCCCGGATCCATTATTGGTTTCACACCCATTTCTACCACTAACTGGAAGGAGGTTGAAAGCACAAAAATAGGCTTTGTCCCAGTAAAATGCCATAACTGTAGAAAATATTAGTTTTCTGCCTGTTCCTGAAAGCTGGGAATATGGTGATTTTAGCACCACAAACCCTTCCTTGATACCATTTGCTGGGGAAAAAAGCAGACACTTTCTTGTTCAGCACTTTTTTCCCATGTTTCCCCCAAAAAATATTTAGCTGTATTTTTCCAAATGTTGTAGTCCCCTCCAGGGGAGGGGACTAATCCTGGGTATCTTTAGAGTCCTCGGGATGTTTGAAGAAAAGGATACACATTTGGAATGGATACCATATGTGGACAAATGGTTAATGGGGGCTTAAGTGCAAACAACCCCAAATAGCAAAAAAAATAAGGTGCATCGCACGGGGGTGAGAGACCTGGCAGCGAAGGTGCTAAATGTGTAAAGCAAATACATGCCTTTCTCTGCATGCATTTGCTAGAATGTACCATTGAGATCCTGGTTGATGCCAACTATTGGGCTGGCAAATATACATTCCGGATTTTTTTATGTTTCTTATGCTCTTACTACCTTATTACTACTTGCTGTTCTATGCAAACACTGAATTTATATAAGATCCAACATGAAACATAAGTTGTGTATCTGTAATCCCAGCTTTTGCATCTTGATGTCTTGCATGGAGTATAGCATATTGAGCCTAAAGAAGGTAAGACAGTAAGTATGATTACCTTACACCAGTGTACAACAAAATATTATAATTAATGCGGTAATACAAAGAGGATTCTGTTATTTACCATTAACAGTGTTGACATGTTAGAGGCCTAGATCCTATGTTTAAATTTTTTTAAACTATTCTGCTACCAGACTCACTGAGAGATAATAATGCAAAACTGCAAAGCTATGGCAGATACAAGATTGTAAAACCAGTGTTCAAAGTAGATAACATACATTGTTCATCACGCTGTGGTGTCTAACATCTCAACTTTATAATGTTAAATGATTGCCTTAATGCTCCTTAACGTTACTGATCTTATGCACGTCTAGCATATCAGAGCAATGCCTCATCAGTGGGTATGTCGAATTGCCTTATTGAAAATCATGCTGTCTCTCACTTAAACGGCATATATTTCATATTAAGACATAGTATTAAGATAAAAAAGTAAACTACTTCCTCTGTAGATGCATCAATCTCGTATTTAGGAAAGCCAGTGTTTCTAGCCACCTTTATTTGTCCATACTTGCCATGCACCTAATATTACCCTTGTTTACTTTACCAATGCTATCATTTTGAAATCTGTACAGTTTTCTAAGTGTTTTAGTTGTAATTAATTCAATAATTATGATCCTTTCAAAGCAAAGTATTGATATGTTATCTGAAAAATGCTTTGGTTGTGCAATAGAACTGTCATTGACTTAAGGATTTACATTTTCTCAACCGCACATTAGCATAGCTCCACACAACCTCACTCCATGTGTTGCAGTCTTTACTTAGTAGTTTTCATTAATGTTCATATTTCTTTCTACAGAGAGAGAAAAAAAGAATTGGAACGTGAAGAATTATGGAGAAAGTTGGACGAGCTAAAGCTGAAGAAAGCCTTAGCTGAAAAGCAGAAATTTAGTCACAATGTGCAAAAGGCACATATCAGTAAAATTGCCAAATAATACAAATTACAGCAACCTCTGCTTTATAGGCATCATTTTGTACACATTTTTTTAAAATATGTAAAAAGTACAAACCAAACCTCATCAGTATGATAAAAAATGTAAATGGCCAACTTTTTTTGGCAAACTGTAAATCTTTGTGGACTTGAAATAGCTCGATGTTACACCGTGGCCACATATTGTAAACTTTTCTAATCATTGATTTATTGTGTCACTTTTAAGGTTTCACACAAATTAATGAATTTTATCATCCCTGATATGAGTGCGATAATTATGGGAGTGGTGAGAATAATGACTTGAAATCTTTAATTCTTGATTGTGTTGCACATAGGTGTAGTCGTTAGTTTTGTACATTATCCTTTATTTTACATGTGCTTTTCACACTGCTGCAGACCTTGGTTTAAAATTAAAGAGCGTTTAGCTCCACTTTACTATCTAAAATGAAGCTAAGGTACGTCTGTGCCCCACTCAGTTAAATGCCCACAATTTTACGTTTCCTATTTTATATATTTTAACCTTTATCACCGCAGCTCAGGTGTGACTAGCATATACAGTGGCAGGTGAATACTTTACAAACTCTTTGGTTATAAAACTGTTAGTATACGTAGTAGGAATGTTTTCCACTATGATCACTTGCTGTGTATAGTTTTTTTTTACCTTTAAACATGCACTGTATTTTTGGATGTTTTTCCTTCAAAAGTATTCTTGAAAAAGTTAAGGAAAGAAAGTCTGCACATTGCTAATGTAAGGAAATTAGCTGGCTCCTATTGTTTTTAAGTATTAAAAAATGTAACACTTTGTGTTAGGTTTACTGAACCTGTGTTAGTCCCAGTCCTATTCTCTACATTGGCAGCTATAGAATACAGATAAATAATTTTGTACAAAAGTGAGTTTTATGCTTTCTTGTGTTTTTCCAGCATGATAGAATAACAATAGTTAAGAGTTTGCAAATGGCACAACTGAACACTTAACTTGTACTGACCAGTATGGGAAGTGTAGCATTGCTGGCTATATTATTGAAAACTTATGCACTGTGACGTGGGAAACAACACTTCAACAGAGCACCTGTTGCCACCATTGCACTGCTCAACACACCTTGTTTTAAGTGGTTGTGGAAGTGCCCCATTCTGTCTTAACAATTCCTTTAAAAAAATAACATGAAAGGTGACCAATAATCTATCAGTTTTATCTACAAAGCCCTAAGCGGAGAAGCTATGGAGTGCAAGCCAGCAAAGACATTCATTACGTTTTTACATTTTGAAAATCTTAAAAATGTTAGGGGTTGACACGATTGTAGGACTTTTGCATTTTGCCCACTATTTTGTACCTATTATAGGTTTAGGAATAGTTATAGCAAATGTGGGCTTTAGCTCAATCCTACAATTTTGGTATCTCGCATGCATTTGAAATGAAAATACATTAAAAAGAGAAGTAGGAGAGGTTTTGAACCACTTAATTCTTTTCTTTCTTGGACCCTCTTACAGTGCTCTATTTTTCATACTAGAATCGTATATTAAATGAGAATATATATTTTTAAATTTCATTTAAATTTCTTTTAAAAACAAAAACTATCCATAATTTAACAGCAATGTGGTGCCTGTAGTCTAGCATTACTATGCCATATATGCACTTCTGAAGTTGTAAAGAACCAAAAGCCATAATGGCACAATAATACTGATTCTACTGTACCTCGTTGCTTTGCTGAAAGATGAAAAGGGGTGAAAAATAAGTGTTGATCAAAAAACCAGAGCATTACTAGATGTCTGCTGTAATTTGGGTGCTGTATGTACCCCTTTTCAGTCTCTTGTTGATGAAATTCTTGTTTTATGTAATGGAAATGCAGTATGTTTCTTAAATATAAAATCGGAAAAGTTTACTTTAGAAGTCTTGTACGTTCTACTTGATCAAGTATTTCTGAAATGTTTGTTATAAGAGTACCATTCCAATCTCTTTACTTGCAGTTTGTGGGAAACAGTTTTGTAATGAAAGATCATCACATGGGGATTGAGCAGCATTCAATAAAGTCTTTATGTTTCTATTTGGCACTGTAAATCCATTTTGTGATGTACAGTAATGCAATTGTAAGCTGTAGAGCTCACACAGTTAAAGCACTGTAATCAGCAAAGTATTGAGACCCACTAATCAAAATCAAAGCCGAGTCATCCATCGTTGAGTTACGCCCTTGAGGGCCCATAATTATGTTTTGAATTCTCTTGCACATTTTCTGCCATGGAATTCTTGATGTAAGTACTGGCTGGTTACAGTGTGCTATTGATGAAAGCAGCCCCCCCCCCCAAGGGAAATAAAGAGTACATTTGTCATAAAAGGTGATGCTTTTCAGAAAGGTTTCAGTTTTTAAGCCTAGTCTCTTATCCACTAGACCAAATTACCACCTGGTCTCTTGTATCATCAGACCAAATTACCAATGAGAAAATAAGCAAATGGTTACCATATCACCATGGAGGCGATTAGTGTGGTATAGTGGTTAGGGTCATAAATCCATTATCACTGGCTGATCCTTGGCAGGTCTCAATCAAAAAACAAGCAGTCAGAAAACCATTGGTGGATTGATCTGGTTCCCATTGGGCACTTTCCACAGTTCAGCTCCCACACAGACTGGCCTCTTGTTCTATACCATGTGAGCCTTCATATTGCATGTAAAGCATCTGAGCCCCATTTCATCTCTCCATCTATCTCTTCCATGTAAACTGTGGGGCAGGCCTCTACATGCTAGCTAGGGCCTCAGATCTGTCTGTTTTTAAATACTTTACACATCCCTGAGTCCTGACCATCCCTGTAGCTCACCCACTCCTTTTGAATGTTAAAGTACATGAGTCAAAGCATCTGCCATCATGGTAACCTGTCAAAGTTTTGATGGTCATTTGCCATTGAATTTATGGCTGGTGATGAGCTTTCGGACTGGTTGAGTATGAAGAGTGTGACAAGAGGACATTTATTCTTATGAAAGTCAGGAAAATTCTCCAAATCATCCAAATAAGGTTCACATAATGCCAATGCATGAAACCAGTCTTTATACAAGAAAATTATGATACAAGAAAATCCAAACCGTTTTACTAAATCACTGCCTATACATTCAGCATAAAATCAGTGTTATGCTATATACCATATGCTTATAGGACCAATTTACCTGAACAGATGAGCAGTGTTCTTAAGCCCACTCAGTGACTTGTATGCCAACCACTCGGCGCTGATTAAACATTTTGTTCGTGTAGAACACATGCTCTGCATACTCCTGCCATATAGGGTGGGCTTGAAAGTGTGCAAATAGTTAGTCTTCAAAGTAGTATTTGTAGTCGCAAGGTACAGTGAAACTATTTATTATTGTAAATGGCCAATTTTTTTTCTCTGCCGTTGGGTTCAGGTGTGTATCCGCAGCTCTGTGTCAGCACTTTAAGTGTTCGTCGTCGGGAGCTTTAGGATTTTGCATTCCGCTGGTAAGAACAGTTGGTACTTGTAGTACTTTTTGATGTTGCTGCAATCTTCGTCTGGCTCGGCAATGAGGTTTTTCTCTATGCTCCTCCCCCCCCGCCCCCGGGCTCTTGACCCTGTAAGGGCCTTCTCCTTCATCTTTTCAGTTGAAAATGTTGACTGATTGATGGAAAGGACTCCATTTCAATACTGACCCCAGTATCACTTAAAATATCCCTGGATAGACTATCACCATTTCTGAAGCTTAATGAGACCTCCTTTTCCGCCTGCCTTGCCTTCCACTCCAAAGCGACATTTCGGTACCAACGCAATTGACCACTCGCTCGATAACCCATGGCATAGCAGCAAGTAGACTATTTTCGGGGACCGAGCCGTTGGTGGAGGAAATAAAGCCTAGTTCCTCAAGCGAGCAGAGATCCCTTTCGGAGTCTGAGGCGGAAGAATACCCAGTCTTCAAGGTCCAGCCATAGAAGACATTAACCATGAGTGTTACGTTCCTCCCTTCGCTACCTCCCCGACATCTAACTCCGACTGAGCACTGTCCTCTTAGGGATTGGGCGTTGAACCCGGAAGTTCGTCGGGCTTCCGGTCAACTACTGTCTAAAAGCCGTGGTTCGCACCAGCGTAAGCCCTCAAATTCTACTCCATCAGCATTCCGCACTGAAACAGCTGCAGATAACCCGCTCTCAGTGCCAACAGCACCTTTGATACCAACAGCGCCTTCAGCACCAGTATCGAAAACAACCTCAAGGCCCTCTTCCACTCCGAAGGCTCCCTCTGTGGCAGCTAGCCAGAGGCAGTCTTTGGCGCCGAAACGACTGGTGCCCAAAGCCCCGTCCTCTATCCATCAGTGGAACAGAAGCAGTGCGTCCTGCAGCATCTACAGGAGGAGTGTGACCCCAGGCAGAAGCAAATCCTCATCGATCCACAAACTGCAGGACACTCAACCAGCCTCCACCAAAGGCTGAGGTCATTATCCCTCACAAGAGGAAGTTTACTTTTTAGGAGGCTCTTTCCCTGGAGCTATTATCAGGATCGGGGCACTAACCTACATCTCTTAGATCCCATCCTCCTCCTCCTCCTCCTCCACTTCCCTCTTCTCTTCCTCCTCTTCCATTCTCTCCCACTCCTCCTCTCCCTGCATCACCTCAATCACTGGGAGCACCTGTGCCTCAACCACCAGAGGGTTCCCTAGACTTATAACTTTGGGGGTTGCAGACTAACATACCCACTGGATCCCTACGAAGCCCCATTCGACCCTCAGCCTCGGTATGACTACAATGACTCACCCGGGGACACTAACCCAGACCTTTACCCTATCAAACTATCCCGGACAAATGACACGATCTCTTACCACAAGGTTCTGCTTTAGGGATCCTTCTTTCTTAAGGTGGAAACACACAGGGGCCAGGAGGATGAGGATTTCCTCATGGAGATGCTGCCCATCACCCTTCACTCCCTGCAATTTCTCCCTGTACTCATGCTGAAAACCACTTCTGAAGTATTCTAGTAGTCAGTAAAAGCCAAGGTGGTCACCCTCAGGATGGCCAAAAAGTACAAATCCTCTCCATCAGACCCCCCCTACTTCAGAGGACAACTCCCTCCATGCAAATCTCTGCATACTCATCAAAGGGATTATGTAACTTGCTGGGAAGTGTAAAGGTGTGGTTATTAACTGTTATGACGCAATGAGAGTGCAGTGTGTGATCGTATACTGAGGAATAAGGGCATCTGTTACAGGGGTCTGTCTATTGCGTATTCATTTGCATGCTCCTGGTCTTAGGAGGATGCTATACCTGGTAACGAGTTGGGGATACGTGCTTCGGAGAAAGAGACTGCCCTTCAAGTTTTCAACAGTACAACAAACTACGTGTGCATGCCACGTACACCTCAAGTCGATGCAAAGCAGTTTGAAGTATGTAGATGGAGTCAAAGCTCCACTCCAGCCCTAACACGGATGTTAAAGAAGTTGAAGGCCTTACAGAGGAGCGCATTTAAAAAGCCTGACTGAATCTTTTGGTAAGGTCAAAAGAAGAGAAACTGAGCTGCACCATAACACAGCCCTCATCCATGCAAAGCAAACACTGTTAGAGGCAGTGCATGGGTCAAGACGTTCGTTGACGCCTAGATGTCCTGGAAGAAATAGATAGCAAATTAAGTATTTAAAGAACCTTGCCAGAGTAAAAAGTGCTGAAGAAAATCTCGCAGACTGATGCAATATCATACCATCAGATCAAGGAAGCATTGAGCGCCAAGTTCAATCCAAAGCTGAATGTCGACTATGAAAGGTACATTTTCAATTTAGCAAGACAGCTGGTGAAACGATGGATGGGTTTGTTGAGAGACTGAATGTGCTTTTTAAACACTGCAAGTGCAGTAAATTCAAAGATGAAGTAGCCAAGCTCCTTAGTCATCGATGGTTGTCTTTCACACTTGTTCAGAAGATTCATGCTCAGAGAGACATTGTTTAGAGAAAGTGCTAATGGCCACAAAGGCAGAAGAATGTGCAGATCGACAGGCCACTGATAACGAAGTTGGACCAGTACAAGGTGAATCCGTGTTAATTATGAAGAGTCCCTTGCTCACTTTGCCACTGGATTCAAGCAAGCCTGGCTGAAGAATGCTGAAATGACAGAAACCGGTCCTAGGAAGCTAGTTTCCGGTCCAGGGAAGGCATGGCTTGGCAGTTCGGGCTGGACTGTTCCCATGAGGCACAGGGTCAGACTGATTTGCATATGGCCAAAATGTCTGAACTGGGGTGGCAGAGTGGGCTAAAGAACGGTGATGGATTAAACCCAGATCTGTTGACTGGGTGTGAGTGTTTGATTGGTTCAGATGCTCCGTCCATCACCACCCCCATTTGTACCGAATCATGAAAAGCAGGCACAAGCGCAAGGTAGACGCACGCAAGTCGACAACTGCAGAGAAGAAAAAGCTTAGTTTCTGATATGGGTTTTCATTTTCCCATGAAGGAAAATGTCCGGCAATGGGACAAACATGCAAAGGTTGCGGGAAAGAAAACCACTTTGGTACTGTCTGCAAAGCAAAAGAGAAACCAAATGAGTCACGACTAGAAGAGAAAATGGGCGCCAGAAGGTTCCAAAAGCATTCTCGCCATGCCGACAAGGCCAAAAAGCAACATCAGTTACAACAAGTAGTAACCAGACAGTCTATCGTCATCAAGTTCATCCTGCAAAGGCTCTTCAACGTCATTATAATGAGCCTGAGAAGAAGATGAATCTGCGATGATACTGACCAAAGAACGACAGGTAGGTTTGGCTGCTTGCAGGGTAGAACGAAAGGCAAAGGCAAACCACCAAATGAAACAACTGACTTCATTTGGACATTGCCCCACGATTACAATAAAAGTCTACAGTTGCCCCACAACCTTTATCATAGATGGTGGTGCGTCGATTAACATTATGCCAGTTGAGAAGATGAGAACAGCTTGTCTCCTGTACCACGCCTCAGCCCGCAAACACTAAGGTATACAAGTGGGCTGCTTCTAAATCATTGCAGAGTCAAGCGTCATTCACTGCAACAATGCGACATAAAGCAGTATTAGTACATGCGCCAATCTACGTTCTTCAAGGAACTTCCTCCAGCGCAGGCCTACTCCATTTTGCTCCGGCTGTCGATATGGCACTTAGATCTCTAAATTACAACCTCCACACTCAATCTGAAGTTGTGAGTCAGTTCCCGATGTTGTTTCATGTGCTAGTAAGGCTCAAGACAATGAAAGTGCAACTTCACATTAATGAGGGCAGTCTATTTTCACTTGCAAGAAGCTGTTGAGAACGACTAGAAATGCTCTTGAAGCATGGTATCATTGAGCCTTGGGTCTTGCCCATAGTGGTGGTGCCAAAAAAGGACAGTGGCAGTGCACATCTGTGTTGATATGCACCAAGCCAACAAAGCAATCGTGAAGAAAGACATCCTGGTCCATTCATAGCGGACATGATCATGCAAATTAAAGGTTCAAAGTTCTTCTCCCATCTTGACCTGAACAAGGGATATCATCAACTCGAGTTGGATGAGAACTGTAGGTACATCACTGCTTTTTCGACTCGTTTGTTCAGATACAAAAGGTTGAGTTTTGGAGTGTCATCAGCTGCAGAAATATTTTGTGATGTTATACATTGAATAATTCAACATGTCCCGCATTCTTTAAATTACAGTAATGACATACTGGTATTTTTGGCAATGCAAAAGGAGCATGACAATGCTCTTACACAAGTATGCCAGTTACTTGTTGATGCAGTCTCACTCTGAAAACAGCAAAGTGTAGGTTACACAAAATCAAATGGGGGAATGACTCCTGACCCAGATAAAGTACAAGCACTGTCAGCTGCTTGCCCTCCACAAGATGTTACCATGCTGCAATACTACTTAGGCATGGCCAGTTATTGCTCAAGATACATTTGTGACTTTGCTACTGTGAGTGGCCCAGTAAGACACTTGACAAAGTGAAAAGTCCCTTTCCAGTGGTCCGCAGAATGTGATCACACCTTCAAAAGAATAAAACATGTGTTTGAAAATGCAACGGTGATGGAATATTTTGACTCCAAGTTACATACTGAGATCATAGTGGATGCAAGCCTGATTGGGTCGAGGACAATCCTTGCTCAACATTATGGTCATCTGAATGCTCAGACACACTTTGTAGCTTTTCCTAGTTGGAGCCTGTCTGACCCAAAGTGCCTAGTCTCAACCAGAGAGATGAGTTTTGCTGTATTGCGGGCCTGCGAACATTTTCATTCGTTTCTATACAGAAAATGTTTCACTACCATTACAGACCATCAAGCAGTGTTCATCATTTTTGGAAACCCACAAGCCAAGATGCCTCCTTGCATTCAGAGGTGGGAGTTGTGACTGCAAGAGTACGATTATGCATCTGATAGAGACATCTAGACACAGATTTCTTAACTTGTGAATTCTTCCCAGGCGTCATACTGGATCAGGAAATCATTTCTTAGCAGTACCTCTGCATGCCGTGGGGCGGTGCTTCATGCCTCTGTATGACGTAGGCTCTGGATTTGCCATCAGTGGAGCCATATAAGTCACCTCCAAAGGGCTGACGCCAGTTTTTTCATTTTCCGCACTGCATGCGGACCTGAAGTAGGGTATCTCTAGCCTTTTTCGGCTTGCTGTGAACAAACTTTTCTTGTCTGAAACCATGTGCTAAATTCCTATGCCCGTTGGGTTTACGTCCTGTGGCTCCTGTGCTCGCCAAATGTCAGGTATGGACCCACATTCTTTCTGTATGTGGTACTTGGGCGAGCACTACAACACCGATGAGTGTGACGTCTGCTAGCGGTTGAAGCCGACGGCTCTGCAGGAGCAGCGCATGAAACTACACCGAGCACCAGGGTTCGGACCGGTGGCTGTGTATTGAAGCCCTTTCCGCTATGTTGCGGCATGAGGCAGGGGTGCCCCCTATCTCCGTTACTGTTTGCAGTGGCAATGGAACCGCTTGTGATGTTGCTGTGAAACAAGCTCATGCACTGGAAAATCACGGTTGGAAGAATGGTACATGTCATCTCACTTTACGTTGACAACGCCCTAGTGGACAAGGCGCTGCAGATACTGCAGGCAGCATTATCGGAATTTGCAGCAGCCTCAGGCCTCTTAGCAAATATCCAGAAGTCACAAATGATGCCGCTCGGGACCCTGGCGGATTCGGACTCCGCACTTCTCCTGCAGCTTCCTCTTTCCTAGTGCTTGGAAGGGGTCCGTTATCTGGTTATAAGGATAACTGCTGAAAGACAAGGATTCTTGGACCTGAATATAGAGAGGGTCCTGATGGGGCTACTTGCATCGATCCAACTCTGGAAGGATCTTCCTCTAACAATGAGTGGGAGATCAGCCCTAGTCAAAATGGTGATTTTACCTTGTTATCTCTACGTCATGCAGAGATCATTATATGATACCCCCGACGCTATTTTCGTGAGTTGGCCAGTCTTTTGGTAGAACTCTTATGGTCCACAAAGCGGAAAAGAATTGGTTTGAGAATGCTGTAGAAACCCTGGGAAAGAGGGCGCGTTTAACTCCCCAATTTAGAATTCTACTATATGGCAGCAAACCTTCAACATGTGATCCATTGGTTCGATGAGGCAGATAACTGGGAGAAGAGGTTGTTGGGACATCTAGATGGTTGTTGAGGCCGACCCAAGCGCCTTATTTTGGGTCACACATCACAGACACCTATTCATACTTGATTAGACAGATGGGCCGTATATGGGAACGAATAGTCACAACAGTCCTTCGTAGACCCCCATTTGCATTAAATAGGCCAATATGGGTACTCAAGCCCTTTACGGATACAGAAAACACCATGTCAATGAAAAAATGGAAAACGGAGGCTGTGAAGTCCTAGGAGACCTATCCCTGGGAGGCCCATTCATAACCCAGAGGACACAACTGATTCATTTGCTCTGGGCACAGGACAATAGCTACAATATAATAATAGTACCTTCCTAATTGGCTACTGGTGTACCCTTCTAAGTCCCTAGTATATGGTACTAAGGTACCCAGGGCATAGGTACACCAGGGGTCTCCCATGGACTGCAGAATGTATTATGCCAACCATGAGAGACCACTCAAACTTTGACTACAGGCCTGCCATTGCACCTGTGTGAGCTGGTGCTAGCACCACTCACCACAGATATACGTTTCCTTATATCTGAGGCCACTGCACTTAAAACCTATAAGTCACTCTTAAGCAGGACACCCCCTACAAACCCAGGAGTCGATTCTCCAGGCTTTGTAAGTCTGGTTAGCCATTTTATACATACAGTGGACATCAAGTCAACTACAAGATGTCTAACTATATATTGGCTGCATCGAAACCAGTCATGTTTGGTATCAAGCATGTTAGAATCCTACCTCAACACTGATTCCAGTGATGGATGTAGGGTCCATGTACTGGGGGGCTGTTGTCTCCTGAGCTGGCGCAAAATTGGACAAAGGACATGGGATTATCCTCCCCTCTGTCCAGCCCCTCCCCTGGGAGGTAGCCCTGAATCTTCCCAACCCTTTCCTTAGGGTACTTAAGGGCTTAACTATGGGTGGCTCTTCAGATTCATCGTGGGACAAGATACAGATGTGAAACCACTTCATCAGGGCACTTTGGACTTTGTTGGACTTCGCCTTGGGAACTGAGAATTCATCTGGAAGACTCCTGTTGCTCCTGGTCTCATTGTCCTGACAGTTTTCTGCATCGTCTGTGCTCCATCCAAGTTCTTCTCCAGGCCTGTGGGCATCAAAGACACCCAAAGGAATCTCCCTAGGAGTGAAGGAGTCACTCCTCTGCGTCTGCAGGCACCACAACAAAGCTGATCCGTCTGCTGCTCCAGAGCTCCCACGGACTCCAAAAGGCTCCGCAACACAGGTCATAGTTCTGCAACTTAATCGAAGCCTCCACTTCTCTTCTCAGCAAGTTGGAAACCAGTATACTTCGTCAGAACCGCTGGAGCCGGACCCCTGTGCACTGTGTCGACTTGCTGTCACCAAGGCTTGTTGACTCTCATCTCCAGAGATCTTTGGGATCCAAGAAGCTCCAGTCTCCAGCATCTCCTGCTACCAAGATCTTTGTTCTCACTGCATCCTCTGCACCGTGGGCCCGCATTATTAGTGAGCTGCTCTAGGTCATCGTTTGACTCCTGTGCCTTCGGCCTGTGGGTCCTTTTCATGGTCTTCTTTAGCTCCAGTGGGCTCCCCTGCTTTCTCGGGCCTGCTCTGACTCTCCTGCTGTTGGTGAGTTCCTTGGACCTTGCTGGTCCCGACACAACACCTTCTTCGTTTTCCTCTTCTGTTGCTGCCGCCAAGGCTTGTTGGTACTCCAACCCGATACCTACCCCCTGGCTCTCGACTTCCGACGTGGGACAGCTTGTAAACGGCTCCTGGTCTTCCACAGCGTTGCCTGTCCTCACAGCTGCAGTGACAAGGTCACCGTCAACTCTCCTGCATCTTTGTTCATCGATGGTCATTGGTCTTCCGTGCCTCCTGGTCCCTCCTGAGTGGCATAGACTCTTTCCTCTCTGCTTGCAGGTACTCCTCTTCAAGAACCCACCCTTGGATTCCACCGGACTCTTACACAGCATCTTCACTGAAGTCCTTTATTGTGATCCACGGCGGTCTCAGACGTCACTTCACACTTATGCACCCATCTTCCCTGATGTAGGTATCCTGGTTCCTGGGGTATCCACAAGTGGGGTGACTTTCCAACCGTCCATTTTCCACAGGTTTTCTTCAGGGTCATCTGGGAAGGGTCCTTCTTGAAAACTGTAACAGCGACTTCCCCATTGACTTGTTTTTAGCATGCGGTCATGTTTCCACTCTGCACACGGCCTCCATGGGGTTCCTGGGTACTTACCTTGGGTGGTTCCTTGGGTCCCAAGCTCTGCCAAGTCTTCTGGGTCCAGTCCCGACTTCGGTCGCTGTTCGCATTCCACTTTCTTAATATATGGTTTGGTCCCCCCTTGGGGACCACGGTGTATTTGTGCTACTTACCTGTTCTACTATTGACATATTGTGTGTATTGTGTTCATATTTCTGGGTAGGAGATATACCAATGTGTTAGTGAGTGTTTATAATAAATAACTATTTTTATAACTACACTGTGTGGTTCTTTTTCACGTAACCTACACTATATGATTAGTTCTGGTAAAATAAGCTACTTAATACTCTTTCTGGACTAAGCCTGAAGGCTGCTTTCCACATTACCCCTTATAGAGCTTTCTATGGTTGTCTAAGACCACTAAAATCACCATAAGAGTTGTCTGGATTAGTGCAAGGTGCGTCACTTAAATAAGTGAGCACCATATACTAAGCCAGCCTCCTACAGCAATACAGGAAGATGTTCCAATGTTTACCTCAAAAGCTCACGCCCGGTGGGAGGAGAGCCTAGGGGAATACATCATCCCAAGATATTGGCAGAAAGTCCATGAGGAGACATGTAAAGTTAGCTCAAAAGCCCTATTTAAGCTAATACAAAATAATTGTGTTCACCAATTGCATCCTACCCCTAAGATTATGCACATTATCTACCCTACAAAATCAAATGAATGCCCACGATGTATAGCTCCCACGGCTGACTTCCTACACATGATTTGGCGCTGTGCGCACATAGAGCCATACTGGAGAGAGATCCTCATAGCACTCAAACAGGCTACTGGATGTTAAAAATGAAGTTACTCCCTGAGAAGTATTTCTGGGCCTCCTCCCGGCTCCTGCCAGAAATAAACTTAGTTGTACATTTTTTAACCTGGGATTAGTGCTTGCTAAACGTCGTATTGCCATTAAATGGCTAAACGCATGCCCACTTAATCACAGGGAATGGTTGTGGAATATGATGGAGTGGGCAACAGCTGAAGAAATTAGAATGAAGCAGATTAGGTGAGATGAACATCTAGAAGATGATTTGGAAGCCTGAAGGCAGATGCTGTTAGATCTACATACTGCGGAAAGTGCTCCAGTCTGGGATGACACAAGCGAATAGTAAAAACAAAGAGATCTGAGGTATGCAATGACATGCACAATAATTATAGGGAGGCGTGAGAAATATCACCTTACTGCTAGTCCGCAGCACATTAGGATATTTTCATGAAACATATCTGTATATGCCTCAAACTACTGCCAATATGTTTTCATACCTGATTCTCCACCTGGGGGAGGGAGGAGGATGTGAAGAGGTAAACAAGTTGTTATAGTTTAACCACAAGTATCAGCATATTGATGTAAGTTATATGATCACCTGTCAACTGATGTTGTAAAATCAATAAAAATGTTTAGAAAAAGAAATCATTGTCACTTGGACCAGATCCTACAGTATTTAGATAGTGTATGAATGAATAAGGCTTTAGTTCGATAAAAAACATATCTTAAAAGCACACATATATTATAAAACATTGACATCTTAAAACTTCACAGAAGAAGTACATTTTTAAATAATTTACAGTTTACCCTATAAAATACACAAATTTCATCAAAAGTAAAGTGCATAGTGATAATATCTGGATAAAAATGCCTAGTAATAGAGACTTCCACATATGCATAATTTAAGATATCAAATTTAACAATTTCCTTTAACCTTTTCATTCTAATCGACCAAGCCCATCTCAGAAACTTCGCGAGGCTGCATGCATACAGTGCTCTTGTATCGGACTTAAAAATACGGAGCGCTACTGTATGGGATGTGGTGCCCAATTCTCTACATAATGGTTTGAGCCAGCAGTTTCTCGGAGATTTGTATGCCGGACATTCAAAGAAAATATGTGCCATTGATTCCGGCCTAGAAGGACAATATGGGCAGAAGGGGGATGTTTGGTAGGGAACTTTCCAACAAGCAGTCAATTCTCGTATTGGCAATGAACCCACCCGGAATCTAAAATACAGAGCCCTATCAAAGGGTTTCTGAATAATATCAAGGTACGGTTCACAAAATTCAACATCCTTGGCTATTAGAAATTCGTCAGTTATTCTACCCAGCTTAGGATCAGAATTGCGCTTTCTAGTTAGCCAGTTCCAATATAACTTCTTCAGAACTGCTTTCGGAGGGGCAGATCGATTTTCCCAAGCTACCTCTAGGCCCAAAGCATAAAGCAAGGATTTTACATCTTTTAACCACTTTATTTTGTGCCATCCCTCCATGGACATGAGTTCTGACAGGCCCTCTGCATATTTTGTCAACTTGGGCACTCGCCACAGCCGTGCCCATAGTAATAACGGTCGGACTTTAGCCAGGTCAGAGATCGAGTGACACCCTAAATCAAATAAAAGTCGAACTGTAGGGGTACTTTGCGGTACTACCATAAGATCTTTAAAAAAAAAAAAATTCAGACCTCGTTATCTGATCCCTGTTGCTTGTGCCCCACAATTCGGCTCCATATAGAGCCGAACTTACTCCTCTGGCCTTATATATTTCAATGACCGTAGCAATGGGTCGAGTGGATGAGGAGCGCTGTTCCTTTAGGATTGCCCCCGCAACCCTTTTATGGCATAAAAGCATTTTCTGTATGTGTAGATTCCACTGCATTGTGTCAGAAATGCGTATGCCAAGATAGGCAAATTCCGTGACCCTCTCTAGAGATACATGGTTCAGGACGGGTGGCCTGCTCTGTTTTTTCGGTGGGTTCAGAACCAGATACTTGGTCTTATCTGTGTTGATTACAAGCCCTCTCTGAGTGCAAAAGGACTGGAAACCAACCAGGAGGTTCTGGAGGCCCACGGGGGTTTTAGAGATAAGAAGAGTATCATCCGCGAATAGGAGCGTTGGGATTCGCTCTCCTGCCAGGGATGGTGCATGTCAGATGGTACTTTCAGCAGGTGCTCAATAACTCCGTTCACATAAAGTGAAAATAGAGTTGGAGCAAGAACGCATCCCTGGCGGACACCCCTATTCACTGGGATTTCACTTGTCTTCTGCCCTTGAACACCCCACCTGATCTGGGCTAAATTTCCATCATGGAGCCTTACTAATAATGATAGGATGTACGATGGGACCCTCATCTCTGACAGTACACCCCATAGGCGGCCCCGGGGCACCAGATCGAAGGCAGTCTTCAGATCGATGAACGCTAAATAAAGGCTGCCTTTTCCTATTTGGACCACTTTCCAGTAGATGAGAAGCAATCTAAATGCCTGATCTATGGTCCCAGTGCCAGCCCTGAAACCAGCTTGATAATCCGAAAGGATCTTGTTACTCTCTGCCCATTCGCTCGAGGACCACCTTCCCGACAACCTTCTGGGTGGAATCAATCAGGCTTGTCGGGTGGTAGTTGGCAGGGTCGCCCCTATGGCCTTTCTTAAAAATTGGGACGACCTCTGCCCCCTTCCACGAATCTGGTATTGGAGCACCATTCTCAATTGCGTTAATCGGAGTACAGATAAGCTTCCCCCACTTTGAGAGGTCTGAACGAAGAAGGTCTCCAGGGATGCCATCTGGGCCTGCCGCTTTATTAGGTACAATACGCCTGATTGCATTTTCTACTTCTTCTTCTGTGAATGGATAGTCATTAAGACTCCCCACCGTCTCTGGCCAACTTTGCAAGGTGCACTCACTTTGAGCGTCCCGGGGGCACGAATACAATTTTGAGAAATGATCAAACCACGTTTGGCCATCAAGATTGCATGTTATGAGGTCATTTTCCGGCCTATTCTTAGATCTTATGATACTCCAGAAGCGGCCGGCCTCCCTCCGCTTACCAGCCTCCTCAAGTGCCTGCCAGTACTGGTCCTCCCATTCTTTCTTTGCTTCTAGGATGGCCTGCTTACACTCCTTCCTGGCTTGCTGGATCAGCACTAAGGACTTAAGCTTGACTGCCTTAACTAATTCAGTTTTCTTGAGATGGCATTTAGCTGTATACCAGCCCTCTTCACCGTTAGGCTTATTTGATTCATTCCTCCCCCCACCTTTGTTATGGACTAAAAATAAATTGCCTAATTTTTTAATGGTGTCTTGGAAGATCATAGACACATTAGACGGATCAGGACATTCCATGTGAAATAGGTCCAGTCTAGTCTGGGCTGCAATCAAGATGGCCGTGATATTCTGAACTTTCCCATCATCAGTGGCCACTTTACACCATTTCAGACGTCTCCCACAGTTAGATGGGATAACGTCTAGAGCAGGGGTCTCCAACCTTTTCTGTAGTAAGAGCTAATTCTGATGAAGGAAAGTTCTGCTGAGCTACTAGCATATTTTATCACTGTAAAATGCCGATAATATGTATTAACATTACACTGTGACCACCCTAAGCACAGTTATCAGTAGTAACTCCCAAACATTTCAGGTGAAGTTATCAGCAGAATGCTAGGAACATGTTTATCAATATTAAATGCTTGTAATGAAAGTAAAATTCAAATCTTCACATGCTGTGTGCCACAAAGGGTAGTACCGCAGCAGTAAGTCTCTCCAACTCAAATTGTATTATCATTCAGCTAACAACTTTAAATCTGTTTTAGAATTGCAATATTATCTCTTCATTCGCATATTGGTTTTTGAAAATACACATAGTTTTCTATCAAAATCCCTTTCAGCTTTGAGCAATCTAACTCAATTTTCCAGAAGAAAAACCTTTAAAAAAAAAAAGCATAATTTAATCTTTTAAAAATCAAATCAGTTTTCATTGTTAGAGAATACACAGTTCCTAAACATCAGCTTTTACTTTTCATTGAGTACCGCCATGTAAAAATGCCTCTCATGGACAAATTATGCTTCAAATACCCATGTATTGGAATCATAGGCCATGGTTCTTCACCATAACACTAAGAATGCCTCTGTTATGCTAACAATGCCCACCATTAAACCAGGGCTACCACTGTGCCACAGCTGGATGCCCAACATATATCAGTTATGGCCATTGTTATGGGAGAAGATGCTGCCACTCTGTCAGGAATGGCTAAAAGCAGATCAGTCATGCTCTTAATATGTCAGTGATGGCAGCAAGTATGTAATTAATCTACTTATGTGCCCAAAATAGTCAAGGACGAAAATATTATAGCTATAGCACAATTATACATGAATGGGCACAATTGCATCAGAGATAATACTCTTATGATGGAGACCAGCTTACACATTTGGTAGTCCTTGACGCTAGGAGTAGTTTTAAGGAATCCACACTGTTTATTTAGGAAGGACACAATGTGTCACACCCACACAAAAATTAATGTGATGTTTTTTATTTTACCTGCTCTGGATGCATACTCTGTTCTCTTCGGCTCTTTGGTTGATCATGCTCCCAACTAACATATTTTCACTTTAGTTCTTAAAGTCACACCCTTTGGTGGGTCATCCCTGGTTACTGTTGTTACTATTCTTTGATTTCACATACCGTGCGACTGATGGAGCCGGGTGCATAAAATAGGCCAATATTTTTCTTAGGTAGAATTAAAGTGGATAAATATGGTTCATGTGGCAGACCCATAGGCCAATACTGCATCTTCCACATGCTTCAACACCCTCCGCTTACTCAGCAAGACCTTCAAATGGACCCACCCCCCGAATCCAGGAAGACCGTCCCCTGTGCACCCATCATAAAGCAGGCTGGACTATGGGAACACCCTCTATGCCGGAATCAACAAATCTCTACTCTACAAACTTTAGACTGTCCAGAAGGCCGCAGCTAGACTCATGCTCAGTATCCCATGACAAGACCACATTACCCAGCATATACGAGACCTCCATTGCCTCCCCGTCGAAAAACAGAGTGATTTTCAAGCTGCTCACACACACCTATAAAGGTCTCCACAACACCGGACCCCAATACCTCAACAAATTAATGTCCTTCTACACCCCCAAAAGAAACCTGCGCTCCGCTGACTAGGTCTCGGCCGAGATCCCCTGCATCCACAGAACCAGTACAGGAGGCATACCCTTCTCCTACATCATGGCCAAGACCTGGAACAAACTACCCCTCAGCATCAGATGAAGCACCACACTGAAAGCATTCAGGAAGAGCCTCAAGATCTGGCTCTTCGAATGACCTGAGGTACCCAAATCCCCCAACACACACTCCCCCAGCGCCTTGAGACCCTCACAGGTGAGTAGTGCGCTCTATAAATCCCTGATTTATTGATTGATAGTCCATCAAAGTGTGTGTTAGAGTGTTATCAAATGGCCCTGCTATTGGCTTGGCTGTCTGTAACTCTTAAGGGTAGTGTAATGAGTAGTGTTGCCTTTTACAATATAAAGAGAATCTCTCAGATTGGCTTGGTTTGCTTCAACAATACCTCCTGAGGCGGAAAGCCGGGAGCGCTGCCACACTTGCTAAATATTATTTTACAACTGTGATTATTGTGTTTTTACTCACTCTGCACCCAAGCCAGGCACTGCATCTTCGAACCCCTGAACAGCCGACTTGACGCTGTCAGCGGGAATCGTCTTTCCTCGCAATCGCCATTCTCAGCGAGGGACTTAGCCCCGCCCACCTCGCTGGCCACGCCCCTCCCCCCAGGTAAAAGGGCGCGCTGATCACAAGCGCGGCCATTTCAACAATACCTCCTGAGGCGGAAAGCCGGGAGCGCTGCCACACTTGCTAAATATTATTTTAAAACTGTGATTATTGTGTTTTTACTCACTCTGCACCCAAGCCAGGCACTGCATCTTCGAACCCCTGAACAGCCGACTTGACGCTGTCAGCGGGAATCGTCTTTCCTCGCAATCGCCATTCTCAGCGAGGGACTTAGCCCCGCCCACCTCGCTGGCCACGCCCCCTCCCCCCCAGGTAAAAGGGCGCGCTGATCACAAGCGCGGCCATTTCAACAATACCTCCTGAGGCGGAAAGCCGGGAGCGCTGCCACACTTGCTAAATATTATTTTAAAACTGTGATTATTGTGTTTTTACTCACTCTGCACCCAAGCCAGGCACTGCATCTTCGAACCCCTGAACAGCCGACTTGACGCTGTCAGCGGGAATCGTCTTTCCTCGCAATCGCCATTCTCAGCGAGGGACTTAGCCCCGCCCACCTCGCTGGCCACGTCCCCTCCCCCTCCCACTGTCCTTAACATTGCCATAAAAGTATGTGCATTTGCCGGAGGCGCAGCGGACGGGCGCAGCGGGTGCGACGATTGCGCGCCGAAGGCGCGCCTAAGGCAAGCCCGTCTGCGCCCGTCCGCGACCGACCGGGGCCAGGGGCACTCCACTCTGCCCAAACTATCACTTACACTTCCCCCCAACTCCTCAGTCTCCAAGGTTCCTGGTCCCTACCCGCTCCCGTTCAATCCCTTATATCTTCTCTTGACTTGATCCCTCCCCCTCTTCCCCCCAAAGGAGATACTAGCCTAGCATCACCTAGGTCCCTCTCAGCTTACTACCTCAACACCCGGTCAGCAGTGGCCCACTCGCATGAACTCTCGGTGCTATTGGATCTCCACGCACCGGATCTTCTCTTTTTAACAGAAACTTGGTTTAGCGACGACTCTCTCCCCGTTTTATTGGCCACTCTCCCTGCCCCATATTATGCCCTACGTGCCGACCGTTCTGCTGGTAGGACGGGAGGTGGTGTTGCGGTCATTGCCCGAGCTGACCTTCCCTTTCAATTACTACCTTTGCCAGGCATCGCTACTACCGAGTATCTGGCCATTCGTACCACTTCTACCACTCCCCCCCTTACTTGCTTTCTCATTTACCGTCCCCCTAAATCACCTTTATTATTTCTCCCTGAGTTTCAGGAGGTATTGGCCACTCTTACGGTGAATAACTCCTCTATTTTATTACTAGGTGATTTCAATTTTTGGCCCACTGACCCAGCAGAATGTCCATCCTCTCGAGAGTTCTCAGATTGCCTCCAATCCCTCAATTTTGTATCCCATGTTCACTCCCCCACTCATGTCAAAAAACATATCTTGGATCAGATTTGGTCCCTCAATTGTCCGGTAGACTCCTTATCTATTTCACCCTGCACCTGGTCCGACCACCACCTGATCTCATTTTCCCTTCCCTTTAACCTTTCTGTCAGGCCCCCGCTCCCCAAGAATTTGTGGGTTCGATCATGGAGTCGAGTGGACCTCGAAAAACTATCCATCTCATTAACCTCCTCCCACCCCACCTTACATGATTTATCCTCCCTCTCTCAGGCCAGTGCTATTGAACACTGGCTCTCCTCAAGTTGCGACTCCGTCGCCCCGCTAAAACGGGTAACTTCAAAGCGAGAAAGGGACGCCAACCTGTGGTTCAATGAGGATCTCAAAGCCTCCAAATTAGCGGTACGCCGAGCTGAGCGTGCCTGGAGGAGGAATTATTGTCCCACTCTCAGATCTGAGTTTATTAAAACTCTGACCCTATACAAAAAGGCCATCTTGGCTGCCAAAACGGCCTACTTCTCTTCTAAGATCCTCGCAGCAGAGAATCAATCAAGGGAAATCTTCTCTATCGTCCACAAGCTGGCATTTTCCGACAGGACATCACTCAAGCCCACTCCCTCCCCGGATCTCTGTCACTCCCTAAATAAATTCTTCATAGAGAAGATTGACACCATTAAAGCCAATATTCCCCCTCCGTCCCCATCCTTTGTTGACCCTCAGTGCCCTCCTCCTAAGGGACAACTTAACGCCTTCCCTTCTCTGACTAACGAATCACTGTCTACAATTATTCCTCTTGTTAAATCTGGCTCCCCATTAGACATTTGCCCTGCACATATCCTTCGTCATATTTTTACCTCGTGCCCGTATCCAGCTCTTCACTTCCTCAACGGCTCTCTTGCTCAGGGGGTTGTTCCCAGCCCCCTGAAGACTGCAGTCATTGTCCCCATTTTGAAGAAACCTGGAGCAGACCCCTCGGTTCCCTCCAACTACCGTCCCATCTCCCTCCTGCCTTTTCTAGCAAAGGTGCTCGAACGTCATGTCACCAGTTCCCTGAGCACTTTTGTGGAGAAGCATGGAGTCTTGGCCCCCCGCCAGGCCGGTTTTCGCCCCGCACACTCTACTGAGTCCGTCATACTTTCGGTCCTCGACAACCTCAGGGAGGGTATGGATACTGGCCAGACCCAGGCTCTGGTCCTTCTCGACCTCTCGGCCGCCTTTGACACGGTTGACCACACCATCTTGCTTTCTCGTGTCAAGGCGGCTGGGATCGGAGGGACTGCCCTGGTATGGCTGTCTTCCTTCCTGAGTGACCGCACCCAGGCCGTCCGCCTGGGTGATTTCTCGGCGGACTTTCAGAGAGTGCAGTGCGGGGTCCCCCAAGGTTCTTCTCTTTCACCCCTTTTGTTTAATCTTTACATTTCCCCTTTAATTTTTGCACTGCAGCAAATGGAGGTCGACGTATATAACTATGCGGACGACCTCCAACTTGTGTTCAATCTATCCTCCTCCCCTGCTTCTATCCTCAACTTCCAGTTTATTATGATTTTTATCCGGGACTGGATGAGCCACAATCATCTGAAACTCAACCCGGACAAGACCGAGTTGGTGCTGACGGGTGGTTCATCCAGTCCCTGGTCTTCACTTTTCTGGCCCCCTTCCCTTGCCCCCCCCCCCCCCATCCCTTCCACCTCAGTTAAAACTTTGGGCATTAAACTTAACTCTGACCTCACCCTTCACTCCCAGGTTAGCGCGGTGGTGTCCTCTTCCTTCCTGTCACTCCGCACCATTCGCAAGGTATCCCGCTTTTTTTCCTTTGATGCCCTGAAAATGATCATCTTGGCAATGGTTATCTCCCGCCTGGATTATGGCAACGCCCTATATGCAGGCCTACCTGCATATAGTTTAAGGCGTTTGCAACTTATACAGAACCAGGCGGCACGGCTAGTTTTTAATCTCCCAAAATTCTACCATGTAACACCCCTTCTTAAATCTCTGCACTGGCTTCCTGTTCGTGAACGTGTCCAGTTTAAGCTTGCCTCCATCACCTGTCAAGCACGACTGGGCACGGCCCCGACCTTCATCATATCAGAACTAGCCCCCTACGTTCCCACCAGAGCACTACGTTCAGCTTCACAAGCCCTTCTGACAGTTCCCCGCTTCCGTAGGAAGAAATGGGGAGGATCTAAGTTCTCGACCCTCGCACCTACTCTATGGAACTCCTTGCCTTTAGAACTAAGGTCCACCCCCCTTTACCTTCAATTTCGAAAAAAGCTTAAGACCCACCTATTCACCAAAGCTTTCAATTAGCCTCTCGTCACTCCTTCCCCCTCGTCTTACCCTCTCGCACCTTCCCCTTCTTTGAGGTTTGTTGCAGCGCCATGAAACCGCTGGTGAAAGCGCGCTTTACAAATAATTTTAAATTCAAATTTAAAATTCACCTCTGAGAGCTACTTTGAGGGCACTGGTAAGCTACCAGTAGCTCCCGAGCTACTGGTTGGGGACCCCTGGTCTAGAGTAGACAATTTCTGTGGTGGGTGTACACAACTTTGTTCACTAAGCCATAGAGAGTATAAACTCAGAGATAGCAAGTTATGGTCACTATCTATAGTCTGGTGGACCTTCATATCCTGCATGAACTGCCAAAGCTTGAAGTTGAGGAGGATATAGTCAATTCTTGACGAGTGGTTAACCCTATTGTAAGTGTGAATCCCAGTTGGGTCTGAGGTGGTTCTACCATTTGCGGCCCTTAGGCCAAATTCCATGGCTAGTGAGTTCATCTGGATAGCCAGTTGGGACCACCTCTTTATAGGTTTGATGGTGAGAGTAGGAATGCCCCTCCCAGCATCATCTTCGAAGATGTCAAGGATGTCCTCAGCCGCCAGGGGCTCAAAAGTACAGTTAAAGTCCCCGGCGACAAGGACATACCTGCTAGGGTTGCATTGCCTAAGTTCACCTTCCAAGATATTGACTATGGGGGATACTGCCCCCCCCCCTTCGTGCCTCGAGCATATATATTGAATATTTCCTACACCCTCCCTCTCCTTGCATCACTAACCGAGATCCTCAGGATGTCAGGGGAAATGCATGGCATTTGCTTAATACTGCAGCCTAAATTGAAATTGGTCCATATTAAGAGCCCACCTGACGGGCGACCTCTCCCTGTCGAATTGGTTACTGCTGGCAGGAAAAAGGTAGTATAACCAACTTTATAGCAGGGCTCCAGGCTCCAGGTCTCCTGGAAAAGGCAGATGGTATGGGATTGAGGCAATGTATTCCAGTCTGGCAGGTCTAGTTTTTTAGATATTCCCGCTATGTTCCAACTCAGCATCTTTATCTGAGGATTATCTACAACTATAGTTGAGGATAATTCTGATTGGACTGGTGGCAAATTTGCCTGCACGTCAGTGGAAAGTATTTCTAAAGACGATGTGGTGACAATCTTCGCACTAGTTGCATTGCCCCCATTAAACAGAGGGACTGGCCAAAGTAAGCTTGATACTTGGGAACCATTATAAAAGGCCAGAGAGTCAGCTGTAGCTGTCCCTGTCCCTAGCTCTTGGGGTTTGCCCTCTCTAGTGGTCTTACCAATACACCGCGTGTTCTGTGTATCCAACTCTGGACTATTAATGGGGCTGGTTAAACTGGTAGCAGAGATGAAATCAGAAATTTCCAAAGTCTCTTGCTGTTCTAAAATCGTCCTGCTGCAAGTATGCCAAAACCTACTAGTGCCGTTTACTATCAGGGCAGAGGGGCAGTAACGATCGTGTCAGAACCCATAAGCCATTCCGAATTGGTTAAAATTTCTGTTGGTGGCTGGTGCTAAATGGGTAGGATACTCGTTCAGATAATTATTAGTAAAGGGCCCACCTTGCACCTCCCTCCAAAGTGGGCAATAGGTATCCCGATCGTGCTGCAAGTAGGTGGATTGCAAGTGGAAGTGGCTTAGGTCATAAGTGCCGATTCCACTGCTGTCCTGGCCAGGTTGTTGCCTGCATATAAACCTTGCAACACGCGCATCCCTGAAGTTTACAAGAATGCAATCACCGGTGGTATCCTTAATCCTATTGCCCACCCAATTTACCCTTCTCACAAGCAGAACCTGTCCATCAAGTCCGCTAGGGAGCGCTCTATTCTTGTTCAGCCAATGCATGGATTTGTTTTTGAGTTCTTGATAGGTTTCTGTCTTGCCAGGCATTAGCCGTGGAATGCCAGTTAAGACCACTACATAAGGTAGGCATTCGGGCGGTGGGTTAACATGGCCTAGATTTTGGGGCGCAGGCGTAGCAAGGTCATTTGCTGGTTTTGAGGTGTTTTGTTTTGCTGTCTCCCTGCCCAACGCAGGAGGGCCTCCGGCTGAGTCTCCAGCCCCTTTGGCTGTAGACTCGCTCGGAGCGCTCCTACCAGGTTTGACACTACTTTTTTGATTTCCTGCCACTGGACAGTTTACTGTAGGCGGGAGTGCAGAAATTACAACATTGGCTGCTGGTGCTGGTACAGGGATAATCACGGGATCTGCCAGGGAATTTAGTTTTGGGTCGTACTCATCCTGTCTACTCCTGGAATGGAGCTTAATTAATGCTTTTACAGAGAAGAAATTGTCTAGAGTGGCTTGTTCGAATCTGTCTAGCCTCTCTGCCAATACCTTTACCCTCTCCAGGATCGGAAGGATAAGTGATTTTGTGATCTTCTCTACTTGGGCTATTAGATGGATCTAAGATGTGCTATTTGTGGTGGTGGATGAATTTTGGCTCGGGGATACCAACTCAGGTGAATCGCGGCAGACTAAGCTGCGTCAAAAGGATTGGCTCTTTGAGATACTTGTATAGGTTTTGCCAAGCTCCCCTGCCCTGTTGGTTTCTCATTCACACCGTGCGGCTTTAATTTAAATTTTTTCGAGGTTTGTGTGCACCCCCCCCCGCTTACCACTACCCACTCTGTTCCTTTTGGGATGAGCAGCAATCTGCCCTGTGATGTTTGCGGGCTTAGTGTGCATCATGGGACCCTGTGGAGGCTTGGTCTTACTAGCACTAGCTTGTGCCCCATCTACCAAAGCTGTCTGCGATGGAATCAAGGGGTCCGAGGGGTTTGTGGGCACCTCTCTCATGACAGCATCCGAGGCTGCCCCCAAACCAGATGGACCCAGTAGAGGGCTACCACGCGGGACACCCTCTACACACGCTTTGGTATTTGCAGGAGAGACCGCCAACGCCAATGGCCCCAGGGAAGAGCGCTTATAGTTCGATAATTCGGTGAATATACGTCGCTCAGTGTTAGTGATTTCATGATCAAGAACCGAGAATGCTCGGGTAATAAATTGATCTAATGTGCTACTCACACAACACCCCACCCCCACCTTTCTTCCCTTTCCCGACCGTGTGGACATTGGCATATGCAACAAGGATGTTATAAAATGCAATAAATCCAGAAGTCATACGATATAAATGGCAGTTGGCAATAGTGCGCTTTTGAGAATACCTCACGATGGCTGGGTTGGCTGGACGAAAAGTTAGAGGGGTGGCCCAGCCCGAACGGCCACAGACGGACCCGCCCTTGTCCCGGGCTTCTCCCGGGACGCTCCCGCACAGCGGTTGCAGAACCCGTCTAGATAACACGTGTGGTAGCTTGTGGGCAGGGCTGGCAGGCGGACGCGGGACCAGGTGGTTCAGGTCAGGCAGAGACTCCTGGTACTTGGAGTCCCTGCGGCGTTCAGCACAGACTCGCCCTCACCGCAGCAGCGCCGACCAAAGCACGGCAGCAGCAGAAGCCCAAGTCCCCCACAATAGCCCGGCTCCAGAACAACGAAGCGGCACCCGCAAAGCGGGTGCGGCGAGAGGTGGTGGCAGGCAGGTTGGCGGTTACTCCAGTGGCGTCCTCAAAGCATTAGGCAGTACAGTGTCCGCAGTATAGGTGGTGCAGGGGTCTTTTGTGCATATGGTGGCTTGTGGGTGGGGCTGGCAGGCGGGCGCGGGACCAGGTGGTTCAGGTCAGGCAGGGACTCCTGGTACTTGGAGTCCCTGCGGCGTCCAGCACAGACTAGCCCTCACCGCAGCAGCGCTGAACAAAGCACGACAGCAGCAGAAGCCCAAGTCCCCCGCAATAGCCCGGCTCCAGAACAATGAAGCGGCACCCGCGAAGCGGGTGCTGCGAGAGGTGGTGGCAGGCAGGTAGGCGGTTACTCCCGTGGCGTCCTCAAAGCATTAGGCAGTACAGTGTCTGCAGTATAGGTGGTGCAGAGGTGTTTTGTACGTATGGTGGCTTGTGGGCGGGGCTTGCAGACAGGGACTCCTAGTACTTGGAGTCCCTGCGGCGTCCAGCACAGACTCGCCCTCACCGCAGCAGCGCCGACCAAAGCACGGCAGCAGCAGAAGCCCAAGTCACCCGCAATAGCCCTGCTCCAGAACAACGAAGCGGCACCCGCGAAGCGGGTGCGGCGAGAGGTGGTGGCAGGCAGGTAGGCGGTTACTCCCGTGGCGTCCTCAAAGCACTAGGCAGTACAGTGTCCGCAGTATAGGTGGTGCAGGGGTCTTTTGTGCGTATGGTGGCTTGTGGGCGGGGCTGGCAGGCGGGCACGGGACCAGGTGGTTCAGGTCAGGCAGGGACTCCTGGTACTTGGAATCCCTGCGGCATCCAGCACAGACTCGCCCTCACCGCAGCAGCGCCGACCAAAGCACGGCAGCAGCAGAAGCCCAAGTCCCCCACAATAGCCCGGCTCCAGAACAACAAAGCGGCACCCGCAAAGCGGGTGCAGCGAGAGGTGGTAGCAGGCAGGTAGGTGGTTACTCCCGTGGCGTCCTCAAAGCATTAGGCAGTACACTACATAGATAGTGTATGGCCCATGCACCTCTGGCCAACTGTGTCTCCCTCTCTCCTGTCTTTTTGGCCACCTGTCTCCAGGCACAATTCACATTACTGCTGGATAGGCCCTTCACCAGCGTCTGATTCTGTCACAGTCCAAACTACAGGATGAGACCCATCTGTACCGACTTCAACTGTTGACTCTCTCAGACCCCATCAGGGCAAACAAGTGCTGTCCCAGCTCCTTGCTGGCCCACAACGCTTGACTAGTTCATCAAACTAACCTGAGTAACATGGTCCCTTTGTCTCACTGTAACCACCGGCACTTTAGGGACAGGTGCGGATATATCATCAAAGGCACAAAAGACTCTGTGAGAATGGGCAGTGTGCACCCATTTGGGGAGACCTCCACACTTCACAGCTGTTGTGATGACCAAGATGACTTAGTAGGGGCCTTGCGCCACAGAGGTTCCAAGCATGACTTGCGCACGTGCTCCTTCACCATAACCCAGTCGCTGGGACTGAGGTCATGCCACTGCTCCTGTTAAGGCGGGGCTGTAGCCTCTTCAACCTGATGAAACACAGAATACACCACTTCAGCTAGTTCTTTGCAGTAATCTAGAATCATGTTATCTGTAATTTTCACATGCGCATTTGCAGGCACAGCAGGTAGTTTCATGGCACTGCCCATCATTATCTCATAGGCACGCAATCCTGTCCTCCTATCTGGAGTACTGCGTAGGCTTAACAACACAGGAGGCAAAGCATCAGGCCACTTCAAGGAAGTCAAGCCACACACTTTAGCCAACCTGTTTCACAATTCCGGAAGCCTCTGGACAATAACTGCAATGTAGCCTCTGTTCGACTTGAAATGCTGCGCATACCATCCTCAGTACCTCGTTAGTAAAATGAGTTCCTCCATCTGACTCCAGAGAAGCTGAGAACCTGAAACATGGTATTGATGCCCTCAACAACATTTAAGGCAGGCACTGTGAAACAATCATTTCTCCTGGTCATGTAAGTGTCAACCCAACACGAGAAGATGCACACTATCACTAGGACACATCTCAGCCCATTACACAGACGCATCTTAATAAAGTCCAGTTGTATCCTGTTCAAGGAACCTCCTGATCTCCCTATGTGACTCTGTTACTGCCGTTCTCCTGCCCACATTCTGCTGACACACAACACATCTGTTAAGCAACCATTCAGCCATCAACCTGAGCCTAAAATTGAACCGGGTTCGCCTAAACAACCACACCATAGCGTCTCTACCTACATGTGCAGGTCCATGATAATGTCTCAAGATTGGAGGCAATAAAATATCTGGTAACGGGTCTTCCATCTCCTGAAACCCAAATGTCGTCCTCATCTCTTGTGACACAATCTGCTCTAATCCAGCCTTGCTGTTCTGCTTCTGACACTTCCCCCTGCAACCTCTTAACTTCCTCACAAGTATCAACTGTGGTCAACAACAGATTGCAATTTGTCTAATCAGTTCTTTAATTTTGGTACTCCCCATCGATGGTACAAGGATTCAGGGCATAATATCCGGTGGTTTCATCATGTACTTATCGTAACCGTCACATAGTTGGTTTAGTTGCAGTGTGCAGCACACTTCACAACCAAATTCTGGGTAGGTAGCTGTAATGCCTTCAAAGAATTGTGCACACTCCATTGTGGATTTATGACCCTGAATAGGTCATAAAGTCAGACCATAACTGTCTAAAGTCATGAACAACACCAAAGCCATTCTGACCATCAGTGAAGGTGGTTACTCTCAGCTTGTCTGAAGCACAGCATACTCCAGTAAGACTAATAAATTCAACCGCTTGTGCAGAAAACTCTCCTGGAAGCCAGGAGGCTATGACCACACCTGAGAGAGTACAGACTGCATAGGCAGCTCTCAGGTTTTCTTCATGGTCTCGTAAACAGGAGCCATCAACCAACATCACATAATCTGAATCTGGTAGGGGCATATTTTGTATATCAGATCTCGGCTTGTTGTATAGTTCAGTAACATCAAGGAAGTCACGTTCAACTTCACCGTCAACATTATCATTCCCAGACACAGATAAAAGTAGGAATAATGTGATGTTTTCTGCAGCAAGTATGACTTGCTTTTACTTGGTAAGACTGCTATTTGTGAGATACTATGTTCTGGTGTGGGTTAACAGTAACTCCACAGAATAGGGAACAAAAACAGCTAGAGAATGACCCATAACAACGCTCTCACACACTGCTTGATGCTGACACCAGTAGAAGCCATGGCTTTTAGACAGTTGGGCAGCACTGGGTCAAGTGTAGCTGAAAACTATGCAATGGGTCTGCGAGCATTCCCTTGCACCCGAGTTAGCACTGAGAGAGCACAGCCCTCCCTCACACTGCAAAATGAAGCAAAACGTTTATTATAATCAGGCATTCCCAGTGCTAGGGCTTGACAGAGACTTTCTCTCATCTCTGAGAAGGCACGCATGCAGATGTCATCCCATGGCACAGGATCTGACACGACTCTGTATGTCAGCTTCTGTAAAGACTTGGCTACTAGGGAACAGTTGCCACTCACTATCGCCAGTAGCCCACCACTCCCAAGGACATCCTGACTTCTTTCTGGGTAGTTTGCGTATTCATTTTCAGAATCATGGAGATTGTCTCTTGTGACACCTTCTTTGCTCCCTTCTCAATGTGATGTTCTAGGTACAGGACTTCTTTCTGACAGTACTGCAGTTGGATCGGGGACATTTTATGTCCATTCTCAGCCAAGTGGTTCAACAGAGTAATTGTATGTTGTCGCAAGATCTTCTGTGTATTTGAAGCCACCAAAAGGTTGTGAATGTATTGGACCAGCACTGAGTGATAGGGTTTCACCAAAGACTCCAGATTCTTTTTAAAGTAACTGGATGAAGATAGTAAGACTCTCCGTATACCGTTATGGGACTCCTCACCATGCCAAAACACAGCTGCTGAACCGAAAAGCAAAGAGGAACTGACTGTCCTCATGTAACAGTATGGAGAACAAGGCTTGGCATAAATCAGTGACAGAGAACAACTCAGCCACACATGGAATCTGAAATAAAATCACTGCTGGATTTGGAACTACAGGACAACACGGGACAGCAGTGTTGTTGATCTTTTTCAAATCTTGGACAATCCTATACTTGCTATTTGGTTTCTGCAAAGCCATAATGGGTGAGTTACATTGACTCCCCATAATATCCTTCAGAATGCCTTGTTGAATCATAGCATCAATCACAGGAGCAATCTCAGCAATAGTTCCAGGGGTCAGATTCTACTGTGGGATTCTCAGATACTCACTATTAGGTTTCACTGTGATGCGGACCGCCTCAACACCTTTAATGAGACCTTTTTCTTTCCCTGAAAAGTCCCAAACTTCAGTTAACACTGTTTCGCTTAGCTTGGAGGGCAAATCATCTTTTGACGATATCGGGTAAAATCTGATTTCTGACTGACCTGTTTAAAGGCAACATCTTCATCATGTTAGCAATTCCGTGTAGGGTTTTGAAGGGTACAAGAAAAAGTGGCGCCTATGCTGGTAGCGGTTAATGTGGGTAAAGACAATAGCAAATGAAAAATAATATAAACGGTGCAACACGGACAGAGAAGACCCCAAGAACCTCTGTAACAGTTGGCAAGGGCCCAACAAATTGAATACAACACAATTCCAGTTCACACGTTATGGTGAGTTAGTCATATAGGTTTTCTTCCTTTGTAATGTAACGGAACCGTTACATTGGAGGAACCGTTTGACTGCATACGTGTGGTGTCTGCATTCCAGTCTGCCAAATCAACTGCGGATGTACCCGCCCGTTGTTGTTTGTTTATTTTTTACCTTCCTGTGAAGGTAACCTTCACCAATTACCTAGTACATTTACCCGACAACGGCGGGTTGGAAATATCGCCGGCTAACCGAAACAGTTATACGTAAACCGCCCACAGCCCTGAGAGTCACGAGCTAACGGCTCGCTTGCCGAAACACGTGTCGGCTGGTTATGTGTTTTTTTGTCTTGATATCACCCTTCCAGAACAGGAGGGCTTAATACATCCTAAAATATTTGACCTATTTGTGTCCACCTTGTCTCATTACTGCTTTTTGTTCGTTGCACAAAGGAAGAAAACCTATATGACTAACTCCCTATAACGTGTGCACTGAAATTGTGTAAAATCTTCATCATGACTCTGAAACTCAATGCCATTTGGGGTACAGTAAATGGAACAATTCAGCTTGAACAAAAGGTCTCATCCAAGCAGATTTACAGGATTTGAAAAACACACCACAAATCATTGATTCTCCTCGAAAGACCCTATTCTTACAGGTACTGGGTCTGAAACGAGGCTGTGCATTTGTTTATTTGCAACTCCTACAACTTAGATTATTTTTCCCCAAGTAAGGTAGGTTGGGAACCTCTGCTGTTCTCACGGTAGAGTGGATAGCACCAGTATTGATCAAGAATGATAAGGGATGGCCATTCACTTCACAATCCATGAATGGACCACTCTGGTCTACCTCTAAGGTTGCACCAAGCATGTAATCCTTCTCAGGCACCGTAATTGCAACAGGTCTGAGCTGTAATCCTCATCTGTGTGCGTTATAGAGTACTGTTGAGATGTACCCTGATTCACAAAGGTATTGGTGTTTACATTGGGAACCTGATTTGCGTTAAATCTGTGAATGTTTGCATTTAGTTGTAGCAATGGGGCTTGTGGAACCTGCATTACCTGAGCTTGGGGCACGTTGATATTTTGTCCTCTCTGCATCTATACTTGCTGTGTCTGATTCATATTACCTTGAGAGTGCACACATTCAACATTCTGAACCTGATTACCATTAATCATGTTATCAGTATTGAAACAACATTCCCGCTTCTAGTGCCTCAACTTGCCGTGGATGTGGCATGGATTCGACTTTTTTCAAAATCTCCACATCAATCCCTGCACTCAGATCAATTGGAACACCATGACCTCTACTTTCTTGTTGAAACCAGTGATAGAAGTGGGCGGGGACGGAAGGGCACGGCGTGCCCCTACTTCTAAAAAATTGTTCAGTCCGTTCCTCTACTTCTGCTTTCAAAAAAGCGTCCCGGACGGCAAGAATAGTCCAACTTTAAAATGATTTTTTCTTTCCGCTTCCAGGGGCTGCTCGCACTTCTCTGTTGTACTCCAGAGGCTGCAGCAGCCCCCGCCCCCCCTGAGCTCGCGCAGACCGAGGGCAGGCCATTGTCATTCCGATTGAGGCAGATTAGCCCCTTTAGAATGACAATGCGCCCGCCCTCTGCCTTTAACATATCAAGTGCCCCTGAGATCTGAGTTGGTGTTTAGAGAGGAGCTTTCCCCAAGCAGAGTACTGTGGGGAACTTGACACCTTTGTCCATGTTGTACACGGAGGAGCAGTGACCACAGTGACCGGACAGAAGAGGCGACAGGAAAGGAGAGGTAACTAGGGCAGGAGAGGTGTCGGGGCAGGAGAATTGACAGGGCAGGAGAGGTGACGGGGCAGGAGAGGTGACGGGGCAGGAGAGGTGACGGGGCAGGGGAGGTGACGGGGCAGGGGAGGTGACGGGGCAGGAGAGGTGACGGGGCAGGGGAGGTGACGGGGCAGGGGAGGTGACGGGCAGGAGAGGTGACGGGGCAGGAGAGGTGACGGGGCAGGAGAGGTGACGGGGAGGTGACGGGCAGGAGAGGTGACGGGGCAGGAGAGGTGACGGGGCAGGAGAGGTGACGGGGCAGGAGAATTGACAGGGCAAGAGAGGTGACGGGGCAGGGGAGGTGACGGGGCAGGAGAATTGACAGGGCAGGAGAGGTGACGGGGCAGGAGAGGTGACGGGGCAGGGGAGGTGACGGGTACGAGAGGTGACGGGGCAGGAGAGGTGAAGGGGCAGGGGAGGTGACGGGGCAGGGGAGGTGACGTGCAGGAGAGGTGACGGGGCAGGAGAGGTGACGGGGCAGGAGAGGTGACGGGGCAGGAGAGGTGACGGGGCAGGAGAGGTGACGGGGCAGGAGAGGTGACGGGCACGAGAGGTGACGGGGCAGGAGAGGTGACGGGGCAGGGGAGATGACGGGGCAGGAGAGGTGACGGGGCAGGAGAGGTGACGGGGCAGGACCGATGACGGGGCAGGAGCGGTGACGGGGCAGGAGAGGTGACGGGACAGGAGAGGTGACGGGACAGGAGAGGTGACGGGGCAGGGGAGGTGACGGGGCAGGGGAGGTGACGGGGCAGGAGAGGTGACGGGGCAGGAGAGGTGACGGGGCAGGAGAGGTGACGGGGCAGGAGAATTGACAGGGCAAGAGAGGTGACGGGGCAGGGGAGGTGACGGGGCAGAAGAGGTGACGGGGCAGGAGAGGTGACTGGGCAGGGGAGATGACGGGGCAGGAGAGGTGACGGGGCAGGGGAGGTGACGGGGCAGGGGAGGTGACGGGGCAGGGGAGGTGACCGAGCAGGAGAGGTGTCGGGGCAGGAGAATTGACAGGGCAGGAGAGGTGACGGGGCAGGGGAGGTGACGGGTACGAGAGGTGACGGGGCAGGAGAGGTGAAGGGGCAGGGGAGATGAGGGGGCAGGGGAGGTGACGGGGCAGGGGAGGTGACGGGCAGGAGAGGTGACGGGGCAGGAGAGGTGACGGGGCAGGAGAGGTGACGGGGCAGGAGAGGTGACGGGGCAGGAGAGGTGACGGGGCAGGAGAGGTGACGGGGCAGGAGAGGTGACGGGGCAGGAGAGGTGACGGGCACGAGAGGTGACGGGGCAGGGGAGATGACGGGGCAGGAGAGGTGACGGGGCAGGAGCGGTGACGGGGCAGGAGAGGTGACGGGACAGGAGAGGTGACGGGACAGGAGAGGTGACGGGACAGGAGAGGTGACGGGGCAGGGGAGGTGACGGGGCAGGGGAGGTGACGGGGCAGGGGAGGTGACGTGGCATGAGCTAGAGCAGTAACCGGGTGTGAGCGGTGAAAGAACAGGAGCGGTGAAAGGAAAGGGGCAGTGAACAGGACAGGAGCAGTGAACGGGGCAGGAGCAGTGAACGGGGCAGGAGCAGTGAACGAGGCAGGAGCAGTGAACGAGGCAGGAGCAGTGAACGAAGCAGGAGCAGTGAACGAGGCAGGAGCAGTGACGTGGCAGGAGAGGTGACGTGGCAGGAGAGGTGACGGGGCAGGAGAGGTGACGGGGCAGGAGAGGTGACGGGGCAGGAGAGGTGACTGGGCAGAAGAGGTGACGGGGCAGGAGAGGTGACCGGCAGGAGAGGTGACGGGCAGGAGAGGTGATGGGGCAGGAGAGGTGATGGGGCAGGAGAGGTGATGGGGCAGGAGAAGTGATGGGGCAGGAGAAGTGATGGGGCAGGAGAAGTGACGGGGCAGGAGAAGTGACGGGGCAGGAGAAGTGACGGGGCACGAGCTAGAGCAGTAACCGGGCGTGAGCGGTGAAAGGACAGGAGCGGTGAAAGGATAGGAGCGGTGAAAGGACACGAGCGGTGAAAGGACAGAAGCGGTGAAAGGACAGAAGCGGTGAACGGGGCAGGAGCAGGGAACAGGGCAGGAGCGGTGAACAGGGCAGGAGCGGTGAACAGGGCAGGAGCGGTGAACAGGGCAGGAGCGGTGAACAGGGCAGGAGCGGTGAACAGGGCAGGAGAAGGGAACAGGGCAGGAGAAGGGAACAGGTCTGTAGAAGTGACGGGCCAGGAGAAGTGTCGGGCCAGGAGAAGTGACGGTCCAGGAGAAGGGAGGGGCCAGGAGAAGGGAGGGGGCAGGGGAATTGACGAAGCAGGAGTGTTGATCAAACATGAGCAGGAGTACTGACTGGACAGGAGCAGTGAAAGGGCAGGAGCAGGCGTTTCCCAGGGCGACTGGAAGGGTAGGGGGCCAGTTTAGTTTGGGGGGACCGGTTTTGTACAAGTGCAGGAGTTTTAAAAACACTGCAAAGTTCTTTGTATATGCAGCAGGTTTCGGTCAACAATACAAGTGCCAAGATAACTTTGGTGATCAATGTACCTGCTGGAGAGAGATGGGAGCATGTTTTGTCTAGTGGCTGTTTTACTCATCTAAGGTAGTGCAGAGTGGTAATATGCTTGCTCCAAAGAACATGTACCATGCATATCAAAGAGCAATATGTTATGTGCATAGTTCAGTGGGTACTGCTTTGTGTTCACTTCCCGAATGAAAGGACACTTGAATACATATGGCCTAGCAGTTCGGGCTGGACTGTTCACGTTGGGCGCAGGATCAAGACTGATTTGCATATGGCTCGGTCCAAACTGGAATGGCATGGTGAGCACAAAACGATGGGTTTAAGCCCAGATCTCTGAACTGGGGTGAATGTATGACATTGTTCTGCCTTCTGTCCATCAATTGTTCTTTTTGCATTTGTCACCCCGAGTGGGACAGGTATGCTCAGACAATAGTCTTGTGCTCTCCCTGCCACTGGAATCAAGCTATCTTGGCTGATGAGAGCTGAAAGCCCGAAACCGGTCCTAGGATGCTTGATTCCGGTCCAGGGAGGACCTGGCCTGGCAGTTCGGGCTGGACTGTTCTCATTGGGTGCAGTATCAAGACTGATTTGCATATGGCTGGGTCCAAACTGGAATGGCATGGTGAGCAAAGAAACAATGGATTTAGGCCCAGATCTCTGTACTGGGGTGAATGTATGATATTGTTCTGGATTCTGTCCACCAGTTGTTCTTTTTGCTATATTATGATTGAACAGCTATCTGGCTGGCATGAATATGAAGGAGCCTTTGTGGGTTTCCTTGAGTCTAGATTCTCCTGAAGAGCCCCTTTCTCTTCTGAGCCCTGCTTAACACATGTGTACAGGAGATGCCCTGTATTCATGTCCTCAATGTTTGAGACAAAAAATAATCATGGATTTCTGAACAATGAGAGTAAAAGCATTAAGGCTACATGTTGTTCCTGCTTATATTTCACATGCTTTACATAAACCTGTATTCCCTATGCGTGTTTGCTTTTTCCTGAATTAAACCTCAAATAAACATATCTATTCTTTTAATTAAATAATGTTATAAGCTGTAACTGGTCAGTGAAATGCTAAACGTACTAAAAATTGGTATGTTTTGCTATTTCTAGCCACACCCCTGACTCCGCCCACTGATTCAATCTTCGGTTATTCGCGCCCCCTGATTCTCCACCCACAGTTCCCCTACTTTTGTTTTCCCACTTCGACCACTGGTTGAAACCCATAACCACCTTGGATCATGAGAACTCCCTGTTGATACACACTCTGCATGGGATCAGCATTCCCAACATAGTGCTGATTCCTACCTCACTGTGCAGCTTTTATCAGTGCAATCATCAACTTCTCTTTCAATTGCTTATGTTTAATTTCCAGTTTGTCACTGTAGTGTTTGACATATCTCAATATTTCATCAATGGGCTTACTCAGCCAACAAATTAAATGCTGTTGAATCATCAAACTAATCTCGGGTTTTAATCCATGCACAAACCTGTAAACAAAATGTTCCATGTCTTTAGACTCAATCGTCTATGTCCCACAATACTGCTTAAATGCCAGCAACAGTCTCTCATAATAGGCATGTATTGTTTATTTAGACTTTTGGATTGTTCTGTTAATCTTGACCCAATCAGTATCTCTGGGAGATATTTTCGATTTCAGAAAGGTAATCACCTGATGATAATTTTTCATCACCATTAGATACAGAGCTTTTGATATGGGATGTCTCCTAAGTTCCTCCTCAATCCACTCCGCAGCAATTCTGCATTCAACTTACACAAGTCACCCAGAACTACAACTTCAAACAAGGTATTCAAATCTGTCCATTGACCTTTGATATCTTTACAAACTGGTCAACCTGTCTGTACCATTCCACTGGGTTTTCTCTCAATTTCAGAAAATCATTTTTGAATGATGCAAGTTCAGTCCTGCTACAAAGTATGTGGACATAACCTCCACCAGGCACATCTCTCACTGGAAGCATGTGTATATCCTCACCCTCCTCCTCATTTCCAGTCAGAGGCAGCTCTAATCTGACTTTCTTTGGTTCTCTTGTCTTTGCCCACCCACCTTCCCATCTATCCAGCTCACTCCATTTTCAAACATAGGTTGTAAATTTGTTGATCTGTAATTTAATTCCTAATGATCTCCTGTTAGTGAGATCTCGATCATTAAAGCTTAAATGGTAACTTCTCTGTAGGGCTTTAGATGTCTGTAAGTACATTTTTTATCTATGAGCCAATTAAGACAACCTTTCATGAGCTTTTCCAGCCCCTCTAATGATATCTTTACACATGAACAAAAGCTCATCATGGGCGTGGCTACGCACGCGACTGGAATGGACGCCTGCGGGTAGAGCTCCGTGCCGAGCTCCCCTTCCCGGCGTAGTTATCCGCAAACTTGCCCTGCACAACCGACCGAAAATCACAGGCGCGGTGCCTGTGCACCAAGACCCAGCACCCATCCGATTTTGGAGACCATCGGAGACATTGAACCGCACCGCGGTATTCTGGGGAGCCCCAGCCGCACACGTCGCCTCCAGACCCGGCGATCGCCTAGGACACCCCGAGGCCCCGGCGGAAGTGGTGGGCCCAAAGATACGGCCTGCGACAAACGCTTGCGGAACGCGGGAATCCGCAATCACTACACCCGGAACCTGTCCCCTCTCACGGGTGAGCTCTTTGCCCTATGTGCAGCGGGACCTGAGACGGACCCGACAGTCAGGAAATTGGGGAAAGAAACGCAGAGGCCGGAGGCCCGGAACATCCACGAGCGGACACCCGGAGCCGGACCCTGACAGCGAGCAACGCGGAGCCAACACCGCGGAGTGGAGGTGGGTGAGCGGTGGAGACCCGGGTGGGGGACGAGGCCGGAGCCAAAAGCGTGAACCACGCGCTGCCACAGGCAGGCACGGCTGAGGACGCGCTCCCGACCGACGCCAACGTGTGGCGGGGACATGCAGACGCCTACGGCTGGGAGCTGATCAGACAGGGTGGCGAGGACGACACAAAGCGCGCGAAACCCACACCGTCGGCAACAATACGGGGCACGAAGCCCCCCAGGGGACGAGCGGCAGCCCACAAGGTTGGACAGCACTAACACACCACATCTGGAGTGAGGTCTCTGGGGCCACGCAGCGCGCACGGAACCACCGCACACGGGCGCCCGAGGCCGGACCCCTGTCAACATGCAATATGGCGCCCGCGGGGCAGAATAGGCGAAGGTGAGCGGCGGCAACCCGGGTGGTGAGGGAGGCCAAAGCCCAGAGCACGAACCGCAGGCCGGCACCACCGAGTGCGACCGCAGATAGACCACCCGACCGCCGCACGACGAGGCCACGGGAATACCCACGACGGAGGGCCGATCGGGCGGGGCGGCAACGGAGCCACAAGGTGAGCGAAGCCCACATCACAGACAGCGCCACGAGGCAAGACACAACCAGAGGGACTAGTGCCAACCAGCACGGCCAGGCGGCACGTGCGGTTCCCAGTCTGGAGAGACAACCCAGGGACCAAACGGCGCACACGGATTAGAACGAGTGGCTCAATCACGCTGCGCACTACCACTCGCCGACACCGGAGAGGGAGCACGGACCGCTGGCCACCTACTGCCCGCTACCATAGAGTCGCCGGCCCGGCCTCCACTACTCTACAGACGCAGGCCCCCGACCCATCCTATAGTGGCCAAATCGCTGCAGAGCTCGCTGCAGGAGCTGAACACGGGCCAGGGCACTGATGTCTAACGGGACCAGGACACGGACCGGGACCGGAAGCGCAAACCCCAAGGGCAAGATGGACAAATCCGGCAAGGCCACCGATCCGGACCAGACAACGGCCAAACTCGACACAATGCTAGCGGCCATGGAACGGCTGGAGGAGTCCATTCAACTCACCCGTACCTCCCTAGCCACCAAAATCGACAGTGTGGCCATAGACCTCACGCATCTACAGGCGGATCATAAAAAACTGGCGGACCGCACCACGTCCCTAGAAAGTGATGTGAAGGTGCTACAGCCCCAAGTAAGCCAATCGAGTAAGCACATACAGGACCTGCTGAACAGGGTGGAATTCCTTGAAGACAGAGCCGAGGATGCGGAAGGCAGGGCACGAAGAAACAATGTGCGCCTGGTTGGAATTCCGGAGAAATGGGAAGGAAAGAATCCAGAGGAGCACATGGAACGATGGCTGAAAGATATACTGCCGGAGGGGTCACTCTTGCCGCATTTCGTGGTGGAACGTACCCACAGAGTTCCCACCAAGCCTTTGACAACGGGCACCAACCCGAGACCCATGCTACTCCGCATATTGAACTACAGAGACAGAGATTCAATCCTGCGCGAAACACGCAAGCTCCAGGAGGTGCGGATTGAGAACGCGTCGGTGATGTTCTTTCCTGACTATACAGTACAGGTACAGAGACAGAGGCACTCCTTCCTGGCAGTGAAACGACGCCTGAGACAACAGGGTCTACAATATTCTTTGTTGTTCCCAGCGAAACTGAGAGTGGTGGCCGGCGAACGGACACACTTCTTCACTGACCCAAACGAGGTGGAGACATGGCTGGACAGTGGCACGGACACGGTCCCCAGAGTGGCCGCGGACCCCGCTGGTAGACAACACACAGGAGGAAACCGAAGGAGGCGCTGACCTCGCCAGAGAGCGCGGGCAGGCACGAGAGGAGCGACGGGGGCACCCCCCTCGGCAGGCACCACGCAGCTGGAGAAGCAGGATGCCCTCCGCCTAGTGATGGAACTGAGCCGCTCCCCTGCACAGAGCGAGCCGGCAGGTGGCAGTCCACGAGACCTTCCCAGCGACGACGAGGCCATCTATGGGGTGCCGGACTCCCAGGTCTCGGGAGACGGGCCGGATGTCACACCTCAGACAACGGACTACATCAGCTGATTGAGCTGTAGGATGCGACGCCCCGGAGTTGCTCGCTGAAAAGCGCGGTGCCAACCGCGAGGAGGGTGTCGGACTGAGCTACAGTGCAGTGGACGACTACAGAACACACATCACCAGACAGCACACCCGGACCTGGCTGGGGCCTGGGGGATGGGCGCACATCTGACTCCTTTTCAGTGCATACGTGACCTGGAGACAACTCAAAGACTCGTGAGTGATCGGCGTACGAACCCAGGGATGGACTGCCCGGCAGTCGACCAACCAGGACACGTAATGTATGGTGTTTAATACATGTATGAAAGGTCCCCTGTATTGCAAGCACGGTCTGGACTGAAGTATACCTCCCGGGAAGGTGGGGGGCCTACATAGAATGACTTTGCTAACTTTAAAACTATTGCTATAGTGCGTACTGCACAGCAGCCCCCTCAGAGTTAGATTTTGTTGCTCTCCTCGAGAGCATGGACGGGAGCACATTTGGCCTCCGACCTTTTGGTATTCAATATGTTCATCACGTTCAATGGCTAACCGTTCCATTAGCCATGTTTCTTACCCCCCCTTTCATTCTGATGCTGTGGTGTGCTGGATTGGATGCGCTTTTGATGAGTATTGTGAAGACCAATGGCTCGATAGAGACTGTGGAGCTCACGGGGGGGGAGGCGGGGGAGATGGGAATGGGGCACTGCTGAGGAACTGTAATGTCTGCGATTAAAATATGTACATGGAATGTGAGGGGCATGCACACACCATCTAGGCAATATCAGATATATTCATACCTCAAACGCCATCATATACAGATAGCTCTCTTACAAGAGACGCACCTCTGTGAATCGGAAATCAACACCTTACGGCGCAGGTGGCGGGGACAACTATATGCTACACACTACTCATCTTACGCTAGGGGGACACTGGTGTGGGTAAAGCCGGGCACCCCATGGGCAGCACTAGAATGTCATGCAGACCCCAGTGGGAGGTACGTAGTAGTCAAAGGCAGATTAGACGGGAACCCTCTAGTGCTAGCCTCGATATATGCACCCAATACAGGACTGGCAGACTACCTGGCGCAATTGTCGAACACACTGGCACGGCACCCCGTGGGTACTGGGAGGAGACTACAACTGCACTTTAGATCCTGCCCTAGACCGATCCCACCCACCACCACCTAACTCACAGGCATTGAACGCGCACAAGCCCTTCAGGCTTGGTCCGCACAATGGGACTTACAAGACGCGTGGCGCAGCCGCAACCCCAACACCAAGATCTACTCGTACTACTCGGGGGCACACGCCCTGCACGTACGCCTCGACAGATACATGGTCACAAACGAGATTCTACCGTTCGTCAGGGACGCACACTACATGGGCCGCACGCATTCAGACCATAACCCTCACCTTATAGAATTAGCATGGGAGCAGCCGCGGCCGCCGGTGCCCACTTGGAGGCTACAGCCTGACCTTTTGTTAGATGGCCCATTTAGGAGCTCCATAGGCGCGCAAACAATGCAATATATCGAAGAGAACAATGGCACGGCATCCACACCCCAGATAGAATGGGACGCGTTCAAGGTAGTCCTCAGGGGGCAGTGTCTAGGCACACAGGCTCATTGCCGACGACAGATAGAGACTGAACTAAGGCGCCTGGAGACAGACCTGATGCAGGCAGAACACGAGGCAGCTGAGGGCGCAAACACCAGACTACTGGAAACACAGGCGGACCATGACAAACTAGTGGAAAGGTTGAAGCATGTCAATTATGCTGCCCACTCGGCCCGCACACACCGCACCGGCGACAAACCCGGTAAACTGTTAGCCTGGTTAATACAGCGTGAAGACCGTACTTCACCAATAACGGCAATACGTCCAGCTGCCGGGCCAGTGGTGTATACACAGGCGAAAATTCATGAAGCCTTTGCGGCGCATTACAGAGCACTGTATCGGTCGCAACTGCAGAATCCGCAGCCAGATATCGCCACATACCTAGAAGAGGTAACGCGCCCTACCCTGACCGATGACCAGCGGGACGACCTTGGGTCGCCGTTAACGGCAGATGAGGTACGTGACGCCATCTTCGCCCTCTCAAATGGCAAGGCCCCTGGCCCAGATGGGCTGCCGGCCGAATACTACAAGGCCTACTCTGATACCCTAATCTCTGAACTCCTCAGAGTATATTCGACGGCACTAAAGGACTCGTCCTTGCCCAAGTCAATGAATGAGGCAACCCTGGTGTCTCTCCTCAAACCGGGCAGAGATGGCACACTTCTGGGCTCGTACAGGCCTCTGGCACTGTTGAACACGGACTACAAGAACCTAGCGTCCACCCTAGCCCGGAGGCTGGCGACCTTGGTGCCTGCCCTGGTGCATAAAGACCAAAACGGCTTTGTGCCAACGAGGTGCACCTCCCAAAATATAAGACGGCTGTTTCGAGTGCAGGAGTATGCGATACAGAATTGGCCGAGATCGGGCTGCTTAATTTTAGACCTTGAAAAAGCGTTCGATTCAGTAGAATGGCCCTACCTCCTGGCAGTGCGGCGCAAGTTCGATCTGGGCGAAGAGTACATCGAGCTGGTCGGATTACTGTACAGGAGGCCCGAAGTGAGAGTGCGCACGGGCAGGCTATTGTCTGACACCATCAGGGTCGAAAGGGGCACCAGACAGGGCTGCCCGCTGTCCCCACTGCTCTTCTCGCTGGCAGTGGAGCCCCTCGCTGAGATGTTGCGTAGCAGAGGCACACACTGGGGCATCCCGCTAGCAGACGGCACACATATAGCGTCGCTATACGCTGACGATCTGCTCCTGTATATCAGAGACCTTCATCATCTGCCACTGGAATTATCGGACATTTTCCGATCATTCGAGATCATGTCGGGCCTAAAAGTCAACTGGGCCAAATCGGGGGCATACCCATTTGCTCCCAACACCCCAGACCCTGAGCTCAGGATTAGTGGTGAGAGGTTGCCGTGACACCACACCACGTTCAAATACCTGGTACTACATATATATAGGGACCCCCCAGATATCCTAGACGGGAATCTGACACGAGCCATCACCTCCATACGTTCCCAAATCGCCTTTTGGAAGACTCTCCCACTCAATGTGGCGAGCAGAGTGACATTAACGAAAATGATCGTCCTACCCAGACTCCTATACTACTTTGCAAACATTCCAACATACGTCCCGGTCCGCACCTTCAGGGAACTAGAAGCCATGATCAGAGATCTGATCTGGAACAAGGGGAGACCCAGAGTAGCGCTGACAAAATTGTATACGCCCGTCAACGGTGGAGGCTTCGCGGTTCCGAACCTGGAACTTTATTACCTGGCGGCACAACTACAATGGGTGGTGGCTTGGCTATCAGGCAGACATCAGGAAGACACAGCCACAGCTGTGGATACACTATCCACATTACAGATACACTCACTATTCCACCCACTGACGAGCGCGAGGAAACACACTCAAATACATGTAGCGGTAGCCATTAAATGCTACTCTCGGTGCCTATGGCTTACCAGAGCTACTAAGCCGTATGCTCCTGCGCTCCCACTCCTGGGCACCCCCAAGACCACGGCCGTGGTCACAGAGGCAGCTATGGAGCACTGGACACGCTCGGGAGTAGAAACCATGGTGGATTTATACGCCGACGGTGCCCTGATCCCTTTCGTGACACTTGCCGACGACACGGGACTGCCGGCGGGACAGTTCTTACAGCACGCCTCCATAATCAAAGCATTCACACAAAAGTGGGGAGACATCACTGAAGAACCACCCACGCACCAGCTGCTAGAATACCTTCATGTCATGGGGAATGGCACACATGTGGTGCACTGGTTGACCCAAGCGCTGTTAACACACACACAACGCACCTTACAACCACTGCGGGATAAGTGGGCGGCTGACAGAGGGAAAGCCTGGACGGACAAGGAGTGGGCGGTGGTACTGGCGAGCCCCAAAAACATCCCCCGCAACGCACGCTTCAAGCAGATCCAGTTCTACATATTACACAGGGCATATCTCTCCCCGGATAAAATCAACCAATACTTCCCAGGAGCCGCAGCAGGTTGCCCGAGATGCACACTAGAGGGGGCGGACCTCCTACACGTACTGTGGCAATGTCCGCGGATCCAGACGTACTGGCGGTCAGTGTTGCTGATACTCGAGCGGAGCACGGCCATGCCAATTCCTCACACGTGGGAAGCATGCCTATTAGGCCTCTACCATAGGACCAAACAAAACAAAGTCCCCTCCCGTTTTTGGGACCTTGGCCTCATCGCGGCCAAGAGACTAATCACCAAGCACTGGAAACGCACAGACCCGCCCCTGACAGAACACTGGCGCACCTCCCTAGACAACTGGGCAAAGGCGGAAAGCGTTTCCCTCCACAGTGAAGAGACGGCAGGGCTGCGGCAGTTCCCCATCGCGGCACTCTGGGATGGGATGTTAAACTCCTTCCACAGGGAATGCCAGATACAGGGAGCCCCCACGAGCGATACTTCCCCAGGTAGAGCACCCGAGGACGGACATGCACCACCAGGCACTGCTAATAGTGGTCCCGCTGATGTCAATCCCACCTGACCGACGGGGCGGGATCAACCCCCCACCCCCGAGCCAGTAGAGCGACCACATGTAGGCCGAGATATCATCTCTGAGCCCCCACTTGAATCGACATGTATCCACCGCAACACGCAACGCACACTTCCAAGTTTAGTAACCCCCCCCTTTTTTTTAGGTCTCGCTAGACGTAAGCAAAAGCAAAGCTTTTGCTTGCTGTCTATGCGAGACAACTATAGTAGTTACTTTTCGGGGAATGAGGACAGCAAAGTGCCACGCGCATTTGCAGGCCGGAGATTCGACCTCGTGAGCGCGCACGTCGTCACTCACGCATGCGCACAAAGAAAGCCATACACACTGCATATACACACACGCACCCCCCCCTTAATCAGACACACAGCGCACACAGACAGACAGACGCACGCACAAACACACTGAAACAGACACACGCACATACACCCCACCCCCACTCACCCCTCCTCTCACTCAACACACTCACCTGTTTTTATTTATTTATTTATGCATTTTTATATAGCGCGGACTTTACCCGAAGGTGTCAGAGCGCTTCACAAAAGGAACAGAAATGGAACATAAAGAGAAACATTACAAAAGCGTACGTTACGTTACATAAAGTAAAAGTGACATTTGTGATCAAACAATATACATGAGGTATTAAAAATTGTGAGCAACCAAAAATACATGAGGTAGTAAAGGTAATAATGACAATTGTGAGCAAACTGAATACATGAGGTAGTAAAAATTGTGAGCAACCAAAAATACATGAGGTAGTAAAGGTAATAGTAACAATTGTGAGCACACAGAATACATGAGGTAGTGAGAATTGTGAGCAGCCAAAAATACATGAGGTAGTAAAAAGTGCACAGGAAGAAAAAAGTGACAAGTGTGCAGTTACAAGAGAGAACAAAGTATCATTTGAGGTGTAATACTGCAAAAGGTGCTAGACACTCAGGCACACGAACAAGCGTTATGTAGGCAAGGTGGCACTTGAGCAAGTATCAAAGATAAAAACATGTGCGAGGTAGCAAACCGTGTGTTACAAGGGCAAAGTGGTGTGTGCAAGTTACACAAGAGCACCGAACACAGGTTCATGGAAAATACTCCAAAGAGGCAGACACTCCAACCCCAGGAATACCCTGGGAAGGCACTTCCATGGGCATGGAAAATATCAGTAGTGGGGAGTCGTCCTCCAAATACCAAGAGGACGTGAATCACTTTTGGAGGTGTCTCTGGAGGAGGAGAACTTTGAGGTCCCTTTTGAAGGCCTGAGAGGAGGTGGTGGTCCGGAGCTGAGGCGGAAAGGAGTTCCAGATTCTCACTGCGTTGCCTGAAAAGGATTGGGCCATTGTTCTCTCCTTCTTGAACGTGGGAGGTTCAAGTAGAAGATTCTCCGCATTGCGTGATGGTCTCGAGCCTCCAGAGAGTTTCAGTTTATTCGCCAGGTAGCGAGGAGAGGAGGAGTGCAAGGCTTTGTGGGTGATACAAGCGGTCTTGTAGATAGCTCTAGCCTCGAAGGGGAGCCAGCGAAGGGTGGATAACATCGGTGTGATATGATCGCTTCTTTTGGCCCCATAAATGAAGCGAGCTGCTGAATGGAAAACAGACTTTAGTGGGGACAGGTGAGATTTGGGGAGGCCAGTAAGAAGAGAATTGCAGTAGTCTAATCTGGAGAGGACCAGCGATTGCACCAGGGTTATAAGGTCTTGTTCCGGGAAGAAGCGTCTGATTCCCCAAAGAAGGCGCAGTTGGTAACGAGCAGATTTTGCAATAGAATTGATGTGGGGGGTTAGATTGAGTTTTTGGTCTAGAATAACTCCAAGGGATTTTGCGCTGTCGACAATGATGGGTTTAGTGTTGAGTAGATTCAGCTGATCCATCCATGATTGAACTGGGGGGGGAGAGAGTGAGGAGGAGAAGAGGAGGAATTCAGTTTTGGAAGGATTCAGAATCAGTTGATGAGTTGACATCCAGTTTTGGATGGAGTCCAGAGTAGAGCTTAGGAAGGAGAGATCATGGGTGGAGGCAACCTTGAGGTAGAGTTGAGTGTCGTCTGCATAGAGATGGTAGTGAATCCCGGATTTGCTTAGGAGGTTTCCCAGTGGTTCTAAGTAGAGATTGAACAATGTGGGTGCAAGTATAGAGCCTTGAGGAACACCCTGACCTACCGCCACAGGAGAAGAAAGACTGTTCGCAATTTTGATCATTTGGGATCTGTCAGAGAGGAAGGATGCAAACCATTTAAGCACAGTGCCCTCCATGCCCATTCTCTGTTGAAGGATATTGAGGAGGGTGTTGTGATTGACAGTGTCAAAGGCTGCAGAAAGGTCCAGGAGAATTAGAAGACAGGACCCCCCCGCATCGAGTATCCTCAGCGCGTCATCAACCACTTGCAGTAGGGCTGTTTCAGTGCTGCAGTTTTGCATGAAGCCAGACTGACACTTGTCAAGAAGATCATTGTCCTTGATATAACGAGAGAGTTGTTTTGCTACACATCTTTCTGTGACCTTCGCAAGGAAGGGAATGTTAGTGATGGGGCGGAAGTTGTTGAGGTCCTTCGCATCAGCAGTAGGCTTTTTAAGCAGAGGGGTGACCTGCCCAGTTTTGAAGGGGACAGGAAGGGAGCCTTGCCAGAGAGATAGGTTGATCAGAGTGGCCCAATAGGAAAGGGAATGGGTATAGAAGTCCAAGGCAATGGCACTGGGGATAGGGTCAAGAGAATGGTTGGAGGGCTTTGTTTCTCGTATGCACTTGAGAAGGGCATCTTCAGATATGGGATCAAAGCTCTGCCAGATGGCTAAGGATTTGCGCTCCTCTGGAGGTGTAGGATGCGCGACCTGGTCCACAAGTGATTTCACTTTTTCATCGAAGAAAATAGCGAAATCCGCTGCTCTCTTAGTAGGATCCTCCACCTCGGAAGAAGGGGGAGAGCAGCTCGGAGACTTGACGAGCTCGAATAGTTTTTTAGGTCTATTTTTGGCGGAGTCAAGGAGGGTTTTGAAGTGCGCCGCTTTCTCAAGGAAGATATGCTTGTGGTACCTGGATCTTGCTGTGCGAAGCATGGCAAAATTGTCTGTGGAGGGCCCTTGCCTCCATTGCTTCTCCAAGAATCTTAGCTGCTTCCTTTCCTCATAAAGGGATTTGTTGAACCAAGGTGCTGAGGGAGTGGGCCTTATCCTTTTGCTTTTGAGTGGAGCGACGTTATTAATTTCAGCTGCAAGAACTGTGAGGCATTGGGAGGTGAGATCGTCAACAGCTATATTTGGGTCTAGCCTAGGCAGTGATAGCAAGGCTGATTCACAGAGGGGACCGACATCAATATTTTTGGCATCACGGAACCAGGAGATGGCCCTCTTGGGTTGGCCGAGAGTTATAGAGTGTGAAAGTTGAAGAGAGAATGGGATGAGGTGGTGGTCAGACCAATCTACATGGAATGGGGAAGAGGTAGAAAGCATGCCTGCTTTAGAAATAACAAGGTCCAGGATTGCACCCTTAGAGTGGGTTGGTTCAATGCAGTGTTGGATAAGATCGTTAGTGGAAAGGAAGGTGGCCAGAGAGTTCGCAGAGGAGTCTTGCGATACGCCCCAGTGGAGATTAAAGTCACCCACGAAGGTCTGATTGTCACTTTGTGTATATTGGTCGCTGATGAAGTCAGTGAGATCCTCTATAAACGAGGGGCCACTACGAGGCGGGCGGTAAATGATATGGAATCTGAGTGATGGACGGTGTTTCAATTGAAGCTCAAGAGAAATGCATTCAAAGGTGAGGGAGGAACTGCTTGGAGAAGCCTTAAGTTGGAGGGCGTTTCTAAAGATGACTGCCACACCTCTCCCCGTGTTGTCAGTTCTGTCATTCCTAAGTATGGAGTAACCTGTGGGTACTAGGAGATCAAAAATAGAGTGAGAGGTATCATTGAACCAGGTCTCAGTGAGGAAGAGCATGTCAAGTTTGTGAAGGGTGATGGTATCGGAGATTTCAAGTTTGTGTTTTACTGCAGATCTGCAATTGTGAAGCATACAGCGCAGCTCTGTCAAGACTGTTTTGGTGACGGGGGCACTTGGGCTCTGAATGGTGATTGGGATATTGTACTTATGTGGGGGTGCTCGGGAAGGTTTAGGTGGATGCTTTGTTCTGACAGAGGTGATGGTCGGAATAGTGTAGATAGTGGGGTTGCTAGGGTATGTCTGTTGCAGGAGGGTGGCGTTCAAGGGCTTGTGTGAATTCAAGACGTTTGCGGACGAGAGGTTGGACTTGGCTGTATTGGGGTGAAGGGGCAAGGTGCATCTCATGGGAGGTTGAGAGGGAGTAGAGGTGCATGAATGGGTGGAGATCTTCGAGCATAAAAGTGAAATGGCAGCTGTCAGCTGGGAGATGGAGGTGATCAGAGAGCCTAGCGTATTTTCCAGTGAGAATGAGGCAGAGCACGGAAGGTAGGGTGGCTCAATTGAGACATGGGGCGGTGGTATTGGTGGTGGAAGGCAGGAAGAGGTGGGGGGACAGGAGGTGAGTTGGGGAGAGGTGGGGGGACAGGAGGTGAGTTGGGGAGAGGTGGGGGGACAGGAGGTAAGTTGGGGTATGGGGTTCACAGGTGGAGTAAGTGCATTGGGCGTTAAAGGAGAGTTGTCATTGTTGGTGTCGCAAGAGGGAGAGGAGTTCAGGACAAGTTTAGAGGGAGAAAGGTGCGGAACACTGCGGTAGGGGAGTAGGAGGGGGGAGGCCTGAGTAGCGTTCTGGGTATGTAAGAGGTTAGGGAGGAAGCGAGGTGCAGTAGTTGTGGAGGTCCTGACAGTTAGGATGGGTGGCAATGAGGGAACGGTCATCTGGCAGAGTGAGGGGGATTGAAAGAGAGGGAAGTTGTGGAAGGGAAATAGTCCTGCTGTGCCCGAGGGAGGGAGAAGGGAGGGGTTACTGGGAGAGGAAAGGGGGTAGTTCAGCAGTACTGGAGGAATAGGAGGGCGGGGAGAGAAGCAGTGGGAATGTGGCGAAAACGGGATGAAAGGCGAGGGGATGAAGGGGTGGAGAGGAGGGATGGAAGGAGGGATAAGGGAAGCATAGGGAAAATTAATCGGGGGAGAGGGTTGGAGGGGAGGTGAACTAAGAAGGGGGGTGATAGGGAGAAGTATAGGGGAGGAAAAGAGATTTGAGTATTGCGATAGTGCGGATGGTACGAGGAGCGTACTAGCTAATGGTAGGGCTGAAGTAATGTGGGAGGGGACATACTGTGAGGGGGGAGGAATAGGAGATGAGGTAAGTTGGGGCGGAGAGGGAGGAGGACCGACCTGTGCTACTCGAGAGTGCAGCCAGTTCGAGTGGGGTGGGGTCGGCGGGGAGAAAGGGAGAAATGGGTGGAGCTGGACGGAGAGACAGGGGGAAACCCGATTGCAGAGGAGGGGAGTAAGGAGGGGAAGAGGTGGTCAAAGAGCGAGAGGCAGGTGTCTTTGCCTTGGATCATGACAGTACCGTTGTTATAGAGTGAGATGGTGAGGTAGCCATTGAAGCACTCAGAGGGGGAGATTTTTTGTTGTTTCCCATATGGGATAGAGGAGGAGGAGGTGACGTTGAGGGAATTGTAAAAACTGTTGGACCAAGAGAGGGTGTCGCGAGTGAAGAAAATGAGATCGTTTTTGAGCCTCCCAAGACAACCATTGTAAAATTGATCAACGAAAAGGGAGTCCGGGAAACGTTCAATAGTGTTATGCTTCAGTCGTTTTATTGTAGCTTTAGATTGATTGGGAGGAAAAATGATTTTGTAGCAATTGGCTCCAGTCTTAACTCGGGAGGTGGCCATGTTGTGTGGATGAGGCGAGGAGGGGTGGGGGAGGGATGAGAGGGGTGTTATTGGGAAAGCGGTGGTGAGGAGAAATAAGAGGGCAAAACGGGGGCGCATAATCCAGGCGTTTATGGTGAGAAAACCGAATTAATGTACAGTCAGGGAAGTGCGGTGGGAAATTGTTGGGCCCTTCATCTAGGAGTATGAGGTGCCACCTGACACTAGACAAAAGTTACAGGGGACATAATTGCAGATAGTAGGGACCCAATACAGAGCAGATACAGACAAAGTAGAACAGAATCAAAATGTCCACCCAGAGATCGTTAGAGTACACTGAACTTAGTCCCAGCCTGCTACTAGAACCAAAATCAGTACCAGCCGCCATGTAAGCCCAAGTTCACACCAGACTACTATATGACCTGAAGCTCCTATGAGACACTAACGTTGGGGCAAAGAGCATAAGGTGGATCACACGTTGATTAACAATGTCTAGAAAATGCACAGCAACCTCGTCATCTTCAGACCACCTCTGATGCCGCAGGAGTCATAACTCAATTTGAACTGATCAAACGGAGAAAGTTACTTAATAGGTGCAGCAGGCACTACTAGATGTGCACCTGTGAAAAGGTCTAAACAATGCAGCAGGTATTGTTTGCTGTGCATCTAATGTGCGCACTACTTGCTGCGTAGCTGTAAAGAAAGGGCCTAAGCGAAGCAGCTGGCACTACTTGCTGCGCAACTGTAGCATGCCTAAACGTTGCAGCTGGCACTACTTGCTGCGCAACTGTAAAAAGAGCCTGAGCGATGCCGCTGGCACTGCTTGCTGCGTAACTGTAAAATGCCGAAACGGTAAAGCTGGCACTACTTGCAGCGCAGCTGTAGAAAAAGGCCTAAACGATGCAGCTGGCACTACTTGCTGCGCAGCTGTAAGAGGCCTAAACGGTGCAGCTGGCACTACTTGCTGCGCAGCTGTAAAAGGCCTAAACGGTGTAGCTGGCACTAATTGCTGCGCAGCTGTACAAGTGCTAAAAATAAGAACCACACAGATGAAGAGCTAAGTGGATGGCGATTATGATGGAAGAATGCATTCTGTTCTGGCGGGGCTCGGCGGCGGATCTGCATCTCGGGCGGCGGTAGCGCTTTGCGGGGCTCTCTCACCACATGAGAGCCCCGCCTTCCCCATGCGCCCGGCCGCTCTTCACCTGGTCCCCCATCTCGGGACCGGGACTCAATGCGGAGCCTTGGTGGCTCCTCGGGCAGCTCTCTCTGTGTCTCGCCGCGATGGGGCGGGACTTCCGGTTGGGGCCGCGCTGGGATTGGCCGGCTTCCCAACCGCTTCCGGGTCGTCGCGGGCAGCGCGACGGCCCGGCTGGGACTTCTTTATTTTTAATAACGAAAGTGTGCTCTCGAATGCGTCTTCTTGCCATGAAGATGCTTGTTTTTTGTTGTTGCCACAAATCCGTATATTTCAGCGCTGTACATGAATATGCAAAGCGTCAGCGGCTGGGGCACGTGCTTTGCTATGCACAGAACTCAACCCATTGTTCCCTCCCACTTGATGTTTACACACCCCTCTTCGGTACAGTGCTATGAAGCCCTGCCGGATTTATTCTCAGCTCTATAAAATAAATAAATGTATAACCCTGTCCATCCGTTGAAACCAAAGTCCCTCCCGGGCTGTCGTAGAACAAAAAAGCACACGCCAACACCAGCCCTGCAGACTCTTTCTAACCTGAGCCGGGGCTGCTCCCCCATCACCCCCATGGCTGCCACCGTAGAGGTCTAGCCTCTTCCATGGAGTCCCTGCGCATTCTTCGCGATCCGTTCCCTGTTGCTGGGAAATGAATGTGTTAAACACAGGCAGGCCGGCTCGGACAGCGCCCTCCTCTGTCTCCCGGGGCCTAATTACAGCCCTTTTCGGGGCGACTTTGCCAGCTCCGTATCTCTCTGGAGGTAAAACCCGTCGGGTGAGAACGAAAACAGGCTGCAGGCTGTTGGTGTGGAAACGGGTGCGGGGAACGGGTCCGCCCTGTGGCCTGCTCCTGATGGGAGGCAGGGGAGGTCTGGGCCACGCACCGCACAGTGCGCCCTTCAAGGCTGAAGCTCAGCCAGGCCCCGCTCGAGATCAAGGCTCGCCCCCGGAGGAGGCAGGATGTTTCTAACGGTGAAGTTTGGAGGTGAGTTGGGGAGGGTGGGTGAAACTGGGGAAGGGCAATGAATCTCCCTCGACAGCGCTTCTGAAACCGTGGCAAGAATGGTACCATCCTCTGTGCTGCAAGCGGCCCAGTGCAGCACACCTCGCACTTCCTATTCAGCATGCGCATCTAAGATAGACCTGGCGGTAATGCATCGGTTGCAGGGACCTGTGTGCAATCTGAGGTTACAGATTCGAATGCATCCACTGTCGAGTCAACCTCTCATCATACAGCAGCTGATAAAAAGACGCCACTTTTAATTGAGTGATAACACCATCTAGTTACAGCGTTGTGTGGGTACTCGCAGCGCTGTATGTGTGTCTGAACATGCCAGCCTCGGTGTGCTGGCCGCCCGAGTGTACCTGCATATGTGGTCCGTGCTCCGATGCGCAGTGCGCCTGCCCAGTGCTGCAACGAGACGTCTGCTGGTACAGGCACATCCATGTACCTGCTTGCTTTATGACTGTAAGTTACACGCAAGTCACTTGCGACACGCACCCGCAGGAGCAGAGGAGCCCCACATGGAATCATCTCAGCCCCTCGAGTGCATGCAGGCAGTCTACACTATACACAGACTTCAGGCACTCTCACAGACTCACGCACAGCAGAATTCACAACATACCTCAAAGCGGGGGTTCCAGTCTCGGCAAGGACGCTCCACATCCGGTGACTCTCGGCAAATCACTTAATCATCCTCTGCCTAACAATATAAATGTATCCGTCTGTAAAGCAACTGGTGTCGACCTTGGGCAGAGTTTGCGCAATATATAAAACTAACAAGAAAAAAAACAGAACTCAACAAAGTGGGGGATGCCGAAGGTGACGGAAAACAGGGCATTTGGTAGCGAATTTTAAATTACTTTCCTATGCATGCGGCTGTAAGCAGCAGGAATGAACAAAATATGTCAGCATAAAATAAATTTAAGCTAGTTTCCCGTATATGACTAGGCATATATTATTTTAAAAGTAGGTGCTCTGCTAAAATAACCAAGACATCAACTTCTGTTGATTCACACATGTATGTAGTAGGTCTTACATTGCGTCATAGATACTTTCAACAGGCATGAACTAATCAAAGGTTTTAGCCTTATTCTGTTAGGCTTGATAGCACAGTTCTCGGCAAAACCTATTGTTAATAATGCTTTAAAATATGCAAACAGTCTTCTTTGGCGCCACCTTGAGGAGTATTTCTCGCTCACCCCCATCCTCCCAGCATTGACTGCCTAAACAGCATTTGTGCATGCAACACATGCAAACTTCATTTGTCTGTGTTTACATGCGGCAGCGCGTTAAAGCCAGAACTTGTTGTTTTGCCAATGTTTGTTATAATTCCCATATGCCTGTTCTGCCTGAATTTTAGGTAGGTTTGGAGCACGTGGACTTGCAGGTTTCCTAAGAGGTGAATGTGGCACTTTTTCAGCAGATAGCGTCAGAACCAGCTGTTGTTGCTCTGCCCAGTGCTCAAAGTCAGAAGCAGAGCTGCTATACACAGCACCAATCACTGCTTCCCCTATGCACTAAAGGAAGCAGACCATTTATCTACCAGGCTGAGCTCGGCTTCTTAAGGGGAGATACTGGCACCTCACCTCAGGGTTACTGTAGTTGTGTTAGCGCGTCTCTGTATCTCTACAATCATTTCAAAAGGAGGGCTGCCTGCCACTCCCGACGGATAGGGAAGTCTCAGCACTTTCCGACAAGGCAGCTATAACTTTTACTGAGACAATGAGTGAGTGATGTAATTGGGTGCGAACCAACCACATTCTGGTTCTAACAGATGTTTCTTGAGCCGAAAGCGGGTCTCAGGCTGGTCCCAGTGCCGGGCTTTCAGTGGGCTGGGTCCCTCTGGATCTCAGACTCTGTAGTAATTAAAAAGGGACAGTGAAACGATTCCATTCGGGCCCTATATTCATGCCCCTAACCTTTCTAGCAAAGGCACTGATCAATTTCCTAACAGTTATTGCAAAAATCATTAAGAAAATCCATGGCAGCGATTTAGTTTGTTACATTTCGCACTGTTAACACTCGGAATGCAAGGTTAAATAAGCTTTTTCCAGGGTGTTGTCTTTCTGTATTTCTTTTCGTAAGGCATGTTACTCTTCTATAGTGTATACTTTGAACTGAGTCGCCTCCAGGGCCCTATTACACATAGGGCACACTTACCATGTTAGTGCCACAGCGCCTCTTAAACAAGCATTTACAATGCAATAGGTCTTGCATTATTAAAGTTTGAACTTTTGGCATTGTAAATGACAATGCCTTTTATTCATTTGCATCGGTGCGTAAACAAGCACTTTGTACTTATAGTCCATGCTTATGAGAAGCAAGGCAGGCAGTCTCTTTTACTGCCAGCCTTGCTCATTGTAAGCAAGGACTGTACGTTTAAAGTGAGTGTTTATACACCGACTGCAGGTTTTAAAAACATATGAATAAAAGGCATTGTCATTTACAATGCCAATAGCTCAAACTTTAATAATGCGAGACCTATTGCATTGTAAATGCTTGTTCTTTCTATTATTACTTTTCCTTTACTTAATGCTAATGAGGCTGCCATGATTGAGCTATCATTCCGCCATTGTATTCAATGTGATGTAACAGTGTACTATGTGACTTGCTCTGAGACCAACGTAAACATCCTTGAGATGCAAGATACTGTATAATGTGCAATCCATGTTTTATTTAATCCTGTGAAACTAATAAAGGATATATTCAAACAAAAAAAAAAGAACAAAAGCTCATCATCTTGGTAAGCATTCAATTGGGACATTTCAAGACCTCCAAGTATCGTTTAATCTAATTCTAGTTTCAATTTGGCCACTTCTATCATCTTTTCTCTCTCTGGGACTTGAGCATTTCTTCCACTTAGTCCGGGATTCCTACTACCAGTTGGGGTGTCTATACCTTTGACCCAATCATTGAGCTTGGGCAGAACGACCAGGTTGTTCTACCAGAGTATTAAGAATTTAAAGAATTATCTCTTCACTAAAATAACCATGATTTGCATTAGGTGGTGAGTTCAAAGGAGACATGTCAGAACTTGGCGTACATAGAGGCAATTCCATCCCGGGCGTACTGGTATTAATGCTTGGAAGCACATTTGTGTTGCAACACGTAGGGTATTCCCGTGTGTTGGAACCAAAAGAGTCTGAAGAACAATTGGTCTCATCGTTGAGCTCACAGGATTGCTACCCGAGGTCCTCATCCCAGTAGGAACAGCCAGAGTATGTGTAGTATTTCCTACCACTCCAGGTTTATACAAAGGAATTACAGTTCCAATTGTAACAGGAACAGTCAGCGTATCTGGGGAATTTAAAGCAGTTGAATTTAGAGGGTCTGTCATCCCTAAACCCTCTCCCATTGAGTTTGAACTTGCATCTACATCTAAATTCTCACAGTGTGTTCATTACTCTCTCCTTCATTTTGGATCTCACTGTATGGGGGTGGACAGTTTAATAATATTTTTTCAGCTATGTTATCTGTATCCTCTGCTTCTTTTTTCTTTTTCTCATCCTTTCGTTTACCTTTCCCCTTTCCCTCACTTGTTATTGCAGGGGATAATCTAGCTCCGTCGATCAGATCAGTTCTCCATGCACCCAATTTAGCATCCGTACAAGTGCGTATGGCTTACTTGGCCCTTACTTGAAATCTCTCTCTCTCTCTGCCTAAGGTGGGCTGTATGTTCAAAGGCATTAAGTGCTTCATATTGTGTAGGTCTAGGAGGCTGTTTCATGTTATACAACATCCTCCTTAAATGTTCAATGATTCTGAAATTAAATGGGCCATAATGAGGAAACATCAAGGGACCATCTTTCTGAGTGACCTAATGCCATGGTTCAAGCCAAATATACGTATGAAGACCCAAGCCTATTGCCATGTGATGACCTGGCGTACCTTCGAGTGGTGTCTCTTACCCCTTTCTAATGGATACAGTCACATCCCCTCTCATTAGGCTTTGTAATGCTTTAAATAATTTCAATTTTGATCATAATATGCAAACCACCAACTGACCAATAACAGGCTGGCACACTGTGTTGTCAATCTTGCTCCTTGCAGCAGCTCAACCTCCTTAACAATTCTCCACCAAAGCATTCACTCAGCAATTAACACACAAGACACATACAAACAATTTCAACAACTAACTTTGTCTGCTCTTCTAAAGAATTGAAAGTAATCAATCACACAAGAAATGAACCAGACACCCACTTCAAATGAAACCTCGACCAGTGGTATTTCACCTGGATTGATATAGTTCCTCCCTGTGCACTGAGATTCACTATACCAACCACATCTCACAATCACACAAGATAATGTCCCGATCTCAATAACACTGTCGACAAACATCGCACGTCAAGCACTGCAACACAGCAAACAACTACACACAGTGTCTTCTATACTGATAGCTGTTTATCCTGAGATCTTAGGTCACATCGGACCAGATAACCACTATAACCTCTCTGCATGAAACGCCACATTCACACAACTGAAAACATCTCTGCAGAACATGTCGCAATCACTGTAAAATACTGCAAGCTAAACATAAGCAATTGCAATGCGCAACCCTATTAATACTCACACCTCTGCTGCTACAACTCGTTTTGGAACCACTGGAACTCTATCATTCCTTTGAACGAACCATGTTCTTCAGGGACTTTGGACTGGGTTTGGGCAATTTCTGAATGGGACACCCTATATCCCTCACTTCAGTTATGAACCAAGCTATCAAGTTGATGCAGCGCTTGACCAACCCTCTTACCATTGGTGATCCGATGAACCTTTTATTCACCAACTGACTGGCAAAGGGAATTAGCATTAAATCAATCAATTTAACAGTGTAACAAATTTGGCTAGACAACAAGGACCAGGAATTAGAGACAATACTTAAGAAGGTTTTTTACAGTTAGCAGTCAGGTTAGGATAAACAAATCATTGTACCATGCTGTAAAGATACAGAACAACAACTGGAAAACCCAACCTTCTGAAGACGTTCAGGCATACCACAATACAGCAGACAAGAAATCTAGTCACTGCAATACAAAAGATCAATAACAGAATTTGGTGCTCAGAGAAGAGTTGTTGAATCTCTTTTCTATGTATGAGGAAAGTCTAAAATTATCCACGTAAGATCAGAACCAAGTAGGACGGTTTAAAACCCTAAAAGTATCTAAAAAATCAGGGAAATTCAGAAAAATAGGAAAAGTGCAGGAAGGTGTCAGCCTTTCAGAAGCTCGGTCAAGAGGCTTCTTGCATCAGTGAAGTGAGTGTTTAGCCTAAACCACACTCCGTAAAGAACAAAAAGGAATAAACATAGAGGACTAAACCTCTCAAAGTGCAAAAGAAAAATGGCTTAACCTTAGATAGGGTGAACACTAATTATTCTAACCAAAATCTCCAAAGTAGCACCCCTCCATTCACATCATCAGGATCTCCATTGTCCTTTCTATTTTCACGTTGTAAGCTGAAACATCAACATTTTTCCCCAGGCCAGACATGGGAACGGTATTGTCCTTTGTCACATGTGAGCCTTTGCAACATTAATAAATGGACACTTTCAGTTGACGTTCTTGCTCTCCATGTTCCTTGTCTAGGTCTTCTCAGGCTCACTCTCTCTCTCTGTCACTAGTACAGAGTTGTATCTACTCTCAAACCAACACCCTATGTGAATTGCACATGCAAGCCGAAAATGGAAAACAGCATTTCATGCCGAATGAAATACTGGCCTAGTTAGGACAGCTTAAAGTATTAAATAAATAGTGCACATTTAATATGTGTGCACATTCGAACACAAATGAATAAAACTGTCAGTACATCGGATTCACATTAAGGTTTCATAAAGGTAAAATAACATTGAGTACAGATGTATAAGTGTGATTAGGAACTACATTATAGATGCAAAGTCGAAAAATTAGTGCACACGATACATAAATCATTTTTGTTACTAAAGTAAATACATTTAGATAGTGTTTGCATGTTTTATTTAATCACCTCATCAGTAAATGTAATTTAATGAATTAATTATAAATTACAACCGATTCTGTCAGGTGACACAATTCTTTCAGGAATTGTGATCAAGGTTATTTAATAAGCATTGATATGAGAGTCAAAAAAGTATCCCTTTTAGGCATAGTACGAGAGCTTCTACTGGAAATACACCATCGAACCCTCGCAACAAAATAATTCTTATAGACCACAAAACACGACACAGAAAGCAATTTCTCAATTAAATATATTATTCAGCTGTCCATACCATACATAATACAAACAGCACATTAAATTATACTAACATATATCATGTGTAAAATCAAAGCTTCCCAGTGTTTACAAGCACAAAAATGAAACCATGAAAAACACATATTGTCAAATGTCCAAACAATTGAAGTTCAGGATATCCTCGTATTTTTTTCTTTTTGTAGGATAGCTGACACAGGACATATGATATTCACGTTGGCGTTCACACCCTATGATAACGTGTTATTGGCTATGCATTGTAGCTGGTCTTCCCCAGGACCTAAATAAACCAAAAGGACAGCCTCCAACAGAAGTCCAGGAACACAGCGCTTGTGTCCTGTAGGTTATCATCAAAGTCATTTCCATGTGACCATGGCCCCCAGTCGGCGTACACTTGGTGTAGATGGTTAAGTATCACCCACCATGAAGGGGGACGCGAAGCAAGCTGGTAGCTGCTAAAATGACAGGAAAACCAAGAATCCTATTAAAGGGTTTTGTGAACCTAAAGAAGAGGACTATTAGGTGATACTTGCCCCATCTACACCAAGTGTACCCCCGCTAGGGGCTACGGTGGCATGGAATATACTTTGATGATTACCTGCAGGACACAAGCTTTGTGTTTCTGGATATGTCTACTGGAGGCTGTCTTTTTGTTGTTTTGTTTAGCCCTGAGGAAGACCCGCTATGATGCATAGCCAATAACACGTTAATAAAGGGTTGAAACGTCGACTTGACTATCATATGTCTCATGTCAGCTATCCTACAAATACAAATAGGAAAAAAACAAGGATATCCTGAACTTCGATTGCTTGGACATTTGTCTATATGCGTTTTTCATGTTTCATGTTTGTGGTTTTGAACCCTGGGAACCTTTGATTTTTCATGTGATATATGTTAGTATAATTTTTTTTTCTCTTTAAATTAAATAGCAGCACATGTTGTTAATACAATACAGATATTATAGGCAACATTTCACCAATTATCGGTCCTGAGATATGAACAGACCTTTACATTGTTCATGGTTCATTCCTGTTGCTTGATTGCGATATTGAAAGGGTAAATTATTCAAAACCCTGTTAGTGTTGGGCCCTGAGAGGGTGGGGTGCATAACCCTCCCCTATAGGTATTCCATCCTCCCCACACCTGTTCCCATTTCTCGGGACATTCCCTGCTTACATAGATTGCCTTCTCGGCTACCATGGCCCAATCCATATCATTGCACCATTCTGTGTGGGTTGGTGCAGCCTGCACTCCCCATTGTTTCGGGACATTACGCTTTGCGATCATCATACTTAGCGTCGCCCAGTCCTGATTTTTGCGATTGAGGTCTGTCGCCTCCCAGATGTTGAGAAGGCACCTTTGGGTTCAGGTGGTACAGGGGTTCCGCATACCTGTGTGAACGTGTGCATAATTGTCAAGTAATTCCTGATCTCGGGACAGTCTTGTATGATATGGTAGAATGTGTCTACCTCCCCCACTGACGCAAACAGAGCGAGGAATCAGTTCTTCATTTTAGTATAATTTAATGTACTGTATGTATTCTGTGTGTTATGGACAGCTGAATAATACAATTGAGAAATTGCTTTATGATTCGTGTTTTGTCGGCTATAAGGATTCCTTTGTGCAGAGGGTTCACTGGATGTACTTCCAATAGAAGCTTTCGTACTCTGCCTAAAGGGGATACTTTTTTGACCCTCAATATCAATGCTAAATGAATAGTATTGTTCGCAGTTCTTGAAAGAATTGCGTCACCTGACAGAATCGCTTGTAGTTTATAATTGTATACCCAGGGTCTGAGGGACATAGAGCAACCCCATTATACTTAATGATTTAATGAATTAAGGCACACCGTATATATATATGAATTTCTCCTCCTACCATGAATGCATTTTAATAGTGATGTCAAGTGCAACAGTTTAAATTAATATCGTTAGGCCACAGAGAAAACAGGTGCTAAGTGCACTATTATATTGCGTATTTATGTCTTGGAAGGTGGAGCCAAAATTATGTTGCTCCAACCGCTTATGCCTCCATGCTTGGGGAACAGTAACAACAATAGCTTTAGATCTGCCTTCTGAAGTAGTGAGTGTCATCTTGGCAGCCAGATGGCTCTCGACTAAAATAATCTGTGTGGGACGCTGGAAGAAATTTATTGTCTGCTGGTCTTCTGGAAACTTGAAGCTTTACAGGCACATGTGTCTTTCTCATTTGTTTATGCTTAGCCCTGCAAGGCCTTGCTGTGGTGACAGTAAAAGATTATTTATCTGCTCTTTTAGCCTTTTTTTCATTTACCCGATCAGCGTCTTTATTCAAATCACCTGTTGTGATGAGTTCTCTAAAACTGCTGACCTATTTGTCCCACTAACATTTTGTGATGCCTCAGTGGAACCTCAATCTGCTCCTCACTCTTCTCCTAAGTCCTCCGTTTGAGTCAGTGCACAATTGTCCTTTCAGATTGTTCACCTTGAAGACTGCATTCCCCATAGCAGTAACTTTAGTTTGTCTTGGAAGTGATCTACAAACGCTATACAAGGACTGTACGCCGTCTTCTTTCCCTACAAACTAGAGCATAGGGCTAAAGCAGCATTCCTCATGAAAGTAGTATGCCTTTCCATATAAGACAGTCTCTTACCCTGCCACCTTTCTATGCCCCGCCTCAACCATCTATGGAGGAAGAGAAACTTCATCAGCTAGACCCAAAGGGAGCTCTGATTTTTTACATTGACTGTACCAAGGGCCATCAGGTGGACGATCAGCTCTTTGTGGGGTTCTCTCTGGCAAAAAAAAGGAAAAGGTGTGCAAAAGCGAACTATCTTAAGATGGATTGTTCTTTGCATCAAAATCTGCAGTGGACTTGCCAAGAAAGAGCCTCCTGACAGAGCAAAGGCTGCTACTACTGCACTAGCATAGCAGCAGTTGTGTGGGTGTCAATTCCCATATTTAAGACCATTACTGCTTGGATAGCCAGGTCTGGCGAGAGGGACATTTCTGGGTCAGAGCCATTTCGCAGACCCACCACCAAGGGAGGTACTGCTTTTGTATCTATTCACAATCTATTTACAAGGTGAGGAATCTGTGGTTAGATATATCCATCAGATTACTCACCTTCAGTAACACTGTTTCTGGTGGATACTCTATCTAACCCCAGATTCCTTACCAACCCACCATACTCCCCATTCTGTGGAAAGGACTCTTCTAGTCAGGACTAATATGATTCTATGTTATAGATCTGCATACTGTCATAATTGGATTACTAGTCTTTGCCGTCCCACGGCACAGACAGGTATCAGAAAGAAACTGATACCGGCACACAGAGGTGGCGACTCTGTAGAGTCCCTGGTGTCACATTTGGAGTGGGGCAGATTGCATGTGAAGCTACAGGATGCCACCTGCCAAAGTGTGAGGGAATTGCTGAAGAAAATTCGCTGGATCCAGTATGGTAATTGGGGGTATTCAGAAGGTGAGAAATCTGAGGGTCTGATTTACAAGCCCCTTGCGCCACTTTTGCGTCACTTTTAACATGGGAAAAGTGACGCAAAACTGGCGCAAGGGGCTTGTAAATCTGCTCCTGAGTATGTACCAAAAAGAGTGTTAAAGAAGGTAAGTAATGTATTTTTTGTTATTATTCTCTCAAATTAATATTTAATGATATCCTTTTTTTGTATGATTCTGTGGCAATTATTACTGTTCTGTATTTAAATTAACTGTAGTATTTGCTTCAGAATATTTTTTTAATAATATTGATGAGGGGTGTGACTTCCTTGGCCAACCATATTAATCGATGAAAATACTTTGTTAGAAATGGGATCTCTAGTTGGCAGTGGTTTGCACCCTGTCCAACTAGAGCCCTTAGTCTAGCCAGGGTAAGGGAGTTACACAGCTAAGCTAACCCCTGCTCACCCCCTTGGTAGATTGGCACCAGCAAGCAGGCTTATTTCAGAGGTAATGTGTAAAGTATTTTTACGCACACACACACGCACAGACGCACACACACACACACACACACACACACAACACTACAAAAGGTGTCCACACCAGTTTAGAAAATAAAAAAATATTTATCTGAATAAAACAAGACCATAACTCCACAAATACAGCATACACAAGTCTAAATATAACTTTTAAAAGATTTAGTACCTAGAATCAATTCATGCGGTCGTTTTAGCACATAGAACCTTAAATCTGTTAAAAATCAAAGATAAGACCAGGTGCAGGCGAGGTGAGACGCCAGAAAGCAAAGTGATGCATTGGTTCCATACTATGCATGGGAGGTGATGCGTCTGTTCCTTGTTGGCAGGGGAGGTGATGAGTTGGTTCCTTACTACTAGGCAGAAGAGGTGATGCGCTGGTTTCCAGACACGCAGCCTTGGTTCCTTACTGCGGTGTTGTGTCGATGAAGAATTGGCACCCAGAGGTGATGCATCAAAAATCCAGACGTGCTGTGTCGATTCCACAGCTGCGAATTATGTTCTGCATCGGAGCAGGGGTTGGTGACACGGTGCCCGAAAATCACGCTGCTGCGAATTTCTTTTTTTATGCTTTGCGATGGCAAACTAGAGCCTGCTGTGAATGCCGTGGTTAATGGGTCAAGTGGGAACCACTCTTCAGGGCAGGCAGCAGTGATGCGTCAATAAAACAGCCACTGGGAGTCAAAGCAGATTCATTTTCTCCTCAAGATCACCAGGTTGTCCTTCCAAGGGCTCAGGAACTGGATTTGGCATCACTTAGCAAGTTAGGACTCCAGTCTTTGATGGCCCTGAGACTTCTTAACAGGAGACAATCTCAATTCAAGCCCCTGGAGTACTTTGGAAGCAGGATACAGAAAGCAGATTCGGGTCCTTTCACTCCCAGGACAGAAGCAGCAAGCAGCAGGTCAGCACAACAAATCAACAGGCAGAATGACAGTCCCTCCTACAGCATTTAACTCTTCTTCCTGGCAAAATGTCCTCAGTCCAGAAATGTTTTGATTTTGGGGTGTCAGAGGTCTAATACCAATACCCGTTTCAGCATTTGAAGAAAGCAAACTTCAAGGAAAGTATTTGTAGTGCTCAAGACCCTACCTTCCCCTGATCTTGCTCCAGACACACTACAGGGGTTTGAAACATATTTGTGTGAGGACAGGCACATCCCTATTCAGGTGTCAGTGACAACTCCTCCCACCACTCTAGCTTAGGAAAGCCAATCAGCCTGGTGATGGGCCATCAAGGTATGCAGGGTACATCTCAGCTCCCTTTGTCTGACCGCCTAGAATGAATACCTAAGAGCCCAACTGTCAGCCAATCCAGACATGTATTCTACAGACAGAGGCAGAAAATGGTTAAGCAAGAAAATGCCAACTTTCTAACACCGACCACAGCATGTAAGGTAGAGTGTTTATCACCATGGGTTTGGGAAAGGTAGCCTTTTAATTAGGACTTGGGCTGGTAACAGGGAGGAAGGGAAGGGTTTATGGTCTGGTAGAGGCAAGGACTTTGTGCAAGAACAAGGATATGTTGTTTGCATTTATTAATTAATTTAATGGCGATGTTCGTTTTGGAAGCACTAGTTTCAGGCATTTTTTAATCAGAGGGAGACTGGGGAAAGTGTTGATGGGCATGTTTTTGATAAATAGGGTGGGCGGCAATGATTGAAACGTGATGGTAAAGGGATAAGTACAGAAGGGATTAATTGCATTATATTTCAAACAGTAGGTTTAGATGTCATTTTCTGTCTTTTTCAGTTACCCCTGACGAAGGTCCAAAGAGAGGCCGAAATGCATTGGGTGGAATTTTGTGCGGTTCTGGAGTATAAACTATATACCTCCACATGCTTAAGTTGAAGCCCGGATGGGCACGTTTAAGGCATTTGAAAATGACAGAACATGTTGGATGAATTATGGACAAAACACTGGAGTACTAATTGTTTAAGCTTGGTGAATGATAAACTGGCTATACGACAGGGGAAAATCCCTTACTTCGCAGTGCGACGGGGTGGCGCATAATGCACGAGCCTTTCAGAACACATATTAAGTATCCGTGACTGGGATAGTTCACGGTACCCGCTACGCACGCATCTTTCAAAACCAAATAACATTGAAAATTATATATAAGAAAATCACATATAAGGAAAGGAGTGCATCTTGCTATACTTGCAACTTGTTAACTTTCTAAAAGGGGCATTTTCAAACAAACATTTCAAAAACCAACTTCACCAAAAGATGTATTTTTAAATTGTGAGTTGAGGACCCCAAACTCCAAATCTCAATCTGCTCCCAATGGGAAATTACACTTAAAAGAGAGTTCAAGGCAATCTCTATGTTACCCTATGGGAGAGATAGGCCGTGCAATAGTGAAACAAATGAATTAGCAGTATTTTACTATTAGTACATGTAAAACACAAAACACAGCAGTACATGTCCTACCTTTAAAATATACTGCATCCTGCTGATGGGGCTGCCTTGGGCCTGCCTTACGGGTGATTTGCATGTAGGAAAAGGGGAGGTTTGGGGCTGGCAAGTGGGTGCACTTGCCAGGCCGAAATAGCAATTTAAATCCACAGTCACAGACACTGTAGTGGCAGGTCTGAGACATGTTTGCAAGGCTACTCATGTGGGTGGCATAATTAGTGCTGTAGACCCACTGGTAGTATTTGATTTACAGGCCCTGGACACCCCTGGTGCACTGTACTAGGGTCGTACTGGTAAATCGAATATGCCAACCACAGAGAAATCAATTACCATCATGTTTTAAACAGAAAGCACTTGCACTTAACACTGATTAGCAGGGTGAAAGTGCCAAGAGTCCTAACACCAGCAAAAACTAAATTCAGCATAGGATAAAAAAAAGGAGGTCAGAAGCTGAAGACAGCGGAAACTACGCCAAGAGCTGACAGGTCTAACACGTATATCCCCCAGCTGAAAGTGAGAAGATCTAACCAACCTCATGGAAGTTCTCCTCATTAAGAACCTGGACAGACTATCAGCGTTGGTGTGTTCTGTTCCAGGGCAGGGTTCCACCATCAGGATTGTTACTTACCCAGTAAGCATCTGTTTTGGCCTGTAGTGCTGTAGATTCACATGCTTTGCATAAGTCTGTCATCTAGAGTTGGGCTTGGATGATTCCAAGTTTGTTTTTCAAAATAATTATTTTCGAGTCATGAGGCAATGTGGCTCCTCCCTTTGGTAACAACACCCATGGGCGTCAATTCCATCTTTAGATTGTATTGTATCAAATGGGTGAGAATAGAGTTGGAAATAGTGTAGAATATGTGATGACAATGAACATGTAAATAATATAAATAAATGTAAACTGCCAACCACACAGATATCTGGGGACAAGGGAGGATGCATGTGAATCTATAGCACTACATGAAAAGAACAGATGCTTACTGGGTAAGTAACATAATCCGTTCAAGGCATGTGTGGCTGTAAATGCACATGCTTTGCATAGACTGTAAAGCAGTCCCTCTCCCAAAGCAGTGGCTATCTTGTGGGGGTTGGAGTTGTTTGAAATAGAATACGTAATGCATCTTGTGCAACATTAAACTGTTGTCGTGCTGCTACATCCACACAATAATGTTTAGTAAAAGTATGTGGTGTAGACCAAGTTGCTGCCTTACATATTTCAAAAAATTGAATGTTCCCTAAAAATGCCATAGAAGCCCCAACTTTTCTAGTAGAGTAGGCTTTAGGGATACTAGCAGCTGTCATTTAGCTTTAGTATAACATGTTTGGTTGCGTTTAACTATCCATCTAGCAATTCCATTTTTTGAATTCCACCTTCCAATGTCTAGAGGGTAAAAAAGGAACAAGCTTTGTCTTTCTGAAACTTTTAGTTTTGTCAATATAATATATTAAAGCTCTTTTAACATCCAAAGTATGAAGGCTCTTTCTGCCACAGAGTCTGAGTTTGGAAAACACACGGGCACTTTAATAGCTTCGTTCATAAGAAAAGGAGAGACAACTTTAGGAATAAATTTTGGTTTAGTCCTCAATACTACTTTATTTTTGGGCAATTGTCAGAAAAGTTCTTCTAATGAGAATGCCTGGGGTTCACCAACTCGTCTAAGTGAAGTGATTGCTATTAAAAAGGCAACTTTTCAAGATAAAAATTGAAGTTGACATGCTTTAGTGACTGGTACTTTAAATAAAGATGTATGTTGTCTATATTGTAGAAAAGTAGCAATTTTAGCTAAATGTAGTTGTATAGAAGTATATACAAGACCTGATGATTGCAAATGTAAAAGATAACAAATTATAGTTTGTACTTGTACATCAAATGGATTACAATTTTGGGTTTGACAATAAATAACAAACCTTTTCCATTTGGCCGCGTAACATTGTCTAGTTGCTGGTATATGTGCCTCCTTAAGAAAATCCATACAATTTTGTGGAAGATTAAGATACCCAAACTCTATGACTTCAGGAGCCACATTGCAAGGTTCATCTCGTTGGGATTGGGATGTCTTACTTCCCCATGGTTCCGTGTGAGAAGTTTCCAAGTGGAGGGGAAGCTTCTCGTGTGGCACCTGAGAAAGTTCCAGTAGGGTGGTAAACCTTGGTTGACGAGCCCATGTGGGTGCCACGAGTATTAGTGTGAGTGAAGTTTGCACAACTTCCTGACCACAAATGGAAGTAGGGGGAGAGAGGGAAAAGGGTATGCAAATATCCCTGACCAATTGATCCATAGGGCATTGCCCTTGGACATATGGTGTGGGAATCTGGCTGTGAAGTTTTGGCATTTTGTATTTACTGAGGTTGCGAATAGGTCTATTTGAGGAAACCCCCATCTGCAAAAGTATGTGAGTAGGACTCTCGGCTGAAGTTCCCACTTGTGGACTTATTGCTGTGTCCTGCTGAGGAGGCTGCAACTTGATTGCTTGTTCCAGGGACATGCTCCGCTAAGAGACAGATGTTGTGATGTAGAGCTAAAGGCCATATCGTCTGTGATAGGTGTGAAAACTGAAGGAAGAGTGAGTCCCCTCTGTTTTTGTAAATAATACATTGTTGTCAAATTATCTGTCCGAACTAGGGCAAACTGGTTCTTCAGGTGATTTAGGAATGCTTTCAATGCTAGATGAACACCTTAAAGCTCGAGGGAGTTGATATGGAGACTCTGGTGTTGTATATCCCATGTCCCCTGTATAGTTACATGTTTCAGATGGGCTCCCCAACCTGTTAGAGAGGTATCAACGGTAAGATTGACTTGGAGAACAGGGTCTAGAAACGCCTGACCCTTGGATACATTTTTTAGGTTCCACCAATGTACAGAGTGAGGAGTGCGGTTGTCTATCAACACTAGATCTTGAAGGTGACCCTATGAGTGATTCCATTGACATGAGAGGCATTCTTGCAGTAGTCCCATATGCAATCTGGCATTTGGAACTATGGCTAGACATGATGCCATCATGCCCAGTAGTCTTAGCACTAGTTTGACTTGAATGTGTATTCCTATCTGAAGTCTTGCGCTAAGGACAGAGGGCCTCATTTATGAAAAGTGACGCATTGCTGCGAGAAAATAGTGATGCGTCACTTTTCATTGCGCCCTCCTTGCGACACCAAGGATGCGTCATATTTACAGTATGACGCATCATGTCGCAAGGAGTTACAGATAAGTCAGTATTTCTGACGTATCTGTAGGCGCAAAAATGACGCATTGCTGGAGTGTGTCACAAAAGTGACGCAACTCCAGCAATGGGTCCTTACACATGGGCAAGTCCCATGTTAAATGTGCCTGCGTCAGTCTTACGCCTGCCTCATGGCAGGTGTAAGATATTGACGCATTTGTGTCCTAGAAGTGGCACAGTGAAATCTTACAGATTTCACTGCGTCACTTCTACGACCCTTTCTTGCATTGGTACGGCCCCCCTGCATACATTATACCTGGCGCTGGTATAATGTAGCGCGGGGTTTACAAAGTGACACATTTACCTAGATGTGTCACTTTGTAAATATGGTGTCACAAGGAAAACATTTTACGCCGCTGGTGTGTCACAAAAAGTGATGCACCAGCGGCGCAAAAGTGATGCAAGGGCTCATAAATAAGCCCCAGAATATTTTGAATTCTGACTGAATTTGGAGTTGCTATTGCTAGTTGTGTGTTGAGATTGGCCCATAGATATGGACTGTATTTGTGCAGGTTGCAAATGGGATTTTTACAGATTGACTAATTCCTAAATTCTGTAGAATAGATAGGGTCTGATGAGTATACTGACTGCATACTTCTAGACGGTTTGCTTTAAGAAGCCAATGGGCTAGGTAATGAAAGACATGAATGTTTTCCATTCTTAGATGTGCTGCTACCACTGATAGACATTTTGTGAATACCCTTGGAGCTGTTGTGCCTCTGAAAGGAAGGACTTTGAACTGATAAGGTTTGCCTTGAAACAGAAACCGTAAGTACTTGGGATGTGCTGGGTGAATGGGTATATGAAAGTAGGCCTCCTTGAGGTCTAATGTGGCCATGAAATCTCCCTGCTGAAGTAACGGTGTAACCTCTTGAAGGCTGACCCTGTGAAAGTGTTCTGACAGAATGTATTGGTTCAATAATCTGAGGTCTAAAATAGGTCTGAGTGAGCCGCCCTTATTGAGAATAAGAAAGTATAGGGAATAAACTCCTGTTCCCTGTTGTTGCAGTGGAACTAGATCTACTGCACCTTTTTATAAAATAGATGCTATCTCTTGATTTAACAGAAATTCGTGCTGAACTGAGAGGTTGTGTTTAGGAGTAGGAATGCTTGGAGGAGTGGTGGTGAGTTCCAGACAATAACCATGTTGGATAATATCCAACACCCATTGATCTGTGGTCATGTTATTCCATTGTGGCAGAAAGAAGTGCAAACGTCTCCCTAAAGGTGTTAAATGCTCTGGGCGGAACCTGATCGAAGTAATTGTTTAGAATTGTTATTGGCTGTGTATGTTGAATTTCCACGACCACAGCCTTTGAAATTGTTTCTTCTATAGGGTCCTCTGTAAAACCCCTTTGATGGTGAGGATTAGGTTTTTCCATGTATGAGGATGCTACTGTGTCAGTAGTGGCAGACATAGGATCTTGTCTAAACGATGGGTGATGAAAGGAACCACATAATGTTGTAACTTGAGGTGCCCCCATTGACTTTGCCACCTCTGTATCCTTTATGATCTTTTCAAGGACTGTGTCAACTTGGAGCCCAAAAAGGTGTTCTTTATCAAATGGTAAATTGGATAGCTTGCTGAACCTCTGGTTTAAATTCAGATACCCTAAGCCAAGCATGTTTGCAAAGTAAAATACTGGTGTTGATAGTCCTAGCCACAGTATCTGATGCGTGAAGCGCACATTTATTAGTTATTAGAAATCAGTTTGCCTTCAGCAACTGATTCTTGTCCTCGTTTCCTCGCCCAGTTGAAATGAGCTAGAAGAGCCTGACTATTTGCTAATTCCATTGGTGTACGGATTGTGCTGCAACTCTTCACCGGAAGATTCAATTCATTTTGACTCCTTGTCTGGAGGAGGAGCGTCACCTGTAGTCTGGGAATTAGCTCTTTTTCTAACAGTTGCCACCACTAAAGAGTCTGGTGTTAGTTGATCTTTAATGTATATTGGGTCTGAAGTAGCTGCGTCATACTTTTTATCTATCCTCAGTGTGATAATGTGAGCTTTAAGTGGGTCTTTAAATATTTCATTAGCATGACATAAACCCCTTTTAACGTAGGCAAGGATTGTGTTCCTCTTTGAGCACAAGTAAGGGTCTCAAAGAGAAAGTCATCCTTCAATGGGATCGTTGTGTAATGGGACCTGATGAAAGGCTGCTGCCATAGCAATTACATCTTGAAATGCTGAGGCATCATTTGGTGGTGAAGGCCTTGATGGGTATAAGTCAGGATCAGTATTATCATGTGGTTCAACATCATAATCATGTTATGTTATGTTATGTTAAGGTGAGCTTATAGAGCGCTCTGTCACCGTGGGTTTCCTGGCGCTGATCTGGTGCTGAGGGTGGACAGGGGGGGTTAGCCAGATTGTGGGAAAAGCCATGTTTTCAGAGATCTACGGAATTGGAAGAGCGAATTGGAGGATTTAAGTGAGGGTGGGAGAGAATTCCAGAATTTAGGGGCCAGATATGCGAATCTCCGACCTCCGATTCTGCAGAGTTTGAAAGAGGGGACAACCAGGAGGCGGAGGTGAGAGGATCTGAGGTTGCGTGAGGGACAATAAGGACTGATAAGGGATTTCAGGAATGCGGGGCAGGGACCAGTTAGAGATTTGAAGGCAAGGCAGCCGATCTTAAAGGCTATCCTCGAAATGACAGGAAGCCAATGCAAGTTGGTAAGAAGAGGCTTAGCGGATTGCCATTTCGGTATCCCGAAGGCCAATCTCGCCGCTTGGTTCTGGACGATCTGCAGCCTAGAGAGAAGGGCCTTGGGCAGACCGTGATAAAGAGAATTCGAGAAATCCAAGCGGGAGAGGACAAGAGCCATGATAACTTGAATCAGAACTTCGGGAGTCAGGAGATAGGCCACCTTCCTGATCCTGCGCAGCTGGTACATGCAGGAGGAGACCACCGCCCCTATCTGGGGCTTAAGGGATAGCTCGGAGTCAATAATGACCCCGAGACTCTTCACCGAGGCCACAGGAGTGGCCGGAGGGCCTAGCTCTACCGGCCAAAAGTGCGGGCCCCAGTGGATAGAGCTCTTACCAGGAAGGAGGAGCTCTGTCTTCCCGGGATTCAGTTGGAGTTGATTCTGGCTCATCCACTGGAGAGTGTGGGACATAACCGCCTGAAAATTAATGATAGCAGAAGGAGAATTGAGAGGAAAGATGAGTTGCAGGTCGTCAGCGTAGTTAAAGACGGTGACGTCCCACTGCCTCAGAGAAAAAAGAAGAGGTCGAAGATAGAGGTTAAAGAGAAGGGGGGATAAAGAGGAGCCCTGGGGAACCCCGCAATGTGATCGTTCCTTAGGTGCCCTGAAGGTGCCCAGACTAACTGTCTGAGACCTCCCGGTCAGGAAGGATTCAACCCATGCCAACGCCAGGCCCTGGATGCCGGCCTGCGCGACACGATGGAGGAGGATGTCATGGTCCACCGTGTCGAAAGCGGCCGACAGATCTAAGAGAACCAGGGCCTGGGGGGTACCCCTGTCAGCGCCGCCTCTCAGAGCATCCAACACGGCCAAGATCACTGCCTCCGTGGAGTGGCCGGGTCTGAAGCCAGCCTGGTTGGCTTCAAGAAAGTTGGAGCTCTCGATGAACTGTGAGAGGCAAGCGGTGACGTGGGCTTCCAGAATTTTAGAGAAATAGGGCAGGAGAGATATAGGCCGGTAGTTCGCCAAAACTGCGGGGTCCGCTCCTGGCTTCTTCAGTAGAGGCACCAAAACGGCCTCCTTGAAGGAGCTGGGCACCGTGCCAGAGGAAAGAGAAGAATTCAGCAGAGGGAGAATACAATCAGGTAAAGTAAGGCAGATGTCCCGTAGTATAGATGGTGGACAGCAGTCGTCAGGTGAGCCAGACTTAATACGAGCGGCCAGTCTGACCAGAGAGTCTGGATCAAGAGAAGGGAAATGTGTGAAAGAGAGTGCATTGTGAGGGGGACAGACAGTATCAGTGCCGGGACAGGTGACTGGAATAGTATCCTTAATCATAACATTTTTTTCTAGGAAGAACGTACTGAGAGCATTACATGATTCCTGAGTAGGAGCCTGGTTCGGGAGCGTCCTAGAGTCAGAGGTAAATTCATCGAGGACTTTAAAAATCTCCTTCGACTTACAAGGGGCTGACAAAATTCTCTTGGAGACATATGCTGTTTTGGCCGCAATGATGGCTTTTTTATATTTATTGCGAGCGGCCACGTAAGTGTCTCTGCCTGTGGTGCAGTAGTCTCTCCTCCACTTACGCTCCAATTGGCGTAGCTCCAGATGTTGGGTTTTTAATTGGGAGTCAAACCACTTATGGGAGTGGCTATGCCGGGAGCGGGGAAAGTTGGTTAGAGGGGCAAAAATATCGCTAGCTGACGTAAGCCAGTGAGAGATGTTACCGTCTAGCTCGTTGATGCAGATGTCGTTGGAGAGGGAGGGGTGGGTGTCTGACAGATGGCAGAGCAAGTTATGAGAATCAGCAGCCCTCCACTTGCGGGCGGCACCGCCCTCTAGTGGCGGGCCCCTGATATGACCATCGACAGAGATTACAGTCTCAATGAGAGAATGGTCAGACCACACACAGGGAGTGATCAACGGGCAAGAGGACTTAACCCCGTGAGTCCAAATGTGGTCGAGGATGTGGCCTCCGATGTGGGTGGGGGACTTGACAAGTTGTGTGAGATTTAAACAGGAGATGGCTTCAAATAGCTCAGTGGCGTGAGGCCCGGCATCCTTATGTTGGAACCAATAGTTAAAATCGCCAAAAATGGCGACACGAGAGGAGGATGTAGTAAGATTGGCAAGCTGCTCAGTAAAGGAAGAGGGGAATAAAGGCATGGGGTGGGGGGGGGCGGTAGAGTATTATAACAGTGACTGCACCCACCTCAGTTCCCAGGCTGAGAACCAAGTTATCAACTTCAGGAAGAATCATGGATGAGGTGGCTATAATTTTTAAGTCCTTGCGTATTACCGCTGCCACCCCGCCACCAGGACGGCCCCCGGGGCGATTAGCATTCAACAGATAGTAGTCTGGAGGTAATGCCGCCAGGATATCAGGGAGGGAGTCGTCAGTGAGCCATGTTTCCGATAGCAAGAGAATATCAGGGCTCTCAGCCATGAGTAAGAGAAAGATGTCAGATATCATCCCAAGAGTGGTTGCTGATGATCTACTCAATTATCATCTGTGTCTTTAATATGTGAACGGGCATGATGTGGAGAGCTGTCTTCCTCCTGTGACTGAGGTGAACAATTAGGAGGTGGAGTTACAGGTTGTGGTGAGTAACAAGTTGTGGTGGAGATATATACATTTGGTTGTGTATGTCCGGTGTCCAGGGCTTCTTGAAAGGACAAAGGCTTCTTGGAAACCTGAGTTTTTGCTGGCTGTACAATGATTTTCATTGTGCCACGCGCTATCTGTAATATCTTTTGTGTTGAGTTATTCTGCCATTGCATCAAGAATTGGTTGTGGAGGGGATTTCGATCTAACATGAAAAGTTTTCCGCCTGAAAGTAAAACATTTCGGTGCCGAAATGGCTTTCGGTTTTGAGGGCTGACCACTGGGTTCTGGAGGTGGAGGGTCCTGCTGAAAGCCGTTCTTTTGATGCTGAGCCTAAAGGCGTGGGTTATGAAGATGATTTTCGGTGCGCGCCCTTGCTTTTATGCAGTGGCGACTCTTGAGCTGGTTTTTCGGTAGAAAGTAATTTTTTATATTTTGGATCATAGAAGGATTCTATCATTTCAGAGTCCTCCTCCTGTTCAGATTCAGAACTGGAATTGTGGATGGATATGGATCCTTCTTGGGCTGCAAATGCCTCATGCAGACCGAAGATATCTGTTGTGTCATCTGTGTTTCTGCTCTGCATCTCAAGACAGGAAGCACGTCGGTCGCAAAGAGTTTTCTTCGACCTGAATGATTTACACGCTTCACAAGTATCTTCTTTATGCTTGGACAAGAGTCATAGGTTACAGACTGAATGGAGATCTGTATGGGTATGTTTGGAGGGGCACTGTGGACATAAACAGAATGGCAGCTCATTTTCTTCGTGAGCTGCCCGAGTGGAAACAATGGAGTCGGGCGTGGCCCGTAGGCCGAGAGGTTATCTTTCAATCCTGACCTGTCGAATATATTCGAGATGTAGTATAAACTACCTGATAGAAACAATACCTTTGAATGTAGGTAACTAGCTAACGCAACGGAAGCAGAAATGCTGATTTTGAATCGGAGTGAGAGGGATTACATGTGGCGTGGCTGATTCTTGGAAGCCAGCTCTATCAAGGGGGCAACAATGGTGCCACACCCCTTGACAATCACCTGTAGTACTCGGTGAGACCTAAGAAGGCTCTCACCTCTGTCTGGGTCTTGGGGGGTGCACAAGCCAAAATGGTGTCAATCTTGAGTTGTAGGGGTGCCACCTGGCAGCTTCCTACCTTGTGTCCCAAGTGCACCTCAGACCCCTGACCTATCTGGCACTTGCTGGCCTTGATAGTGAGGCCTGCGCTATGGAGGGCCTTCAACACCTACTCAAGATGGCACAAATGGTCCTCCCAACTGGAGCTGAAGACTACAATGTTATCCAGGTAGGCAGCACTGATGTTTTCCAACCCTGCCAGGAACTAATTGACCAACGTCTGAAATGTGACAGGGGTATTCTTCAACCCAAAAGGCATTACCCAGAACTGGTAGTGCCCTTCTGACCTCTCTTGTGTCCGCTCGGTCAAGGCAATCTGCCAGTACCCAGTTGTTAGATCAAATGTACTGAGGAACTTGGTAGCTCCTAGCCGATCAATGAGTTCATCCGCTTGGGGGATGGGCTGCACGTCCATCTTCGTGATGGAATTGAGCCCATGGTAGTCAACACAGGCCTACAGTTCAGGTGTGAAACCTGGCGTGGCAGCCTTGGGGACCAAAAGCACTGGGCTGGACCAAGGACTGTTGAAAGGCTCAATCACTCCTAACTCCAGAATCTTAGAGACTTCCTCTTTGATGCTGTTCCTCACTCTATAAAACAACCTGTAAGACTTGTGCCTAGCAGGCAGGCTGTCTCCAGTGTCAATATCATGGGTGTACCATGGAGGCAAACCATTCCAGCAACTGGAGACAGTCCCTCTACTGCTTTAGGGCCAGAGTAGGCGCTCCACGTACCCATTCTGCTCTTTGGAAGCTAGGAGTTCAGGGAAAAGCTCATTCTCCTCTTCCATCCCATCATCTGCAACCAAGAGCATGGCCACCTCTTGAAATGCGGTTTGAGGCGGTTCACGTGCATGTCCCTCAAAGTGTTCCTAGGAATCTTGTGCTCCTTCACCTCAAATGACCCAGACCAGCACTCTTGGCGGGAGGGTAAAATTTACTATTCCAACTCCAGTGAGTGCAACAGTAGGGAAAGCGTTGGATAGCGGGAGGGTAAAAATTACTATTCCCACTCCAGTGAGTGCAACAGTAGGGAAAGCGTTGGCTAACGTAGGGGTACAAATTACTATTCCCACTCCAGTGAGTGCAACAGTAGGGAAAGTGTTGGATAGCAGAAGGGTATAAATTACTATTCCCACTCCAGTGAGTGCAACAGTAGGGAAAGCGTTGGATAGCATAGGTGTAAAAATTGCTATTCCCACATAACCAAAATAAAGATTTTAAAAAAAAGTGTTCCTAGGAATCTTGTGCTCCTTCACCTCAAATGACCCAGACCAGCACTCTTGGCGGGAGGGTAAAATTTACTATTCCAACTCCAGTGAGTGCAACAGTAGGGAAAGCGTTGGATAGCGGGAGGGTAAAAATTACTATTCCCACTCCAGTGAGTGCAACAGTAGGGAAAGCGTTGGCTAACGTAGGGGTACAAATTACTATTCCCACTCCAGTGAGTGCAACAGTAGGGAAAGTGTTGGATAGCAGAAGGGTATAAATTACTATTCCCACTCCAGTGAGTGCAACAGTAGGGAAAGCATTGGATAGTGGGAGGGTGAAAATTACTATTCCCACTCCAGAGAGTGCAACATTAGGGAAAGCGTTGGATAGTGGGTGGGTAAAAATTACTATTCCCACATAACCAAAATAAAGATAAAAAAAAAAAATGACTATTTCCACACCAGTGAGTGCAACAGTAGGGAAAGCGTTGGATAGCGGGAGGGTATAAATAACTATTCCTCTCTCCAGTGAGTGCAACAGTAGGGAAAGCGTTGGATAGCGTAGGTGTAAAAATGATTTACTCCCACTCCAGTGAGTGCAACATTAGGGAAAGCATTGGATAGCGTAGGGGTAAAAATAACTATTTCCCACTCCAGAGACTGCAACAGTAGGGAAAGCTTTGGATAGCGGGAGGGTAAAAATTACTATTCCCACTCCAGTGAGTGCAACAGTAGGGAAAGCGTTGGATAGCGGGAGGGTAAAAATTCCTATTCCTACTCCAGAGACTGCAACAGTAGGGAAAGTGTTGGATAGTGGAAGGGTAAAAATTACTATTCCCACTCCAGTGAGTGCAACAGTAGGGAATGCGTTGGAAAGTGTAGGGGTAAAAATTACTATTCACACTTCGGAAGTTGGCAACAGTAGGGAAAGCGTTGGATAGCGGGAGGGTAAAAATTACCATCCCCACTCCAGTGAGTGCAACAGTAGGGAAAGCAGTGGATAGCGTAGGGGTAAAAATTACTTTTCCCACTACAGAGAGTGCAACAGTAGGGAAAACGTTGGATAGCGTAGGGGTAACAATTACTATTCCCACTCCAGTGAGTGCAACAGTAGGAAAAGTAATGATTTAATATTTAAATAAAACTAAATTAATTATCAATACGAATAAAAAAATGATTAATTAATAATGACAAAATATTTTATAATTCATTAAATATAAATACCAATAAATATTATTTATTAAAAAGTAATTGCCTATTAATAATTAATTAACAACCAATTAATTTTCAAGACCAAAAATGTAATAAGTAATAAAAGAAATATCAATTAATAATTACCAGTAAATTAATTATCAATACACAAAAATAATTTCAATATTTACTTAATTACAATTAAATTACTTCCCACAGTATCCCCCTGTAAACCCACAACCAGCTCCGAATAATAAATTAATACAATTAATTTAATTATCAATTAATCAATTAATAAAAATTAATTACCAATTAATAACAGTAAATTATCAATACCAATAAATAAAAATAAATATTTAATTAATTACAATTAAATTACTTTCCACCCTATTCCCCTATAAACCCACAACCCGTTACAGAACTAAAACGCAAAATTAAATTAAAAATAATTAATAATTCCTAAAAATTAATATTTAATTTACTATAATTAAATTACCTTCCACCCTATTCACCTATAAACCCACAACCCGCTACAGAATTAAATTACGCAAAAAATGAAATAACATAAAATCCATTACTTTAAAAAAATTCAAACATACATTACAAAAATAATACATACTTTAAACACATATACTAACACTTAAAACACTATGAAACAAATCGATATTTTTAAAAACTATTTTATGACTGTAGATATTACTAATTTTGATATCATTAAAATCGATATTTCTTACCTGAATTTCGATATTCTACACCACTATATTTTTGCAATTCGATATTCTGTCCATTCTATATTAAAAATTAAATATTCTGTCCAGTCGATATTTTTTTTCAAATATTGTGACTGTTCACCACCAAAAACAGGAGGTCAGAAGCTAAAAGACAGAGGAAACCACGCCAAAAGCTGACTGGTCTAACATACTTGAATACCTAATAGAAGCCCCCCCCTTTTAAAAATAAAATCTATACCCAGGACCCTTCTCGGATATAGGATTGCATTTGGGGGGAGGTGGTGGTTTTGTTCATGTGTTTCCTTGTATGTGTCTGATATAGTCTTATAGCCTTGGCCATTAAATGCCCGCACCCTTTAACAAGAGAGTAAGACTTTAATGCTGGTATAACCCAGCTACTTAGAGCAAAAAGGCCGTTCAAGTTCAAGGATTTGTATAGCGCACTACTCACCCAGAGGGTCTCAAGGCGCTTGGGGAGGGGTTCATTATTTATCAAATAGCCAGGTTTTAAGTTCTTTTCTGAAGGAGGTGTGGTTCTGTGTAAGGCGGAGGTGAGTGGGTAGTGAGTTCCAGGTCTTGACCGCCAAGTAGGAGAAGGATCTACCTCCCATGGTGGTTCTTTGGATCCGCGGAACTGCGGCGAGGCCTTGGTTGGAGGATCTTAGTTGGCGGGTGGGTGTGTAGAAGGATAGTCGAGTGTTGAGGCATTCGGGCCCCGTTAGAACTTCCCACCACTAGAGGGCAGAATGTTCTAACAAATAAAACAAAAGCCTCCCAGAGCCAAGGGAATTGAAATCCCCTGGGCTCTGTCAGGCTTTTTGTTCACAGCAACAGCTTTGAACAAACATTGGAATATTGGCGCTCCAGGCTTCTACCAGTCATTAGAAACCCCAACAGTCTAGTGTTCTAATATATGTATTACATAATGATTGCCAACGCCTAGACAAACTTTTTTCTTCTAATAACTCTGAAGATGTTATCTTTAAGTTAGGGTAAATATTTACCTGTTGTTGTAGCACCTAGAAACATCCTATTCTCAGGTAAACCACCATCTATTATCATTTTTTGCTCAACAATGCAATTCTATTATAATTTTTTGCTCAACAATGCAATCGTCTTGGCAGACAATTGCATGTTTCTTGCTTCACTGTTCTATCTTGACCATTTTCAATATACAGACCTACACAATCTATAGATAAGTAAAAAGGTATTCGTCGTGTGGATTGGGCCCCAGTCAAGACTTGGAGAAGCAACTGGCAACATTTCCCTAATCCCTGCTCAGTACTGCAAAAACTAGACACCCCTGGAACATGTAACAATGCAGCCATTAAAAAAGTAGCAGCTAAACACGGTTTCAAATTTAGTGCCCCACCACACAGTTCAGCTTACTTACTGATCATTTCTAGTCAGTGAATAGAGTCCCTTCCCACAGTCCATAATATGATTTTAGAAAACAGAAACACAAAAAGGATGTGATGGTTCCTCAAATCATAGCAATGAGTTTATTGTAAGTCAATGTAATTTGGAAGATATTTGGGTACTTTCTTTTGCATTCAAAATTCCAACATAACCATGTTAGCAATGGGTTACAGTAAAAAAGAATATGATTCATCATCCTTGGAGGGATTAACTTGGATGCAGGATAGGCACCCAAAAAGATTTATAACAAGAAATACACGGCAGCAAGCAACAAATAGAGTTCAACTAATTCGTAAGTGACCTGCCTATAACGCTGACTAGACAGTTGACTTGAGATTCACCTGCAGCCTGAAAACCACAAACCTAAACAGTGGTCTTCTGATGGATAGTTCTAATCACAGACTCCTTACCTTTAGATTATTTCCCAGGCTCCAGACAGGATCCTGACGTTTTCACAGCAGTGCTCCTGTGCTGCTAGCTTGCACCATGCAAAAAGAATAGTTGATGGACAGAATGCAGAACAATGTCATACATTCACCCAAGTACAGTGATCTGGGCCTAAATCAATTTTTTTTGCTCCCCATGCCATTCCAGTTTGAACCCAGCCATATGCAAATCAGTCTTCCAATGGGAACAGTCCAGCCCGAACTGCCAGGCCAGGTCCTCCCTGGACTGGAAACAAGCATCCTAGGACCGGTTTTGGGTTTTCAACCCACATCAGCCAGGATAGCTTGACGTCCAGTGGCATGGAGAGCACGCGGCCCACGTCTGGGCATACCCGTCTCACTCGGGGTGACAAATGCAAAAAGAACAGTTGATGGACAGAATGCAGAACAATTTCATGCATTCCCCCCAGTACAGAGATCTGGGCCTAGGTCCATCGTTGTTTTGCTCCCCATGCCACTCCAGTTTGAACCCAGACATTTGCAAATCAGTCTTGACCCTGTGCCCAATGGGAACAGTCCAGCCCGAACTGCCAGGCCAGGTCCTCCCTGGACTGGAAACAAGCATCCTAGGACCGGTTTCGGTTGGCACCAGGCGGCTCTTCTTTGCCCTTGTTCTGCCTAGGAAGAGACTGATGGAGCCACTTTAAAATGGCACCCATTGCATCAACGTCAGCTAATTTCTTTCTGCACCTTCGAAAGCAGATGCAGAGCTGGGCTCGGTTTTGCATCTGTTGACTAATTATTTTTAAATTCCTTTTCCAGTGTGCAAGGGAACAATGTTCGTGCCGAAGACTATAGGGTTCAAACCGTGACACGACTGTTTGAAACAGATGTCGCCGACAAACCCACACACGATGTGTCTCTGGTGTTTGGGGTCAGAGCATAACTCTGAGTCGTGCAAAAAAATGTACACCCAGGCACCAAAACATGATCAGGACCATGAAGCGAAGCTGTATGCCAACATACACTGAAAGAATTCACAGACTTCGTGTAAGTCCTCCACCAACACCATTTTGAGGTTGAGGACCCATTCCCGCTCTCGAGGTAATTCCGGGGTCGAAGCCATCCGGTAAGTCGAAGCCCAAGTTAAAGAAGAAGCACAAGAGGTCAAACCAGGACTCTACCCCATTCAACCACTCTGTCCAAAGAGAAGTCAGGAGGGTGTCATGGTATCAATTGATCTCGCTCATGATCTCTGATCAAAGAAGCAGATTCCACCGCTGGTCCCTGGACTATCGACAGTGCCGCAGCAGGTCGAAATCTTTAAGTAGCCAAGCTGCTTAATTATGGCACTCTCCCAGCTCCCTCCGTTGGACCAGCAGGACCACCCTCAGCACCGTCTGAGCCCCTGGAAGCCACCTCAGGTTCCACACAGACTCCTAAGCACATGTCCACTTCGGCCTTAAGACCTGTGCTGATCCCTACTGCGTTGATTCCGGTTCCAGCGTTGCCGGCACCTGAGGTCAAACACCTGCCAACTTCAATATCCGACCATAAGCCAAATCCATCGCGACCACGGACCGAGGGCATGCTCCTTTGACTTCACTCCATCACTCATGGTACCTGTACATTCTGATTCAGACAAAACACTTCCTCTGCCATGGAGCTGTCCTCAAAGGCTCCATCATCTTTTTGACTCTGATTCAGACCAGATTTTACCATTACCTGATAATGACGATGGTTATGATGAGAATGAGTTACCCTGACATTCCAATGATGACAGCAATATACATGAACTTGCAGGAGGCCAGTGGGCTTAAAACTTCCCCCTGATAAGGGGTTGGTTTTGCCCCTCGAACCTTCAATGGCGGAGAGTGCTCCATCTGCCATAGTGATTAGACAGATCGACCTGGCGCTAGAGCTGCTGTCTGCGCAAGTCAGGACAAACGTCCTTTCTGTAATATAGTACTCTAGGCTAGCCTCATCTGAGCCCATTTACTGATGCCCTGACACTCCTATGGGCACTTGGGCTAGGCATTGCTCTTACACAACAGTGAACAGGCAGGTAGCTAGATTCTCGTGACCTGGATTGTCTTACACATCATCCTACTCTTCAGAGTTTTGTGTTCCAGACTTCAACAGCAAAGGGAATTTAAATGCACCCCTAACAACTCCTCCAGACAAGGAGTTGCAAAGGTTTGAGACATCCTTGAAGCAAATGTTCTCTTCGGCCAGTTAAGCATTGAGGTCAGTTAGTGCAGAGGCATCATCTGGGACATGGTCAGCAAAATCTTACCAGTTGTTCTAACAGAGTTTTTGTCCTCTTTAGCTCAGACCATTCACGACTGCCTGGATGCAGCCAAATATGTTATTCCGGCTGGCCAGGGTATTACTGGTTGCTTGGGTCTATGGGCACTATTGTGGTCCCCATCTCCATGAGTGAATGCAATCCACTGGCTTTTCTGGAGATATTTAGACATCCTTTATGGATATGCCTTTTATTGGCTCCTGCCTCTTTGGAGAAAATACTTATTCTGTCCAAGAAGGCTTTAAGAAAAGCATACATCTGTACTTGGCCCTTTCCACTTTTGCACAAGTTTCCTCATCCGTTTCACCCCTTGCAAGGCTACTGCAGAGGGTTGGCTTATAGACAACGTGAGGCCCAGCCAGCACTACAGCAGTCACCCCAGTCTTTCCTGTCCGGGGACATTGATCAAACAGACATCACAGAGGTTATCGGGGGCCCTGTCCCCCCTCCTCCCGGGCATTATCCATCCAAGGCGCTTAAGTTGGCTACATCAGCGCACACCCAATTTTGTGGGAGGCAGGATCAGACATTTCCACGGGTGGCAGAGCATCACATCTGACCAGAGGTGCTCCAAATTGTCCAGAAAGGATACCCCCTCCCCTTCCTGCCCCACCTCTCCCAACATGCCTCCCACACCACAGCACCTCCTGATGGACCACTTGCTAATGCTGGGAGGGAGAGCTTACTTGAACAAGGGATGCATAGAAAGGGTGCGGGCATCACAGGTCGGGATTGGTTGTTACTCCTATTACTTCCTGGTGTAGAAAAAGGCCTCAGACCTATACTTGATCTTCTCCTTCTGAACTATTTTCTCAGGAAGAACAAGATCAAAGTGCTCACCCTGGCCCAAGTTCTGTCTGTCCTGGGTCCAGGAGACTGGGTGGGGGTGTTAGGCCTGCAGAACCCCTATTATCACACCCCTTACCTGGAGAATCAGGTGGGCCACAAATACATAGTTTCCTTGAGCTGAAGAAAAGAGGCCTTCATCCTATTTTAGGTCTTCACCCTGTGAATGACTTCCTGCGGAAGGACAAATTAAAAGTGTTTGCACTCGACCAAGTTCTGTATGCCCTGGATCCAGGCGACCGGATAGGCATCCAGAATGTCGCCTTGGAAAAGCAGAATGAGTACTTTCATGAGCCTGTGCTGCAGTCTCACAGATGTTAGCTGCGGTTCAAGGTCTGCCAGAGGCATTTTGGGCTTTGAAGGTTGGGAGTACTAGTTTTCACTTACCTTGAAGACTGGCTGTTGAAGGCAGGTTCACCACCGTCAGTAGTAGATCATTTCCAGGTGATTGCAAACCTCTTAATATAGCTGGGGTTCTTGATAAAGTGTCAAAGTCACTCATTTGCACAGGCTTCCTTCTATAAGACCTGTTCCTGACATGGTTCAGTTCAAGGCCTTTCCTCCATTGCAACAAGTCCCAGCCTTTCTAGCAATGATTCTGATGTTTCATCCTGTGGTTCTGCCTCTTGGTGAGAGGAGCTCTGAGGCTTCTTTGCTTACTGGCTTCATGTATCCTGTGTGTCCACTTCTCCAGGTGGCATAGATGGGCTCTTCAGTGAGATCTAAAGTTGTGGTGAGTCCAGCACCAAGTCAGATGTCATCCAGATCTCAGAGGAGAGTGCTCAAGATCTGCAGTGGTGGTTGCTCAACTGCAACCTGGCCACTATCAGACCCCTCTCCCTTCTTACCCTAGAGCTGACTGGTGGCAGATGCTTCCTTGCTGGGCTGGCTGTGCTGGGCTGGGAGGTCATCTGGAAGAGGTGGCGAACAAAAGACTTGGGGGCATATTTACAATAACTGGCGCATCCCTGCATATCAGCAGGGATGCGCCAGTTATTGTGCGCCACAGCTCCGCTATCATGGATGCGCCACATTTACAATGCGCGATGCAGCTCCAGCAATGCTCTGGGGGCCCTATCTAGTTAATGCTGCATCAATCCTTATGCCTGCTTCAGGCATGCGCACGGTTTTGACGCAGCATGGGCCTAAAAGTGACTGAGTGAAATCTTGTAGATTTCACTCAGCCACTTTTAGGAGGCGTTTCTGCGCCGGAACGCCCCCCCCCCCCCGCACAGGAACGCCTACATGTGGCGCAGGGTTTTACAACGTGACGCATCTGGGAGATGCGTCACGTTGTAAGGACCCCGCACCATGGCGCAGAATTTGCGCTGCCGTTGCGTCACAAAAGTGACGCAACGGTGGCGTAATTTAGGTGCAAGGGGCTTGTAAATCTGCCCCCTGGATCTCTGGCAGAGACCCAGCTCTACATACATTTTTGGGAGCTACTGACTATCCACCAGGCGTTGAAAGCCTTCCTGCGGACCATCAGGGATAGACTATTGCAGGTTCCCACAGACACCACCACGTGGTACTGCAATAAGCAGGGTGGAGTGGGTTCCTGGGCCCTGTGCCAAGAGGCGCTGCACCTCTCTTTCAATGATTTTCATTAATTTTTCAAAATACAAGAAAAGTTAACGACAAAGGGTATCTCAGCAATACCTGAAGGCAAGATTCCATAACATTAATACAATTAAAGCTAAAACGCAAACTCATCTGTTCCCATTATACTCTGTCGTTGAATTGACTACATGCTAATCAAGAAAAAAAGATAAGGGAAAAACGATTGGGACAGAAGATGGAGAAATAAACACCACGCACCACTGCCAGGTATATTTCATTCCTTTCTTGGCATGTGCTTCGCACGAAAAAGTCCTATAGAAAGGTGTGAGCATCGGACATCTTTGCAGGACTATAAAGCATTGGAAATGCAGTATATCACAAGATGAATTGTGAAGATATCAGAAAATCTACGCATTATAATTCTCACTTATTGTATAATCAGCAGTAATGTATCAGTACTTCTTCAAGAGAAAGGTGCCTCAAATATATGCAATTGATCATTGCATTTATAAGTCACTATCACGCACAGCCATGGAGGACATGGTTTCAGCCATTCTTTGGTCCTCAGCACAATGCTTGATTTTCAGTGTCTTAGAAGCCACCGTTTAGTCACTGTGAAGACTGTATGCAACCATCTCTTCTGGTCATTGGTAAGCTGTTTAGGATCAGAACCATTTTGGGTGACAGAGTGATCTGCAAAGTTCTGTTAGCAGGCAATTTACTCCCTACCTGCTGCCAATAATTTTGTATTCTTGGACAGTGCCAAAGGGTGTGTGTTACATCCGATGTGGATTTTTGCATCGCCAGCAAATCCCGGTGGAATCATTTTGGCCTTGAATAGTTTGTAAGTAGATCAATGCAACTCTTGTAAAATTGTAAAATAACTGATTATTTTAAGTCTTGATTCTATCAGATGTGCTTAATTTGTGCCGGTGCTTTCCGGTACTTAGCACCGGCACTTATTTCTTAGGGCCGGGTCTACGCGCGATATGGATTTGTGCATAAAATATTTAAATTTGGAAGTCGTGGCTGCCCGCCTCAATATGCCTTGGTGAGGTCCCTGCCTCAGCTTAACAGCAATAATAGTAGCACTAGTGCGCTACCAATCACAATTGAAAAACTGATTTTTAGTCTGGCCCCCCCGTCCGTTACTCCTTCGCACTGAATCGTCTCTCCACTTGAGTCGGACAAATACAGATCAGACCAGTTTCTCCAATTTTCACTGCTCCAGTGTACTGCGCAGCCGCAGCAGCACTAGTCTACTCAGAGAAGCAAGCAGCATGTGTGTTGCGCTGAGTCGTGTAGCAGCAGGCCTCTAAAACCAAACACCGAAGTAAGTAATGATTCCATTTTAATATTTGGTAGTACTTTAGTGGGAAGCAAGTATGGGGCAGATGTATCATGATTCAATTTTGCGATTCCTAAATAGCGAATAGCTATTTAGAAATCACAAAATGGAATGTATGAAAAAAATCGCTATTTTTTTGCGATTCCTTACACTTCCTTATTTGCGAATTCGCAATTTGCGAATTCGCAGATAAGGAATAATTTCCCATGCATTCCTATGGGCCAGGAGGCCCATAGGAATGATTTTGAACTAATTCTCAAATTGCGAATTCGCAATTTGCTAATCGCAATTTGAGAATTATTTCAAGGGTGCAGGGGTGTCTGAAAGACACCCTGCTGCACCCCTGAAATGTACATGTGCGTGTATATGGTGCACATACATGCCCCATGGGCATGTGTGTGCGTCACATGCCACCTTAAAAAAAGCAAAATTGTGCATTTGTTGAGGACTTCGCAAATTACCATCAACTACAAGTTGGTGGTAATTTACGATTCCTTAACAAAAATTTGCAATACAAAAATGCTTCATACATAGCATTTAAGGAAACGCAAAATTTGCGATTCCTTAAATGCTATGGCTAATTTCTTAATTAGCGAATTTTTGATACATTCAAAAACATGCAATACAACCATTTGCGAGTCGCAAAGGCCGAAATTCTGCGAATTTCGGCCTTTGCGAGTCGCAAAACGGTTGATACATCTGCCCCTATATTTTTTAATGGTTGAGGTACGTGCAGGGAAAAGTACACCTCTCCTTTGTTGCGCGTGCTAGTTTTTATGTAAGTGACCTGCCGTTCAGTTCAGATTGCCAGGCTACCCAAGTAATAAATAATGTGTCTGCGACATCAAAGAAAGAAAAACCTTCATTCCAAAAGTTTTTGTCAACCGCAACAGTGGGGTTCCTGTTCTTTATTGGGTTATAATTTGCATCATTAACTTCCCAAAAAAATACCAGCGATAAGTATTAAAAACAACTGTGGCTTTATAAGGCTTGCCCGTAGACTATTACGCTCAGCCACACTTGAACGATACAGAAAAGGGGGTGGTGATGAACAGAGTGTCTGAATTAAGCAGACCACTCTTACCCAGTCCAAAGATCAGGGCTTGATCCATCACCGTTATTTATCTCACTGCCCCATCCCAGCTCAGAACCTGGCTATATGCAAATTAGTCTGTCCCTGGCCCAGTGCATCATGGGAACAGGGCAGACCAAACTACCAAGCCAATTCTTCACCAGAAAGGAGACAAGCTACCGGGGACCGGTTTCTGGCATTTCAGCCTCTTCGGCCCGGCTTGCTTGAATCCTGATGGAGCAGTGAGAAAGGGACTCATGTCTGAGTATACCCTGCCACACCTATAGTGGCCAAAAACGATACAGAAAAGGGGGTGGTGATGAACAGAGTGTCTGAATTAAGCAGACCACTCTTACCCAGTCCAAAGATCAGGGCTTGATCCATCACCGTTATTTATCTCACTGCCCCATCCCAGCTCAGAACCTGGCTATATGCAAATTAGTCTGTCCCTGGCCCTGTGCATCATGGGAACAGGGCAGACCAAACTACCAAGCCAATTCTTCACCAGAAAGGAGACAAGCTTAATTCAGAGACTCTGTCCATCACCACCCCTTGTTGTAAATTATTTTGTCCACCCTAAGCGTGGAAGGGTATGCTCAGACATGAGTCCCTTGCTCATTGCACCATCAGGATTCAAGCAAGCCGGGCCGAAGACGGCTGAAATGCCAGAAACCGGTCCCCGGAAGCTTGTTTCCTTCCCAGTGTAAGAATTGGCTTTTGTAGTCTGGTCTGCCCTGTTCCCATGATGCACTGGGCCAGGGACAGACTAATTTGCATACAGCCAGGTTCTGAAACTGGGATGGTGCAATGAGCTAAAAAACGGTGTTGGATCTAGCCCTGATCTCTTGACTGGGTGAGAGTATTCTGCTTAATTCAGAGACTCTGTCCATCACCACCCCTTGTTGTAAATTATTTTGTCCACCCTAAGCGTGGAAGGGTATACTCAGATGTGAGTCCCTTGCTCATTGCACCATCAGGATTCAAGCAAGCCGGGCCGAAGACGGCTGAAATGCCAGAAACCGGTCCCCGGAAGCTTGTTTCCTTCCCAGTGTAAGAATTGGCTTTTGTAGTCTGGTCTGCCCTGTTCCCATGATGCACTGGGCCAGGGACAGACTAATTTGCATACAGCCAGGTTCTGAAACTGGGATGGTGCAATGAGCTAAAAAACGGTGTTGGATCTAGCCCTGATCTCTTGACTGGGTGAGAGTATTCTGCTTAATTCAGAGACTCTGTCCATCACCACCCCTTGTTGTAAATTATTTTGTCCACCCTAAGCGTGGAAGGGTATACTCAGATGTGAGTCCCTTGCTCATTGCACCATCAGGATTCAAGCAAGCCGGGCCGAAGACGGCTGAAATGCCAGAAACCGGTCCCCGGAAGCTTGTTTCCTTCCCAGTGTAAGAATTGGCTTTTGTAGTCTGGTCTGCCCTGTTCCCATGATGCACTGGGCCAGGGACAGACTAATTTGCATACAGCCAGGTTCTGAAACTGGGATGGTGCAATGAGCTAAAAAACGGTGTTGGATCTAGCCCTGATCTCTTGACTGGGTGAGAGTATTCTGCTTAATTCAGAGACTCTGTCCATCACCACCCCTTGTTGTAAATTATTTTGTCCACCCTAAGCGTGGAAGGGTATACTCAGATGTGAGTCCCTTGCTCATTGCACCATCAGGATTCAAGCAAGCCGGGCCGAAGACGGCTGAAATGCCAGAAACCGGTCCCCGGAAGCTTGTTTCCTTCCCAGTGTAAGAATTGGCTTTTGTAGTTTGGTCTGCCCTGTTCCCATGATGCACTGGGCCAGGGACAGACTAATTTGCATACAGCCAGGTTCTGAAACTGGGATGGTGCAATGAGCTAAAAAACGGTGTTGGGTCTAGCCCTGATCTCTTGACTGGGTGAGAGTATTCTGCTTAATTCAGAGACTCTGTCCATCACCACCCCTTGTTGTAAATTATTTTGTCCACCCTAAGCGTGGAAGGGTATACTCAGATGTGAGTCCCTTGCTCATTGCACCATCAGGATTCAAGCAAGCCGGGCCGAAGACGGCTGAAATGCCAGAAACCGGTCCCCGGAAGCTTGTTTCCTTCCCAGTGTAAGAATTGGCTTTTGTAGTCTGGTCTGCCCTGTTCCCATGATGCACTGGGCCAGGGACAGACTAATTTGCATACAGCCAGGTTCTGAAACTGGGATGGTGCAATGAGCTAAAAAACGGTGTTGGATCTAGCCCTGATCTCTTGACTGGGTGAGAGTATTCTGCTTAATTCAGAGACTCTGTCCATCACCACCCCTTGTTGTAAATTATTTTGTCCACCCTAAGCGTGGAAGGGTATACTCAGATGTGAGTCCCTTGCTCATTGCACCATCAGGATTCAAGCAAGCCGGGCCGAAGACGGCTGAAATGCCAGAAACCGGTCCCCGGAAGCTTGTTTCCTTCCCAGTGTAAGAATTGGCTTTTGTAGTCTGGTCTGCCCTGTTCCCATGATGCACTGGGCCAGGGACAGACTAATTTGCATACAGCCAGGTTCTGAAACTGGGATGGTGCAATGAGCTAAAAAACGGTGTTGGATCTAGCCCTGATCTCTTGACTGGGTGAGAGTATTCTGCTTAATTCAGAGACTCTGTCCATCACCACCCCTTGTTGTAAATTATTTTGTCCACCCTAAGCGTGGAAGGGTATACTCAGATGTGAGTCCCTTGCTCATTGCACCATCAGGATTCAAGCAAGCCGGGCCGAAGACGGCTGAAATGCCAGAAACCGGTCCCCGGAAGCTTGTTTCCTTCCCAGTGTAAGAATTGGCTTTTGTAGTCTGGTCTGCCCTGTTCCCATGATGCACTGGGCCAGGGACAGACTAATTTGCATACAGCCAGGTTCTGAAACTGGGATGGTGCAATGAGCTAAAAAACGGTGTTGGATCCAGCCCTGATCTCTTGACTGGGTGAGAGTATTCTGCTTAATTCAGAGACTCTGTCCATCACCACCCCTTGTTGTAAATTATTTCAGCCACACTTGAAGGCATAGATGAAACCGAAAGTTATCCGTCCCAGCTTGGCCCAGAACACTAAGCCTCTCTGTCGGGCATTCCTTTATTTAGGAGGTTACACAGGAATGGCTGATGCGGAACTGGATTAGGCAGACATTCATGTTCAGATTGGTTGGTGGGGTATATGGTTTTCAAATATCATCTTATATGGCACTGAGTGAACGAGCCCGTGCCTACTCACTGAGCCCCCAGTGGCCCCTTCAGAGTCTGTTCTTACCAAAGAAGAATGTCATCACCTCGGGCTAGGGTTCGAAGGCTGGTGCCCGGCTCCTCGCTGACTCCCTTCTGACCTTGTACATGGCACCCCGTTGTCATGTGTCTAGTTTTAAGCACCTCTAATAGTTCTCAATTAGAAACATTGTCAAGGATATGGATGCTTTCAAGGGATATCACAATATAAACAACCACTCTGCAGTCATTAGGTCTGTACTCCTGTGGCATCTGTGTGAGCACCACACATGTCCATGCCATGCACTGCGCTTCATTGCATTCTTTTCGCAACATTAGAGGCGGGACCTGGACAACGTTCTGCAGCCACAGAGAGCACATCACCTACATGGTTATCTTTACCCACAGAAAGTTTCTCTCAAGGCAAATGGGTGTCCAAATATTCCAATGTGGTGAGGAAATCTTGAAAGTTGCAATGAAAAACAAGCATTTGCAATGCAATAGGTCTTACATTAGGACAGTTTGAGCTATTGGTATTGTAAATGACAAATATTTTATTTATGTGTTGGTTTTGAAAATAGAGAAATTAATAGCTTTGTCATTTACAATGCCAATAGTTTTAACTTTCGCAAATGTGACACCTATAACATTTGTAATGCAATATGTGTTGTATTTACGTGACTTAGATGTATTGATATTTCAAATAACAATGGAATTACATTTTTTTAAATAATTAATACTTAAATTAAAGTTATTGTAATTTATAATGGCAATAGCTTTAACTTTTGCAAATAACTTTTGCGAAGATTATGTTCAGTGTATTTTATTGTGATGAAAATCCAAGAACAGAAGTGAAATATTAACATCTTTTTGTGACATTTGTAATGAAGCTTGAAACATTTAGAGAACATATTTGAACCAGTTGTTGTTGAATGGTTGCACAGATTGATGTTGTGGTGGCGCTAAGTGATGTTGTGGTGGCGACGAGTGATGCTGTGGCGTTCAGTGATGCTGTGGTAGCGCATAGTGACGTTCTGGTGCCCCTGAGTGATTCTGTGGTGGTGCTGAGTGATGCTGTGGTGATGCAATAGATAGAGTGAGGGCGATAGATAGAGCGAGGGTGATCGATGGATAGAGCGAGGGCGATCGATGGATAGAGCGAGGGCGATCGATGGATAGAGCGAGGGCGATCGATGGATAGAGCGAGGGCGATCGATGGATAGAGCGAGGGCGATCGATGGATAGATAGAGCGAGGGCGATCGATGGATATATAGAGCGAGGGCGATCGATGGATATATAGAGCGAGGGCGATCGATGGATAGATAGAGCGAGGGCGATCGATGGATAGTTAGAGCGAGGGCGATCGATGGATAGTTAGAGCGAGGGCGATCGATGGATAGTTAGAGCGAGGGCGATCGATGGATAGATAGAGCGAGGGCGATCGATGGATAGATAGAGCGAGGGCGATCGATGGATAGATAGAGCGAGGTCGATAGATGGATAGATAGAGCGAGGGCGATCGATGGATAGATAGAGCGAGGGCGAACGATGGATAGATAGAGCGAGGGCGATAGATAGAGCGAGGGCGATAGATAGTTAGAGCGAGGGCGATAGATAGTTAGATCGAGGGCGATAGATAGTTAGAGCGAGGGCGATAGACAGTTAGAGCGAGGGCGATACATAGAGCGAGGGCGATACATAGAGCGAGGGCGATACGTAGAGTGAGGGCGATAGATAGATAGACAGATAGAGTGAAACATTTCAGCATATTCCAAAATAAAACTAGGTAAAATATGCTGTGTTTTATTTCGACAGTAATGAGACGAGAGTTGCATCCGTAATATTTGTTGCCGCAGCACTCTCAGCTATAGGATGAGAAGAACCGGTGGAAAGGGTTTCTATTGCGCACGTATATGCAAATATAGGAAACGAAGCGTTCTGTTGTCTTGTTCTTTCGGTTTCTCTCCACAAACACGGTCTTGAGAACAGAAGCAATAACAGCCGTGGCAGGAGCCCAAGTCTCTGACAGGCCCTAATTACAACCTGCACTGCACAGCTCCCGCAGATGCCAGGACGGCCCTTCAAGGAGTTCCTGGAGGAAAGGCATGCGGCAACTTCACAATGAAGGCGCTTTCAGGAGTTAAAAATACCCCGCGCTCGACAAGGGACGCGCGCTGGCAACCAGCGGCCGCGTGCCGCACCGGGCTTTCATCACACTGAATTCTAGGCCGAGTGCCGGGCAGGTCACGCGCAGGTCCACGGGAAGAGAAAGGAATTATGAAAAGCGCCGTGGGAACAACCACTGGTTGAATGCGCACCACCCCGAGCAGGACAGGGGCATTCCTGGGTGTTAAAACGCAAGGAAACCTGCTACCTCTTTCCACACGCTCGACAGCTAATCTTTCGATGCATTATTAATAATACCGAGACAGGAGGGACATGGCGCGCCAGGGTGCGTTCTCCACCTGCTTGCAAGCCTCCGACTGTGCTGTCCCACTTCTAAACCCAGCAGAGCAGAATCCAACATTCGTGCCCGTGCTGGGCTTTACAACCACGCCAACGTGCATTTAATTGCTTCACGAAACTCAACCTGCCCTTTCTGTGTACGTGTATTGTAGAAAAAACGTGTGATGCTGACGGTCACCAAAATAGAAATGGAGGAGGCAGTGTCGCGGCGGATAATCTGAGCTCAAGCAGCAACTCTCGCAGAACGAGAACATCTTCCCCTTGCATGGGAAGGGAGGCTCCTTCGACACACGAAACCGGCTCCATTAACGTAAGTTTTTGCACAACTATGCCTAATAGGTGCCAAAATAAGCAATTTGTGATTCAAATTTCACGTGTGAGTCACAGAATTAGGCTAAGTGCAGCACAGAGTGCATTTATAGCAGTCGAAATTGTGCCAGTAGTGTGGTTTTTCCACTGTCTTAAAATTTATAGCGGCTAGGACTGTTGCAGGCGTGGTAGCCCTGTAAAATTCAGCGAACTCACACATTCTTACATTTGAGGACATTCTAAATGTAAAGATAGGGCCCAACCTTGAAACCTCAGAAAAACTATTCCAGTTAAAAAGGCAAACCAAATGCTTTCCAATATGGTACAGGCATAACACCATGGTATTTCACACATTGGAAGAGGTTTCTTTAGGTATTAAAAAAAAAAATACATGTGCAAAAATGCACTTTCCAAATCATTTCCATGTGCATATTTTCCACTGAGGGGGAAAACCACAAGTGATTTTTTGCGAATAGTAGTAGTACTCGAAAACTATGCTCTGAAAATTCTTTGAGCGTACCTAAAAAAACAAATAAACACCTCGGAATCTACAAATTATGAGGAAACAAGACAGTAGGGGTACGATGTACGATTCTTTTTGGAATCCAGGAACAGCTTCCCATTTAGAAATATATCACAACCAACTGGCGGGAAGCGTTGTGGGAGGGCAGGGCACTAATTAAGGTCAGCAACTGATCAATGGCTTCCAAACATTACTGCTATCACAACAAACAAATGATACATATATTTCTGACTAATAAATGGGAGATGGGAGCCCCACCCACACTTTTATGCTCCCTCTCATTCGCAATTTGAAAGGGTTGCAAAAGTTCTTTTACGGGTTGGAAAAACAGATGCACAGTTGTAAAAATCCCTTTCACGTATCACAGGAGTTGCGAATGCAAAGCTGATATATATATAGAGCTCAATAGCCATGTTTTAAACGAGACTTTTGAAGGACCAAAAAACGCATTTTTTCTTATTCTTCCCATATTTAGATGTACAGAATCCGAGCTAGTAGGGGACGGTTGCAGTAGAAAAAGACGACCACACTCATTATAAATGTAATACACAATCCTTGCCAACTGTATTAAAATCGCAACAAGAGCAGTGCAGAGTCTAACACGAAGAAAACAAGCAAACAAATCCCCTCGGCCCTCACTTACCACATGCAGTCTACCTCCGGCCACAGAAACGCTGGAGCACGCACACCGCAAGTCGGCCTGGAGCACGCCTCGAAGAGAGGCGGGAGGACAGGAGCGTGATGCCGTGAACGTGCACGTTGGCGTTCCCGCGCGTTCACAGACCTGAGTCGGCTCGTGCCCAGGTCTGGATCGGCTCGTGCCCAGCTCTGTCTCCCTTTGGAGGGAGCAAGGCGACTATAAGTCTCGTTGGCGGCAGCGCTTCGCGCTGCAACGCCAGCAAGACCTAAAAATTACTCCTCATTTATGAGCCATGCTGCTCGAAATTGTATTAACAGACTTCTATTGTGATTGAGGACGTTTTGAAGCTGGGAACTCAAACTCCATGCTTTAGTGGTTTTTCCTGTTACAGTGGCATATTTTCCATGTCACCTCTACTATTTGCCGAAGGATATAATGATTCAACTGCAAATTACTAGTGCTTTTACGTTATGGCAAGGCCAACTAACAAAGAGCAAATGTTTTCTTTGTCAAGCATCAATCATGTTAGACTCCCTATATGGTGGTGTGTTAGGGAAGACATTAGGTCTCGCTGCATTGGCTGCTTGGCTAGCCAAAGAATCTGCAACAGGATGGTCCATAAAATTGAAAAGAACCCTGAATGTAGAACTTAATTTGTATTTTTTTAAAGTGCGGAATCGTTTTATTTAAAAGCCAGCAATTGGGACTACAGCAAAAGACCAAGGATGTCTAGTCTTGGTTACCCCTTCATGCCCTTTTCTTCCACATCCTACACTTCTTGTCTGATTGTATCAGTCTTGCAGGTTCTTTCATCCCGCCTTTCTACTTTGGTCATTGTTTCCCTGTTTTTCTTCTAAGGCTTCCTGGCCTCCATCTGTAACTACTTGCACAAATAAATCACTACCCACATACGTTTCTCGAAGGTTTTCAAAGCCCATTCTGGGTCGTCTTTCAGGTGTGGAGAGGAAGAGCTACCTATTCTGTGTTTGGAAGAACAATACTCTTCACGTCCTGCATCTTTTCTCCTAACGAGAGTTCCGGGATAGGATGGAAGTCTGTTCTTCAGGTATAGGAATCAGGATGACTTTCAGTGAGTGGGGACTGGAAGATACATTTTTGGAATATTTGTAAGAATGATTATCAAGGGGGTTTATCTCCGCTTTTTTGGCTTTAAAAGCCAAGAAAGCGGAGATAAAATTATCTCCCTATTACCAAGCTGTCGCTAACACCAGTTAGCGACAGCTAGAAGGAGATAGCGACCATCTTGGGCCCCACTTTGCATGTCAGTGATATTTATCACTAATGACATGCAAAGTGGGCGTGCCAAGATGTTAGCGACTGGAAACAGTCGCTAACATCGCTATCTCCTATTACCAACTTTTGGAGATATTCGCGCTAAGCGCGAATATCTCCAAAAGCTAACACCTGCCCTGAGCAGTTCTTAGCCATGTTATCCAATGGGAGGTGGATAACATGGCTAAGAGCATTAGCTCGGTAATGCATGAATATCGCTGACTTTTCAGCGATATTCATGCATTGCGGCCGTTTTTTATCACATTTGCGATAAACCTTGGTAATACCAAAGTTTATCTGCGGTAAAAATCGCCGCAGCTCTGCGGTAAAATTTTGTCTCTAACCAAGCAATAGCGATAATTATCGCTATTGCTTGGTAATATGCCCCCAATTATTATACTCAATAGTGGAGATGACTAGAGATTCAGCAACATCTGTGAGATCTTGTTCCGAAATAAAGTGTTTTATCCCGAAGATGAATATCAGCGTACAGTTGATGTTTTTTGGCCATAAGGTTAATATGTTTGCGCAGGGCGGGATGCCTATCTATAAGCAAATTAAGAGACTTAGAGCAACTGGTGGTGGTCCGTGTTCATTCTAAGATAATTGTGGAATCCAAGTAGGTTGGGACCAGGTTAGAGATTAGGTACCCTAAGATGTAACAAAATCTGTTTTGTTGGGGGTTAAATTTAGACCTGCATTAATTTAAACAGTAAAATGACACTAAAGTACAATAAAATAATCAACATGTGAAGCCTTAATGAAAAGTTAAATAACAAATACAAAACTGACCTTTGACACATAGACATAAAAACAGACATATAATCTAAAAAGAAAGCTATCAATAATGTATTTGAGCTGTTACCATTAGTTCTCACTGAGTTTAAAAGGGCATCATACTGCCTATCACTACCACTTAAGAGGAATCGTATTAAAGCAGTGGCACAGGCACCACTAACCCACCTTCAGCTCTTTGAAGGACAACACCTTCCACCGTACACTACCTAGGGTTGCAAGGGAGATTTTTATTTCGCACTATTGCATATGGCTTTCAGCAGTGCCAGTTGAGGATGTGGGTGGAGCCAGTGGAGGAAGTGGGTGGAGCTGTGGTAAGTGGGTGTGGCCTTCTAAAATCAATTTGAGCACCTGCACTTAATATTTTCCAAATTAACACCTTCGCTGCGGTGGCTATTCCGCTGCAGCGCTAAGGGGGCGGGGGGGCCGCGCGGTGCGCCCATGCTGGTGACGGAACCGCTCCGTCCCCAGTCTTTGGCCAACCAGCCCTTGTAGATTATCATCAATCATGTGGTCCAAGTGACTCGAAATTAGTGTCCCAAAATATTTTAATTGGCATTGAAAGATGATGTGAAATGGCGCAGAGATACATCCTTTACAGTTGATGCTAGCTGTTGAATTGGAGTACAATCATCACAACAATGATGTAAACACACTACATAACTTAATCAAAATCTTTTCCTGGTCCAGAACAGATACCCCCCTCCACTCGATCGAATTTCTTGCCATTGAGGGAGAGGGTCCATTTATTGGCTTTGTGATCCCTTGTGTACCAAAAGAAGTGTAAAAGCATTTTCATATGATTCAGGGACATGGGATAGGGGACAAATCCCACCTGGTTTTTGTGAATGACCAGGGAATTAACCCTATTAACTCTAGTGGGTAGTACTTTCGCTGATATTTTAAGCAGATCTCTCGCTGGCTTTGGTTATTGCGTAATGATGGCTTTATTATATTCTGGACGTATGTGATCTGACATTTTTTTCTAAATACCTTTCCTCACAAGGGCACTGTCAAGGTCGATGTATACTAGTAAAATTATGACGGTAATCAGTCTTTTCCTGGTGGCTTTACAATGACTGCGGCGTTTATGACGTCAGCTGTTTCTTCTACTCTACAGCTATTTCTTGATCCAATACCTCCTCGATATCAGCAGGGAGGTGTGCAAGGATTGTCCAGAAATGAGTGTTCTTAGTATGTTGTCCAACCCCCAATCACTGAGGTATAAAAATGAGAATAATATGTTTGGAAATGGTGTACTATGCAGTGTGGGTGAGTTAGCAGGGCACCAGGATCCTATGGCAGCTGTGGCCGATGTTGCATCCCTCTGTCTCTGTGGAGAGCCTTCTATCTTCTCGCTTTCTCACAGTGTTCGTATCTTCTGCTTTGGATCCGCAATAGAGCTTTCTCAGCAATATCAGAAAAAACACAATACTCTGAGAAGGAAAAGGTGATTCCCTAAGATATCGATATTCTACGAGAATTTTGACAATGTGTTTCTGGGCAACATTCAGCCTCCGACACTGGGCTGTGGGACTAGCATTTGAAAAACAAGAAGGATTAAGGTTGGCGCAGGATCTGATACCCGATAGACGTCCATGGCACATTTACGCACATTTGGTAGCGTAAAGTTACTGAGGAGGAGTCCGGAGAACATCAGTCCCTTGAGCTTGTGGAATAAATGTATAGTCTCTGTCTCCGGGATGAGTAAGTCACCCTGTATCCGTTAACGTGTAATCTGACATGTATAGCCCTTGTCCCTGGGCTAAGTCACCCTGTATCCATTACCATGTGACCTGACATTCGGTTTCTGAGCTGTGCTGTCATCACTATCCTAAAAGTCTCAGCAGACAGACTTGTCTATACTGGGGTCAACAGTTATATTCCAGTCACCTCCTATGATAGGCTTCGAGCGGCCAGGCTAATGAGCAATCAAGTCAAAGTCACCAAAAAAGGAACATTCAGAGGTAGTTGGGGCTAGTATTAAAGCAAACACAAAGGTAGCATTGTGCAGTAAGTATAGCAAAAGCCCATCGCAGCCAGTTCCATCGATGTTTTATGGACTTTGTCTGGTACATTTTTATGCATCAGGGTGGCAACATAATTTTACTGGGGGAGGAGGAGCGAGAATGAGTTGGGTCTCTAGCATCATCTGAACCAGATGCTAAGATCACCTTTCCCACCCATTGTCTCAATCTTCTCTATTTCTTCTTGGAAGAGGAGAATCTCTTGGAGTTGTGTGATTTCTGGTTTATTAGTGGCAAAAGATGTCCTTATCTTCTTTCCCTTAACCTAGCTGGTGAGTTCATCGACATTCATTGACCAGGTGGCTATCTCTTTGCAACCCTGTCTAGCAGGTGTTGTTTGCTGTGGCCTGATCAAAAGCCAAGATGCTATCCTTTCTGAAAAGAAAGGAAATTCCATCAGGGCCACTGAGGCAAAACTTGATGGCTATGATAGTCCACTGTGTGAGCACCAATCAGGTCTTTAGAACATCTCAGTGTTAAGGCTGGGTGAACCGGAGTGAAGTTTAATAACAACCAACCAATTAACTCTGAGGTTGGGTTCATAGAGCTCAGGTATGAGCATCCACGCTTCCGTCAAGTGGGCTAGTCTTCAGCAGTATTGTGAGTGTTAGTCAGTCTCCTTTATCTCAGTCTACAGAACAGCTGGGAGTCACAGGACAGTGAATGAGTGAGTGGTGGGGTTCAATATATCAGTCAGGACTTCAGTGGAAAGCTGGACTTGTCTCGTTCTCCAACCCAGACTACGCATGTTTAATAGTGGCTATGGAGTCACTAGGCCTGTTCCCTAGAGTACGCATCCCGACACATACAGCGGGACATACGCTGGATAACATTTTCACGAACATCCAGGATCTCATAGTAGAACCCCCCTCAGCACTAAGCTGGACTGACCATCTGGCCTACGGATTCTCTTTGACTATCCCGAAACCATTAAGCTAGCCCCAAGGCAGTAGGAGTTCCTGCAGATCCTAGAGGAAAGTGACCCTAACAGCATTCCGCTCAGCGTACTCTCCCCCTTCCTTTAGCAACTGCACGGATAGCGATACAGCATTGGAAATGTGGGAGGCCTCTGTAATGAGGCCCTTGACTCCATTGCCCCGATTAAAGCAGTCACAGTTCGGGAAAAGGTTGCCCCAGCCCTGTGGTATTCAGAGAGCCTTAGGAAAGAAAAAGCGACTTGCAGAATCAGAGAGAGGAATTGGAGTAAATGAAAATTAGAGGAGGATAAACTAAAACATAGAGCGTATCTAAATCATTGTAACATAGCCAGGAGATCACATCTAGGCACGCGAATCTCTAAAGCAAAGAGCTCCTCTAAAGAGCTCTTTAAGATCCTCAAGGAGTTCACCAATCCGAGAGCTAACAATTCCTCTGTTCCACCTATGCAAGGGCGATGTGACGATTTAGCCAACCATTTTAAACAGAAGATTGACCAAATCTATAACTCATTTGACTCAGAAGAGGCGGTTAGGGCGGTAACACCGCCCCCGGAAGACCCTCTGTTTCCCTATCTAGAGACTTTCTCAGCCATCACCTCTGAGCAAGTTCTAGTCTTGTTGGCACACTTATTGCAGATCTGGGACCAACCTTGTCTCACCCGATCATGGAAGTCTGTAATTTATCATTAGCCACATCCACATTTCCTTCTAAATGGAAGAAGGCTCAAATCAAGCCATTGCTTAAGAAAGCATTAGCCGATAAGTCAGGCTTACAGAATTATAGACCCATTTTACTTCTCCCATACTGTTAAAAAATTAAGGAAACCCTGATTAACAAACAACTCTTGGGCTACTTGTAACAAAATAATCTGCTTGATCTTTCTCAGTCAGGCTTCCGTGCTTGTTATAGATCTGAGTCCGCTTTGACTGAGGTAACAGACTCGATAAGGATGTTACTGGACATGGGAACCCCCACGATGCTAGTGCTTCTTGATCTGTTGGCAGAATTTGACACCATCTCTCTCAGAATCCTTCTGGATAAGCTGTGAGAGATTGGTGTCAGAGAAAGGGCATTAAAATGGATGCAAAGTTTTCTGACTGACAGAATACAATAGGTACAATTGGACCCTTTTGTATTAGTGACCACTTTGGTGGATAAGGGGGTACCACAGGGTTCCATCTTAAGTCCACCCTTGTTAAATATCTATGTGTCGTTTCTGGCTCCTATTATTCGATCTTGTGGGTTCGATACGATCTCGTATGCGGATGACACCCAGGTGATAGTCCCGATAGAGAAGGATCCCGCCTTGACCAGAGCTAAATTTATGATCTGCATGTTAAAAATAGCCACATGGATGAGCAAGAACTTCCTACAGCTTAAGTCCAATAACACGGAGATTTTGCTTTTTGGGAAAGCAGAGGAGTTATGTTCTTCTGACTGGTGGCCTGAAGAACTCCGGGAAGCCCCTACTCCTAAAAAATGGGTGAAGAATCTGGACATCGCAATTGATGACAGACTTTTTATGGAGGAGCATGTAAAATCCATCTCGGGCAAGTGCTTCGGTATGATGCACATGCTGAGAAAAATCTTCCCTTGGATTCCTCTTTCTACCAGAAAAGTCCTTATACAGGCGCTTCTACTCAGCAGACTAGATTATGGAAATTCCCTACTGGTAGGGATCAAGGAAGACTTATTATCAAGGTTGCAAGTCGTCCGAAACACAGCAGCGCGCCTTGCCCTTGACAAACCAGCACAAACTCCATCACTACCTCTCTTGCGACAACTACATTGGCTCCCAATCAGGAAAAGATCAATTTTTAAGCTCCTATGTCTAGTGTTCAAATCACTTCAGGGAAAGGGTCCGGCCTATCTAACAAAAAAACTAGAACCTTACATTCGGGTGCTCCAACTGAGATCGAGCAGTCGAAACCTGCTCTGCACCCGGAGAATTAGGTAAGCCAAAACGGGCGGGCGTGCCTTTTCTCACCCAGCCCCCGCCTACTGGAACAGACTGCAAGAGGACATCTGAGCATGTTCCAACTTGGCATAATTTAAGAAACTGCTAAAAACCTGGCTGTTTTAATGAACACTCGCCTATAAGTTGTCAGCCTCCCAGGCACCGAGAGATCCCCTAGGGGATGATTCGCTGCGCCTTACAAATAATATTAATAATATTCTGATTGCACTTCACTCCATCTCTGGTAGAATCCCTCAAGAGCATAGGACAAGACAATAGCATAATTCCCCTCTCGCATTTCATTGGTCTGAGACACTTCCACGCAGTCCGAGTAGGACCCATACATTGAAGAAGTCCTCACTGTTCATCTGGGTCATCAATTTCCTTTGTTTGGCCTTGTACAGTGATGAGCATGGTGGCTGGAGTTAAGAGACCATATCAAATTTTTCTTGCAATAATGCTGGGAGCGTGGCTGAAAAAATTCTTTCTGATCACATTAGTTTACTAAGAAAAGTCTGCCACAGATGTTACCTTGTTTCTTATGTAATCGTACGGGCCATGAGTTTTAGCCGTCTGTAAAATCAAAAGCATGCGTTTTGCATCTGACGAGGTATGCTATGATTGGTTTGGAAATTGACTTGTAAGTATTTCTACTCAACTGGATAAGGGGCACATTCAAATTCCAACGGTGGTGTAAATTTTAGTTTCAGGAGCATCGGAATAAATGTTTGTAAAACACCCAACCTATTCGACCCTCCTTCATCGGGCACGCGCTATATCTGTATATCCGGCCTGGGAAAGAAGGTGTCTAGACTTTGATGGAGACATTGGAGAGTTTTGAGGAAGCATCTGGATTCTGTTCTGTAAAAGGCTTGAACGTTCCAGCATTAAAGAGCTAAAACAAAAAATTGTGTAGTTGAAGCTGCTTATATCAAATGCAGCAAACCGCGCCACTGCATTATAGTTTATGAAATCAGGTGCATTGTGTAAGACTTGGCCAGCAGCTGGCACATCAAACATGGACTGTAGTCACACAATTGTAGTTGTGCTTCCCCAAAGCAAAATGACAGTTGTTTAGACCTGCGGAACCGTCCCCCTTAAATTGGGCCAGGCAGACTATGAGTCGACACTTCCTACAGCCGATCTCCTGACACCTCTCTTACTGTCCCTCAACTAAGTGTTTCAGATATTTCTCGGTAAAGGGGGGTGGCAGTAGTTTGGCACAGGGAGAGGCTTGCAGAGATGTGACCAACTGGCAGCTCCAAGACTTCCCGTGTCTGATTGGCTGTATGTGGGGTGAGGGTCTCCATGCAGTATTGCGCCCGCTCTCCTCAGTGAGGAAGGAGCGTTAGCCCCATTCTGTTTTGTTTGGCTCACTGTAGTTCAGGCCTGGTGTTAAGGCTGAAGTGTCCTCTTCTCCAATTGACTCCTACAACAACCATCACTCCTGTATGCACTGATCTGCAGATGGAATGTAGCAGACTTGGGGCCTAGGTTCACCAGCAGGGAGACGTTCTATTGCATTCCAACATCTCAAAACCAGCTTAAATAGCACAAAGTTCTTGGAGCTCTTTCAAAGAGCTGACATCTTCACATTGTTTCTCTGCCTCCAGCACTGTACCACTGGAATTGGCTGGAGTGTCGGGTGGATTGTGAACCACCATGCCGGATTTTTAAACACAAGGACGGACAAGATCAGCCAGCGACACCTGGCAGATTACTAATCGTCGTTGTACCCCAAGGTGGTGCAGGGCATTTTCCGACAGTGAGGAGAACCCTAACAGTGAGGAGAACCCTGGCTGGATCTTTTTCCCACCATTGAGAAAGCACAATGTAAAAACTTCTGGGCAGTGGAGTTCCCGAACATGGTCTCTCTAGCTAAAACAAAAAATTGTTGAGGCTGCTTATATCAAAAGCAGCAAACCGTGCCACTGCATTATAGTTTATGAAATCAGGTGCATTGTCTAAGACTTGGCCAGCAGCTGGCACATCAAACATGGACTATAGTCACACAATTGTAGTTGTGCTTCCCCCAGGTCTTAAACCTAAATCTCTCTGGAAAATAACACTCTACTCATATATTTACTTTCGTGCAGAGCTCACTTGGGTCAATGCAGTGTCCGCATCAGTCATCCAGTGTTTAGCTTCCTCCAAGGCCTCTGAACCTGTGGTTTGTTTTGAACTCTACTCAACATTGCACATGCTGCCAACTACCAGCGCTTAAGTCTCACATACTCCTGTAGAAAGATGGTCTAACATGTCAGTATGTTTTTAATCCAAACAGTTATTAAGGAGACCTAATGCCCAAGAAGTCAGTCATAGAAAATCTTGACTTATTTCACATATGAGAGCTAAAAGTATTAATGCCTCCATGGGGGAAGGAAACTGTGTTAGAACCGGGGCGGCTCCTCCGCTATGGCGGAGTAGCGTCGCCCCACTCACCGCAGGGGCAAACAAAAAATGAAATGATCATAATGCAGATCAATTTTATTTTTCTCCTGCGGCTGAATCTTGGGGGTGGGGCCACAGCACTGCAGCAGGGGGGAGGAGGAGTGGTGGGCCCTGCTGTCAGCGCTCATTACGGTTTGGCCGGCTGTCTCAGGCCGGCCAAACCGTCATGCGCACTGACATCTCTCTAACCCAGCTGTATTCCTGGGTGGAGAGATCAGCAGGTACAGGCTTCATGCTCCAATGGAGCACAAAACCAGTGGGCTCCGCCCAATTCCTATGCTGTTCTCATGGTGAGAGCAGCGTCGGAATTGCCCCCAAGGGAAGCTGGGAGCTTCGGCCTGTGCCCAGAAGCGAAGTCCAGGGAGCAGTGCGGCGAGCAGGAGACCAGCAGGTACATTTTCTTTTTTAAAATTATTTCAGCCCCCTCGAGCTGCCACCCCCGCGCTCCCCCTGCGCTGTCCTACCACATTTCCCTCACACCAGCCGCTACTGGTTAGCACACCTTAAATGCTCTTAAATAACCACTACTTTAGATCCCACACGCCTTGCTAGTTTTAGATCTATAGGTTTGAAAGCAGGTTTAGGTTTATAGAAAGATATTAGAACAAGCTTTGGCAAAGCCAATAGGTCTCACTTTTTTTAAAACAACGTATTTCAAAACCAGTATGCCTTGCTTGTAAATAAAAATACACTCCACATCTATCATCTTGCCCAGTGCATGCTAATGTTGTAAACCCAATCCAGCTAATTAGGTATGACTCAAACGAGCGCATGATTTCTCCTCACTCATTGTTTGCATGCTTGTTGATGGATGAATGTGAGAATGATTCAATAGCTGTAAAAATGAATAAAAGAGGAGTGCAGTGATGTGGAAATTAGTATAGATCAAAGAATGGCTGCTTGGCTAGACGAGTTGGTGAGTACATGAGTAGATGAGGAGGAAAAGGATAGCATATGTGGGACAAGGGCAGTGTAGAAGGAACAATATGTAGTGTTAGAGCAGCGAATTTGCAAGTGACCAGTACATGGCTGGGAGAATGACTGAATGGAGGGCTGGCAAGATGAGTGGAAAAAGGGGCAAGGGCAGCAGGCGGGACAAGGTAGGGTCGTGAAACTGTTAGGGAAGGAGCATGGGAAAATTATCAGTTTAGAAGGTTGGGGTAGTAAATGAGTGAGTGATAGGGTGCAAGGATAGAAATGTGTGAGGGCGGATGATTGGAAATTGGACAGATGGTTGCTAGAGGGATGTGGTGTAGGGGCCAGAGCTGCTGACTTTGGAACTGGGGAACCAGGTTTGAGTCTTGGGTTTGGCTCAACATCCTGTGATTCTGGGCAAATCACTGATGACCATATGTATCATTGTCTTCTGCAACACAATGCAACAAGACTCCTTGCTGCACTGCATGAAATTGAGAGGACAGGAATGCACCATATCCATTACGATATGGTCCATTCCTGCTCTCGGCCTGTGCCGGCATACAAACTGCAGCCTTGTGGGAATGCAGACGTGCTTGCCCCATAGGGCAAGGATGACTGCATTGCAGACAGGATTGTTTTTGTGTAGGAAGGGACACCTTTCTGCACAAAAACACTCTTCTGAGGCTATTGCCTCTTTCTACGTATGCTGCAGAATGCAGCACAATGCAGCACACGTAGAAAGAGGGAAAAACGAGGATGAATAATTATACTTTCCTCCCCTGGGAATGGGTGGATGCGTGAGAACACACGCTCCACCCATGGAACTCCTCCCTGGAGCATGGTAACGCACTGTGGCCTTGTGTGTCTTGGTAAACATCATTCTAGGTTTTGCGTCGCACATACACTACCTTGCATGGCGCAGGGCCAATGCAGAACTTTAATAAACATGCCCCTTAATCTCCTCGCACCTAAAAAAAATTTATAATAATTATGTGTCCTTTTGTAATGCAACTGGTGCTTATGTAGGGTGACAACCCACCCCCTGAAAGAGATAGGAACAAGCATTCCTCCCTCTCCTCTTTCCAGGTTGCAGGCTTTATCACTCCCTATTCTGGTCATTAGCAGCTGAGGATGGTGGTGGGCAGGGCTCTAGCTCAAGCATCAGGAAAGTGGTGTGTGCTGCATCTGGTTTAGTTTCTAGTTCACCAGAGAAGAGCCCCGAGGTGGGATTTATCTTGAGTAGAGACCCCTCTGGCAGTAGGGAGCTGGTGAAACACAGCAGCCCCATCCACATGCTAGCTGAGAAGGACACTCAAAGAGCTCTTTTCTGGGCCAATGTAGTGATCCATGGAGGCTTAGGTGCCCTCTTGACTGCTCTTCCTTGACATTTTGTATTTGATGTAATGCCCTTACTGGCCAATCATATTCCCAGATGTGTGTCTCGTGTTCACTGTACCACTGGAACCAAGCTACACCCAATTTAAAAGGCTCAATCATGGCCAGACCGGGCTTGTTGCTTGTGTTCCTGTATAGGGAGGCCTGGCAGTTGGTGTTGGACTGCTGTGACTGGAGCAGGGTCAAGACTGAATTCCATACAGCCGGTTCCAAACAGAAGTGCCAGAGTGGGAAAATAACGATGGGTTGAAATGCTACTGTAGTATTATCGTAATAAATGAATCCAAAGTAAATTGTAGATTCAGGTTTTATTCCAAATAAAAGAGCACGTCTGTATGGTTCAGCAGCAAGAAGGAAACTGACCAACAGTGAAGTACATTATATTCCATTACAACATTCAATGGAACATGGAATGCAAACACATTCAAAAGGCTACATACCACTTAAATGACAATACATACCAATAACAATACAGCATACTACATATCTTCCCCTTTTCCAAAAACAAAAACAAAAAGACACAAAAAAACTACTTATAAATTATGAATTCTTTGTATTTCATAGGTCTCTTTACAGATCTTCCAAAAGAAGATTTCTGAGTAAAAGGAGTTTCATTCTCATTGTTAGCATATTCATCATCAACAATTGAATTGTTTTCAAAAGAACTTGATGGTTAATCAAGAGTAGTTTTATCATTCTTATCATTGTCTAAACACCAAAAATGACCACGAGATTTAGAAACAGGAATGTAATCATTTCCATTAAACATACGTACATCCTTATGTTGAGCTAAAGCTAAGCAACTTAAATGCCATTTTTCACCATTATCCAAAGTCTCCGAATTTTGATGGATTTTTGCAATATTCTTTGGTGTACTAAAGTTGCTCTGACCTTTGGGAACTTTCCTAGCACCTTTAATACAAACCCATTGCCCAACTTGTAACTTGACAGGTTTAGATCCATGTCTAGCATCTTGATAAATCTTATTCTTTGTGACGAAGTAAGATTCGATTTGATTTCACAAGTATCATAAAAGAACATTTCATTTCTTTTCATCCAACCTGGATTTGTTTTAGATAATGGAATTCTGCATCTCATAAGACAAAATGGACTCTTTCCGAAAGATGGATGAGGTGTCACTCTATATGCCCACAACATTTTTTTAAGTTCACTTTCCCAAATCAGTCTAGATTTAATACACATGTGTAAAGTACTTTTGATGACCCTATTAAGTCTCTCCAAGACTCCATTGCAAGAAGGATGGTAAAGTGGAGTCAGCTTATGTTTAATTTCATTTGAAGTAAAGAACATCTGCATTTTCTTAGATTTGAATTGCACACCATTATCCGATAAGATAGATGATGGACATCCTTCTTGAATAAAAATGTTTTCCAAAAATTCAATCACATTAAAGGTGTTAACTTGATGATAGACATCCTTCTTGAATAAAAATGTTTTCCAAAAATTCAAACACATTAAAGGTGTTAACTTTGTCTACAACTTTCATTTAAACCATTTTGAAAACAAGTCAACAATAACAATAATATACTTTATACTCTCATCAAACCAACTGATAGAACCCATAATGTCCATAGCTAATTCTTCCCAAGGAAGATTTGGAGAAGTAACTTCACCTAAAGGTGGGTTAAAAGTTTTCTTAGATTTGTCATATACTTCACAATTGATACAAGATCTAACAATTTTCTCAATATCGTTATCCATTCCTGGCCACCAGTACTGATCCCTTACCCTAGATTTAGTGCGAGAAATACCAGGATGACCCTCGTGAGATAATAGTATTATTTGATCTTTCAAGGATATTGGAGGTATTATTTTGTCTCCTCTAACAAGAAAGTGTTCAGATACAGAGAGTTCACCTCTGACCTCCCAAAAACCTCTCAAAGTATCATCAAGATTTTTTTTACAAAAATCACTCCAGCCAGTTATCACCTTAGACTTTACATCATTCAAAGTGTTATCATCAGAATCGGCTTTAACCCATTGTTCTTGGGAAATGCTGTAAAAAATTGTATTATTAGAAGCCACATTAGCAACAGAAAAATCATTCCAAGAATTTCGATCAGACTCAAAGATGGGTAAGGAAAACCTACTTAAAAAATCTGCAATTACATTTTTAGCTCCTGGGACTTATTTGATTTCGAACAAAAAATCCTGCAGATGCATAGATAGACTTGCAATTCTAGCAGTAGCTTTATAAAGACCATCTGTAGTCAGCAATTTAGTAAGTGGTTTGTGATCCGTTCTCACAAAAAAGTTTTTCCCCAAATGAACTTCCTGAAATGCTCCAGTCCCCAAAGTACAGCTAGAGAGTCTCCCTTTCAATTACGGAATATTTCTCCTCTGTAGGTGTCAAAGATCTGGATGCAAACGCAATCACCACTTCTTGATGGCACTCTGAAATTTGAGTAAAAACGGCTCCCAAACCCTTGGAACTTGCGTCAATAGTAACCAATGTAGAAGCACCAGGATCAAACCCTTGTAGGTTGGGAGCACAGCAAATAGCTTTCTTAATCATAACAAAAGCTTGCTGACATTCTTGAGACCATGTAAAAGGAACTTTATTCTTCAAAAGATTTCTCATGGGGTGAGTTTTTTCAGAGAAATTAGAAACAAATTTAGAATAAAATTCAGCTAAACCCAAAAACGATCTTAAGTCGTCCTTGGATTTAGGAGAAGGTGCATCCAAAATGGCTCTTACCAACTTAGGGGCCGATTAGGATTGCGGTGAATCCGCATCCTCCGGGCCGGCGGAAGCCACCGCCGGCCTGGAGGATGCGGATTCACCGCCTTGGTGAGGGAAAACACCAACCGCCACATTATGATTGCGTTGGGATCAGCGGCGGATGGCAAGTCCGTCCGCCGCTGATCCGCGGTGGGTGTACGCAAATATGGTGACGGTGTCTGAAAGACACCGCCAGCCATATTACGATGCAGGCGGAAACATGCTTTTCCACTGCGGCTTTTCCGCCGTGGAAAAGCATGTGGTCTTTTGTTTTTGGGGGCCCACTGCGAGCCCCCATGGTGTTGGGGGGTGCACATGGGGGGTACCTATGGTACCCCCCTGCATTTGCATGCACAATGCGGCAGGCACCGCGCGGTGCCTGCCGCTTTGTGCATGCAAATGCACAGCATGCATATTTGACTTTGCGGCGGGTGCTGCTTTAAGCAGCACCCGCCGCAATGTCAAATGTACGGGATGTGTCCGCCAGGGTGGTGGTCACATCCTAATTCCAACGGAGGGACCGCTGCTGCCCCTGCGGACGGTCCCTCCACCTCGGGGGTGGCGGACGGACGCAGGTCCGTCCTCCATCCTAATAGGCCTCTAAGTCTTTGGTCTTATACCCTGCTCGCCAATTTCATGAACTAAGTACACCACCTTATTTTCTGAAAATCTACGTTTTGAAATTTCTGCAGCAAGACATTTGTCATTCAGAATATTCAGAACTTATCTTAATCTGGAATCATGTTGATGTGCATTTTTTCCGATGACAAGAATATCCTCCTGGAAAAAAATGACATCACACATATCTCCAAAAAGTTGTGTCATAAGTCTTTGAAAAAACGCAGCCACGGATGCCAACCCAAAAGGCATGCGGCAAAAACGAAAACAACCAAAAGGAGTACAGAATGCTGTTATTTACCGACTAGAATGGTGTACAGTAATCTGGTGGTACGCCGAAGATAAATCTAGCGTAGAAAAGTATTTAGCTCCACGAGTTAATGACAACATTTCATCAATCCTTGGTAAAGGGTATTGATCCATAATTATATTGTTGTTTAAATTTCTTAAGTCTACACATAAACACATTTTTCCATTGGCCCTTCTATCTACGACCAATGGAGAAATCCACTCAGCAGCTTCAATAGGTTCTATGATACCATTCTCTTGTAACTTCAGTAATACATTCTTGACCTCATCTCTAACAATTACTGGTATGTTGCGCACCTTATGAACTTTGGGTATGGCATTACTTTTTAATTTTATGCGGTGAGAGAAACCTTTATATTTACCAATCTTACCTGAAAATACGTTAGGAAATTCTTTGAGAACCCATTTTTTTGTATCTTCACTCTCACCAGTAACAAGAACCTGTTCAGGGCTGTTGGGATCGAGAATAATGTGTAAAGATCTTTGATCCTTCCAACCTAACACAGAAGGACCATCAATAGCAATATACAATTTACAAAAAGCAGTACGATTTTTAAATTCAAATATTAATGGGCGAAATCCTAACATATCAATTTTGTCACCAGTAAAGCTTTCTGGAAGGACATCAGTAGGTTCAAGATGAGGACCCAAGTCATTGACCAATTCTTTTTCCCCAAACATCTTTGTTAATAATAGTAAACGGAGAACCGGAATCCGCAGCAACCTGTAAAGGAATACCTCCAAACTTTACAATACACAAAGCTTTGCTTCTTTCATTTTCCCCAACATTTAAGACAATATTACACTGTATGTTTCCAGCAAGGTTAGGCGTAGAATTGTTCAAATCAGAATCGTAATCTGAAAAATCAGTCTCAATGCAGGTTACTTTAGAACGTTGAATTGAACTCTTATTACACACTTTAGCATAATGTCCCAAAACGCCACAATTAGAACACTTCGTGGATCTTGCTGGGCACTTTTCTTTTCTGCATTATGATTTTTGCCTCCACAACGATAACATGCAGAAGTGGATGAGTCGTTCTGATTAGATTTTGAATTGTTAAACGATTTGTGATTGAAGGATTTTGTTTGAAAATTCTTGTTGGGTTGTAATTTCTTGTTACCTTTCCTTTTAGAATATTCATTGCTTTTCTTATTGTCAGAAATTTTATTAACAGTAGGAGTGGAAGTAGAAGTAGATTCAGACTGTTCTGAAAGCACTTTTGAACTTCTATCTGTAAGCTCCTCTTTTTTCAACAATGTAACAACATCCTTAATGCTGGATTCTCCCTCAATCCAAAGTCTACCCTGGATGCTTTTATTTCTTGTGCAAACAACAACTTGATCTCTAATGAGTTCATCGTGTAATACACCGAATTCACAATGTGCGGCTAAAAGTTTCAATTGAGAAACATACTCTTCCACCGTTTCAGCTGTTTCCTTTTGAAAAAGGCACGTCTAGTAACACCTATGCATACAGTAGGTGAATAATGTTCGGTCAAATCCGAAATAGCCGCTTTAAAAATATCGAAATCACCAGACCTTTCTGGTTTTTGCATCTGATTATAAACTCTTAATCCTTCAGGACCAGGGCTGTGTAAAAGCATTCTCATTTTTCTTTCAGCAGAAAGGATACCAACATTGTCCTCTAAGGTAGCTACGTAATTTAAAAAATAATCTTTCCATTTGGTCCACTTAATAATAGATTCACCAGGAGATGTTAAGAACTCTTTAGGAGTGCTAATATTAATGTTGATACATGAGGAATAATTTGAAGCATTGGAAGAAGTGCTAGCAGTAGCTGAAGTGTCACTTGAATTATTATTACTCATGGTGCAGGCAGCAATAATTTATAAATTGAATGTTTAAAACGAGTCTAAATATATTCCAACAACGTGCACAATATTAAATGCTTGAAACGAGTGTAAGTATGTTTCAAAAACGTGCGAAATTGCAATTTGTATAAATAACTTACTTCCGATGAAAATATACTTGAATATCTGTTGAAGAAGAAAGTTCAGATGTGCTCATGAGTACACCTTAGTGTTCGGAATCGATCCAAAATGGAGGCACGTTTACATTGCGTAGGGTTAGGTGGTGTGACCTCTTACGTGAGATAACAAATCATACGGATGCAAGGCGTCTGACGTAATGTGCATTACTTGAAACGTTGCTATGCACTGCAGGTTCAGAACGCGGGGGCGCAAGAAGAACAGTGCAATCGCAACGGAGGATAGATTCAAGGGTAAACATTCACCTTTTTACAGAAAGCGCTGATTACAGCTTATCTGAAAATTATGTAGAAGAAAAAAAGGTTGCGCAGAAGAAGAAAATAAAAACGAAAATAATAGAGGAGATGGTTGGGTTAAAAACCATACAATCTACTCACAGATCGTTTGATATTCGAAGAAAAAGTTCTTGCTTGAGTTCCGTTTGATTCCTCTTGCGAAAATGAGAGAGAGGCTAGTTGTGTATAAAACCACTCGATCTACTCATAGTTCGCTAGACGTTAGTGGAAAAGTTCTTGTTTTGAATTCCAGTTGAAGATATATGACATTTCCGGAAGAAATGTTTTTTGTGTTTTTTTAAATTCATTGAATCGTCGCCAAATAATTGTAGTATTCTCGTAATAAATGAATCCAAAGTAAATGTAGATTCAGGTTTTATTCCAAATAAAAGAGCACGTCTGTATGGTTCAGCAGCAAGAAGAAAACTGACCAACAGTGAAGTACATTCCATTCCATTACAACATTCAATGGAACATGGAATGCAAACACATTCAAAGGGCTACATACCACTTAAAGGACAATACATACCAATAACTTAATACAGCATACTACAGCTACACATAGCGATTGCCAATGGTTAGATTTATTGCACGCATTCCTCCCCTCACCTTTTGGTGTGGTTTATTTATGCGATTTTATATACCGCAAACTTTACCCGAAGGTGTCAGAGCGCTTTACATAGGACCCAGTTTCAACCATAAGAACTGATGGTTACATTCGGAAGAACAGATTTGCATATTTTTGACTTACATAAGAACCAGTTGAAAACATACGGACTTAGGATTACATGCGTACACAAGGAAGATACACAAATGGATATATTCTAGGCCTATACTAGTAATATCTCTATCAACATAGGGAGGGGATACACATGGATATACTGTAACAGTCGTATAGGGGACTAGTCGTTAGAGTTATCTCTATATACATAGGGAAGGGATATGACTGGATAAACTCTAAGAGTCACATAGGAATGGTGGAGAGCACAACGGTCTACAGCATATACTAGTGATTAGAGCTATCTCTATATACATAGGGAAGGGAAAGGACTGGAAATACCCTAAGAGAGGGCAGGCACGTGAGATAACGAACTTTACCCGAAGGTGTCAGAGCGCTTTACATAGGATCCAGTGGACAACATAAGGACTGAAGGTTACATGAGTAAAATGATTGCAAAAATTTTGCATTACAAAAGAACCAGTTAAAAGCATACGGACTTAGGATTACAAGCGTTACAAAAAGGTATACAAATGAATATACTCTAGGCCTAAACTAGTAATATCTCTATCAACAAAGGGAGGGGATAGACATGGATATACTCTAAACAATCAAATGGGAGACTAGTCGTTAGAGTTATCTCTATATACATAGGGAAGGGATATAACTGGATATACTCTAAGAGTCACATAGGAATGGTGGAGAGCACAACGTTCTACAGCATATACTAGTGATTAGAGCTATCTCTATATACATAGGGAAGGGAAAGGACTGGATATACTCTAAGAGTCACAGAGAAGGCAGGCACGTGAGATAAACGAGAGAGGGAAGCAGAGAGTGATGAAAAAGACAGTGAGGAGTGTGTCAGAGGCAACAGGAGAGACAATAGGAAAGTCGAAAGGTCAGTGGGCGATCACTAAAAAGGCGGAAGAGAAAGTTAGAAGAAGAGGCAAGTCATACAGAGAAAATGGCGGGGAGCACGGAGGTCCATGTCCGAAAGTTCAGGAGGAGGGCTGGCACAGCCAGCAGGTCCAGGGGGAGAAAGGCAGTCCGTAGCAAAGTCGCAGCCTCATTGTTCAAGAGGAGCTGGGGCAGAGGAGATCAATCCGGAGACCAGAGGAGGGTCAGGGGAGAGAGACCACAGGCGCCCAGGCAGAGATGGAGGGCAGCAAAGTTTGAAGCAAAGGGAAGGAGGGGCCTCTCACCAGAGCCCAGTTAAGCACAATGTGGGTGGTGGCGTTGAGCGTGTGGGGGGAGGGGGGGGAGACCGTGTTGGCGCTATGGATGCGGTCGCGCTGGCTCCCGGCGAGTTGCGTGTGAGTTCATCCGCCCTGGCATGTGTTCGTGTCCCTGGAGCCTGTGTCCGCCGGTCGTAGGAGGCTTGTCCCCAAGGGCGCCATCTTGGAGTCAGGCACCGTTGGCCCGAAACAGCGTGGTCAGCAAGGGGGGGGCACATCACTGCCCTCGGGCCCAGGCCCGTCTGTGGCGGAGAACGGATGTATGGCCCCCGGAGCAGGTAAGTGGGGATGGTCACGAGGCGGCGCCGTCATCAGCAGAGAGCGTCGCCGTCAATCACCTGCCCTTTTCTGGAGTGCCCCTGGAATGACCGCAAAGTCTCGGCGGGTGGCAGTGGGGGACACGGTAGGAGCCCTACATACCGCTCGGGTGATCAGCGCCTGTCAGGCTCGCCCCCGGCAGGACGCCAGAGGCTTCGCTCCTCGTCCTTGTTGTTTAGCCCGGGCTGGTATCGGGCGGCCGCCATGTTGGGTCCCAGGCAGGGATCGAGAGGAATCAACCAGCGCCGCTCCACAGGCACCAGCAACGATCGGGGGCAGCCCTGCAGGTGCCCCACACCTTCCGCTTCAGTTAGGAAGCGTGTGCATCGCGGAGGGCTACCTAAGGACGCTGGGCTTCAGGCCGGAGCAGCGCGCGGACCGGGAGCCGAGACGGTCCACGTCCGTCCGTCTCGGCTCCCGGCTCGTATCGGTTGATATCCTGGGCTGCAGAGCGCCCCTAAAGTCTGATGTTATGGACCACACAAGTAGGCAGGGTAATTAGCTAATTCGAATTCGGCTATTACGCATAAGTCTGATTGGCCAGAATGTTTAATGAGGTCACAAAGCGCGTATGATTGGTGGTCACTGATTATACCGTCCACAATCTCATGAAAAAGTTTGGAGGGAGCAAAACATCCATCTCTATATGCATTCATGAAGGGTTGACTGAGGGAGAAGTTGCACTTATCTACAAGGACTCCCTCTAATGCTACAAAGATGCCTAATAACACTTTTTCTACTTTTCAATGCCAGACTCTTGAGACTAAATGCTCTTTATCACCCTCCAGGTGAAATTGTTACATTTAATGAGGAATGCATGGAAGTGAACCCACGACAAGGCAATCTATTCGCAATTATTATGTCATCTTTTTTGGAAATGTTAATATTCACTGGGGGTAACACAGCTGTCAAACCCCTCTTACTCCTCTCCGATCATCACAGTGATACACAGTTCGTCCCTGGGAATTCAGCGATAACTAGAGACCGGACAGGCCTCCAGCGGTGTAAGGTCGTTGAACAGCGGAATTTAAGAATCTTAAGCCCATATTTTGTCCGTTACTATGATCTATAGTTCTTTGTGAGAAATGCTTGTTTTAAACAGGACTGGTCGTGCCCCTTCGGAGAATTTGTTCTTGAACATTTGTTTCACATGCCTTAGCTTGTAATTAATTTCTTGTGAAAGAGAGACATCTAGTGGTATGAATACAACACTGACATGGAGAATAATTATTCAGAGCAACGTTTTATTAGAAAACTATTTTTGTAAGGTTGTAAAAAGGACTAGACAGAGACTTTCAAAATTAGGGCTAATGCAATAACAGTAGGCGTCTGGGTGGCAAAAACAGTTGGGAGCAGTGAGTGGAAAGCAGCTTCTTTAAATAAAATTGTGATGTGCACGTAAGTAAAAATCAAATAAAACGGACGTGCAGTCAAGTGAAACGTACAGAGAGGAGAGAAAATTGGGAGCTAAAGAGAAAATGAAAGTACAGTGGAGGTTAGCTTGAGAGAACAAGCATTTACAATGCAATAGGTCTCGCACTGATATTATTTTGAGCTATTAACATTGTAAATGACATTGTTTTTTGGTGTTCTTTTTCTTTTGTAAAACATAAATAAAATGCATTGTAATTTAATATGTCATTTGCTAAAAAAAAGTTTAAATGCAAAACCTATTGCATTTACACTAGTGTACTCACAGTGCTTTGTCCGCCATAACCCCAGTGCATCTCTTTTCTTGGGAGGTGAAATAGCTCAGCGGGTTACTGCGCCTGCTGCAGCAGCCTAGCTGTCCGCAGTTGTAAGTCTAGGCCTCGGATGACCCGCTTTCAGGGACAGGTTGGCGGAAGTGACTGGGTCAAATATGATGTATCAGAAATGCTCAGTAAAATGCTCTGCACCGGGGCAAGCTGCCAAGGCAGTTCACAAAAGAATGGTGGTGTCTGAAAACATGCAGGAGAGAAGGACACAGTATCCCAGTGAATTATGATCCCGGTGCTGGCCTAAATACATACCAGGTGGTTGGCGCGGGAGGGGCTGGGATGCGGGCGGTAAAGATTGATTTTTGGGGAAGGCTTGGGGGGGAGCTGGAGAAAAAAGGGTGGATGCAGGACTCGAATTACAGACTGACATAGTTAGTCGTTAATTTCAGAATTTTAATGAGGCAGTTTGAGCCTTTTTAAATGTCAGGGTCGCTTTGCAAACCTGTGAATGTACACAGTTTAATTGCTACCCGATTTAGAAGGTCCTATAAATGTAATTGCTATTTTAATACACATTATCAAATCATACAGCTTCTTCATCCCAAACATATTTTAAAAACAAATTAGGCAGTCATATTAAATGTTTTAATGATCAATTTCCGTATTATTGATAAAGCTTTAACGGGCGCCATGAACGGAATTGAGCTTTGTAATAACCCCCCAAAACTGAGAGATGGCTGTAAACTGTTTAACAAAGTATAAAACACAATAAAGGCCGAGATGTTGTTCTTGTGTTACCGCATCCTCATAAAAAGCTGTTAGGGGTTTTACGACGGCCTCCCAGACTGCTGCACAGCGCTAGCTTTGAAGGGAGCTTTCCGCGAGATTGCAAGACGATGCCTAGTGCCAATATTGAATTCAAATTATTATTGTTTTTCATAAAAAGTGTCTTTTCTGTCTATTTTAGGTCTTGCCTTTGCAGGGCGCATGCGCTGAAAGGCAAAAAGACCTTTTGCGATCGCTTTGGCTTTTCAGCCAAAGACGTGCATGCGTTCCATTGCCTTCAATGGCAACGCGTGCACGTGAGGCGATTGACTTGCGGGAGTGTGCGGCACCATATGGCGCTGGTCCCTCTCGCAAGTGAAACGCTTTCACTCGCCCCCTCCTTTCGCCCCTCCCCTTGCTGCCTCCTTTAAGCGAAAGGAATGCGCTTGTTTGTTTCCTGCCTCGGCATCACCCAGTCGGAGTTCCAGTTCCATCTGTAGTTATTCAGCATTTGTCACACCGTTCATGGACCCCCTAGTCTCCTCCTATTATTTTTATTCTCCCGGGCCCGAGCTTCCTGCATGCATGCTTACAGCACTATCAGATGCATAGGCGTGTAGAAAGAAGAACACATGGGCATAATGTTGTGGGATAAGCGCACCCCTTGATGGAATAAGACATGTTTGTACCATACAAACACAGTAGCATCAGCACCTTAATGATCAGTAACTTTCTCTGTGCGGAGAGTGAACTCCAGATTTGAACCCGGTGTTCCATATTATAAAAACATTGAATTTAGCATTTGAACTTCTACGAATGACATAGACACGCTCCCTTTACCACACAGGGTACAAAAAAAACAAGCAAACAACTGAAAAAAAATCACCTAGGCCGGTTAAAGTTGATTGCTGTTATGATTTGGGTCCCTTCATGAGTCCACAGTGGTAGAGAAACACATGCAGGGATGCGCTCTAGACATGCTTCGAGGTGCTGTGCAATGCGCTCAGCTGTCACCGAGTTGTGTGATTTTCGCCGTCCCACTTGGAGCAGTGCACTTGTGGATGGGGACTTTGGAAATACTCCGTGTTTGCGTTCTCTCCCATTTACAGGAAACTGCGATGGAGTTTTAAGCGTGTGGATGCAACCTGTTTCCGATACAACACAGACGTGTTAGCAGTCTAAACTAAACTTCTGTGGCAAAACACGTCAAGTCCTTGTTATACAGTAGCTGTCACCTGGGTGTATGTTACCTGAGTCACCTGTGAAATTTTGTGTTGTTGTCAGAAAACCATTGCATACTGGTTAGTTGTATTTTAATGCTTTCCTTTTTAAGCAAGGGCTTACGCGTCCACCCTGCAAAATGATGTCTGTAAAGACGGCAAGGACTGACTCAGTGTCTCTTGTGACTTTGCTCCATTGTTTAGCTATGTCTTGCGTGACAGGCTACATGCATGTTTGCTTTCACCCTAAATTAAATAACTGTAAACCGATGTGCCTGATGGGCCACTGCTCTGCTTTGAACTTGAAGTACCCACCAGAGTAGTTGAATTTTTTCATACACGGTGTGCATTCCACATACTTCAATAGATTGTTGGTGCTTTGCACATGTAACATGCACCACAGAATTCTGATTGTGAGTTAGTCAATCAAACTTTATTTCAGCTGTGAGTCATAAAAGCACATAAGGTAAAAATATGTAATAAAAACAGTTAACATTTGTAATATAAAATGTGCAATATAATAACCATTATGACAACCGATGCCTCCTTGCTACTAAGCAGGCTTGTGCAACAGGGTAGTTTTATGCAATAAGTCATGAAGTGCCAGGTATCTCTCTGACTGGTGGTTTTCATTAACATAATTGCATACCCAGCTAATCCAATAACTGCACATCAAGCTTTACATAAGCTAAAACACAATAAAATAGGTTGCCCAGCGACTAAAGGTTAAAATATATTAATACTCTAGAAAGGATCTATATTACTTAGATAAGTATTGCAAATTATGTTTCCAGCAGTAAAATCAGCTACCGTTTTACAGATCGTCACTATACATATTTCCATGGGAAATCAGTGGCGTTGACAAACTTTTTACCGCCCGTGGCAGTCCCTGTGTTTGCCACCTGGCGAAAGCCCAGGAAAGAGCGGGCTGCTGCCTCTAAAACTCGTGCCGCTTGAGGCGGACGTCCCCCCACCCACCTTGCTATGCCACTGTGGGAAATGCTCATCTTGTGCCTTACTATCCACACACCCATGAGGAAACGAGAGACCGCACAAACTATCAATCTACATATATCGTATCTCAAAATCATGAGTGCTTCTTTGTACTCCCGAGTTCCCAAATTCTGAAAAAGTGGAATAATCCAACACTCCTAAAGGTCACATAGGTTGGACAAAAGAAGAACATCCGCTCAATAGTTTCTTTTGAGTCACCACAGGCTGGGGGTACTGCAGCTCGTTGACCCGTGGCATACGCTACCACTTGGCAGTAAAAGTCCAGAGAGGCAGGGTTCCATACTGAGTGCACTGCATACATACACACACTGTACTCTGTGCCTTCATTTTTAAGGCTGTGCTTTTACCTGGTCACGCCAAAAGATTTCTGCTGATTGTGTGTCCATTTGTTGGTGGTGAAAGCTTTCGATATTTGAATTTGTCAACTGTGATTGTGTTATAAACACCCTGGCGGTAGATGGAAACATTAACAGAGGGTGATGATTATTAATATGGAGATAAAATATGACATTGTGAGTAGTGAAATTGAGCGCACTTGAATGCATGTGTCCATCATTGTGTTTATTCGTTGTGTACCTCAAAAATTCCTGGTGGCACACCACCCAGGATAATATCCTGCATAGCTAAACACTTACAAGGTCCCAAAGGCAAGATCTGCTGGCTATGCCAATGCTTGTTTCTCCAGCAGGGGAAGAGCATGATTAAGAAACGGAATCCATCTTCCCCGTCCCTCACTCAGCCGTATATTGTGCGGCTTGGAGTGGCTTATTATTCTAGGCTCTTCTCTTTTAATCTTGTGTTTTAGTAGCTTTGGAAGTGCTGTAGGGGTACAGTAGGAGGGGGGGACGCCGAGTAGTTTGCAGAATGGAAACTTTATTTTAATTTTATTGAAATGGGACTGCTGCTGTGAAAAGTTCTTTCAAGCACATAAACGCTGCAGCTTATGGCCTGCATAGAACTCGCAGGGAAAGGCTGGGAGGGTGTGTTCCACGCTGACTTTCTTCTGGGGATCTCGAACTGAACTGAGCGCAAATCTACCCATGTTATATTTTCTTTACATTGCTTTGAATCTCGAGAAACAAAGGCTTGGCCGGCCTCTGTGCCTGCAGACGAGAGGGCTGAGGAATGCATTTGGAGATATGTCTGATCAGGTTACCCCATCAGTTCTACTTGGGGCGCACATCACCCCCACATTATGCTTTCCCAGACATATGTTTGAGCTCGAGCCCTCTGTAACCCTCCAAGGGGGCATCAAGGTATGAAGTGGGCTAATCCCCGAAGTGCCAGGACCCTGCAGTCTCTTACTGGTGTTCTAGAATGGACCGAATCGGGTCCCTAAAATCGTGCTGGCCACGGGGCTTTTAATGCGATGCGAGGAGGCGTGACCATCAGGTTTGTGGTTTTGCATTTACTCTTAAATATTAGTCGGCGCTGCACCGCTTCTGGGCACTATGCTGGACGGTTCAGTGAGTGCACTGATGAAACTGCACTGGCCGGTTCCAGCCTGCATCCCAAACAGTATTTCTGGATTAATCTCCAGTCCAAATATCGCACGTGCTTAAAAGATAGCACAAGTAAGAAATATTACAGTTTGTTTTTTCTATATAGATGAATTCAGAACGCCGATTTTCGCTGCCAGAAACTGAGCAGTTCTGATCCCTGGTAGAAACAAATGAAACAAAGCAGCATAGAAGTGTTGTTTGGCGCTACGTGGCCTGTTTTGCCAAATTTTGCTCCAGACAGAAGTGGCAAGTTCAAAGAGAAGAGGCGCACTTCAAAGTCGGGACAGGGCGATATATTTGGCACCCTTGTGTGAGAGGAGCACACGCACAGGCCCTCTACTCACTCCACATTGATTTCCAAGACTAAAAACGATGCAAGCTTCATTGCTTTTTAAAGTTTGCCAAATTCAAGGCTCAGTTCAGCAATGCCTGTGGGCGCAGCCGCAGTTGCCGAAGTCCATTAAAACAAGCATTTGCAATGCAATAGGTGTCGCATTTACGCAAGACCTATTGCATTGCAAATGGTTGTCGTTACGGACAACGGGAGGGAGGGTGGGGGTAAAGAAGGCACCAACCTCATTACAAAAAATAGTTCTCTCAGACTTAAGAAGACAGATCCTGTAACAGCCGAAGTAAAGGGGCCAGTCGCCGTAGGAGGTGACAAATGAAGAGGAGATGATACCAAGGAGGAACTTACAAGCCTATCTACGAATCAGAAGCCAGCATTTAGGACAGACAATGACACAAGCCAATGGCAAATATGGGCGGAGAGTGGTCGGGGCAGCTATTCCCTACTCCACCACATTATGTCTCGCAGAGCAGCGCATGCGCGCTGGCTCTAGGCTTGACCTAGAAATAAGTAATCAAATGGAGTACAGAGCTCATGAAAGAGAGACACATGTAGGAAGTTGTACCTAAAAAAAAGGGAAAATGCACATTAAAAAGGGAGAACGGGACAGTAAGCGGAAAGCGTAGCAATGAATTGTGTTAAACATATGTTCTAAAACGGTGTGTAATGGCTAAGGCAGAAGGAAAGAAGCTGCGCAAAAAACGATTGGAAAAATCATGTTCACCAGGAAAAACAATCAATATTATAGTGAAAATGTTTGGGAGCCAAAAAACGCGTAGAAAAAATGTATTTAAGAATATGGTATGAAATGTTTTGTAACATAGAAAGGAACTGGCAGCATAAAGAAAGAGCAGCAAAATAATATGCAAAATGATTGCCAATTAATAAAGGTGAAAGACGATGAGTGAGACTAAAAGAAAGTAAAATATTATTAGGGAAGAATAAGTTCTCGATTTTATGAATAAAAGTTGAAATTCAATGCGGTAAAATTAAAAAAGTAGACAGTAGGTGGCAGCATGAATACAAATAAGTAAGAGAATACAAGACAGTGGCTTGATTTATGCTGGAAAGAAGATCAAGGCGTTCAATCTCAGGAATTTGTAGAAAGCAAACTTTGTACTTATTATTTTCAGTTTCAAAACACTTAATTCGGAGGAAGTTTTTATCCATAAAGTAACATAAATATAGCAGATAAAACATTTCATAAAGTTAAAAACATATATCAAGGAAAATAAGTATGACAAAGGTATAAGATAATAACAACACATTTTAAAATAATAAAGTGAAACATGCCCTTACTGCATGAATTAACAAGCATTTGCAATCCAATAGGTCTCGCATTTGTGAGAGTTTAAGCTATTTGCATTGTACATGACAATGCCTTTTATTTATCTGTTTTTTGATAAGTAACACATAAATAAAAGGCATTGTCATTTATAATGCCAATAGCTCCAACGCTTGTAGATGTGAGACCTATTTCATTTAAAAAAACATCCGCCATTGTCCCAGGCTACTTGGAAAATGAAAGCACGCATGGCGCGCTGAATGTTGCTGGAAAGCATGCTGTGCCTGAAGTAGGAGAAACTCATTAAATGAAGACAAGGTGGTACTAAGGAGGGACTAACAAACCTATTAATGAATCAGAATCCAGCATTTACAAAGGACAATGACACAAGCCAATGAAAAATATAGGCATAGAGTGGGCGGAGCAACATTGTCCATACAACAACACAGCATGCCTCCCAGAGCAGCGCATGCGCTGCTCAGGCTCAACTTAAAAACAAGCATTGGCATAGCCAATAGGTCTCGCATTTGGGACCTTATAAGTGTTTAGCCATGCAACAGTTGGTGTTGTTTCACCAAGGATATTCTGCTGCATAACTAAATACTTTTAGGGTCCAAAAAACGAGACCTATTGGCTATACCAATGCTTTTTTTCTTGTACCATAGCCATGATTTTCTTCTGAGCTGCCACCGGTCTGCCCTGTTACAGCTGAGAACTGGCTGTACATCACATAGCAGTCTGTCTTCCCACTGACTGTAAGCTGTGTTAGTAGTTGCTCGAACCTGGGTCAGGTGATTGTGAGCGCCACTGGTGCTTGCCAACATAACTTCTCAGTGCACCAAGCATCACGGAGTCAGAAGAGCCTGTAGTGTATCTCTGTGTGACAAACTGTGAGTGGGGTGATGGTGCCACCAGCAGGGTTTGGCAGGTAGTGGGCGGCATGCAGGACCAGGGAACACTGCTCAGTAATACAACTTGTGGATTATGATGTGACTCGTCCTTGTTGCTCAAATGGGTTTAATTTCTGAAATGTATATATTTCTCTTGTCTTCATTGCTAGATTTTGCTCGCGAGAAAATGTCACTCTAAGTCGTTGAAATGTCACTCATAATTACACTGAAATTAAGAAAATGTCACACATAGCAATGTGAAACCTTGGCAGCTATGAAAGCCATATATACCACTGGAACGGTTTCAAACCGTGATCTACAGTTCTCACAGCAGCTCAAAAGTCGTCTAACTGAAAACATTAATTTTACTTGTGAGTATCATTTTACCGTTTTAAACACTAGGAATTCATTTTCAAATGAAACACGTTTTCAAATTTCCAGATGCAAAATTGCACATTCCTGCTGGTCGAGAGGCCAGCAATGTAACAGCTTTAAAGCCTCTACCTGGTACATAATTAAAGGCTTTTCTAACCATGCCCAGGTCATAATTAAGGATGTGCATAATTTGCATCAGGCGTGCATACTGTCGAGTAAAACCTGTTGGTTGAGTTCCCAGTAGTATGTGTACTTTCCTGTTTTCCTTATGATACGCTCACCACGTAACTTCCGCCTGCAAGAGATGTAGTTCGAGCAGACGATATCTTGCGGGAATTGTGAAATAGGCTATTCACCTCGGCCACATGCACAGTACTAACAATATTTACCACTCAACCTATAGAATCTAGCTGAAGATACTGGTATCCTGTTCATTTTTTGAAAGCGAAAGCATACCTCGAGTATATTTCTATCACGAGTGACTAGACAGTTGACTATCGCAGCAGAAATCCACATGAGGTAATTTTATATGTGAGGAGAAATTGAAAGTAAGGATCTAAGGTTAAACAAGGAGAAACACGAGAGACGGCCTGCGGCCGTCAAAGTGAAAGTACGGCCGGCGGAGGGCATTGCTGTGGGGAGGGGGGAGGAGAAATGCGACACGGCGGGCAGGGGAGGGGGCGGAGCGGGGAGAGCGGCATGAGGGTGTGAAGCAGCCGGGGCCTTTGAATTGAAGCTAAGCTTCACTTCAAAGGTGTGGGAGGAGTGCTGCTGGTGATTGACTGGCGATTTGATGATGTGCACGCGCATTTTAGGTCAATGCGCTTGCGCATTGACCTAAAAGCGCACGGGCACAGCATCAAATCGCCAGTCAATCGCCAGTCTAGGTAAAGCTTATTTAAGCCCCTATATATCTCGCTCCCGCTCAATGCGCATGCGCATTGAGATAGGTCGCTCGACCTAATGAGCCTACATTCAAGCAGATTTCCACATCAGATAATTGTATAACCAGTGAGAATATGACTCTACACTGCCTGATATTATAATACTTCTTTGTAAACAAAGGAATAAAAAACAACCTAGTGTAAAATTAATTACAAAACAGTACAAAATGTATAATTGTTTTGCCAGTTTTGCCATCGCATGGGCATGGAATAGCAGCTAGATATGACTGACAGCCAAGCAAGAAACACAATAAATATTTAACAGTGTCGGCTCTAAATCTAAATAACAAAGAGCGCTCCCATCTCCCTCAAGGCTGCCGCAAATAAACAGGGGGCCAATATGGGACTCTCGGGGACAAATATGCAGTAATCTGGGATTTCCCTTCTATACTTCTGAAACACCTTTCCAGATTCATTAAAAATTGAGGGTACTTCTCTTCTGTTGAGGCTTGAGCATAAATTTGGCTCACCAAAAGCCCTCTGCATGCCACTTTTACCCATTTCTGATTCAACATATACCAACCACATTGTCACAAGAGCAGCAAACAAGTATTGTGTCTCAAGTTAGTGATGCCTTCTCATTGTTCCGAATTGACAACCAAAATATTAAGGCTCTCACCCTAATAAAATCAATTATATATTGTAAATTCAGTTCTTTATGGCAGTTGACATGTGTGGTTATTATAAAGAGAAGACTTGTAAAATGCAAGGCAACTTGAGTTTTTTAAAAAGAAGTAAAACAGAGCGCACAGGAGTGTGCCTACTGAAAAAAAAATGTAAATGCTACAGGATTAGTGTTCGTAAATAATAACTAGACAGTCCGTGAATCTCGCAATACTACTAGTCGATCAGATTAGATAGGTCAAATTTATTGCAATTGTTGTTCCCAAAAATGTTTTTTGAGCGTTTTAAAAAATATTTTATTTGTTTCACACCAATCATTAATGTTTGCCTCTTTCTTTAAGAATTCTTACATGATCAGCACCCAGGGGCAAGAAGACGGGGTCAGAGTCGGTGGGGCAAGAACAAGATGCCTCCCAGGGCCAAGACCGCTCCTCTACCGAGGGCTCTGCTGCTGGCCCCAGTAAGTCCTTCAGTGGTTAATATTAATAATTATATTTCCTTAACTTTTACTGAACCTTATTTTTTCCGAACTATTATTTTGGTTTTCTAATTCTATTTTTTACAAAATCTTATTCGATCTGGACTATCTGTTTCTAAGTTCTTGTTATCCCTGCCTCTAACTGCCTCTGCTATGAATCTGTATACTACTACTATTAGTTTGTAGCTAAGCTTGCCCAGTTGGCGAGTCTTTATTTAAAAGGTTTTAAATAAAACTCCGATTCGCCAATAGCTCTTGCTACTGGGTCCAGTCCTTTGGGTTGTCCTCTTCTAGTCTTCTTAATCTTGAGGCTTTTCGACAATTCCCACCAACAAAATGCCCAACCTGATTTTACTATTTCTGATAGGATAGGACATACTACTACTGTTGTAGGGATTCTGCACATACTGAACTTTGCACAAGAAAATAGGATGTTGGTGATGGGAGGTTGGACCTTCCTCACACCTCAGTCAGAACCCACCACAATCCCCTGACCGACTAGCTGTAGTGTCTCATTAGCTCCCTGAACCCCCCCAAGATACCCAATGATGCGACAACCCGGAACATAACACTCCCAACCTCTCAGTCGCGAAAGCTATGCACAACCTTTCGCTCACTCACTCGTGTAAGTCCACACCAAATACCATAGAGTCTGTGTAAGTTCAAAAGGGTTATTTTCAATTGACATGCTCTGTGCGTTGTTCTATAATGCAGTATACGAGCCAGCACCAGCACCATCAGCAAAATGCATAAGATTAAAACAATAAACATTGTTACAACTACAAGTCCATAGAAGACAAAAGGCGAAATCATGATAACAGAACAGTGGTGGAAGAACCACCCTCCCCTTGGTAGGAATATAGTTTATATAAAATTATAAATTAAGATCTCTGAGCGTATTCTGGGGGACCCCTCACCTTAGAAGAACCTAGTACTGGTTGCATCATAAGCTCTGCAAAGCTCTGGTTCGTAGAAGGGAATCTTCCGTCTGTTATGAGAAAAATGGTGCGCGTTAGTATATTTCAAGCATTTCTCAGTTGTGCCAAAAAGTGTAGCATTTTTATGGCTGAGCAATACGGACTAACACCAGAACTCCATAACAAAGTGGCCTGTTTTTCGACCTTGTACGCAGCGCTCAGACAGTAGCAGTATAAGCTCATGTGGCTCAAAGGCGTCTTACACAACAAGCTGCGAGGTAACAAGTGCAAAAATAAAAGGCCCAAAGCTAAAATGGTTGCATGGCTCAGGCTAACTTAGCAAAGAATAGAATGACCCTAGGGACCATATAACACTACTAGTGTCTACTCTACTAACGGATTTGTACAAGTGATGTATGTTGTATATGTATGTATTAACTTTTTTTCAATCTTGCTAGTGAAAAAGAATAAATAGGGGGAGGTGCATATGGCATCTAAAAATGTGCAATGTTTTTTCTAGGCGTACTACCGACCACCAGTGCCGGGGCCAGCGGCAATGGCGATGCGGCCGCTGAGGGAGGAGATTCGGAAGTTACAGGAGGAGCTGCAGGGGGTGAGCCAGCAGCAGTGGCGGGCAGTGGTAAGCTATATTCCTTACTTATTGACATTGCACTCGCTGCAAGGGTGTACACTGTACTGTTGAGACTTAGTAAGTAAGAAGTTGTTGTGAACGGTTGAAGAAAACACCCTTTACTTAGCATTAGTAATAGCATTAGCGGCTGGAGTGTTGAGTAACCATTGGCCTCTTCTATCTGACTTCAACTCAGCTGTGAAAGTTTTATGGAGAAGTCTAAAAGTCAGATTAGATTACCTTGATGGATGGGTTGAACGGAAAGGGTAAGAAGGGTGGAAGGAGGAAGGACGGGCGAGACGTATTATTTATGACTGGCAGAAAAGGATATGTGGTATGCATGCATGCATAGGTGGCTGATAGAAATCAGATGCATGGGTGGTTGAATGCCTGAAACTCCCAAAAATGATAGAGGCAGAGGAAGTGGGAGGATAGATACATACCACAAATTGTATCTACTGTGCTTGCTAGTGCTACTGTGCCACTATGTGTAGAATTAATTTGTCTTACTGTTTTGCTAAGAGTATATTGTTACAATAGTCTTGTTTTTTTTTCTTTATATAGCTACTCCTTCCAAAGGGAAACCAGTCAGGGAGGAGTTGGCATCCATGGTCCGGAGCCGGAAGCTGGAGGCCATACAAACAGAATACCGGCGGCTGGTGGTTCTGGCGGAGGAGGAGGAGGTAGCAGCAGCTGCAGCCTCCTCCAATGCCCCGGGCCCCAGCCAGCCCTACCAGTGTTACGACACCACCGCCTGGCAGCCGCCCTCCCCTGCACTTCGTTATCTAGCACTGCTGCTCCCGTGGATGCAATTGTCGTGCATTGAAGCGCCGCGTGGCCAGCCTAGAGGAGTGAATTAATGTCCTCGAGAGGTGACCTCGCCAATGAACTGAGACCCTGTTTCATTGCCCCTTTTTTATTGCTTCTTTTGGTAGGTGGGAATTGGGGGTTGGGGTTTATTATGGATATGGACAATCGGTTGGACTTTTTCATTTCGGACATTGGTTGGGGTTAGGGAGAGGGGTGGATCAGGTGTTTTTGTGGGATTTTTTACATAATTTATTTTTGTTAGGGGTTTAAGTTATATATTTATAATTTACATACAATGTTGTTAATGTTTTGTGGGTTGGGTAACTGTTTAACATCGCACTGTTTCCTTGCTGCTGCAGGCCCACAGCCAGTGTTTGATTAAAATAATCGTCTGACTTTGTTAGACACAAACAGATAGATGCGGTACCCCTCACTGAGTGACTTGTCCTACTAGTACTGTCAGTCTCTCCTCCTAGTCTATGCATTCTGCAACTGGACTCAAGGGGTGTGTGAATTAATGAAAAAAATTAATTATGCCTCCCCAAACTTCTTCTCTTACCAGTGCTTGATGTTTAACTTAGGCACAGTAATGGCTGCAGGGTGATGATGGTTTGGTTTCCCAACATGCCATGGTTGTGGTGGTAGTAGTAGTAGACACTGGCAGTAGCATTTGCAAAAAGAGAAGTCAGTCGCCGGAGAGAGACTTTGGGAGGAGTGGTAGAACGAAGTACAGTACAGAACTTACTGCCAAACAATAATATGCCAAAATAAAATAAAACATAATGGCGGCGGGGATTGCCTAGTACAACAAGTTACAAACTTTAGTTGTGTCGAGTCACTCGGCTAGGCCTACACTCGACACAACTTAACCATTAGTGCTGTATAGGAGGATGACAACAAATCCAATCGATGCCGGCAATTAATAATGATGGATTAGGTTCGTTTGGAAAAAACTAATTACTGTTGAGCTTCAAACCTCGAGGCTGCTGAGGTTGTTTCTCTTTTGTAGCTGCAAACTCCCAACTCCCTTTTGAATCAGTCAGGTAGCAAGGTTTATAGCGCTTGACTACACTGACTTTTTCGCAAGGGAAAGGGGAAGTGGAGTGAGAAACAAAAAGAGAAAACACTGGTTCTTGTGAGGTCTAACAAAGTTTCTCAGATTAAGTGTGGCGGGCCTTCTTGCATAGATTACTTCTGTTCAATATACAAACATAACAATCACTTACTCACTGCAAGTAAATATTGAGTTTTCAATGCTGAATTCTATTACTTGGACTTAGAGAACATACCTATTTACTTCTGGCCCTGGCTTACACTTCAACAATTATCAAACTCTTCATGTCTTGAAATCCTTAAACAAATGTGTTTATATCATGAATATATATCAAGAATCATGAATCAATCATATAACTCATGCTCAAAGACAATTAGTTAGTGTTATTAGTATGGAGTCAAAACAACACCTAGTAACTCAAGCGTACCTGATTAATTGTTGTCTTGTCGAGGATAAGGGGGTTCTGAGCTGCAAGGCAGAAAGAAAAGAAAAAATAAGAAAACACCAAGTACCCTAACTGAGCACTTTTCTGATCGGTTCTTTGCATAACACCAATGCTGGTTTTCTACTTCACAGCACTGGTTGCATATCCTTCTTACAATATGTTAAATAAAGCACTAATTACAAATATTCACGGATATTCACAGCACCTTGCTCAGAGAACAATACTTATTTTAATAACCTTGCTCATTTGAGTGAGTCAATGCTTGTTTGGTCTTGCTCTTATCACAAGTAACCGTAAATTCAATTGGTTTTACCAAGTTTGTTTTTAGCTATGCACAAGTGTTCTTAAAAACTAATTAGCGTAAATTCTCAATGTCTCAATGTTCTTTTCTAAAGGAAGGACGGGGTTAATAGAATCTTACTCTACACCTCTACCGGAGATGACGTGCTGACGGAGGAAGAGGAAACACCAGAATCAGCTCCGATGTGCAGGGAAGACTGGAAAGGAATCCGAATCCGAAGGGATCCGAGATGTGCAGGTAAGATGGGAAGAAACACCGGTTCTCAATACGGGGAAAAACTAGATCTGCAAAGATGCTGAAGCTCTGGTTTCCGAGCTTCGGGAAAGGCGGAGGCCGGAGGAAATGCTCAGCTGCACTCGCGATGGCGCTCTAATGAAGCGAAGCGTCATCGCGTGTTCCTGGCAGCCTTTTATACCCTTGCTGCCTTCCAGGATCTTCTTAGCCCGCACGTGGAAGCCGAATAGCGGTTTAAACGTGCGGAAGAGAACAACGTGTTTTACCAAAGTGATCATCATTCAAGTAATTCCAACAAGCACAGGCAAATGCAGGAAGTCAATGTTGGACTGTATTAATGTTCATACGGGCAGTGGCATCGTGGAAAGCATATGCAGGCAGAGTGTGGCTAAACCATGGATTAATACCAATAATGCATGATTCTAAGAATACAATCCTCAATAGTCAAACTACACTTATGATGTAATGAAATATGTATACACATATTAGCTCCTGACAATTACCTTGCAAATATACTGATCAGGGGTGGGCAAGCAGAAGAAGATCCTCGTTCTGCCTTGAAATTGAATTAGTGTTGCTCTAGCCACATCCGCCCCAGCAAGCGTGTGATCAATTATTGATGTACATTTCATTTAGTCACACCTAAATAAATCACGCTGAGCGGGGAAAGAGGGTTAGGGTTTGATGAATGGTTGGGAAGGGGGGGTTGGGGAAGAAAAACATTACGCATGGACAAACAACAAACACAATCTTGGCAGACCATATCCATAAATCTGTTAAGGGAGAAAAAGGAAATGCATGCATGATGATGATATTGATAACTTGATGTTTAATGATAAATAGTACTTATTAACGACTACTAGACAATTACACAGTAGAGGGCAGCAGTATATTATGCAATGTGTCTTGCCTGTCTGCCCTCAGAGAGATCCAAATTACATACAGTTTCTGTTCTGTTGTACTCAGCTTACTTTTAAAGATAGCAAAGAAAATTAAGAAATAGCTATAGGGATGAATTATAAGCAGAGAACAAACATAATAACAACAACACACAGTCGTAATGATTGAAGATAAAAAATTAATCAAATTATTTAAAAGATGATGAATGTTGATACTGTTACTTTATGTTGTTATCCTGGTCAAATTGGGGAGTTGCATCTCAGCATTCATCTTGGTCCTCCATTTCATGGACGCTCCGTCCATCAGTCTTGGGTGACGCCACTGCCTGCCTGGCGGATGTGGATTGGTAAGGTAAGTGTGAGTTGTTTTTCCCATTTAGCACAGGGTAAGGTCCGGCCTGAAATTGTAGATGGAAAAATAAAAGGGATATTGAAAAATCAAGGAGAAAAAAATGCATAAATTATGGTGGAGTGCAACAAGAACACTTTCAGTGGCAGCATGGATACATCAGGTCTACTCTGTTCCCAGCATTAACCTACAACAACAACAACAGGACACAGCAGGCCCACAGCACCCGTGACCCCTCCTCCATTTAGTGTACATTTTTTGACAGAGGCAGACAAAGCACATATACAGCAACATAGCGTTTTACAAATTAAGTGACTAAGGGCCATAGGTATGAAGGCAATATTGCAATCGCAAATTTCGGCATTTGAGATCGCAAAATAGCTAAGTGGTATGTATGTAAGCAAAACAACCTCGCAAAATAAGAAATCGCAAATTTGCGATTCCCTATTTTGCGATTGCATTTAAGGAATCGCAAATTGCAATTCCTTAAATGCAATGTATGAGGCCCAGAAAAAGTGCAATTTGACCATAAGGAATCGCAAATTACCACCAACTTCAAGTTGGTGGTAATTTGCGATTTCTTTGAAAAATGCACTTTTTTGCATTTTTCAAAGTGCCATGTGGCACACATACATGCCCTTAGGGCATGTATGTGTGCCACATGGACACTCATGCGCATTTCAGGGGTGCAACAGGGTGTCCTTTTGACACTTGCGATTCTCTAATTGAGAATCGCAAATTGAGAATGTCTTCCCATTCATTCATAGGAATGAATGGGAAGACATTCCTTAATTGCGAATTGCAATTTGCGATTCGCAATCAAGGAATATGTAGGATTCGCAAAATTATTTTCAAATCCTACATACATAGCATTTTGCGATTCTCAAATAGCGATTCTCTAAAAATCGCTATTTGAGAATCGCAAAATGTAACTTTCATACATATGGCCCTAAATCAATGCACTGCTGTCAGTCATACCACTACACAGACATGTAGATCTGGTGTAGTTGTTGTTGACTTGTTTACCTTTTTATGTCACTCATGAAATGCCCTGACTTAGTCCATCAATCATCTCTGATCCTACTGAGTGACTGCGAAGATATATTATGTCACTGTGATCATAATCATGGTGTTGTCCAACTCAGTGTGCAGTGTACAGAGTGAGTCCACATTCCATATTCAAAATGCAATGGATCGGCCTGCAGAAGAAGTACAATTTTATTATTAAAAAACAAGAAAGGGAAACATTGAGTTGAGTTTTGTTTAGTGTGTAGATTAAATAATAGTATACAATGAATTCACTTCATGCACAACAAACAACAACACAAATCACTCAGTCAGCGTCCAAGGCATACCATCATTCATTACTTGTTCCTTCTCATCTTAAGTTAAGGGGCAGTCTCTCGAGGCTCGGAAAGGAAGATAGCTATAGTAGTGATCTTGTTCCACTTATTTTAGAGGGACTCAACGGGGCAACATTTTCTTTTTTCTTCTACATCCAATCATCATCTGGCTTGAGGGAAATGGATTTAGGGCGAGTCAGGAGGATGGAGGAGCAGGACTCGGAGGAGTGGACTTCAGTGAAATGCAGACAGTTGCAACTGCAATATGGCAATAAAAAGGCTAGAAGACGGTGGTGATGGATTTGTTGTGATTCGAAGTTTCGAACCAGAAAGACAGACACACACAAATAAAAGTAAATAAGGAGGAAGAAAGTAAGAACTTCAAGCCTAGTTGTCAGGGAAGTATAGCTCGGCCTCAAACTGGGGGTTCAACCAGAAGTAGGTAATCATCATCTAACACACTACTTCTGTCACCTAAGTTGCTATCCTCATCTTTCTGCGCTGATTCATGTATTGTGTAATTCGGTGGTAGACTGGTCCTTTTCACTGTTACAATTTCACCAGCAGCACTGAAAACACGTTCAGAAGAGACACTTGCAACAGGGCAAGCCAGATAGTTTATCGCCAGCCTGCTGAGCACTGACCATTGGTTCTTTTTCCCATACCAATACCGCAATGGGTTTTGCTCAATGTAGACCTCTGTTGGGTCATCCAGACAGGCCTGGACCATCCGCTCAATGCTCAGGGGTGCTATACTTTGTTTGGCCTCTTTTATCTTTGCATCAACACTGGACCTAGCAAGCCCTTGCTGCAAATACCAATCATGTACCTATTTTACTGGGGCTGATGATCAGGTTCTTGCTGTTGTTGTTGATAGTGGTGGTGACCGTTCTGAGCCAAACGCACTGCCCTCAGGCTCTGAAGTGGAACTTGACTCCAGATGCCCTGCTGCAGTACTTGTTGTGGGTTTGAGTAGCTGGCCTTTAATTGCCAGCCATTCATTTTCAAAGTCAGTGGCTACCTCAGCTATCCAACATTTGTACCGGGCAACGTCCACTTCTGAAAAGGGAATTAATGTCTTACCATTCAGTGCCGATTTGTACCGTGGATCCAGAATTGTGGCACAAATGTATGTTTTTTCTGACACAATCTTAGTTTGCACCCTTGTATTTCCAGCTAAGAGACTGGATAAGCTCTCCACCAACTCATGTTTCATGTTTTCCCTCCACACCTTTGTACGCTTCAGACACCTCCTTCATCTGTTGCTGTAACATGTGCAACAATGGGATACCTTGTCCCATAGTACAGTCCTCCTTGCTGACTTCACATGTGAAGACCCCGAAAGGAAGAATCATCTCTGTCAGGCATTTAACTAGGCACCATTGGTCCATCTGAAGGGTCATGCCTTTCACAGTAGCATCCCCTCTTTGCATGACATATTCATTGATTGGTCTGTACTGCTCAAACAGACGGTCAAGCATGTAATAAGATGAGTTCCAACGTGTTGCTACCTCCTGGATGAGTGCTTTGACTGGCATTCTATATTCACGTTGCATGATCCTCAGCTGCGTCCGGGCTATAAAAGAATGGCTGAAATGTGTGCATATTCTTCGGCAGGTGGTCAGTAAGTTGTTGATTATGGCTTCTTTTTTCAGAAAGTCTTGAACAATAATGTTAATGCAGTGCGCCAAACACAGGACCCTGAAATAGGCACCATCCTCCATGGCCTTAACTACATTACTCCCATTATCTGTGGCAACAAAACCAATGTTAAGTCCTCTTGGGCGCAGCCATTCAAAGACCTTGCTGTTAAACTCTTCCAAAATGTTTGCAGCAGTATGAGATATCTCCATGGCGAACATGGCTACAGTTGCATGTTTCCGAGTAGCATTAAAACATTTCAGCAGTGTTAACAGCCCGTTTCAGATATCTTTTCTCTAACCCCAACAAAAGAGATCCAGTGTGCAGTGATGCACATGTAATCAGTGGCTTGGCAACTGGTCCACATGTCTGTTGTCAGGTGGATATTAGGAACAGCACTCTGCTGCAAAGCTTGTCCAAGCAATTCCAGCATTTCGTGTTGTAGTGCTGGAACAGCAACTATGGCGAAATAGGACCGGCTGGGAACCTTGCATTTAGGGCAGATGGCTGACACAAATTCAAGGAAACCCACCCCTTCCGCAAAAGAAAAAGGGAGAAGGTCCAGCGCTAACATTTTAGCCAGCTTAGCATTGTACAAACGTGCCGTTGGGTGGTTGTGTTTGTACTGCCCCTCCGACCTAATCATGCTGTCAATGGTAGGCTGGATTATTTTCCTTTGTGGTGCAGCTGTCTTTTTGAACCCAGTTAAGCTCAACGACACACTTTTTTTCATTGCAGTACTCGGTTGCCTTGGTGACTCTTCTTACTACGGACCCGGTGCCACTGAGATATTGCTGAGGATGTGGGCAGTACCACTACACTGCTGGGGACAGGGCTAGAAATGTTTTCCTCTTGTTCACCTTCCACCACGATCATATCTTCTTCTACTTCTTCATCCCCACCAACAGCAATGGGTGCAGTTTTACGTTTTTGTAAGCGAAGTAGGTAAGGCTCCCACTAAATCATGTGGTGTTTTTTTAGATTACTTGTTTGGCCTCCGATACCATAGTTTGTACCAAGCTTACCCCGCCTAACAGCGTTTCGACAAATTGAGCATATAGCAATGTTCTCCTCTGTACTGCTAATCGAAAAGAAGTCCCAAACTGGGGAGGTGTACTTTCTGGTGCTGCTGGAGGTGCCACTTTCAATGCCAGATGAACTGGAGGGTGGGCGTGGCATTTAACTCTGTGCACTTACAGTACCACTACCTACTGAGGTGGTGGTTGAGCTTGATGTAGGTCCCTGCCGGGCCTTAGCAAATGCAAATATGGAAGCTGGAGATGGTGTTACCTGTCTTGGTGGTATCGGTGCTACATCCCTTGCAGCGATTTTGGATAGGGTAATAATGTTGGTCTCCATCTCCTCTGGGCCAAGAGTGATGTTCATGATGACTGGCTCGTCATCATCATCATCATCCCTTTCTTCTACAACTACCTCCGTAACTCTAAGGCTTTCTGGAACCTTCCTTTTCACTAGCCTTGTCTTGTGACGTGCATCACTCTCAGACTGAGATGGTGGATTCCAAGTGGCATCTAGATCATCAGAAGTGGGGCTTGAAGAAGAAGTTGATGGACTAACCCCCCTTTTTCTTGCTGGGGATCTGGAAGACAATGGATCTTCTGAAAGAGTGGCTTGCTCCTCTTTGTCTGCAGGAAGCTCGATTTCCTGAACTGCCCCTACTTCAGGATGAACAACTACTATTGTGGGCTGTTGTTGCGCACTTATCTGCTGAGTTTCCGCCTGCGTTGATTGGGTACTACTTTGAGATGACATTTCAACATCACTGCTCGTTAGTAGACTGGCTACCTCTGCGACACTCATGGGCTTGGGCCTAGGTTGGTGGGGTGGGCTCGTTGATGTGGAGGTGCTGCTCCCAGCCTGGTCCCCGGACACCGCTGCTGCAGGCGCAATTTTTTGTTTCCCAAAGAACATAGAGGGTGGCACATCAGTCTTGGAAAGTGTCACTTCCTTCTGTTCCTTCTTCTCACTGGCAACTTTCTTCATACTGGAGGAGCTGTTAACTTTTTTGGGGCCATCTTCTTCAGATGTCAGCAGGACGCTGTTGCACAAGTTGCAGAGATGTCTGTGGCCACACGTCACGTGATTTTGTGCGCAGCAGGACTTCTGTCTGGCAGTACAACAGGTGATGATGACACCTCCTCCTCTGTCTTTTTGTGCACCTAAAAGCAAAGAAGCCAGGAGAAGAACATCAGTGAAATGTTGCATTTTTTGTTGTGGTTCAATTACTACTAGTACAAACAAACAAATATAATATATAACTTAGTGTGTGTGGTGGTCACACTAGTTAGTGGTATATTATTACATTTTATTAACTCAGTTTAAGTTGTTAAAAAAAAACATAACAGTGTAGCCATTTATAAGACTTTGACAACAAGGGCTTTCATGGTATATTGTGTACACTCAGGAAGGAAAGGAAAGAAAAAGAACAAAAATGCAAATGTAATGGAAGTGGAACTTGTTTAGCATTCAATTATTTGCTCATCACGTCATTCAGGGAGCTGCAGCTGGCAAAGGGGATGGATGGAAGCAGTAAGACAAGAGGAACATAGGAAAGGCATGCAGGCCTACGGCAAAAGCACGCTGCCTGGCTTCAAAATGGCCACCAGCCACATGGCCAGGCCCACAACAACAAAGAGAAAGCGAAGACAGACAATGCAGGCCTATGGCAAAACTTGCACACTGCCTGGCTTCAAAATGGCCGCCAGCCACATGGCCAGGCCCACAACAACAAGAAGCCTAGACCAAAAAGGAACAAAGGAAACACATGCAGGCCTATATGGCAAAAGCAGCACACTTATAACTACCACCACAAAATGGCCACCAGCCACATGGACACTCACAGTCACAAGCAGGACGCCTGAAAAACAATTAACTGAAACAGGCCTATAATAGCCAGGCAAAGGAGGCATACTAAACAACACTGCTTTAATGCAATAAGAATACAAGAACGAAAATCCACAGAGCTAAACAAGGTGTGCAAGGTACACAACAAACACACCACACACAACAAAGGCATTTATTTAACTCACACCAAAAAAGTGAATTCCCCCAAAAAACACATTTTGCAATTCAACTAATGCCCTAAATGATGTTTAAATTCCACAGAACACACAGAAACAGTTGTTTCATGCACCCATGACTACCTCTGGGCCTATTGGATGAAAAGTCTGTTGGCAGACTAGGCCACAAGCTTGCAGGCCTATGGCAAAAGCATACTGCCTGGCTTCAAAATGGCCAACAGCCACATGGCCAGGCCCACAACAATAATGAGAAAGCGAAGACAGACAATGCAGGCCTGTGGCAAAAGCACACTGGTTACCTTACTCTCACGGGGGGTACCACTGGCTGTCTATCCTCCTTCTGTCAGATCGCTACATCTCTTTCAATTCTGATTTAACTGCTACTACCCCATGTTGAGTGTACCAATTTGATTTTGCCGCCACCATTGTTTGGGAGGGGGGATGGGATTTTGGTTATTCTTTACCTGGGTGTTTTTGTATGACATTATGGTACTTCATATGGCTCCTTCCAGTTGGAAGGATATGATAAAATACCATCACAAAAGAAAGATGGGAAACCCAATTAAGTTGTTTTGTTTTATATAATCATCACGGGGGATTAGCCCAAGCCCCACCTTCCTCAGAAACTGTACCCTCTATTTTAGCATTCACTATAAGATTGGGGCCGGGACACTATCTAGGCGCTGTGTTATTATGTGCACCATCCGTCTCGTTGATATCTCCAATGCTCACTGCGATGAGCGAACTGATGGTACTAACTTGCAAAATTTTCAATAAACACAAGTTTAACAAAAAAGCACACTGCCTGGCTTCAAAATTGCCACCAGCCACATGGCCAGGCCCACAACAACAAGTAGCCTAGGCCAAAAAGGAACAAAGGAAACACATGCAGGCCTGTATGGCAAAAGCAGCACACTTATATAACGACCACCACAAAATGGCCATCAGACACATGGGCACTCACAGTCACAAGCAACAAGCAGGAGGCCTGGAAAACAATAAACTGAAACAGGCCTATAATAGCCAGGCAAAGGAGGCATGCTAATAAACACAGCTTTAATACAATAAAATGCAAAAACGAAAATCCACAGAGCTATACAAGGTACACCACACACCACACCTGCGTACCGTAATGGCGGCCATTGGGGCGTTCCACTCGCAGTTCACCGCCATCTTACAGAAAATGGTCGTAACAGTTGACTCTATCAGCTTGGGACCGGACTACGACCCTCCGATATGTTTTGAACCGGCTGTGTTACCCGCGGAGCAGCGTATGTCTGTGACTGAGGTCCCCATGCAGAAGCCAGATTTGGTCCTTTTTGTCCGCTCCCGAACAACAACTAGTGAGCCTGTGCCCGTCGTAAGCTCAGTATGCTTAATACCTATACCGCCCAAGATGGACGAAGATGTTTTTCTACGCCATACGAAGTTTTTCAGAGACTATAGGAATGAGTCAGCGTCCTTTTCCTCTCTGTCAGCGCATCCACGTTTTTGTGACTTATTTTTGATGGACAGTTCTCTCCGTTCGATTTGTGCTATTCGTGTATTGCGGTCTTGGCTTTGTACCTACCAAATTGACTTTGAATTTATTGGACGTTTCGATTCTCCTATTGAGTTGGCTGTTCGAGTGAAGAGGGCTCGCACGAAAAGTCGGAGTGGCCAAGGTTGAATTTGACTGTTTGGGTTCCACGGACTACTTTCATTTGAAACGGGATTTATATCTATAATGATGTGAATTTCTCGAACTCCCCCGGTTGGTTAGTAATTGTTGCTTTGCTTCCGGTGGGGGGCCTGTTTGATTCTCCTCCTCCATTCCTTTCCTTCTTTTAGGGTAGTTCTGGGCGACAGGCACGCTGCTAGTGGGGTTGGGCCGTAGCCATTGCAGGGGTGCAGGGTGGGGGGTTCGGGGAGGTTTTTTTAATTTTGTCTTCTTTAGTTCTAGGGCCCTTTTTCCTTTCTTTCCCCTTTTACGAGAGGTTGATAGTTTATCCTGATTCGAGTTTTCTCACTTTTCCGGGTGCCTACTAGAGTTTTCATTATCCTGATTGGTGGGTGGATGGGTTTTGCGGCCTGTAGCTTATCGAAGTGATCGATTGTACTGTTTCCCCTTTTTCGTACATTCTTTTTTGTGTCGACATCGCATACTCCTGTATATTGACTTACTCTATTTGCTTATTCACCTGCCTAATACTGTTATGTACTCCAAATGTGACACCCGCTAAGTGTACTGTCTCCTCTTGTTCTTCTTCAATAAAAACCTTTAAAAATTTTTTTTTTTAAAAAGAAGAGCTGTTGTGTTAATTATGACTCTGCTCTAGCTACATGTAAGTGCGGATGCACAGCTTAAGGTTGTTTAGAAACACTCTGTTTCCTTCATCTGTGAAGTGAACTCCATAACTTCTGTAGATATTATGCATGTCAAAACTACGATTGTTGTTATAGATAGTGTAGTGTAGTTCCTATATTTCCAATAGGCTCTGCGCATTGGAATAATATATCCTTTAGATGTGACGTAGGACTTATGTCTACTAGGTCTCTATCGAATATATTAGACTTAATTGTGAGTGCCAGCTAGCTCAGAGGTCACGAGAAACTTTCTCGAGTTCACAAGAAGGGATTTAGTTTCTGACAACCATATAAACTTGACAACTTTGTTTCCCCAAGATAAAACTGATCTTCAGAGTCGTGGAAACAATAGATAGATATTTTACTCAGTCAATCATGCATGCTTCGTTTCACTAGAGGTGCAGAGAAATAGAGAGACGGGCGTTTTCAATAAAAGTATTTATTGAACAGTCTTCTTTCTCAAGCATAAGAAGTGAACTGCTACAATCGTAATACTGGTTGCAAAATATAATGCATACAGTAGAAAGAGTAGAATAAAATAATACTGTAAGAGCATTGTATGGTTCCTAGACCATAGATAAATACATACATAAATAACAGAGGCTAAAAAAGTACTCGACTGGTGCGTCTAAAATACGCCTACCCCGATGTACCTAACCTAAGCTTAGTACGAGGGAAGGAGTAAGTGAGGTGTAGCATAAATCTAGTATTATTTTACCAAGAATCTATCCAAGATTTCTCTAAGGGTCTGATCTGCTCCGTACCTTGGTGTAGAATGAAGACAGTCAGTCTCAGGACTCGATTTCCCAACAACCCGCAAGGGTAGCTTGGAAACACTGGAGCTGGATTTCTCGGCAAGAGAAAAGACAGCGTCTATCTCAGTCCGTCTTCTGGAGGGTCGGCTTACTTCGGCACTTGCTGTAGCAGGATGCGTCGGGCAAGTAGATAGTCGAAGTGCTCCAAACCACTGTGTGTTTGCTATGGCAAGTGTGGGCATATTTATACCTTGAAGGTACCGAGATTGTCGTAAAGGTGGACATAATAACATCATCAAAGAGTCTCAGTTCTTTGAAAACTCCATGAGTTCTTGGACTGGTCAGTATTCGAGCAAGGGGAAGTCCCTAGCTGCTGAAGCCGAAGTTTTCCAAGAAATCGTTGTGGATTTTCGGAACTAGTGGAAGTAGCCCTGCCGTATTTCGACTGCATGAGCTATGTCTAAATATGCTTATGATTTCTATGCCTATATAAGGATATGGTGATTTATACCTATAAAAGGGCATGAATCGGGAAAATTACAATAGGGTCCTAAAATGTTATACAATACCCACTCCACGTTATCATGTTCAACTAATATAAAGCACTAAAACATATAATCTAAAGCATGTGTTTACAATCCCACCCAAAAATACATAAAAAATGCATTTGAAATGGTTGCACACGAAAAAATGAGCATGTGTACTGAACGCATTTAAAAGCAATGATTTCATCGTAAGCACATAATATCATATTGGGAATGCTAACCGAATGAAATACGAAATTACATATATGAAATGGCTCTTAGTTACAGAAGAAAAATCGAGATCATCCCATAGCAGAATATATGAGTTGTTTTTGTTTGCCAATTTATCTCCGTATTGTTTCTAGGAAGTGTTCAAAGAATTCTTGTTCTCTAAGAATAGTTCTACTTTAAGCAGATTGCTTTGTGCCAAAGTTCATTGTGTTTTTGAAAAAGTTAAATAAAAAAATAGAGTTCTTTGTTTTAAAAAAGTGAAGGTCAAAATTCACAGTTGATAGAACGCTGTGTGCTAACTTCAAAAGTTATTCTCGGTGTCAGGAGAAAACATTAATTCGTCTAGGCTGGCAAAGAAATCGTCTACCACAGTAGATGAAAGTTGAACCACTTCATTAAGTAGATCAATCGTACACAGATGAGAAGTATCGCCGTCAGCACCAGTCGCATTAGTAATGTTCGCAGTTGATGGTACCTGTGTGCCTGTTGGTCCGCGTATCTCACCCTCAGCTGGAATTGCCGGTGAGAACTCAATGAATGCCGTCATCAGGATTGGTAGCCTCTGGGGGGAACACAATACATGAGCCGTTACTGGACCCAGCAATGCGTCAATATCTGTTGGCATTGCAGATGGAAGTGTTAGACAGATATCTAACACGCATTCCTCCCCACAAAGCAGGCATCGTAGAACAGGTAAGATGTAATCTTGCCAGATTGGTCTGAATGACAGGAACCATGTGGTATTCAGATCTCTCAAACGAGCCAAGCCAAGGATCTGTGTTATGCGTTCACGATACTGCATTGCCAGAAGAGCATTCTCCATGGTAATTTGGGTATAGCTGGTGACTGGACTTGCCATAACGAAGCAGAAGGAATAAAAATAGTATCCCTGCTATGAGTCCCAAGATGAGAGGCAGGCCGCCAAACTCAGAGTGCACGAAGTTAGGGAAAATGCCCAGGACTGCTTCAAAGGGTGCTAAAAAGTCCCGAAAAAATTGTCTTAAATACATGTACAATACCACTGGTATCAGACATGTTTAAGATACAACCTAACATTTCTGCGAAATGTATGGGGCAGTTTGTTGATAATAATGCATGTATCTCCGCAGAGGACCTTGCAACTTGCCGATCATATGTCTCTCTGGACGAGGTCAGTGGCACAGTTTTTTTTATAAAAGAATGGCTTTCATTCTGCTTAAAGTATCAACTCGTATAGAAGAGATGTTCAGTGAAGGCCAAAGTGGCGACTCCCCGTCTGTCTAAATTTCTGGAAACAATACTTGCATACAACAAGTGACCCTGGCTGACACACTAACGAGATAGGCTGTCCCTGGCATCATTCCACAACAGCTGTGATCATTCAGCATTATGTAGCTTCCATTGGAAAGCTGCCTATAAATTGGATCTATCACTGCTGCCGGGGAACCCTAAAGGTGGCATGATAAGTTGTTTGAAGAACCCTCACAGGCTCCATGTAAATTAATGCCTTTACATAGAAGTGAACCGCTTAACGTGGTTTTGCAATTTTTACCACTAAGAAATACCTCCTTTCCCCCACTCCAACATTTGTGTGTGTATGGTAAATCGCAGGTCGACTTTATGTACTCCTTACCCAACCTTTCAAACACTCCTGCTGGTATGTGTTTTAAGCAATACTGAAACTGGAAAATCGTCACTGCTATCGTGACGGTGCCATGTATTATCCATTCAACGGATGGTTTCTCAGAAACGGTCAATGGTAATCTCTCCAGTTTTTCTCTGCTCAGCACCGTATAGTCTGCTCCCCTCTGTGCCAAAGAGATTCGTTTATCTGTAAGGTTAAAAACAGTAAACAATGACGTGGTGTTGATTAGACGCCAAGGCACATAGCCAGAACGAAGGTTTTGTAACGTCCAGCCTAGCAGCATTATAGAACGTAATTGAGACTGGCATGTTGTAACATTAGCAGGTCTTGTTCCATGATGTCTATGGCAGAAGATACGATGTTGTCCAAAGAATAGATTCTGGACGACAGAGTTTTTAACCCATTGTCAACTACAGAGGGTGCTTTTTCTAAATCAATACAATCAATTTCTCGTATTCGCTCTGCAGTTTCCATTTGCGTGACTTTCCATGCTTCATTGTAAGCAGCGTAAATACAGGCGTATATGAAACGTTTATGACGTGGTTTGTGAGGTCCAAGTTAGAATTCTCGTAAATCAATGTAATTTTTAAGTAAAGTTAAGTGTTGCTTTATTTCCGGGAGTGTGGAATTTTGTAGCCACTCAAGGCACAGTTTCCCTACACTGTAAGTAGTTATTATCCCTGGATGTTGTCTCTGGGGATGTATGTCATGACAACGCGGGCGTTACCCCGCGCTGCCATTACGACGCATCCATTACAACGCTTGCGCTCTAGGTGCTGGATTGTGGAATAGTTTAATTTTCTATTCCAACTCCAGCCCACGTAACAGTAGGGAAGGTGTTGGAATAGAAAATAAAACTATTCCTTTACCAAGAGCGCCCTCCAGCGCAAGTCGCTGTAACGACTTGCGTTGTGATGGCAGCATCGTAATAGCAGCGTGGTGTAACGCCCACGTTGTCATGGCTGTCTCCCTGTCTCTGAACATTTCTTGGATCTGGCCTAGTTACTGTAAATCCTTGTGTTCTTATTCAGGAATCTATCTTGACAGTTATTCGTGTCTGTGGGCCAGATTAACCATTGTTTCCATTCAGGATTATTTCTGTTTTGTTGTCAAATATAATTTACGTCTACCTCCTCATCTGTAGTTCTATTACTATCAGGTGTGGGCTTAGGTATTGACGGTTTGTTTAAATCTTTTATCTTAGCCAGGCCAAGACAAGATGTCTGTTGAACAGTTTCATTTAAGAACAGTATTTGTTCTGGGATGATGCAGGCTCTGAACAATGCTTCTAAATCTTGTACCTGCCAGTCTTTTGTGCCCCAAACAGTTTTTGTCTCAATGTTGTCTTTCCAAAAGTCAAAGCCTAATGTGGACAATTGAGCATAAAAGGCAGCAGAATAAATCTGTTTAGTATTTGTTAACATACTTTTCATGCCTGTCTTACTAACGTTTTTAGAGTAAAAGGTTTCTGGATTTGTGACATTAAAACCTGTAAAATATGGAAATTTTGTATAGAATGTTTTAGAGCTACCTTTTGGTAGCATTGGACAATGTTCCCATTGATTAGAAGTTAAAACATTTCTAGGGTTTGCAGATTTGTGCAAATAATGATGACCAAAATGATTAAAACAATACATGTCTTCATAATTTGATGAACCTTCTAAGTATTCATGTTTTACAAATTTTGCTGACATTTCTAAGTCTGTCATCATGTTTTTAACAGTTTCAAAGTCCCAATCATCAGAAAATGTACTCAGTGAAACAAAATCACTCAAGGAAACCTTAAATTGGTGTGGAATCTTCAACAGCTCTACTGGACCATAAATGTCATAATCAGTTCTATCCCATGCTATACCACCAGGTAGAGGAACGGCTGTGATGTTCACTGATGACAGGTCTCGTTGTTCACGATGAGATGATTTGTGTGGCTTCAGTAGCAAGTTAATGTTCTTACTTGCTGTGTCCATTTTACTACATTTTCCATCTATCATCTTCCCCAAACTTAAAACAAGAATGAGCCAAAGTAGGATAAAAAGTACACCTAAGACAATCCAAAATTCAACCCATGGTGAAACCAGATATGTATTTGCAAGCTGATGACCAAGTTCCGTTAATTGTTCCTTGAAAGTTTTGTTTGCTGGTGTTGTTTCAGGCTCACTGGGATCCTCTGAAAAGGGATTCGAAGATGATGAAATAGCCAGATGCAGTTCTGTCAATTGTTGGTATAGCATCCGGATTATTTGAAACCTCTGGAGCTGCTTGTTCCCTTGACATATTGGTATAGTCAGATGCTACATCATTGTAGACAGGAGTGTCTTGAAGAACTGTTATTTGGGTTTCAAGAGGCACAAGTTCCATGGCTTTGTTGCATAGTCCTTCTTTTCTTACTGCAGATTCTAAAAAAGTGATGAGTCTTTCAGTTTGAACCTCTTGTATAGTAGCAAGATTTGGTCTTCTGCTACATCTTTGGAGCCCACTGGGCCTACTACTTATTATCGGCCACATGATGTGGTTTTACCAGGTCGATTGACACAAACTGATTCTCCTTTCTTCCAGCAAGGGGCGGCAGTAACATTGTTCTTGATCCGTGGATTGTTAGTACAGGTACAGCTTTTCTATAAGAAGGCCCAAATTCCTTCTTATCCGCTATTTTCTCTATGACCAGATCCCCAATGTTTGGAATCCAGACTGGTCTTGCTGGGACAGGTGGTTTTTCTACAGTGGTCATTGGCTTTTGTATGGTGTTGCTTAGACTTCTTCTTGTGTCGTTTAAGTCCTGTAAAACAGCCAAATGATCTTTGATATCAAAGGGTTTTTGTTCCACCACTGAAGTATGACGATCGAGGTCTTCAACCATCATTCTAGTACCAAAAAGGATTTCATGTAGAGTGATTCCACCCAGAGAATTTCTTGGCAGGTTATTAAGACTAGGTTGGACATTTATTATATATTTGACCCACAGGTCACCCGAACCTAATACCCTAGCTGTTATAGATTGCTTTATGTCACGGTTTTTTTCTTTCCACAACCGAATTTCCCTCAGGATGGAATAGACTTGTGTACCGCAATGCAACATCTAAATTGGCCATGGCCTCTTTGTAAGCTTTGGAGCTAAACGCATGACCCTGGTCCGAGTGTAGCGTGCCGATTGCGTATGTGCCGATAAAGACTCGCAAATCTTTTATAACAGTTCGGGCGTCAGACGAGCGCTGAGGCCACATCCAAATGAATCTTGTGCAGGAATCCACTACGACCATGATATATTTATAGTTGCCATCCCTCTGTAAGGGACCACAGTGGTCCGGTAAATGCACGCCAGTGGTTTATCTGAAATTAAAAGGGGCGTCTGCGCAGGACGTTTCACTGTAGAGACTTTCATCTTCTGGCAGATTTTGCATTCCAAAACATAGTTTCAGGTCTGTTTCCTCATGCCTGGCCACCAGTATCTTTGTTTTAGTAATGACACTGTGGCAGAAACACCTGCGTGTGCAGAGGCAAGCCCTTCATGTGCTGCTGAGATTAGTCCTAATCTGTGTTCCATGTTTGGAATTTCTCTAGCCCCCACTCCAGGGATTCGAGCAAAGGGAACATTATTTGCATCAGTTATATATGAGTACTTGAGTGGAAAGCCTTTTGGAAGTGTTTTATCACGGTCTTTTACTAAAGCAGTGACAGCTTGCATTAATTCGCTGTCTATTTTTGTTTTTGTATGAGTGATTGCAGCTACGGAAGCCGTTTGCACAGCTGCCTTCATGACTTAATCAGCCAATGAATTCCCTTCAACGTGAACGCCATCACGCTGATGACTCAGTGTATGGATAACGTGAGTCTTTTGTAGTTCTTTCTTCAATAGAACTACTTGTTCCCAAAGCAATTTATGCTTGATTGTGCCACCTTTTGCATCTTTAAAACCGTTTTGAACCCAGTTCTGCAAATATTCATTGTAAGACTGGACGCAGTAATACGAATCGCACACTGAGTGTGGGGAATTCGCAATCGGTATTTTCAAGCGCCATCTTGAAAGCCTGTAGTTCAGCTGGCTGAGCTTTACAGCCTCCGAGAGATTGAGTTTTTGTGACCATAGATCTAAATTTACCATCGCGCCAGGGACCTTTAACAATCGCACACGCTGCACTAAAAGCTTGTTTACCCCCAATTGCGGGCTGTGCTGATCTGTCTGTATATATTATACAGCCGTAATGTTCTAGAGGCAGAATTTCAGTGGGCAGAGGACATTCTTGTTCGTATTGGAGAAATTCTTGTGTCTTCAAGTACGGGTCAAAAATGTATTCAACGTCTGTCTCAGCAAGAGAATTAACCCATTGTATGCATCTCGGATGTAGAGCTTTCGCATTTGGAATGCTTGCCTTTGTCACTACCTCCAAAGCAGGTACAGGAGTAACAACATTTATGCATTTACCCTGTGCGAAGGCTCTCTCTCTTGCTACTGCAGTTTGAACCGCTGTCAGAAATTTTTATGTTGAAGTGAATTTTATTTCAGCTTGTGTGTACAAGTGTGATTTATAAGCTATTGGTACCTTTTCACCTTCATTAAAGGTTAGGTATGTGAATCCGCATCTCCCTGGGATGATTCAGATTACAAGGTTGCATTCATTTATGCGTGTCTGTAAATGTGTTGTTGCTAACATGTCTGTTTGCACTGAACGCAAAATGTCTGTGTGTTTTTGAGTCCAATTAATAGGTTTGAAATCAGGTTTGATTAATTCGTAGAGAGGTTTAACCCTTTCTGCGTAGTTTAGAATGTAAGTTCTTCCCAAATTCAGGAATCCTAGAACTAACTGCACGTTTTTCAGCGTTTTTGGAGGTTGGAGCACCGCACATTTTTCTAAAAAGTTTGTTTCCAGGCTTTTGCCTTCACGTGAAAGTTTGTATCCCAAAAATAGGACGTTAAGGTGGACAATTCTTGATTTTTTAAAGTAGAATTTTTACCCTTCAGAGGCGAATCCAAGTATTATGGTGTTCACCCTGTTCAAGTGCCTGTCCAAATCATCATCTGTAAGATAGATGTCATCGACATAAGATAATGCCTCATCATCATACATTTGTAGTAACTCTGTTACTCTGGCTGAAAATAACCCTGGACTATTCTTGAATCCCTGGGGGAGACGACTGAAGTGTCCCTGTGTCCCCATTATTGAGAAAGCGGTCAAGTACCTGCTTTCAGGTGCAATGTTTTGACAGAAGAAACCGTTTGAAATATCTAATGTTGTTTTATATTTTTTGCGCACAATGTTATTCATCACTGCTGCACTGTGTGCATTTTGTACTGCAAAGGTTTTGCAACAGGAATTTAAATGTCTGTAGTCCAAAACTAGACGATACGTATTGTCTGGTTTGGAGACAGGAAACAAAGGATTGTTCATGGACGAGGTGCATGTTTCAATCACCCCTTGGTATTCAAGTTGATCTAGGATCTCCCTGACCTGTTTTTTAGATTCTTGTTTAACTGGATACTGCTTCTGAGCAGTTGGTGGATTTTTTAGCTGGATCTTATGGTGAGGAGAATCCTCATCCCATCCCACATGATTTTATATAATGTTGGAGCCTGGGCTACAGCCCATTTTCTGGCATAGGTGTATTTTTTATGAATAGGAATATGATTTGAGAAGGCTGACAGAATGATCTCTGTGCCATGTGGGCAGTCCCTGACAAATTCAGGTGGCCAGTCTTATTCAGCCCTTTTTCATAACCCTTGAATAGTTTTCCCCAAAAGATTGCTTTTATTTTCCTAGTTATGTCCCCCTCTATTAGGAGCATTAGTTCATATAACTTATGTGGTACACTAACCCTGGTATATGCAGTTTCAACCTGAATGCATTCATTCAGGTCCACTGTCTCCAGATGATCCTTCAGGATCTTGCGAGCTATGGTAACCTCTGCTGCGCTGTCTAGCACTGTCTGGGCCCACTCCCCGTTCTTGAGTTATGTCCTCAAGATCCTCGGCATGTCTGAATTTAAGATTTGCTACCTTCTTTTTGCTGAATTGAGTTTTCTTATTTTTCAGAACGCGTTGATCGTCTTTTGACTTCACGCGTTCTTCCTTGTGTTCTGATCGTCCTCTTCTTTCGGATTTCTGCAAGGAAGTCTGAAAGGTACGAGAGGAACGTGGATCAGTATCTTGATATCTATCAGGTTTTCTCAAATTATCCCTGTTCCTGAGGTTATATCTCTTTTCAGAGGGCTCCTTTTGAGGAGACCTACCTCTCGATTGAGAACGCTTCTTTTTAGGAAGTGTCTGTCTAGTATTTTCCCACTTCTTTTTAGGTGCAGTGAGTGTGTTTTTAATAAAAACTTTTTCAGGATTTTCTGTTAGTTCGGGCTTTACTGCTTTCCCTCCCAAACTATTTCTTCCTAGTTCTTCATAGGATTTTACTATTATTCTGGCCAGTTCATATGGTTGCTCAGTTACATCAAGTTCTTTAAGTTTTTGGCGGATTGCCACTGATGCTGCTTCACCTTTAATATTAGCTAATATTATAGCTGAGACCTGCTTGAAATCTTTCAGCAATTTCATACCCAGATTTAATGCAGGCTCTGCCCCGTATTCATTTTGAATTTGTTTCAGGACGATTGGTATCACCGTCATGGATGGAACACCATGTGTTTTTGTGTAGATTGCAGCAAAGACGGTACCCCAAGTGTCACAGTCTTCCAGGTGTGGTGCCCATTGGTAAACAGATTGTTAGAATCCTGTGTTTCTCATGAGGTGTACTATCGGGAAATACTGCCTCCATCTGAGTAATTTTCTGAGCTATCCAGAATGGAATTTGTTCCCTTTTTGTGGGTAATTTACCGATGACTGATTGTATAGTCTGTGGTATAATTTTGTTTGTGTTCCCCTGATGAGGGGTGTGCTGTGGAATCCTTATAGTAGGTTGGACTGTTAGAGTCCGCATGACATATTGAACCAATGGTCTATGGATTTTAATTAATTGTTTTAGCTGAGCTAAAAGTTCTGGCCCTGTCATCTGTTCAATGGCAGGATGTGGTGTATAGCTAGCTAGTACCGGCCATGTTGCTCCTGGTCTACCTAGTGGACCAAACCTGATAATGTGATTTTGATGTTGTAGGGTGCCTTTAAACCAGAGCTGATACTCTTGGTAAGTTAGTGGAATTTCAATGTCCTCAAAAGGAACATATTCCGCTGGATGTTCCTCTATCTTATAGAAGTGGAACACGTGTTGTTGGATTTGCTTGTGGAAAGATAATTCATTAATAGAATACCTCTGTCTGCCGATATGCATGTGCCTCTATGACGAAAATTACCCTACCACCTCTTGCTGATAGGCCATTTTCTATGAGCTTTATAGCTATTGTTTTCCGCACATTTTCCGGGATGTTTATAGCATCCGGGTCATCATGTCGGAAACATGTAACGTCAAGACCTGGTTGGTTTGTATTTACTGCACTTCCCCTTTCCCTGGGATTATCCTCATCGGTATCCGACATTTTGTTTGAAAGTCTTGCAGAACAAGTTTCAAGGAAATAAAGATAAGGTCCACAATATTTTGGAACACTGTATCCTTCAACGTTGAACAAACCAAAAACTAAAATATAGGATTTTTTATCCTACTCAGTAATGGTGGATATTTTATCCTTTAACCCACTCCAGACGTCTATTGGAGTATTTTACGGGATAAAGGGGTCTCTGTGAAAAGCACGACTGAGTCTAGTGTCTAGCGTTAAATTAGTGCTTTACCAAACGTTGGGTGCCATGTAGTGTAGTTCCTATATTCCCAATAGGCTCTGCGCATTGGAATAATATATCCTATAGATCTGACGTAGGACTTATGTCTACCAGGTCTCTATCGAATATATTAGACTTAATTGTGAGTGCCAGCTAGCTCAGAGGTCACTAGAAACTTTCTCGAGTTCACAAGAAGGGATTTAGTTTCTGACAACCGCATAAACATGACAACTTTGTTTCCCCAAGATAAAACTGATCTTCAGAGTCATGGAAACTATAGATAGATATTTTACTCGGTCAATCGTGCATGCTTCGTTTCACCAGAGGTGCAGAGAAATAGAGAGACGGGCGTTTTCAATAAAAGTATTTATTGAACAGTCTTCTTTCTCAAGCATAAGAAGTGAACTGCTACAATCGTAATACTGGTTGCAAAATATAATGCATACAGTAAAAAGGGTAGAATAAAATAATACTGTAAGAGCATTGTATGGTTCCTAGACCATAGATAAATACATACATAAATAACAGAGGCTAAAAAAGTACTCGACTGGTGCGTCTAAAATACGCCTACCCCTATGTACCTAACCTAAGCTTAGTACGAGGGAAGGAGTAAGTGATGTATAGCATAAATCTAGTATTCTTTTGCCAAGAATCTATCCAAGATTTCTCTACGGGTCTAATCAGCTCCGTAACTTGGTGTAGAATGAAGACGTTCAGTCTCAGGACTCGATTTCCCAACAACCCGCAAGGGTAGCTTGGAAACACTGGAGCTGGATTTCTCGGCAAGAGAAAAGACAGCGTCTCTCTCAATGTGTCTGCTGGAGGGTCGGCTTCGTTCGGCACTTGCTGTAGCAGGATGCGTCGGGCAAGTAGATAGTCAAACTGCTCCAAACCACCGTGTGTTTGCTATGTGGGCATATTTATACCTTGAAGGTACCGAGATTGACGTAAAGGTGGACATAATAACGTCATCAAAGAGTCTCAGTTCTTTGAAAACTCCATGAGTTCTTGGACAAGTCAGTATTCGAGCAAGGAGAAGTCCCTTGCTGCTGAAGCTGAGTTTTCCAAGAAATCGTTGTGGATTTTCGGAACTAGTGGAAGTAACCCTGCCGTATTTGGACTGCATGAGCTATGTCTAAATATGGTTATGATTTCTATGCCTATATAAGGATATGGTGATTTATATCTATATAAGGGCATGAATCTGGAAAATTACAATAGGGTCCTAAAATGTAATACAAAAATAGAGCCCATGTTAGCTCATCTAGGGGGCCCACATCATCTTGATTTGGACCATAGTATCCTATAATATTATAGATGAGGCCATTTATCCTCAGATTCATGATCATCCACCTACCTTTAATGTCTGCCACCTTACCCTCAACAACACAATTTAACCCTTGCCTAACCAATATTGCAATGCCTTTAGTTACCGAAACTTGTGGTGTATAGAAGACATACTTTAGCCATCACTGTGATCCAATAAATGTATTACACTCACCCTCTGTTAAATGGGTCTCCTGCAGGATCATGATATGCACAGAGAGATCTCTCAAATATTTCATAATCCTATCCCTTCTAGATTTAACCCGTAGGCCATTCACATTCCATGACATCCAAGTTACCACCATTGCACTACCCTCCACCATCCCACACCCCCTTACTTCTTTTCAACACCCAGGTGAAAGAGTGGCTCATGAGAAAAATGTTCTTATTTTTCTCCCACCCCATACCCCTTCCAGCCTAACCTAAACCCCTTCCCTAACCTAACCCCCTTCCCTACCTTCCTACCCTTTTTCCCCCTCCCCCCCTCCCTGGAAAACCCAACCAGCTTCCTTAGGCCCAACCTAGGCCCTTCGAGTGCCTGCTCGGGTGGGCGTGTTTCTCCTTACACATCACTTTCAATACCAAAAAGACCTCTACACGACGGATACATTTTTCTCACAAACTTTATAGAAATTTAATCTTTACCTTTATGCCTTTATGCTTTTAGAGCCCTCCATTCTGACACTGTTCCAAAAAGCCATCTACATCTTCCACAAATCTAAAAGTATACATTTTATTCTTCCACATGACCTTTAAGAAAGCTGGGAACTTCAGTTGTACAGTAGCTCCCAGACTCCTTAGTGGTTCAATTCTTTTACCCAATTCCCACTGTCTATTTGCAGTTACCACAGAAAGGTCTGACCTGACCTCTACTCTCGCACCCCCCACCATCAGTGCACCTTTCCTCAGTGCCGCGGCAAGGCTCTTTTCTTTTAAACTGTAGGTTAAGAAGTTGATCAGGATCCTTCTAGGCTTTGAGCGGTTTGGGTTTAGTCTGAAGGGGTCTCGGTGTATCCTCTGAATATCCAAAGAGATCTCCTCTTCTGTTTCCTCTATCTGCAGCTCTGTTTTTAATATATGAACAATAAACTCCTTTATATTGTCACCCTCTTTCCCCTCCGGAAGTTTCAAGATTTTTCCTGCGCTGCATATTTTCTAATTTCTCTAAGCGCTCCTCATACATTCTTTCCTTATATCTAACCTCCTCAAGATCTTTACTGTGTTCCTCAACCTTACCTTGAATCTCCTTAATCTCTACCTCCAGCGCTTCTGTGCGGATATTCAGCTCCTCAAACTTAGCCTCCAAGAGTCCACATGCCTCCCTGATCCCTTCTTGATTAGCCTTTGACTCCTCAAAACCTCTGTGTACATCTAAATCAAGCTTCTTTAGCACAGCGATAACCGCGCTATCTGAATCCCCAGTGTTAGGAGAAGGGCCAACTTCCACGGGAGCGAAGAGGAATCCCCACACCTCCAAGACACAGCAGCAGGAATGCGCTAACAAGTTATACGACACTCCTATCTGCTGTCTCCTAAAAGTATGAGGGAATTTACCCAAGGAGTGTCCACCACTCTCCTCATACGAGGGGTAACAGAATAGTAGAAAAGGCGTCTCCGGGGATGCTCCAGGCTAGGAAACAAAGAGCAGGTTATGAATAGACACAATCCCTATGCTTACTGTAGACACCATACAACATTGACAAGTGTGATCAATCATGGATCTTACCCCAAGTGTAGATCGGGCAAGCGTCAATGATGAGTCCAGGAGCCAGGGAGGGATCCAAGGAAGGACTCACGAAGGACTCAACACCCTTCGGACGCACTCCAAGGGGCAAGGGTAGGTGAGGTGAACCGGCCGGCTAACTAAAGGGGGCCCAGACCAGCGGAGCAGTTACACCAAACACCAAACAAAAAACTAACAACAAACAGAACAGGAGTGAGGGGCACCGACCGGCTGCACAGGGGGCGAGTACAGCGGAGCAGCACCCACTCAGGAGGTGAGACACCCGGCCCCTAGGAGGATAGGGCGAAGCGCTCACTCTCAAGAGGAAGCCCAATAAAGAAAGGAAAAACCAAAGGAGGTACCAGTGGCTGTAAAACCAGGTTATAGCAGAGAGTGAACCGAAATACGCCCGCAAAATGCGTGAGGAATAGCAGGGCGTCGCGTTCACTGAAAAGAGAAGCGGCGAAGAATACCGCTTTACATTCAGACTCCACACGCACACTCACAGAGTAGAATACAAGTGGCAGAGGGTCAGGAATCAGGTAGCAGAGCGTCAAGAAGACAGAGCTCCAGCAGAGCCCTCAGACGCCAGCAAACAACTCGAACAGGAACCAGGAAGTGGGAAGGGGGCGTGGTCACCGGAAAGTAAGCCAAGCAAAGATGGGAGGGCTCTGCTCCTCCTTATTCCACTCAGGGAGCGTCAGAAAAGTACGGGTTTTGACGCTAAGGGGTCACATTAAAGTGCAAGAACCAGAATGAAGCACACAAGTCAATGCTAATTCCTAACACCCAGCTCCCAAGAGGCCCTCATCTCTTTCTTCACTTCCCCCTAGTTTTTCAGCCCCTAGTGCTACTAACATGGTGGAAGGATCCCCTTCTACTATGCTTGCAAGCCCTCCACTGGCACCCAGAACCTCTTGCTCAATCCTTGCTGCCTCTTGATTTTCTCCCTCCATCTCTAGCACTTTGTATCTGTTAGGACTCTCGTGTTCTGCCCAGTCTACCCAACCGTTTTCCAGCCTGACCTCCTTTATATCACTTTTACCGCCTACTGCCTGCGATACTTTCCCACTTTCCTGCTCTTTTTTTGAGCCCACAGAGTTCCCAGGTAAAACGCTATCCAGTACAGTACCGTTTGAGAGTATTAGAGTCTTGGGCAGTGGCTTGAAATAGTCGTTTAAAGAGGGGTTCACTGCTATTTTTTTCCCCAGTATGTCTGTCCTGCTGCTTTGCCTTGTGTACTTTTTTGCGATAGCCTTCTGACTTACTACTTTATTTCCTCTGCAGCCTTTTTGTAAACTTATTTGTTCCTCCCCAGCTGTCTTTGCTGCACTCCTCAAGGAATATCCTTTATTTTTTTTGTAGAACTCCCTCTTGATTTGTGCACTTTCTCTTTTCTTGGCACTTGCACTGTTGCAACCCGTTTTTGATCGGGCTCCTGCCTCCCTACTTTCTCCGCCCTTGCAGATCACGCTCCCTGGTGGAATGTTCAGAGCTGGTGGTTGTTGTCTGAAGGCTTGTCCTACCTCCGTATTTTTGTCCTTCGCGCTCCCAGCACCTCTTCCGACTGCCCCACCTGCGCTGTATTGAATTCTGGCCACGGCTCGTCTCCCCCTGCCCAGCTCTGCCGCCGCTCTGATCCAACGCTCCCCACCGACTGTCAGCTCCTCTGGCGGCGCCACAGGAGGCTCCTCCTCCACCGCCCTCTGCCTGGGTTCTTGCACAGCGTCCTCCGCCGCCATACACGACCGCCGCGTCCACAGACTTCCCGATGCGAAACAAAACAAAAATGCAAAGGGGACGCTGCACAGGTAAAAACGCTCCTTTCCGTGATATTTTACTCTGACTCCGCCATGTAGAGGGACGACCTAAACACAGAACACACCACCACCCTCCAGGCACTCGCGACAGACTACCTAGCTGGCCGCCATGTTTTCCCCTGGATCTTACAGGTTTTATTATTCTTGCCGGCGATTTTAACACGGTGCTGGACAAAAAATTAGATAGATCAGCCAATAGCAAGGCCCTGGTTAACAATAAAATGTCATCTAGAGTTAAGGGCCTGATAGACCAGTTTGGTCTATGCGATGTATGGAGACAGAGGTCGGGGCAGGCATTAGGGTACACGTACTACAATAAAAAGTATAATCATAGATCCCGGATCGACTACTTTTTAATAGACCTTAGACTTGTGGATAGAGTGAAACAGACTATGCACGTGGGGGTCCATTTATCAGATCATTCAGCGGTTATTTTGGAGCTTAGGATAGGGTCTGTCGACTTGTGTTCAGTTTGGAGGCTGGATCGTACGGTCTTGTATGATCATGAGGCTATGGAGACTCTTAGGCAGGAACTCGATGGATTTATTGAGCAGAATGTGGGTTCAGCAAGGACAGACAGTGTTTGGGAGGCAGCCAAGGCATTTCTTCGGGGTAGGTTGGGAGCCATCGGTGCAAGGAGAAGAAGAGTGTATTATAATAGAGTATAGTTTTTAGAAAAGGAAATCCGTCAGAAGGAGGCAGTAGTGGTGAACACGGGGGACACTCTGGTAAAGGAAAAAACTGTTCAAGAATTGGAACAATTGAAAAAGAGGAGACTGCCACAGTGATTAATAAAAGGGTGAAAGAATGATGGGAGGCCTCTAATCTGGAGCATTTTGAATATGGAGAAGGTACGAGTAAACTATTAGCCTGGAAATCCAGGAAAGACCGGATAAGAAACACGATCAAAGAAGTAAAAGATGGGGAGTCAGGCCGTTTAGTTACAGACACTAAAGATATAGTTGAAGCCTTCTATAGATATTTTGATGAGGTTTACAGGGAAGATCTAGTTCCAGATAAGCACGAGATAGCAAAGTGGATAAAAGTCTTAGATCCATTGACAGAAGAGCTCCAAGAGTTTTTGAATCAGGAGATTAGACAGGGGGAGGTTGAGGAGGTTATTAAGCAGGCTAAGAAAGGGCAAGCACCAGGTCCGGATGGGCTACCTGTTGAGGTCTATAAGGTCTTGGGAGGGAGTCTGGTACCTCTATTAACTAAGGTTTTTAATGAGGTCTTTGTAGGAAAGGCGGCTCTCTCCACATCATGGAACGAGGCGAACATTATTGTCATTCCTAAACCTGGGAAATCACCAAAATACATGGACTCGTACAGGCCTATATCACTTTTAAACAGCGATTATAAGTTGTTTGCTAAGATCATGGCAGATAGGCTTGGCAGAGCAGTCCCCTACCTCATTCATGAAGACCAGAAAGGGTTCATTAAGGGCAGATATCTAAAGGAGCTAACCTTCTCTCTGATAGGTAGTATTGATGTCGCTGTCACACACAATCTCCCCCTGGCGGCTGTTGCTCTCGACGCCGCCAAGGCATTCGACCGTGTTAACTGGGAGTTTTTGAAGGCTTTAATAACACATCTACGGTTGGGGGTCAATTTTGGTATGGCGCTGACTCGAATATACCAGTCACCTATCTCGAGAGTCCTAGTAAATGGGGTATTAACTAAGCCGATAAAAGTAATGAGAGGTACAAGGCAGGGATGCCCCCTATCCCCTCTCTTGTTCGGTTTATATATTGAACCATTAGCATGCAGAATTAGAGAGGCGGACATGATTCCCCCGTTTGAGTTTCAGGGATGGACTAGAAAGATTGGCTTGTATGCAGACGACATAGTTATTTTAACATCAAATCTGCATCAAACTTTGGACTCTATAGATCTTATAACGAAGAAATTTGGTGAAGTTTCGGGATATCGGTTAAATGCTGGTAAAACGGAAATTATGTCCTGGAATTTGGCAACAGAAGATATAGTCTGCAAAAAAGAAATAAGATACCTGGGGGTCCAAATTACTCAGGACATAAAGGATCTCACTAAAGTTAACTTTGCCAAAGTTAGGAAGGAAATATCCCTGGCTATGAGGGGTTGGGCCCATCTGTCTTTAACAATGTACGGACGTGTTCATTTGGTGAAGATGATGGTGTTACCCAAGATAACCTTTTGATTCGACGCGCTCCCTCTTATGTTTGAGAAAGAGGGTTTTTCGAGACTACAGAGTGAGATTGGGTCTTTTATTTGGGCATCTAAGGGATCGCGCTTATCCTGGAAAAAAATCAGAAGACTTTTGAAAGGAGGTTTGGCTGCACCAGATCTCCAGATATACTCTTGGGCTTTTCTGCTCAAAAATTGCAGAATGCTTCTGGGTACGCCAGGAAGCTCGGTTATTGGTGAACTATTTTCGGCAATGTTGAGAGCTGAGAACATCAAACAGAATGGATTTATGTATAAATTTTCCGACCCTAAATACTTAAAAAAAGTAAGACTAAAAGTCTTGAAAGACCTGGCGACGGTCTGGTATAGAATCAGGAGGGACACAAGAATACCATATTACAGTGCAAAAGCACCGATTTGGGAATCTCCAGGTGCCCTGAGCTGGGCCAAAGATATGCTGGCAAGGATGCTAAATGTAGAGGGACCCCAGAGTTGGGGAGATTTGTTTGTAGATCGCAGTTTATTGCCAAGAGTGGGGGCATATATTCTCGAAGTTTAAATACCTTCAGATACAAAGCTGGGCAGCTGGGAAAGAACATTTAATAGGGCTATATAATGAGTTTGAAGAGAAGCTAGTTTTGGAGGCCCTGATTAAAAAATAAGTGGCGACGTGGTACTGGGCAATAGTTGAAATGGAGGATGGACCGTTTACATTGCCGGAAAGCCTGTGGGGAGAGTGCTTGCCGAGGACTGCTACAGAAGACCAATGGCAAGTAACTATGTTGATTCTTTACAAGGTGGTAAAACCTGCGAATTTAAGAAGGAACCACTTGTTTACTCTCCACAGGGCATATTGGTCTCCAAAGAAACTGGCGAAATTTAAAGATGGTGGTACTGTGAGATGCCCTAAATGCAGCAGCCCAAATGAGGACGACATGCACATGTTTGTTACATGCCCGGCGTTAAAAGATTTCTGGGGTGATGTGAGTAAATGCTTGTCAGCTGCCTTGGTCCAACATATTGAGGTAAGCCCTGAACTTGTTATGTTATGTTATGTTATACTGGGATTTTATATAGCGCACGGCTACTCAAAGAGTGTCCCGGCGCTTTGTTTTGCAAGCTATCTACAACACAACAAATAAAAACAGAAAGGAAACCGTCAGAGCTCAGAGAGAAAAACTAAGAGGTGAAAAGCCACGTTTTGAGCCCCTTCCTAAAGGCCAACAAGTTTGGAATACTGCGCAGGGCCATTGGCAACTTATTCCACAATTGGGGCGCCAGTAGTCTAAAAGAACGGCCACCAATGCGTGCCCTCTTCACACGAGGCACTACCACAAGAAACAGAGATTCAGACCTCAGTGACCTGACTGGATGGTAGAAGGACAATCTTTTTTGAAGATATTTCGCACCGGAGGCGTGCAGGGCTTTGTGCGCCAGAGTCAGAATCTTAAAAATTATCCGTTTCCGGACAGGCAGCCAGTGCAGTGCCTCCAAGAGACCCGAGGCTCTAGCACGGCGAGATAGTCCAAAAATGGCCCGGGCTGCAGAATTCTGGACCACCTGTAACCGTTGAAGCAGATATTCCGGCAGGCCGAGATAGAGAGCGTTTGCATAATCAATTCTCGAGCCGACTATCGCCTGCACGGTGATCTTCCTGTGTTCCTGAGATAACAGAGGGAGGAACTTACGCAACATCCGGAGCAAACCAAAGCAGGTGCCAGTGAGACCGATTACCTGTGAGCGCAGAGTGAGGCCGTTATCAATCTTGATCCCAAGGTTTTTCGCCACCAGGGAAGAACTTGCTGGAGGGAACATGTTCTCAGGCCACCACACTTTCCAGTCCAGATCCGAGCTGCTTGTTAACTTGTTATTACGGGAAGAGCAGATTTACAAGGCAGGGGCTTAGACGATAAAGTAAAGTTGGTGTTCTATGCTATATTGTTGGCCCGGAGGGAAATTTGCAAGTTGTGGGTCTCTGCTGATCCTCCGTCAGGCCTGGCCTGGATAAGAGATATGAGAGTTGTAGCAAAGCTGGATATGGTCGGCCAGCATGAGAAGAGATACAGATTTTGGATTCCTTTTTTAAATTGTTATGGGTGAAGGATACGGGTGTAATTGTGAAGGCAAGGGTAGAAGAAAGTCCGATGATTAAGTCTCTCCAAAATCTCGGTGGAAATATGCCTCACGTGGGCCGGTTTAAGGGTGTGTACCCTCACCTAAGAGAGCAAAATGTCCTATTATATGAGATGAAAACACCCTAGGGCGCTATCGTAAGAGAAAAGGATGAGGAGGGGCAAATGAGGATAAAAGGAAAAAAAAAAAAACAATAGAGCCCATATTATGGTCTCTGAGGTAAGCAGAAACAGCTTTATTGACATTCTTTCTAGCCTTCTCAATCTGTGGACAGAATTGATTTGACCACCACCAGTTCTGTCTTTGGCATATATTCGAGTATACAAAGACAGTGCGAGGGAAAAGTGACATCAGTTGTGCAAAGGTATCCTTCATTATGATTTCCAGTCCTACCCCAGTCAAAGTACCTAGGTCATTGCCCTCACAGTGCACAATCATGAGGTCAGGGGGTTGGAGTTGCAAAAATGTTTTAACCAAATGCAGCACTTTGTGCCACTTTAATCCTCTCTATGCAAAGCATTTAATATCCACACTTTGCAAACCTAGGTCTTTTGTCAATACCTCTGTGTTCAGCATACCTTTTGCTCCAGACATTATAGCTGTGCCCTACAATCCATACAGTAAGCATTTTGAAGGGATGTCTGGAAGGAATCAAAAGATGTCTGTAGCTGATTAAGTCAGCTGCTAGAATGAGAGGTATCTAAAATGGTGGAAAGATGCTGTTTTTGAAAAAGCCGAGAACTGATTGGCTGTTCACCAACGCTATGCACTCAAAAACAGGATGCATGTTACTTTACTGAAGAAGTATCTTTCTGATTGGTTATAGACAAAAGTTTGAAAGGTACAGTAGACTGGATAAGATATTTTGCAAAAGTCACCCACACCTGTTATTTGCATTTGTAAGCTAGTGTGCTGAATTTCAAAATATGGTGAACTTGTGACCTGCTGGTACAGTTGAATGTCGCAGAAAGTGTTACTATGAAATCTAGGATTAAACAGAATGGGGGAAGGGTTAAAACTTAACTGTGGTTTTAAAATATGAAATGCTAAGTTACATAAGTGACATGCTACTAAAGTAGATTTCCCAGAACGATACTATGTATAGAAGTGGCATCTTCTTAAAAAATAATACTGGTATGATTGGAAATAGATTTATGAACTCTCATAAGGGTTTGCGACTCCATCGCAATGCTGAACTGCAACACCGCGGTGGTCGTGATTCCAATAAATTACAGAAGCATATTGGAGAGTTTTAGAAGAGATTAATAAAGGGTTAATATGTGTAACCAATAGAAATGGGTTTTTAAATTTGAAAAACTGAAGGGAGCATTTTTATGTGCTACTTTCATTTGTGTGCAAAAAGAGAGGGAAAGTTTGCCATTACTGGGTTTACCTTGTTGAGAGTAGTGCACTACATTGATTGTGTTAAAAAAGAAAGTCTTTTAGGAGTTTCTGACATTTTCATATTCTGCAACAGTATTTCAGAGGTGAGTTACATATGTGTAAGCTGTGTTATGTATTGCATAGAAGTGCTTCAGTGTTTGTAATGATATTTTCAACTTCGTAATGCATTATTTATAAAGCTTGCAAACCATTAGAGAAAGGTGTGTATTGTAGCTTGTTTTATTGTACTGAAATTAATATTGAAAAACATTGTGCATACTATGTGTGCTTCTTGAGTCTGTAATCAAAGTACTAGTGAAAAATGAGGTTTAGAATATGTCGGCAGATGAATTGAACTGTATCCCTGTCTATATAAGACTGCACCATTGTGCCCTGTATTATGAGTAGAAAGGAATATATATATATACTTTGATGCAGACACTACTCTTGCATTCATCCCACCCGCACTGCCCATGAATGTATCTAATCATTCAAGCACTATCCTTGCACTCAGGTATTCACTCAGGCACTTTGGATGGTGTCATTCTGTCACCAAGATACTACTTATGTACGTTTTTATTCTTTATGGCAATACCCATGCACTAATGCACTTTTCTTCCCTCTTTCTGCACCACTGTTGCTTTTTTCTGCATTCCTCTTGCCTCTTTCTGCACCTCTCTTCCCTCTCTTTGCTCCTCTCTTGCCTCTTTCTGTACCTCTCTTGCCTCTTTCTGCAATTCTCTCGCCTCTTTCTGTAGATCTGTTGCTTCTTTCAGCAGTTGTCTTGCTTCTTTCTGCACCCGTCTTGTCTCTTTCTGCACCTCTCTTTGCTCTTTGTGCACCTCTGTTGCCTCTTTGTGCATCTCTCTTGTCTCTTTCTCTACTTCTCTTGCCTCTTTCTGCACTTCTCTTATTTCTTTCTGCACCCCTTTTGCCTCTTTCTGTACTTCTCTCGCCTCTTTCTACACGTCTGTTGAATTTTACAGCACTTGTCTTGTGTCTTTCTGCCCGTCTTCCGTGTTTGTGCAACCCCTTCTGCACCTTTCATGCCTCTTTCTGCATCTCTCTTGCCTTTTTCTACACTTGTCTTGCCTCCTTCTGCACCTCTGTTGGTTGTCTGCATTTCTTTTCCTTCTTTCTGCACTGGTCTTGCTTTTTTTCTGTACTTCTCTTGCATCTTTCTGCATCTGTCTTGCCTCTTTCTGTACCTCTTGTGCCTCTTTCTACATGTCCCTAACCTCTTTCTGTACCTCACTCACTTCTTTGTACACCTCTCTTGCTTCTTTGTGTTCCTCGCTCTCTTCCATCTGCACTTCTCTAGCCTCTTTCTGTACCTCTCCAGCCTCTTCCTGCACCTCTCTTGCCTTGCCTTTTTCTGAACCTTACTTCCTCTTTCTGCACCTGTCTTGCCTCTTTCTGCACCTCTCTTGCCTCTTACTACACGTATCTAGCCTTTTTCTGCCTCTTGGTGCTCCTCACTCACTTCTTTCTGCACCTCTCTTGCCTCTTTCGGTACCTCAATCTCTTCTTTCTGCACCTCCCTCTTTTCTGTCTGCACCATTCTAGCCTCTTTCTGCACCTCTCTTTCCTCTTTCTGCACATCTTACCTATGTAGGCATATTTAGAAATTAACATTTAAAAAAACCTTGGAAATTCACTGAAAACCCCCCACAGGTTTTAGGGATGTCATAGTTAGAAATTAGCATTTAAAAAAACCTTAGAAATTCACTGAAAAAAACCCAGGTTTCAGGGACGTTGTAGTTAGAAATTAACATTTAAAAAATCTTAGAAATTCACTGATAAAACCACAGGTTTCAGGGATGTTATAGTTAGGCAGACATTTCACTCGAACAAAATTGAGAAATTCAGCCTTTATAAATTTGCGCCCCCGCAATGCAACTGCTGATGATGTCACATATTACATCACTCATGTCAGTCACATCACTGATGACATCTCAAATGTCATCATTTCACTTAAAATCAAACACTGTCGCAGAGCGTTTTTCATGTGATCAAGGTCACATGAGGTGACCGAAATGCGTCATGACATGTAACAAGCATTAAAGATAACACAGCACCAGCAACATTGGAGTCCATGCCCATTTGTATCCTAAAGTGGTGGATTGCAGTGGGAAGTAACAATATATATATATATATATATATATATATATATATATATATATATATTAGGTAGTGCACTGTCAGTGCAGTTCCTGACAGCTTCTTTGCCTCAGCACCCACATCTATAATACGGCGTGGGCGCAGAGGCAAAGAGATTCCCTCATTTGCATGGGGCCATGCCCCCATGCAAATGAAGGAATACCCTCTGAAGTTAGTGCTGGAGCTTTATGTGCGTCAGTGCTATCGGTATTTCAGAAGGGGACACACAAGCCTAAGCAACCCCTTCTGCAATACAAAAGTGCACGCGGGCAAGCGAAGCAGGTGCAAACGTCTGTTGCACCCCCAGGGAACTTCTATATTATGGCCCAAGATGGCACATGCAGACCCTGCAAAGTAACATAAGGTTTCAATGCGTCCAGCATTGTGCCTGCCTCTCCAGCTCTGTCTGCATCTTGCAAGAGACTGCTCAGCATATCACTTGGTGGCAGGTGAGCCACAGCCTGACAATTGGCAGGCCACTCTTCCTTCCCCACCCTGTCACAGTTGTAACAGATGCATCTTTATCAGATTGGGGAGGCCATCTAGGTGAAGTTGAGATTTGGGTTGTCTGAGCTCCGGCAGAAAGCCAGCTCCATATCCACCTTTTGGAGCTTTGGGCTATCTGCCTTACCCTGAAATCCTTCCTGACCATTGAGGGAAAGCTGGTACAGGTCCTAATGGAGAACACGATCACCACGTGGTACTGCAACAAGCAGGGGGGCGTGTTCCTAGATCCTCATCCAGGAGGTTATGTGCCGAAGATGACTGAAGCAGAAGAAAATATTTTTGGTAGCCAACCACCTGGCAGTTCAAGCTGACCGTGATAGAGGGCAGGCTGGCCAATTGTAACATGTTTAGTGGAGAAGCACATGCCCTTTAGCATTGACCAGCAGTGGTAAAGTGCTCAGAGTCCTAAAGCCAACAAAAAGATACAGCAAAAAGTAGAGAGAAGCAGGCAAAAAGGGGGGGAAAGACCACCCTAAGGATGACAGATCTAACAAATGTCCCCCCCAAATGAAAGTGGGGAGAGCTACCCAACCTCTAAGGAGTTCTCATCACTAAGACGGAAGAACCTGGACAGACAGTCAGCATTGACATGGTCTACTCCTGGTCTGTGTTCCACCCTGAAGTCCATACCCTGTAGGGAAATTGACCACCTCAACAGCTTTGGATTCTCACTCCTTATTTGCAAGAGCCATTTGAGGGGCCTGTGGTGAGTCTGAATCAGGAAGTGAGTGCCAAACCGGTGTGGCCTCAACTTCTTCTGTGCCCATACCACAGCAAAAGCTTCTTTTTCTATTGCACTCCACCTGTTCCCTGGACAGTAACCTCCTGGAGATGAAGGCTACAAGTTGGCCCAGACCCTCTTCATTAAGGTGTGATAGTACTGCCCCTATGCCATGTTCTGAGTCATCTGTCTGAACCATAAACTCCTGTGAGAAGTCAGCGGCCCTGAGCACAGGAGCTGTGCACATGGCTTACTTCAGGGAGTTAAATGCTTTTTGCCATGCCTCTGTCCAAATCAAATTTCTGGGCTGCTTCTTGGAAGTCAGCTCAGTCAAGGGGCAACAACAGTGTCATATCCCTAGACAAACGTCCTATAGTACCCAGTGAGGCCCAAGAATGCCCTGACCTCAGACTACATTTGGGGGTGGGGGCTGCCCAGGCCATGATGGTTTCTATCTTGGCCTAAAGAGGTTGCACCTTCCCCTTGCCCACAAGGTATCCTAAGTACACCACAGACCCCTGCCCTTTCTGGCACTTACTGGCCTAGATAGTCAGGCCTGCCTGTTGCAGGGCCTGTAGCACTTCCCAGAGGTTTAAAAGGTGGTCCTCAAAACTGCTACTGAAGACAGCTATGTCATCCAGGTAGGCAGCTGAGAAGGCCTCCAACAAAGCAAGGACCTGGTTCACCAGCCGGTGGAAGGTGGCTCTTTAATCCAAAGGGCATCATCCTAATGTGATAGTGGCCCTCTGGAGTGGAGAAGGCTGACCTGTTCTTGGCACCTTTTGTTAGGGTGTTCTTCCAGTACCCTGATATAAGATTAAGGATACTTAAGTACTGGGCAGGCCCTAACCAGTTAATCAGTTCATCCGCCCTAGGGATGGGATGATCATCAGTCTTGGTCACAGACTGTAGTCCTCTATAATCTACACAGAATCTCAGTTAAAGTATGGTATCTGATAGGGCAGCTTTTGGTACCAGAAACACAGGTCTGGACCAGGGTCTACTGGAGGGTTCTATCATCCCCCACTCCAACATCTTAGAGACTTCACTCTTGATGCTGGCCCTCACCTTATCTGGAAACCTGTAAGATTTATTCTTGACAGGGCGGTTGTCCCATGTGTTCACATCATGGGTACACAGGTGGATAATCCCAGGTGTAAGGGAGAAAAGAGAAAAGTACAGTTCCAACACTTGGCGACAGTCCCTCTGCTGTTCAGGAGTTTAGAGTGTAGGAAAGGAGTACTCCTTCCACAGACCCATCCTTCTCCTTGGAGGATAAGAAAGGTTCACTCGCCCCCTTTTCTGCTCAGACCTCTCAAAGTGTTGTTTGAGGCAATTGATGAGAAACACCCTGTGGGGTTGCTTTGGGGTCTTAAGGTCTACCACAAAGGTGGCCTTACCCTTCTTCACAATAACCTCATAAGGCCCAGTGCAACGGTCCTGAAGGGCACTTCACTACACAGGTCCCATGATCCACACTTTCAGCACAGTCTGTAACTCCAAAGTGGTAGAATTCCGGTCATACCACTCTTTCATCACAGCCTAATTGGCTTCTAAATACTCAGAAGCTTGTTTCCACAACTTAGCCATTTGACTTCAGAAGGCCAGCATGTTATTCACTACATACTGGGAGACTTTCCTGGGAGCTTGCTCCCACCCCTCCTTCACCAAACTGAGAGGTACTCTTGCAGGGCAAAACATTATCCCAATTTCGACTCAGGACTTCAGGCAGACTTATGATCATGACTTTCAGGATCTTATTGAATCTCTTAACAAGCCCATTGGTTTGGGAGTGGTAAGGGATGGCGAACTTGTAAGTTACTCCACACTCTTTCCACATGGACTGCATATATGCAGACATGAAGTGTGTGCCCCAGTCAGGCACAACATCCTTGGGGAAATTCACTCTGGCAAAAATCTCCATCAGGACCATGGCGAATCCTGCCTCTCACTGGCTTTTGATGGGCCTGAAACATCAGACTAGGAAGGTTTGGAGGCGGCGGCGGGGGGAAAGGGTGGACTGGCCCGCCCGCTGGCTCCCAGACCTGCGAGGTTGCTGGGTCCCACGTCTGTCCAGTGAGTCAGTGGTATCCAGTTCACATCTGATCGTAAATTTTGCTGCGTCTCTCCCATACGCCACTGCCTGGGAGAGAACGGCCCGGGCCTCCTCCGGGCACTTAGCAGGCCCCTGCGCAAACCGTATCCCAGATGGTATGGGAGTATCAGCTGAAGAGGCACGCAGTTTTCACGGACCGCAGTGCCAAGCTGAGGAAGAGAACTTATGCTTCCCAAGATGGTCCAGCATCTTGGATTCCCTATCTGGAGGGGCAGAAGGGAATGCGCCCTTGAAGAAGAGGCTTGGACCACCATGCTCTCGGGGGAAGGGTGTTGGGTTAGGAACACTCGGTCGCCTATGGCTGGGCAGTGGCAGTAGGCAATCGTCCTCTCCACAGGAGCCCTTATGTTGGGCTTGGACCAAGTGCCAAGGATGAAGTCAGGGCTTCATTAAATGGCACTAGGGGTTCAGAAGTGGATGTTGTAGGCTGAAGCACCTGTCAGGAGGTTAGTCCTGACTGCCACTGAAGGGAGCTCAAGGCCCAAGACCACAGCCACCCTTAGCACCACTACAGCATAGGATGGTCCCTTCTCCCTAGCCACGGTAGGGGGAGAAAGCAAGCCAGTGCCTGGAGAAGTATCCAGGCCACTAGCATCACCCAGGTCTTCTCACCAGTCTGGTACTTTCAGCTGGTCAGTCCTCATCACCACTTTCTGGTCAGTAGGGAACACCAGGGATGAACAGGGGAACAAAAGTACCCTCCGGCGTTGGTTCCGACGTCGGTCTGGCTCCGGGTCCAACTCAGGGATGAGGATAGAGACTGCGTCGGCGGGGAAAGTTGAGTCAGATTGACCGGCGTCAATCCAGATCCAGGCCTGGATCTGCGGGGATCCACTGGGGCCGGAGCCGCTGGCATTAAAGGCCCAGGACCCCCAACCGGCGGGGCCTTATGGCGTGCCAGCAGAGTCAGGCTGCCCAAACATGAGGTGTTAAGCCTTGTAGAACTGACCAAGTTGGGCAGGGGATGCTATGGCTCCCAGAAATAGGGGGAGACACAGAATCATCCCGGAAGCAGGCACCGGAGATGGAGCCTTGGAAGGACGACGCTCCGAATCCCATGTCGCGTCAGCCGACCGACAAGGAGAAGGCGAAGAGCGCTTGTGCTTCTTCGCCTTCTTCTTGTGTTTAGACTTATCCGATGACCTCGACGACCTCGACGACTTAGAGTACGACGAGAAGTGGGGGCTCAGTGAACAGTCTCAACACCTTCCTCTCGAACAAGACTGGGAACAACGCAGAGCTGACCACCGGGCCACCAACAACTTTTGGGACCGCTACCGCAATGTATTCAGGTGCATGGCCCGGCAGTCAGAGCATGATTTCGGGTTGTGGTCGCGCTCCAGACATCACAAGCACACGAGGTGCAGGTCCTTCACCGACATCATCTTATGACAGGACACACAGGGCTTGAAACCGGTCCGACGTTGGGACATCCCTCGCGCACCACGAGTTGAAGACTCAAAAAAGAAGTTGCAAAAAGGATAGCTGAAAAATGGCAAAGGGGTAGCTCTCTCCAGATCTGCGCTAGGCTAGCGCGAAAAAAGAAAGAACATGGCAGCGTGCAGGTACGGCACCTAAGTAGGCACCGTGACGTCATCCCGGCGCCCACGATGCCGATGACAGACGCGGAGTCGACCGACGCCACCTGCAGATGAGCAGGGGTACTGCTAAAGAAAAATCTCCATATCCAGTCTGACACCTGGGGAAAATTCTAAGGTAGGGAACCTACAACTATCTGTCTCTTTCAGATATATACCATAACTCTTGTATATTAACTTTATTTTTAACGCGCAATGTTTATTAAAACATTTAGAATTTGATCATAATGACCAAAAAGATTACGTTGAAAATATCAATCCGATAATGCCTACAAAGTGCAAAGCAAGGTATTGAGGCATGAATAGGAAATGCCGCAAACGTTCTAAGGCTAAAGCATCTGCTTTACACAATTAAGTAATAAAAAGCAAGCATTCCAAAATACTGCTAGAAGCTGTCTGCCTTTTCCGTGGGAAGAGATCTTATCTTGACAGTAAATGTAGGCTCAAACAGTGTTGAACAGCTTTAGCAGAAGTATCGTAAATGGGTGCAGCCAGGGAAAGGTAAAAAAACACTGAGTTCCACACAAAAACGAATGAACTCAGTAATTCGGTGATGGGAACGGATAGGAGCCCCTTTTAAGATATATCAAATACAAAAGATTTCACAAGCACAGCGCAAACGTTGTGCAGGTGAAACCTAAAAAGAACAATTGATGGATGGAATGCTGAACAATGTCAAACATTCACTCCCAGTACAGAGATCTGGGCCTTAATCATCGTTTTATTTGCTCACCATGCCATTCCAGTTTGGACCCAGCCATTTGCAAATCAGTCTCGGCACTGCTCCTCATGGGAAAAATTCAGCCCTAACTACCAGGCCCTTCTCAGGCCAGAAACAAGCATCTAGGGACCGGTTTCAGGATATTACCTCTCATCAGCTAGCCTGACTCCAGTGGAATGGAGAGCACTGGACCCAAGTCTGGGCATACGCGTCCCACTTAGAGCGACAAATGCCAAAAGAAAAATTCATGGACAGTATGCTGAACAATGCTAAACATTCCCCCACTACAGAGATCTGGGCCTAAATCCACAGTATTTTGGCTCACCATGCCATTCCATTTTGGACCCAGCCATATGCAAATCAGCCTTGACCTTGCTTCCCATGGAAACAGTCCAGCGAGAACTGCTATGCCAGGTCCTCCCAGGACAGGAAACCAGTATCCTGGACTGGAATCGGTTTTGGGGTGTCACCCCTCATCAGCCAGGCTAGCTTGACTCCAGTGGCATGGAGAGCATGGGACCCATGTCTGGGCATACTTGTCCCACTTAGGGTAGCAAATGCAAAAAGAACGATTGATGGACGGAATGCTGAACAATGTCAAAATTCACCCCAGTACACAGATTTGAGCCTAATTCCACCGTTTTTTGGCTCACCATGCCATTCCTGTTTGGACCCAGCCATATGTAAATTAGTCATGACCCTAAATCCAATGGGACAATCCAGCCCGGACTGCTAGGCCAGGTCTCCACTGACCTGAAACAAGAATTCTGGAACCAGTTTCAGGTCATCACCCCTCATCAGCCAGACTTGCCTGACTCCAGTGGCATGGATATCATAGGACCCACATTTGGGCATACCCGTCCTACTTAGGGCAACAAATGCAAAAAGAACAAGTGATGGAAGGAATGCTGAACAATGTCAAACATTCCCTCCCAGTACAGAGATCTGGGACTAAATCCATAGTTTTTTGCTCACCATGCCATTCCAGTTTGGACGCAGCCATATGATATGATGTGCAAATTAGTCTGGACCCTGCTCCCCATGGGAACAGTCTAGCCTGAACTGCCAGGCCAGGTCCTTCCCGGACCAGAAACAAGCAACTCAAGCCTGGTTTCGGGGTTCCCATGGGGAGCAAGGTCAAGACTGATTTGCATATGGCTGGGTCCAGGCTAGGGTAGCATGGTGAGCAATAAAAAGATGGATTTACTAGATCTATGACTGGGGTAAGTGGTTGATATGTAATCAAACTTTGTTCAAGCTGCAAGTAGAAAATTATTTTCACCAAGTATAGGATTTTCACAAAATCGGAAGTTGTAAATAACTGTTCGAGCCATGTGGGCTGCTGAATTCATATCTGTGCATAGATCGCCGACTAGTGTTGGGTCCGGATGATTGCACATTGTTGTCCTGGAAGAGTCTTCGAAGTATCACGAGATAGGTGGCTCCTCCCTCGGACTACAGCGCGCATGGGCATCCTCTCCATCGTCAGATTGTTTTTTTCCGCCATTGGGTTCGGATGTACCTTCCAGCACTCCAAGTTCGGAATCGAAGAAAACTTTTCTAAAAGGCCAAAAGGCCTTCGCTTTCGTCGGTATTGTTTGCGATCGGTACCGAAAAACTTTCTTCAACTTTTGTTGCACTCCGGTCGTCGAATCGGGCCGTTAGGCCTTCTCCACGCCACGTGGACCGACGGTCAATGGAACGAAGTCCATTCAAATACTGCCCGCAGTGCAACTCAAAGTTCCCGCACACAGATAAGCATCCAGTGTGCAACAAATGTTTATCTCCAGATCATAATGAAGACAATTGTCTAGCTTGTGCCCAGTTCCGATCCAAAAAGACAATGCGGAATCGGCGGGCGGCGAGGCAAGAAATGCAGAGGTCGGCACCGGAGCCCGAGAATATCTTCGCCGATGAGGAAGAACTAGTGCACGCCGAAGACTCGGATCAAGACGATCAATACTCCGAGAACTACTCTGAATATTATATCGACGAAGAGGAAGAAATCGTCGATATCGAAGACTATGATCAAGACATCGTAGCTGTCGAAGACGACTCCGATGACAACGAGGGGCGAACCGTGAGTACACCGCCCCATATAGACACTACACCTATATCAGAGACTCAGGTCGAGGCATCGCCATCAGGCCTTAGCCAAGATCAAAACACTAGTTCTATAGATCCGCAATACCGCCTGGCTAAGAACATACAAAAAGAGCCTTCTGAGACACATACTCCAAGGCCGGTTCCATCGAAACCGAAACTCATCGACATGACCGTCTTCGGACCGAACGTCGTCGAACTGAAGGTCACAAAACCAAAGGGCACCAAGCCGAAGGCCACCATAGCAGAAAAACATTCGAAGCCAAAGACCGTCGAATCGACCAAATCGACTTCGACCGTCGAAAAAGGGAAAAAGCCTGTCACCGAAGACAAAAGGGCTACGCCCAAGGCGGTCGTCGAACCGAAACCTATGGTTCACCAGACCAAAACCGTCGAGCCGAAGCCCGTCGATCCGAAGAAGGGCATCGAGTCAAAGCCGCAGGCTCCGAGGACACCTCTAAAGCCGAAAGAAGTTACCGAACCGACAAAGCCGCTCGGTCCGAAAAAAGTGGTGAAACCTGTAAAAGACATCGGACAGGCAAAACCTGTCGGAAACACTCAAAAACCGATACAGGCACCAAAACCGGTCGAACCAGCTAAAGGCAACGAACCGAAAAAGGCCAAACCAAAGACATCGGCGCCAAGGTACAACACTGTGGGAGAGGAGCTCATCCATCTAGACCCCTCCACAGAGGATCAGTCCAAACTATATATTGAGCCAAATACTGGGAAAGTGACTGTTTATACCAAGAAGAAAAGACCAGTTCCTGCTGAAGACTTTTCTAGAATTCCTCTCAAAAAGAACTGTGCTACCTCTCCTATTCTTTTCCAGCCTCTCTCTCCAGCTATGCCTACTACTCCATATTGTCCATACTCACCTGCACGCTTTGAACATAACCCAGATGAAGATCAGGATGCAGACATGGGTTTTGGATAGCCACAAAACCCATATATAGACCCCAATTCACAACCATGGGGTGGGGGGGGTGAGCCAGACAATGAGGGGATTCTACCCATTACAGACCCTACTGTATACCCAGTTAAACCATCACCCACAGAAGACACAGTGGCTTTTAACTCTTTAATAGATAGAGCAGCAAGCTACCATAATGTAGACATGCACTCAGATGCTATAGAAGAAGATTTTCTATTTGAAAAGAGCGTCAAAACGCTCCCCATGTTAAAGGGCGTCCTAAAGCACGCAAGTGACATATTCAAGGACACTGCTAAGGCACGTGTCATCAACCCAAGGATAGAAAAAAAGTATAGGGCGGCACCAGTAGACCCTACTTACATCAAAGGGCAACTACCTTTAGACTCTTTAGTGGTATCCAACGCACGAAAGCGAGCAAATTCACAAACTACTGGAGAGGCTCCTCCCCCTGACAAGGAGTCCAAGATTTTAGAAGCATCAGGCAAGAGAGTAGCAGCTCAAGCAGCAAACTCATGGAGAATAGCCAATACTCAGGCCTTGCTGGCCAGATATGACAGGGAACACTATGATACTTTAGAGGGACTTCTCCAACACTTGCCTGAGCCGTACAAAGACCAGGCAGATGAACTCATACAGGAGGGAAAGCACATCACCAACGCCTCCATTAAATGTGCTCTAGACACGGCAGATACAGCTGCCAGATCTATCAACACAAGCGTACTACTTAGGAGGCATGCATGGCTGCGAATATCTGGATTTAAAAATGAAGTACAGGCCACAATTCTTAACCAGCCTATAAATCCAGATTTTCTGTTTGGTCCAGCAGTTGACTCAATTCTGGACAAAATGAAAAAGGACACTGAGACTGCAAAGTCCATGGGGGCTTTTCAGTCCCAGCAACACAGAAGCTCCTTTCGTCGCTCCACTTATAGGGGAGGAGCGCGAGGTAACACATCGCAGCAATCCTCCACATACAAAACTTATACGCAATCCACCTACAATAAAAACACAAACAGGCGTGGATACAGAGGTAATAATAACAAGGGCAGAGGTCGTGGAGGCAATGCCAATAGATCCTCCACTAACACCAAACAGTGACTTCTTGGCACTACCCCCAGACCATATAACACCGGTCGGGGGAAGACTACAACAATTCCTGCCACTATGGTTAAACATCACTACAGACAAATGGGTCCGGCAAATTATCCAACATGGCTATTGCCTAGAACTCACATCAACACCACCCAACATTCCACCCATACACCGTCCAATGTCATAGGAACATATAACATTACTGCAGCAAGAGGTCATCAGTATGCTGCAAAAGGGGGCCATAGAACCAGTCCCACTTCAACATCAAGGAACAGGAGTATACTCACTATACTTCCTCATTCCCAAAAAAGACGGTTCTCTCAGACCAATATTGGACCTCAGGCCCCTCAACTTGTACATTTTATCAGAGCATTTCCACATGCTCACTCTGCAACAAGTCTTCCCATTGCTGTGTCAGGGAGACTTCCTAGCAACCCTAGACCTCAAAGACGCATACTTTCATATACCATTACACCCTGCTCACAGAAAGTATCTGAGGTTTACTATTCAAGGACAACACTACCAGTTCAAAGTCCTACCATTTCGGTGTCACAACAGCTCCACGGGTGTTTACCAAATGCCTAGCAACAGTGGCGGCACATCTCAGGAGACAACACATTCATGTTTACCCATATCTGGACGATTGGCTAAAACACGCGCCATCGGTCCAGCAATGTGCCACATGTCAAGAACCATTCATCTCCTGCACAGTCTAGGCTTCTCGCTAAGCTAACCAAAATCACACCTGCAACCCTCCCACGTCCAACAGTACCTGGGAGCGACAATAGATACACTAGCAGCAAAGCCCCAACGCAGCACGGATCAACAGTATGCAGATGTTGATCCAAAAGTTCAGACCACAACACTCATTGTCAGCTCGAGTGTTTATGCAACTAATAGGCATGATGGCCTCGTGCATATTTATAGTCCCTCATGCCAGACTACACATGCGTCCGCTACAGGAGTGCCTAGCAAAGCAGTGGAACCAGGCTCAGGGACAATTAAACGACCTAGTGTTGGTGACCAGTCGTGCATACAACTCTCTGCATTGGTGGAATCCACAAAACCTTTGCAAAGGACGACTGTTCCAAGAGCCTGTCCCACAAATAGTGATGACAGCGGACGCATCCCTGCTAGGCTGGGGAGCCCATGTCCTGCATTACACATTCCAGGGACTATGGACTATACAACAGAAAAAGATGCACATCAATCTTCTAGAGTTGATGGCGATCTTCCTAGCCCTAAAAGCGTTCAAGAAACACTTATGCAACAAAACTGTGTTGATCCGGACGGACAACATGACGGCTATGTATTACATTCAAAAGCAGGGAGGGACACACCTGGCTCAAAGAGTGTGGAAATGGGCCATTCAGAGGAACATGTTTCTCATGGCAGAACACCTCCCAGGCAAGGACAATCAAATAGCCGACCTGCTCAGCAGACACAGTCAACAAATGCACGAATGGGAGATTCACCCCAATGTGCTCCAACTATTCTTCCGGAAGTGGGGACAACCGGAAATAGATCTGTTTGCCACAAGCGAAAACGCAAAATGCCAGTACTTTGCCGCCAGGTTCCCACATCCGCAGTCGCAGGGCAATGCGATATGGATGAACTGGTCCGGCAAATTTGCGTACGCTATTCCCCCAGCACCATTAATTCCGCTAGTGGCACGCAAACTGCGCTAACATTCGCTGACGCTAATCCTAGTTGCTCCCACGTGGGCAAGGCAACCATGGTACACAACGTTCCTAGAACTGTCTGTAGTGCCTCATCAGAGACTGGGACTCACACCCAGTCTTCTAAGTCAGAACCGTGGCGAAATCCAACACCCAGATCCGCAACAGCTGAACCTGGCGATCTGGCTCCTGAGATCCTAGAATTTGGATACCTCAACTTGCCTCCAGACTGCATGAATATTATCAAAGAGGCAAGAAGACCCACTACCAGGGCATGTTATGCAGCCAAGTGGAAACGTTTCGTCATTTACTGCAGAAACAACGACATAAACCCATTAGATGCTTCTACACAAAACATCATTTGCTATCTCCTGCACCTACAACATTGCAATTTAGCCTACTCATCCATCAGGATACATCTAGCTGCCTTAGCAGCATACCTCCAAAACAGGCAACACCTTTCACTGTTTAGAGTGCCAGCAATAAAGGCATTCATGGAAGGACTCAAACGAGTAATTCCACCAAAACACCCACCTTCACCTGTCTGGAATCTAAACATCGTTTTAACCAGACTTATGGGACCACCTTTTGAACCACTACACTCATGCGAACTACAATTTCTTGCTTGGAAGGTGGCTTTCCTAATTGCCATTACTTAACTTAGAAGAGTTAGTGAGCTACAAGCCCTAACTATTCAAGAGCCATTCATTCATGTACATGCAAATAGAGTAGTTCTCAGAACAAACCCTAAATTCATGCCAAAAGTGAAATACCATTTTCATATAAATCAAACAATAGAACTGCCAGTGTTCTTTCAAAATCCACAGACAGTAGCTGAAAGGGCCTTGCATACTCTAGATATAAAGAGAGCTCTGCTATACTATATAGATAGAACAAAAGCATTTCGAAAGACAAAACAGTTGTTTGTTGCTTTCTCACCGCAACACAAAGGCGGTAAGGAGTCGGTGGCAGCTTCTCCCACCCCGCTTGGCGCCGACCTTGTATTGATAGCAGCCACGCTGTGCTAATTCCGAAATTCTCGAGGCGGCTCGAGATATTGATTTTAAAATTTTAAAATTTACCTGTCATTATAGTGATTGTTTTTAAAAAGTACAACTGCAAAATTGTGTACCTGTTAGCTATTTAGTTGCACGCTGTACCTAAATATCCACTTACCTGCATTCACACAGGGTTTTAGAAGTGGGACTGTTCCTTCTGCCTCCTGACCCCTGAACCGGCACTGCAGCCAATCGCGGTGTTTGGAGGGCGGGGCAGAGACGGGACACACGGAGAGTCGAGCGGTTAGCGCTCTAGACCTCCGGCATTTCAGGGCTATTTAGCCCCTCGTCGGCCCCAGCGCGCAGCGTTGGCGCGCAGGGTGGCGCCTATCCCTGCGCCGAAGACGAGCCAAAGACCAGCCCGTCTGCGCCCGTCCGCGACAGGACGGGGCTAGGGGCAGGAGGATATGGCGATCTCCTCTGTCATCTTGGAGACCCCTTGCACTAAGCGGCTTACATATACCCCACAGGTATTATTTGACATACGTAACCACCTACCGGCTGCTTGTGATGCTAAGATAGAAACTCACCTAGAAGGACCATTTGCGTGCCAGGCATGCCGCACACAGTTTAGCCTTGATGTAGAGGAAACTGGTCAACAGCGGGATCCAGCCGCTAGGCTATTTACAGTGCACAAAATTGTCCCTGGAACTATCATAGAGGACAATCCCCCTTTGGGGAGCAAAAACCTGCTCTGTAATACACGATCGCTAGTAAAGCATGCCATACAGGTCTGGGATCTGATATCAACAGAGAAACCTGACCTATGTTTCTTAACGGAAACTTGGCTCAAGCCGCACTTAGTCCCAGTAATCACACTAGGCATCCTGATGGGATATAAAATAATCATAATGGATCGCCCTAATGAAATAGGAGGGGGGGTGGCTATTGTTCATAGAGAGGAACTAAATATTACTACTCTGGAGGAAATCAGCACCCCACAGATGGAATTACTGATCTTTAAACTCAGTTCCACATCTAGAGAACATAGAAATGGCGCTTTGTTATATCGCCCTCCAGGCCAGAGTGGGAATTTCTCCATTGCCCTCATAGAGGCCCTAGCCCCATTTGTAGAGGAAAATCAGAACTTCATGCTAGTAGGGGACTTTAATATGCACGGGGAGTTGGAAAAATGCACGGAGGTTAGAACCCTCCTAACGGATCTTGATTCTTTAGGTCTCAAAAAGATTAACCATGGACCCACACATGAGGCAGGCCATACTTTGGACCTAGTGTTTTCCAACTCACCCCTAACTACATGTACAGTATCTACCCAGGTAGAATGGACTGACCATTTTATATTAAAGTTCTACACAGATGCCATGGATAAGCCACGTATACACACCACCTTGGCTAGTAAAAGAAGACCTTGGCATAAATTAACGGCGGATACTTTTAGAGAGGTGTATAAAGCCCCCCTGCCCAATGACTACTCAGGAAACATGATCACTGAGCTCCAGCGGTTTGAGAAGACAGTTAGTGAAGCAATAAATTCCACCATCCCGCTGAAAACATACAAATCTCGCCAGGCAGATAGACAAGAAATATGGTTCTCCGAAGACCTGAGACTGCTGAAACAAAAAACCAGGAAGCTGGAAAAAGTGTGGAGACAGTCTCGAAGGCTGGATGATAAGGAACACCACAAAACCTCACTTAGGGCATACCACAAAGCCATTAGGGCAGCTCGGAAAAACTACATTGCTACACAACTAACAGAGGCTGGGAAAGACTCCAAAGTGCTGTATAAAATCCTACAAACATTTACTAGACCAGCAGCATGTGAGACCATAGAGGTTGCATCCCAAGATCTATGTGAGGAGATCGCACTATTCTTCATGAAGAAGATTGATACAATCTATGAAAAGATAGTAGCCTCGAAGGCAAGTGAGGTAGCCGAAATCAACCTTTCCCACAACAACATACAACAGAAACCAAATCCCGACTGCCTTAAAAGCTTTGCCCCTATCTCTTTAGAACAGGTTACTGCATTAATCACTAAGATTAAGAGTGTAAGCCCTCAGGACATCATCCCAGCCCGCATTATACCTATGTTGGCAGAAGTCCTTAGGCCAGGAATTCAACAGCTAATTAATCTATCTCTTAGTACTGGAGAGGTCCCGAGAGACTGGAAAAGGGCGCTAGTGAGACCGTTGAGGAAGAACACTGCTATTCCCTGGACCGAATTTACCAATTTAAGACCTATCTCTCTTCTCCACTTTATGGGCAAAATCATAGAGAAATTTGTCAATAGGCATTTGTCAAAATACATCGAAGAGACAAATGGACTGGACCCCTCCCAGTCGGGTTTCAGGCCAAGACACAGCACCGAGACCACTTTGCTGTCAGTCGCAGACGATCTACACATGTTCCAGGATAAAGGCTACTCTGTTATCCTGGTTCTGTTAGATCTGTCTGCGGCGTTTGACACCGTGTCATATGACATCATGACCACCAGGCTTGTTAACATCGGCCTGGAAGACAAGGCTCTGGCTTGGTTGAGGAGTTTCTTGACAGATCGCACCCAAACAGTCACCTTGGGTGCTTATCGGTCAGAGGAGTTGGGAATCTCGAAGGGGGTGCCACAGGGCTCTTGTTTGAGCCCTACCCTTTTTAACATCTATGTGGCCCCCCTAGCAAACATCATGAGATCCCATGGGTTCATCCCTGTGTCATATGCGGATGACACCCAACTCCTCTTTCCTTTTAAATCCCTTACGGACGAGGTCAGGAACTCCTTTTCCCAGGGGATGAAGGCAGTGGCCCACTGGATGGCATCTAACCTCCTGCAATGCAATGTTGCAAAGACGGAGGTGATGCGGTTCGGTGAGGCCAAACTCCTGTGGTCCCCCGACTGGTGGCCGCAAGATCTTGGCCCAGTCCCTGAGCCCAAGCAGGTGGTTAAGAATCTCGGTGTTCGTCTAGACCAAGAACTTTCTCTCAAGCAACATGCCAGTCAAGTGGTGGGGTCCTGTTTCCACATCATTGGGATGTTGCGGAAAGTATTCCCTCTGCTTCCTGACTCAACCAGGAAAACTTTAGTACAGGCCTTAGTGTTGAGCCGCTTAGACTACTGCAATGGGTTACTTCTTTCAGCTAACGAGGGAGTAATCTCTAGATTGCAGGTAGTTCAAAACACCGCGGCTCGCCTTGTTCTAAACCGGCCTCCCCGCACCCCCTCCAAACCCCTCTTGACCACTCTGCATTGGCTTTCCATCAAACAGAGGGTGAAGTTCAAGGCCTGTTGTATCATACACAAGTGTCTTCAGAAGAAAGGCCCCATGTACCTGTCTAATAAATTCTCTCTCTATGTACCCTCGCGATCCCTGAGATCTAGCGAACAGGCTCTGCTGCGGGTACCTAGAGCAAAAAAGGCAAGACAAGGCGATAGAGCACTTTCCATTGCTGGTCCAATGCTGTGGAATACCCTCCCATTCTCCTTGAGACTCTGCAAGGAGCACTTCCCCTTTAGGAGACAGTTAAAAACCTTTCTATTTCAAAATTAATATGGTACACTGCTAGTACTGTTTGCAATAAGGCTGCCAAAGGCGCGGAGATACTCCTTCGGGACGTGATCCTAGCGCGATACAAACCCGCAAATAAATAAATAAATAAACCCTATCTCAAAATCAGGTATAGCCAGATGGATCGTTAAGTGCATTCAAATATGTTATTTAAAAGCAAAACGCACCTTAACAGTTCCCCCTGGGGCGCATTCTACACGCAAACTAGGGGCATCCATGGCTTTCCTAGGAAATATTCCTTTACACGAAATTTGTAGAGCAGCCACATGGTCAACCATACATACATTTACCAAACACTATTGCGTGGATGTACATTCCAAACAGCAAGCTGCTGTAGGACAGGCTGTTCTCAAAACTCCTTTTCAGACTGCTGCAGCTGGCACAGGCGGCCACCGCTAGAGGAGATACTGCTATACATTCTATGCACAGATATGAATTCAGCAGCCCACATGCCTCGAACGGAATATGCTACTTACCAGTATGCATCTGTTCTTGGCATGTAGGGCTGCTGACATTCATATCGCCCACCCACCTCCCCGGTGCCTGTCGCAGCTGCAGCACTCACTCTTTGCATGGACATCTCTTACTGTACTATACTCCATCTCTGCCACAATGGCGAAAAACAATCTGAGGATGGAGAGGATGCCATGCGCACTGTAGGCCGAGGGAGGAGCCACCTATCTCGTGATACTTCGAAGACTCTTCCAGGACAACAATGTGCAATCATCCGGACCTAACACTAGGCGGCGATATATGCACAGATATGAATGTCAGCAGCCCTACATGCCAAGAACAGATGCATACTGGTAAGTAGCATATTCCTTTCTCTTTTTTTTTTAAACTTTGCTTTCCTTTGTTTTCCTCCTCTTGTACTGCTTCTCTAAAGACCGATGAATGATGTGACTGTCACTGTGTCAGGCAAAATATGCACCACGCTGTGACCCTGGCTCAACAATTTTAATATCAAAGGAGGTGTGCCTGTCACTGTGACAGGCAAAACACTAAAAACAATTACCACACCTATTAGCATTAGCACACTCTCTGTAAACACCATGCAAGAGATCAATTCATTTGTTCTTTTCTCACAGCTTTCCATCTCCCAGACCAAGTGGATTGTTCCATTTCTCTTTTCTCCACCCGGTAGTTCTGAGTGTATACTACTTCTATTAGCCTAGGCACACCGTCTTTGTGGACACTATGCAAGAGACCAATACATTTTTATTTTCTCACCGCTTGTCCTCTCCCAGAACAAGTGGGTCGTTGTCTTCAGATTGCTGCGCCTCCTGGGGTTATAGGATTGTTCATTTTCCCCTCTCTCCACCAGGGTAGGGGACCTTTCCTTTACAATTTGTTTTTTATCTCCCTATGACAAGGTTCTCATACATAATCCTGTCATTCTAGGTCCTTTCTACAACACCCTGTCCTGATGAGGACCCTCTTCTGACTAACTCTGTACCTTGGGTCGAAACGTAGACAAGTATATATGCGGACTGTTTTTAAATTGGATTGTGGATTTCGACATTCATATTATGAGTGTTGTATATAACATTATATTCTCTTTATGAGTCATATGTACATATTCTTGTATATAGCACAAGCACACTTTTGTATTAATTATATATCAGTTTCACTGAGCCATCACTTTTTAGGGGCACCTTGTTTCTTGAGATGCGTTAATACTGTTAAAATCAGAGGTTGCAGTATGAAAACAGGATTTAGTCAAATGCACAAAACGCTTAATAAAAAGTTACTTCCATGAGAGATTTGTTAATACTTTTGTTGTGGAAGTCAAGGGCTACACTTCCCCCGTAGGGACCACTTTCTTGATGGTACTATCACGAGATATACCACTGAATTGAACTATTCCAATACTTCACAGCATACCACACTTCTCAACTGCAACAAATAATGCCTGTAACAGGGAAATAATTGGGTGCCGAATACACAGCAAGCAAAGTAAAATGTTGCTACATAATGAACTAGAACTATCTGATGAGCTTTGCCCTAGCTGAAAGAACAGTACTCACATTAGACGTCCTCTAATTTTTCAGTATTGTCTGTTTATAGCAGAATTTCATCAGATGTTTTGAAAGAGAATCAATATTGAAGGGACAGTGTTAAAAACAGATCAAAGATACACATATCCCACAATCTCAGATTATAGATAGCGGAGGTACAGCGGTATTGCATTGTTTTGATTTGGGGGTTTCTCTGCTCTGGTGGGTGCTGGGTGTAGCCGGCCACTGATGGACATACAGGAAGGTTTTCCATTGCTTTACATTCAGCAAGCTGTAAAATGGCTGAGTCTGCTGATCCTTTGAGGCTGTCGAGAAGGTACAGTTGGATGTTATTCTAAATGAAAAGTGATTTGGTGCCATAAATAAAGACATACTGGCAGATGCATCAACGTAGCCTTTTGCTATTCCTAAATAGCGATTTTTAAGGAATCGCTATTTAGGAATAGCAAAAGCCTATGCATGTAGGAATCGCTATTAAAATAGCGATTCCCAAACATTCCTTAATTGCTAGTCGCAATTAGGGAATGCTATACCATTCATTCCTATGGACCTACAGGCCCATAGGAATGAATTGGAGATTGCATGAGCAATTTGCGAGTACCAGTAGATACTCTCAAATTGCTCATGCAATTTCAAGGGTGCAAGGGTGTCAAAATGACACCCTGTTGCACCCCTGAAATTGATCTCTGCACATATGTTGCACACACACATGCCCTAAGGGCATGTGTGCGCGCAACATAAAACTTTGAAAAATGCACCAAAGTGCTTTTTTCGAAGGTTTAGCAAATTACCATGAAGTTCAACTTCATGGTAATTTGCTACTCCTATTAGCGAATTTGCTATTTTTTTTACTTTCATGCATTGCATTTAAGGAATCTCAATTTGGGATTCCTTAAATGCAATCGCAATTTAAGGAATCTCAATTTAGAGATTCCTTAAATTGCGATTTTTGCATTTGGGATGATGCATCCCAAATGCAAAAATACCGGTCGCAAAGGGGAAGATTCTGAGAATCTGCCCATTTGCGACCGGTATTTACTTTGATGCATATGCCCGATAATGTTATTGTATCTGCACACTGTAAAGGATCCATAGGTGGGTAGGAGACACCGCTTTGAGATATCACTAAGAAAACCTTTAAAATATTTGTGGATAATTTTACCAAAATGTGTCATTTACCTTGAGCCTTCCTCACACAGAAATATTGTTTGCTATTTGCACTGTAGTGGGCTCTGCCCTTGTTTTTGAACTGGCCATTCTGGACACAAGCGTACATTTTGGCAGGATGGTGGAGAGCACCTACCTGTGACAGGGGGACACTGGTGCAGGGGTCAGACTGGAGGAAGAGACGGAGGCCATCAGGGGATAGGCAATGCTGCTTATTTTCAAAATCAAAAACTAGAACCGGGTACAGTGATAGAATTAGGACTAAATGTTGCCACTGATTATTGACAGAGAATGCCTATAGTAAAAGTGCCCATCAACATAGAAAGATGACAAAGTCACAGACCATGGATCTATAAGATAGACTAGACAAGATATAAAACAGACAAAAGACCAGGTTTTCTAAGGTTGTGCACTTTGTTCCACTTCAGAAAGTTGGGACTAGTCCAGGAAAGAGATAATTGGACATTGATGGTTCATCCCTTCCATACTGCAATTCTGGGTCCGGTCTGGTGAGCAGTAATAATTGAGCTGGGTTTTGTCATGTTGGTGCGGGGGTAGCTAGAGCAGGGTTTGCGGCCTCAGGTGATGTAGGATCATATAATCATTATAGACCAGCAGGTGGAAAGTGTCTGGGACAAAAACTGGTGGTTACATGTGATCAGGCTCATGACAAGTTATAGAAAGATCTCCTCTATTGTCATTTTCCACTGTAATGTCTCTATCCCCTCTTGCTCTTCCTTACCTTTCCTTACAGCCTGCAAGGCCTTACTTTAGGCTCCATGGCTGTGGTATGCTCCAAAGAAGCTTCCACTTCCCTTAAATAGTTCAGTAGCGGCTGACACGGATAGAGGGTGGCTGGGCAGGTAAAGATTAAAAAAAAAAGAAAACTTACCTCTTTGCATCTCTCTGCGTCATCCCTGGTCGTCATCCCTCACTCCAGTTGGAAGAGGAAGTAGCCAGGCTCCCCTGACCAATCACAACTCTGCAATGCAGCATTGTGATTGGTTGGCGCTCAGATGAGGAATGGGGGCCGGGGCATGATCTCCATGCATGCTGTAATGCAGCCTGAATGGAGAGCATGCAAAGTGTGCATGATTGTTTGGCCGGCCCCAGGGGGCCGGTCAAACATTCGTGCACACTTTTCAGAGGGCCACCACTCCTTCCCCTGCCCTGAGAGAAGAGCAGTCCCGCCCTGCCAAGACGCAGAGCCAAATAAACTAATAATAATGTCCAGTTATTATTATTTTATTTTTCCTTCATTTACACTGCTAAAAGCAGTGTGGCGACGCCCCTTTTCCTCAAAGGAGGAGCCGCCACTGTACTAGTTGCTTGTGGCAAAACTTTGGACACTTGGCGTTAGGCAGACAAAAGTGCGCCAGCACAAGGAAAGGACAAGAAAGCACTGTATGATGTTAAATACTTCATATTCGTACCCTTTTCCTTTCGTGCTTGCTGCAATGAGCTGTGTGAAAATATGACAAATATACCCCATGGTGACAAGAACTATAGCTACAATTCAACTCAGCAGAACTGAGCAATATAGGATTGATTATGCACTCCAGGGTCTCACTTATGCCTGTATACCGTGGGAAAATTCAGTCTCCAAACAAAGCATCTACATGACGAGATGCCTTCGGCAAACCTTTCCACACCTGGACGTTCTTCAAAAATGTCAAGCTCCCCTTAGCACTTTCCCACACTAACTAGGCCATTAGATTAACCTGGGAGAACCTCTCCTAACACTTTGAAACTAAAGAGATATTAAAATGCCAGATAGCATTCTCAACCTACTGGTAAGGGCTCACTTCTCACTGGGCATTATATAATTACACTGGCTACCGGTGGTAAGATGTATTATGTTCAAAACAATGTGTATAAAGCACTTTGTCGGATTGGTGCTCCCTTCGTCCAACAGAAACTCCACACCTATCACCAAACAAGACCAGTACAATCCAGGTGTGCCCCCAATTTAGCAAACACAACCTTCACAAAGCAAAAACTTGCCAACTGGTGGCAGCTCATTCTTAGTCCAGGCAGCCACTGAAACACACCCTGTGCTTCAACACAGTAAATTCCAGACAAATCTAAAAACCCTAGGTCTTCACATCCATCTAATCACAGGCTGAAAAAGACCAACTATTCAGATTAAAAGGTATGTATGAGCAGTTCTATCTATTCTCACGCACTCCGCAATACCTCATATGTGGAGCGCCATAGGCAGCGCCATTTTTGAAGTCTGTCTTCAAACCTCAAACACACCCGAAATCTCCCATACTGGATCCAATATTCTTTTACAACCACAGTTTCCAGAGGTCCCAGGAATCTGATGCATACCGCAGTGCTTTGTGCCTTGCCAGGGATATGAAACACCAGACAAATTTTGAAACACAGTACAAAACAAACTCCTTATTTCATGGATCTTACGACAAACTCACTGCTGTACAACTCGATTACACATTGAACAAGTTCAGTGAGCAAAGTACATATCTTAAAGTCAACGGAAAGTGCAACACTCATTAGAGTCACCCAAAGCACACTCCAAGATCTGCAATGTGATTTTAGTGCAACTCATGGCATTTATTAAGCTGTAGCTGCTCTTCTCTAAGCCATAGATGCTAGTACTATTTGACCTCCATTAAAAATATCTATTTGTTTCTATTAGGGGTTCAGATTTGTCCTATTCACGAGAAATCCAACATTGCTAAATTATGTAAAATATGCTTATTTACTCATCATAAAAATGTTTGACACACATACCTATAGCACGTTTCCTAAAAAACTCAAAATCTTCCTTTAGGTTCAGATTTCTTTTCACCAAAGTCTGAATGCTTAGCTTCTGAATTCTTTCCAAGGTATGCTACATATTTTAGTATTATAATATTAAGAACTACCCTGCGAGGTTAAAGGAAGTTATATGTGTGTTCTGCTCCGGCGTGCCAGCAGAGCAAGGAGACCCTCTGCCCCAATGCTCAGTCTGCTTGGTCCTATGAAGTCACGTTTTCTTCCTGAGTGAAGTCAATAGGCAGAAAGTTCATCTTTCAATAGTGTGTTCCATCCAGTGCACAAGAGGGACATTTTCTATGCATCACCTCAACTTATGTGGTTTAGTTCTCGAGCTCTTTTTCTCAAATGCCGTCTTCGGATTTTGATCATCCACCTCACGCTCAGTTTAGCAAAATCTGCTGCTTTAAACAAAACCAGGAACACACCACAGAGGAGGGCCACCATACTCCAGGGATTTGCAGTGATGATCTGGAAAAAAAGAAGAATACAACAGGTGAGGTTTTCATCCATTTGTAGTTTTGCTCTCCTGCTCCATTTCACACAGACAACAGTTCACTATAGACATTGCTGCACAATGTGCCTTTTGTGGAGCACACCCCTATGTACACATTTCAGGCAATTGTTGGACATGTGAAAAAATACCCAGGGTACCCTACTTTGAAGGAACTAGCCTCTCAAGTGCAGGACTAGGATAACCTATATATTCCTCCAGGCCGTGAACTTGATGGCACCAAGGAGTCCCTGATGCCTTGGAATACAACACGAAACAAGATTGGAAAATGCATACACCGCTATAGAACTACTGGCATTTCTGTCTCCAGTGAAGGCACATAATAAAGTTGTGTGAAAAATGCAGGAACACAAAGACACTGAAAAAGAATGAATAGCTGTGATGAGTGAAACTCGTGTAAATGAAAATGCCTGACCTAACACACCACAGGGTGGAAGAGAGAGAGCTTCAAGCTGTGGAAGGATGTGTTGCTTCTCTGCATCACCACTCCTAATGGCAGAAGGGAAATGCAACTATAGCGATATGACACAGTTATTGCAATAGACGGATATGGGGGCAGGATGGATAACAAATCCTGAGACTTACGACATTGTACAGACAGACGACAGACTGTCTCTAGCATGGACAGGGCTTCTGAGAGTCTGTGTGGGAGACTTATTTAATAGGCCAGTGGTATGGAAATATCCATGGTCAGTGTCGTTAGGTAGAAGAATGTATGGTACATTGACAAGTTAAAAAATCTTTTGAATTCCAAGATAAAGCTGAACAATGTCTGTTAAGATTTCTGAATTTAAAATCACTGTACACTACTAAGAGAGGGGAGGAAGCAGGCAAAGTTATACTGAATATGGGCATAAACACTTAAATAAGATCTATGAAGAAAGCATGTGTTCCACTTGTCAACTTTTATGAATTACATTTCTCAAGTTTAACAACTGCTCTGGAATGTTTAGATTGGATGAACTCTTCACTGCCTACTCTCTACTCCAGTCCGACCACTCAGATATTACTACATAGGATCTCCCATGTCATATCTTCTTGCCTGGATTACAACACGGGTTTCTGCCATTGTGCATGACCTGTATCTCGCTTGCTGTTGTTCAGTCCCTCTGGATTGCTTTGTGTCCCCACATCTATCTCTGACTTTACACCATGCCCAGCACATGATTCTCTGGCTGAACTATCAGCACCTCAACTGGAGTCTCTCTTCCTCACTGCAGTTTTAGACGGAACTCAGGGGCATACTACCAAGCAATAGCGATAATTATCGCTATTGCTTGGTTAGAGACAAAAAATTTACCGCTGAGCTGCGGCGATTTTTGTCGCAAATAAACCTTGGTATTACCAAGGTTTATCGCAAATGCGATAAAAATCAGCCGCAATGAATGAATATCGCTGAAAAGTCAACGATATGCATGCATTACCGAGCTAATGCTCTTAGCCATGTTATCCACCTCCCATTGGATAACATGGCTAAGAACTGCTCAGGGCAGGTGTTAGCTTTTGGAGATATTCGCGCTTAGCGCGAATATCTCCATAAGTTGGTAATAGGAGATAGTGATGTTAGCGACTGTTTCCAGTCGCTAACATCTTGGCACGCCCACTTTGCATGTCATTAGTGATAAATATCACTGACATGCAAAGTGGGGCCCAAGATGGTCGCTATCTCCTACTAGCTGTCGCTAACTGGTGTTAGCGACAGCTAGGTAATAGGGAGATAATTTTATCTCCGCTTTCTTGGCTTTTAAAGCCAAAAAAGCGGAGATAAACCCCCTTGATAATATGCCCCTAAATCTTTACGGTATGAGCTGAGATGTGTCTTATGATCAGTCGGTATGCTAAGAGAATCTCGCCTGCGTACTACATCTGCTGAATCTTTACGCTTGAACAAATTTGGTAAAGGTTTGTGAGCTATTGTGAAAATGCCTGTTCTGTATGGTACAGAAACAGATATTTTTTATTCAGAGTTTTATATAGCACGATCTAGACCCGAGACTTTGGGTATAAGAGCGCTTTACATGAGCACCAGTTTTGTTACAGATGGACACATTTACTTTTTTGTTAGGCACAGTGAGATTAAGTGATTTGCCCAGAATCACAGGATGTTAAGCGTCGTTACCAAGACTCGAACCTGGTTCCCCAGCTTCAAGGTCGACCACTCTAGCCGTAAAGCTACATCCTTTCCTAGGTTTAAGATGTAGAAACTGTATTTTTTTCTCTTTTTGATTATACGGTACTGATTGTACCACAGATCAAGGCATTATTCTATAGAAGATATTTACTGCGATGTTACCCAGCCTGGGCCTGAAGTTCCTCTTTGTTTTGAGTAAGGTACCTACTGTAGAGATACTCATGTATAGCACTCCAGACGCCCTCGTTGTGGCATGTACGATGCTACCTAAAACCTAAGCAAATTTCCTAAATACAACCCCTGGCAATATGCTATCCTTACAATTGCATCCCAGGTGCAGTTGATGGCAAATTTCCCTTTCAAACTGGACACATGGAGGAACCCTGGCACTTTAACCACATGTTCCTCCCATTACTTCCTATAGAGCCCCTGAGAAGAATGATGCATGCCTCGGCGATCACCCCATCTCGAGTACCCATGAAGACAATGTGGCTCACTGAGTCACAAGGGACATGGGGACTTTGTTTCCAGGGCGACGAGGGGACAGTGAATGTGTCCATATATAGTTTGCTTGAATAACAGGCTTTGTTAAAAGGAAACATAATAATCAACCGAGATAATACTCTGCTACAAAAAATAGAAACTGCTGAACAAGGACAAAAGAAACCGAATACACCTGTTAAGCAGGTTAAGACACTATGCCCGATTCAGAAGACAAAGCTGTACATTTAAGCCTATGCATGTACTCCTAGGCAAGGATGTACGACTTTCGGCAAATAAAAAATGTTTTCAGTATTCCCAGCTTTCGAGACATAATACTATTGTTTCCACGGAGAACCCCCTTCCTTGCTCCCCCATTAAGCCGGGTGGGGGAGGGGGGAGGGGGGAGGTGGGGGGGGGGGTTCTTCTCCCTTCCCTCCTTGGAAGAGGAGTTACTTCAGTCCTTTGCTGGAGTAAATCTCTGACCATTTCCAGGGTGGGAAAGGGTCACAGAAGAGTAAGTTGGCAAACACCCACAAACGCACAAATTGCGGGTGTTCGCAAACTCTAAAACAAACCACGGCTTGAGGCGCAAACTCCCACTGCCTGCCTGAACTTTACTACTGTGCAGTCCTCGTGCACAGACATGCTGTAGTGAACCAATTACACATGCCAGGTAGCTTTTTGAACCTGCCTGTAAGATCCCTCACAAGCTGCACATTTCCACAAGAAATGTCACTACAGATTAAATATAAAGAAAAAAAGAAGGGAAACGGCTTTATATAACAAAAAGCAGAGAGAAAGGGGGCTACAAAGTAGAATCGGATACAGAAACAAGACATCAAGACTCCTAAAATGTTTGAGAAAGACACATCAGACATCACAAAAGTATCCAGATTAAAATCGACAGAACTTTTAAGTATACAACTCTATTAAAATCAGCAAATTTTTACATATACATTTCCAACTCGTAAACGCATAAAACATGCTGTTTTCATACATTAAGGAAGTTAGATTCGAACAAACACATCTAGTCTTAATTTTTTGGGCCCTGTTTTCTTCCCAGTTTTAAGACTTCCTTCTCTGCACTGTCTTGTGCTTTATGCCACGATTTTCTCTGTGCAGCAATCAACCAGAATTGGGGGGACACCAGAACACACTTGCCAAGCACCAAATCCCTGCACTGAAAAATTTAGGGAGATAAGCTTGTAACTTTGAAGCAAAACCAAACCATAAGCTCCAAGATCTTCTTGGCAGTTATTAAAGCCCAGCAACGTTCAACTTCAGCTAGAAACCCCTATGCAACTTTAGATTAGTTATCACGGATTAGTAGGAAACGCAAGTCTGGATGCAGTGTTCTTTTTAAACCAATTTAGGGCCGCATGTATGAATTTTTTTACATTCGCCAACTGCGCAATTTGGTCAAATCGGCCATTTGTGAATGCAAAATAGCTTTTTTATGATGTATGAAAGCCTTTGTTGTCACAATTTTAGGTAACAGCAAAAACTGCTATTACTTAAAATTGTGACTACAAATATGGACTTGCAAATTGAGATTCCCTTAGCTCATGTATGAAACATTTTCCAAATGCAAACTGTGCATTTAGGAAAATGCACTTACCAAACAGACAATCGCAAATTAGCTAATGCAAAACCGTTCGAGCTTGCAAAATCTTTGGCGATTCCTTACATACATATAGCATTTTGTGGACTAAATATCAGTTCTGTAAAAATTGCTATTTGGTAATGTGCAAAATGCTTATTTGATACATGTGGTCCATAGTCTGGTATTCTCTGCCTTCGAGAATCTGTGTGGGCACAACTGTCTTTTCCAACATGGGCCTAGGCATGTAGTGGAGGCCCAGGGGCTCCCTAAACCTGACCCCGTTCTGTTGCAATGCTGCCCATAATAGAAACGTTTTTTCAATATGTTGGCCGGCTAGAACTGTGTACAGCAGTAAAATGACTTACCTATCGCTGCTGCAATGCCTTCATCCAACAAACCCGAACCACCGCTTTCTAGTGAGCGCCAACACTCCTTGTTACGCCTGGATCGGTTCCTATTTTTTCAACATCGTCAAGGAGGTCTCAAAGGTTTTACGGTCACACATAAGCCGATTACTCTTCACTAGAAATTATTGTTTTATAAAGCTCTTCATACCACACTTCTTCTCTTCCTAAACATTGTAGATAATAGGTGTTACTGTTGCCCAGAGTAATGGGACTCAATTTACCAACCACCAAATGATGGAAGGCTGAGTTAGCCTTGCCAGGATGGAAACCTGCTGCTCACCACATTTAATGGCAAGCGTTTAACTCACTGAGCCATCTTGCATGGTCTCTAATTACACTCCAGAGCCTATTTCTTCTATGCTCAGGATTCATCCTGGATTACCTTTTACATCTCAGTATTGCTTCTGGGCCCCATAAATTACTCTCTATTAGTGCCCCTAGCCATGTCGCACTAAATGCACATTGCATTAGCAATATCCAAAAAAGTAGATGTGGTATATGTGTGTGCCTGTGAATGGTACAATACACTGCAAACTACAGGTTCCATTTTGGAAGTCCCAGGCTTGCACAGTGTAATATGAGGAGGTAGAGGAATCCCCCCAGACAGATGTGTGCATTGCTGCATTCCTGAATACTGTGTTGGACACCATGGAGCAGAGAGAGTCAGGCTTCCCCTGTACATTTCAAAGAGTGCTCTTTGCTCACAAGGAAGGGGCCTGGGCACATCTCAGGAAGGAGATTTGACTGATTAGGTAATCATAAAGAGTAGGGCTGAGTCCCTGGAGTAACCTTTTGATACAAATATCACTGCGGTTGACATCCAGTTGTGAACTCTAGTGACTCCCATAGCTTTGGTTGGGGCTATCATCTTTATGGTCGCTCCTGCTGTGACAGACTGCTTTCAAAAGGAAAGGAGGGGAATGAGTGGACCCTTCAAAAGGGAAGCAGACCCCCAATATAAACTTCAAAGACTCAGACTCAAAATCACAATTGGTGGCTGGAAATAGACTATAAGCAGAGGAGCTTGAGACTCCAAAAAGTTTCAATTGTCAAGCAGCCATGCAGGATGTGTGATGAGGGGAAGCTCTGCAAGAGTTTCGCCTGTGACCAGGACTGGGGGCCAAGGTCCGTCAGTCTCTCTGCTGGGAGAGGGGACATCACCCAGGGTTTCCAAGACCACCTACCCTGGACTCCGCAGCACCAGTGCCTGCCTGCTTGCTGAGACCAGTGTGCCCTGTGAGGAAGAGAGGACCATGGAGCAAGGCCCAGGGGAAATCTTATTGAGTGGATTCCCTGAGCGGGGTGTAAAGAACAGCTACTGCGCTGATCGGGTAGTTGCCCAGGTGCAGGACGAAGTCAGCGACCCTTTTATGCCTTTTATGTTAGGCGGTGCAAGGGGACTAGATTTCCCGGGGCCTAAACAGACTGTTTCCGATCAGTAGCTCTGCCCCATCACTGTCCATTTACAAGTTAAACATGCCAGAATAAGAAAAAACAATGTAGAACCAGCTTACCTGGGTCAAATTCCACAGTGATCCCGATTAAAACTGTTAAATGTTCCGATTTGCCATCTGATTTGTGACAGGTGGTAAAAAAGAGCTGGGGATGCAGGTTAGGGGATGGATGGCAGAGGCAGGGGGCTGCATGATGTTTGGGGGTGCACCTTAGGGGCTAGAAGAGCATTTTCTACAGCCTCTTGGTGCTGTATGGGGCCAGGCGGGGTCGGAACTGCATCTCTGCCAGCAGTGCCTGCTCTCATGTCTCCTCCTGCAGATATTACGGGGTTCCCTTTGACACCTGATAAAACTGGGTCTAGGGCTTGGAATTAAAGAGCAACCTGTCAAGTCTGGGTGCAGAAACACCAGCCTACTCAGAATAAAGAGAAGCAGTATCTTACTTACCCTCCCCTCACCCACCTCTGCCCGCCTTGCCTCCCGCAGAGCAAAGATACCACTCTGCTTGACTCATAATCATGGTGCGATAAGGGATGTTTAAATCTGTGATGTCATTTCTGTGTCTCATCATATGAGGAGGTTGGCTAAAGCTCAGGGATGATGTTTTTGCCCCATCATGTGACACAGTAGGCAGGAGCTCTGATCTGGATTTGGTGTGATTCGTACATTTGGAGAGGGGCGGGGTAAACTGCTGAAACATTTTGCCGGAATAAAACTTCATTTTTTCTCCTACACAGCATCTGTTCAAAATCAAACATGGACAGAGGTGAAAGACTTTACATAGTTGGCAACTAACTAGCGCCATGACGTCAGAAGCATTGGGCTGAATTTAAATGAATAAGGAAGTCTACTCACATCCCGAACTTCCTGAATGAAAGGATCTTTCCACTCAAATACCACAAAGAACAACTGGTCGCTTTTTGATGGGTTAGGTCTGCGGTCAATGTAGTTAACCACGCTGGTCTGTGGAGAGAAAATAACAAAACAGGTAGTTGTGGCAATATACGTACGTGTCACAGCTGTGAAATCTTCTTGCATAAGCATTTATTATTTCAGTAAGCAGATATTCGTATTTTACATCTTATTTGCTTCAGCTTGCATCCACAAACACTACTTCACTCTTTATTTTGATACCTTGTTGTCTAAAAGAAATCCAGGCGCGTTATACTTTAGTATCTTCAGTATAGAATGTAGCTCGTAAGGGTACAGACACTTGTGGGCTTCAGATGAGCCATTTCCAAAAATAGCCATCTTAGTTGGATAACAAACATATAGTGTAGTTAAAATGTGTTTTTCTAAAGGATTCATAAAGGTGGTGGTGATGGACAGAGCATCTGAATTAAGCAGAACACTCCTACCCAGTCAAAAGATCAGGGCTTGATCCATCACCGTTTTTTAGCTCACTGCACCATCCCAGTTCAGAACCTGGCTACATGCAAATTAGTCTGTCCCTGGCCCAGTGCATCATGGGAACAGGGCAGACCAAACTACCAAGCCAATTCTTTACTGGAAAGGAAACAAGCTTCCAGGGACCGGTTTCTGGCATTACAGCCGTCTTCGGCCCGACTTGCTTGAATCCTGATGGTGCAGTGAGCAAGGGACTCATGTCTGAGCATACCCTTCCACTCCTATAGTGGCCAAAACGATTCATAAAGGTGGTGGTGATGGACAGAGCATCTGAATTAAGCAAAACACTCCTACCCAGTCAAAAGATCAGGGCTTGATCCATCACTGTTTTTTAGCTCACTGCACCATCCCAGTTCAGAACCTGGCTACATGCAAATTAGTCTGTCCCTGGCCCAGTGCATCATGGGAACAGGGCAGACCAAACTACCAAGCCAATTCTTTACTGGAAAGGAAACAAGCTTCCGGGGACCGGTTTCTGGCATTACAGCAGTCTTCGGCCCGGCTTGCTTGAATCCTGATGGTGCAGTGAGCAAGGGACTCATGTCTGAGCATACCCTTCCACTCCTATAGTGGCCAAAACGATTCATAAAGGTGGTGGTGATGGACAGAGCATCTGAATTAAGCAGAACACTCCTACCAAGTCAAAAGATCAGGGCTTGATCCATCACCGTTTTTTAGCTCACTGCACCATCCCAGTTCAGAACCTGGCTACATGCAAATTAGTCTGTCCCTGGCCCAGTGCATCATGGGAACAGGGCAGACCAAACTACCAAGCCAATTCTTTACTGGAAAGGAAATAAGCTTCCGGGGACCGGTTTCTGGCATTACAGCCGTCTTCGGCCCGGCTTGCTTGAATCCTGATGGTGCAGTGAGCAAGGGACTCATGTCTGAGCATACCCTTCCACTCCTATAGTGGCCAAAACGATTCATCCAAGCAAGCCGGGCCGAAGACGGCTGTAATGCCAGAAACCGGTCCCCGGAAGCATGTTTCCTTTCCAGTAAAGAATTGGCTGTGTGCAATCAGGCAGGCGCGGACCGCGACCCTCAGCACGGCGGTGCGGGGGTCTCCTCAGCGGGGGCGGCGCGGCCTGACGAGTCTCTGGGATGGCGAAGCGGGGTCACAGGGCACGGTCCGTGCAGCTGTCTACCCGGCGTGGATCGCGATCGTCAGAGGAATTCCGGCGGGAGGGGGGAGAGCGCTTCAGCGCGCTCCAGTAGCAGGCAAGGGGCAGAGGAGCAGGAAGCCTAGCCCGGGGGCAGAGAGCGACTCCGATCGGAGCGAGGCTTTCACGGGGACAAAGGCAGGCAAGCTCCCGAGTGCCACAGCCCTACGAGGGGCGATGAGGGGCGCAGTCTGGTTCCGGCGGGATGCACACACGGCTCGAAGGTCAGGACGAGCAGAAGCACCAAGAACCCACTAGTCCTGGGGTTCAGGTCAGGGGGCAAGCTCCAACAAGCCCTTGGAGAATGTTTCAAGCACAAGTCAGCAAAGTCTTTTTAGCAAAGTCTTCTCCTCTCCTTCCTCAGCAAGGCAAGCAGCAGGCCAGTCCTTCCAGCGTCTTCTTCTCCTTCTATTCGGGCAGAGGTTCTTTGTGGGAAACAGGATTCTGATTTACAAGGAGCAGGGCTCCTACTTTTATACAGCATTTCTTTTGTCTTCTCAGGTCAGGGGGGCCTTTGCATAACTGCTTTCAGTCTCTGAGTACTTGTTGGGTGTACTTCTGGCTTCTGCTTTCAGTGTGAGGGCAGGCACATCAGACGCTCCACAGGGGGGCGGAGCCAGCATTGTGTGGACAGGGGCAGCCAGGAGTACCTTGATGACAGTGCTTCGCCCTTCCTGGGCCAGGTGCAGGCTGAGTCATCAGTCGCTCCCCAGGGGGGCGGAGCCAGCATTGTGGTGGCAGAGCACATCCTGATTAAGAGTCCAGGGGCACTCCTACCTCCCACTAAGGTGTAATCCTTGCATTCACCACCTGTCATCCCCCAGCCCTGTCACTCACACAACCCAGACAGTCAGATACACATCCAAGCAGAGGCGGGCTGAAATGGTTAGGCAAGCAAATGCTAACTTTCTAAAAGTAGCATTTGCAAACACAGGATATTAAAATAAACTTTACTAAAAGAAGTATTTTATTATTCTGAGTTCAGGCATACTAAACATTATTTTCTACCATGTTCCCTGAGCCTGCTGGGATTATAGAGTGTAATAATTCCAGCAGCCCATCTGGCCTAAAGGGAACAGGTAGCCTTACAATAGTGAAAAACGAATTTGGCAGTAATTCACTATTAGGACATGCCACACTCATCAGAGCATGTCCTACCTTACACTTACAATGCACCCTGCTTTTGGGCCTACCATTGGGGTGACTAATATGAAGTTAAGGGAAGGTTTAGGGGCTGGCAATTGTGTGCACTTGCCCAGCCAGCATGACAGTACCAGACTGCACGCAGGTTCTGCAATGGCAGACCCTAGACACATTTTAAGGCTGCTTCTGTGGGTGGCGCAACCAGCGCTGCAGGCCCACTAGCAGTATCGGCATTCACAAGCCCTGGCACTCCTGGTGCACTTTACTGGGGACTGACAGTAAATCCAATGAACCAATCAGGAATATCAATCACAGTTACACTTTTCATAGGGAGCACTTGCACTGCGGCACGGGTTGGCCGTGGCGCAGTGCCCTGAGCAGCGGACACCAGCAAAAACATCTGAGGCACATCAGCAAAAAGTGGAAGGGAAACTCACGCCAAGGTGCCAGGTCTAACACGTGTCCCCTCCAGCTGAAATGTGGGGGGAACTACCCTTCCCCAGGGAGTTCCTCATCACTAAGGCGGAAAAACCTGGACAGACCGTCAGCATTGGCGTGATCTGTGCCAGGGCGATGTTCCACCGTGAAGTCCATACCCTGTAGGGAGATGGACCACCTCAACAGTTTTGGGTTCTCCCCCCTCATTTGCATCAACTATCTGAGGGGCCTGTGGTCTGTCTGAACCCGGAAGTGAGACCCAAACAAGTAGGGTCTTAGCTTCTTCAGTGCCCAGACCACAGCAAATGCTTCTCGCTCTATTGCACTCCACCTACGTTCCCGTGGAAGTAACCTCCTACTGATGAAGGCTACAGGTTGGTCTCAGCCCTCCTCAGTCATTTGTGAGAGAACAGCCCCTACACCATGCTCTGAAGCGTCTGTTTGCACTAGAAATTTCTTGGAGAAATCAGGGGCCAGGAGCACGGGCGCCGTGCACATGGCAGTTTTCAGGGTGTCAAAAGCCTTCTGGCAGGTGTCAGTCCAAATCACATTCCTGGGCTGCTTCTTCGAAGTCAGCTCTGTCAAGGGGGTCACAATAGTGCCATAGCCCTTGACAAACCTCCTGTAGTACCCAGTGAGCCCCAGGAAGGCTCTCACTGCAGTCTGGGTCTTGGGGGGCTCCCAAGCCAGGATGGTCTCAATTTTGGGTTGCAAGGGTGCCACCTTACCACTCCCCACTTGGTGTCCCAAGTACACCACTGATCCCTGCCCAATCTGGCACTTGCTTGCCTTGATTGTGAGGCCTGCTTTGCGCAGCGCCGTCACCACTTCCCAGAGGTGCCGCAGGTGTTCTGGCCAGGTTCCACTGAACACTGCGATGTCATCCAGGTAGGCGGCACTGAACTCATCCAGCCCAACCAACACCTGGTTGACCAAACTCTGAAAGGTGGCAGGGGCATTCTTCATTCCAAATGGCATAACCCGGAACTGGAAATGCCCATCTGGGGTAGAGAATGCTGACCTCTCTTTTGCCCCATCGGTCAAGGCGATCTGCCAGTACCCAGACGTTAAATCAAACGTGCTGAGGACCCGGGCAACCCCTAGCCGATCAATGAGCTCATCAGCTCTGGGGATAGGGTGCGCGTCAGTCTTGGTGACTGAATTGAGCCCTCTGTAGTCCACACAGAACCGGAGTTCAGGTGTGGCTCCCGGCGCAGCAGCCTTTGGGACCAAGACCACGGGGCTGGACCAAGGACTGCTGGAGGACTCAACCACCCTAAGAGCAAGCATCTTGGAGACCTCCTCCTTGATGCAGGCCCTGACCCTGTCAGTTACTCGGTAGGCCTTATGCCTCACAGGTAAGCTGTCTCCTGTGTCCACATCATGGACGCACCAATCTGTGACACCAGGAACCAGGGAGAACAGATCTGGAAACTGCCCCAGCAATTGGCGACAGTCTTCCTGTTGCTCAGGCGTCAGGGTGGGTGAGAGGTTAACTCCATCCACTGACCCATCTTTCTCAGAGGCTACTAAGAGGTCAGGAAGAGGCTCAGACTCCTCCTCCATTCCATCATCAGTTGCCAACAACATGCCCACTTCGGACCTCTCCAAGTGGGGCTTAAGACGGTTAACATGTAGGACCCTCAAAGGGTTCCTGGGAGACTGCATGTCCACTAAGTAGGTTACCGGACTCGTGCGCTCCACAACCTCAAATGGACCTGTCCACTTATCCTGAAGTGCACAAGGTTCCACTGGGGCCAAGACCCACACCTTTTGCCCAGGCTGAAGCTCTACCAAAGTGGCATTCTGGTCGTACCACCGCTTCATCTCTTCCTGGCTGGCTTCCAGATTTGCCTCAGCAAGTTGTCTGAAGCGCCTGGTCTGGTTTCTGAAGGCCAGCATGTAACTGTATACATTCTGGGGAGGTTTCCTGGGAGATTGCTCCCAGCCTTCCTTTACCAAACTCAGAGGTCCTCTCACTGGGTGACCATACAGCAGTTCAAAGTGGCTGAACCCTAGGGACTTCTGTGGCACCTCACGGTATGCAAAAAGAAGGCATGGCAAGAGGACGTCCCACTTACGCCTCATTGGACCTTCCAGTCCCATAATCATGCCTTTCAGGGTTCGGTTGAATCTCTCAACCAACCCATTTCCTTGGGGATGGTAAGGGGTGGTGAACTTGTAGGTTACACCACACTCTTGCCAAAGGGACTTCATATACTTGGATATGAAGTTGGTCCCCCTGTCACTCACCACCTCTAGAGGCAATACGACTCGTGAGAAAATTCCCAGCAGTGCACGTCCCACCACGGGGGCCGTCACTGTCCTCAGAGGGATGGCTTCAGGGTACCGGGTGGCATGGTCCACCAAGACCAGGATGAACCTGTTGCCCATGGCTGTCTTGGGGTCCAGAGGCCCAACAATGTCAATACCCACTCGCTGGAATGGCGTACCGACCACTGGGAAGGGTTGCAGAGGAGCCTTGTGCCTCCCTCCGCTCTTACCACTTGCCTGGCAAGTCTGACAGGACCTACAATGAGCGTCTGAGCTCTTGTGCATTTGGGGCCAATAGAAGTGGGTGACAAGCCTGTCATAGGTCTTGTCCATCCCCAAATGTCCTGCTAACGGCACATCGTGAGCCAACACCAGTAGGAAGGCTCTGAACTTCTGGGGTACTACCAGCACACGGGCTGACCCAGGTTCAGCAGCCTTAGGCTCTGAATACAGGAGGTCATTCTCCCAGTACACGTAATGTGTCTTGGCCTGAAAACCATTGGCCTGGTCTGCAGCCTGCTGCCGCATACCCACGAGAGAAGGGCATTCTTTCTGCTCCCTGCAGAATTCTTCCCTGGAGGGGCCTCCTTATTGCTGCCAATGGGTCAGCTCAGGCAGGTCCCCCAGTTCAGCAATCTGTTCCCCAGTAGGCTCCAGGGCATCCCCCTCAAGGTCTGCTTCCTCCTGGACCGTGGGAACTTCAGGGGCCGGTTTCCCGCGCCCCCTGCGCCTTCTCCCTAAGGCCGGTTCCTGGGCCTTTCCTTCAGGCCCTAGGACCTCTTGAGCACCCCTACTGGCTGCCATAGACCGGGTGGTCACGCACGCCCAGTCAGGCAGACCCACCATCCTCAGGTGAGTCGTCTTCTCCACCTTTTCCCAAGGGGAGTCTTCCAAGTCATTCCCTAGCAAACAGTCTACAGGCATGGCTTTCCTCACACAGACCTGCAGAATACCAGAGACCCCCCACTCGAAGGGAACTTGAGCCATCGGACACTGACTCTCTGAATTGCCAGCATTGATAACCCTACAGTAGGCATGGGGTACAACCTGCTCTTGAGACACCAGGTGCTGCCTCACTGCAGTCACACTGGCTCCTGTATCTCTAAGTGCCTCAGCTTTCTTACCATTGATGGTCACCACCTGCCCATATTTTTTAGTGTTAGAGGGCAGGTAGTTCTCAGGGACCATCTCACTATCTCCTAGCGAGACTAGGGTCATCTGGACAGGATCTCCACCTCCTGGGACCATTACTTCTTCTCCCAAGTGAACACTAGTCACTTGCCGGGGTGGAGCACCAGTGGGTGCTGGTTCACCAAACAGGCGACACTTGGGGTCACTGGCAATGTGCCCCGGGTCACCACATCTGAAACAATTGAAGGGCCCCTTTGGAACAGGTCTACCTGTCGGGCCCCATTCTGCTTTGGGGATGGGGGAGGCTGAGAACCTTTCTGCTGGTTCCCTTGGGGATTACTTTGGGGGCCTTTAGGGAACCCTTTCTGTTTACCCCTGTCCCCCCCACTCTTCTGTTGGGGACCCTGCCCACCTTTGGCGGAGTCTCCCACTGGACCCTTGTGGACCCTGGTGCTGAGCCAGCGGTCCGCCTCCTTAGCAAGCTTCCTAGGGTTAGTCAGCTTGCTTTCAATCAGGTGCTGGCGTAGCTCAGGAAAACAATTACCGGACAAGTGCTCCCATGCAATTAAATCAAAGAGACCTTGAAAATCATTCACCTGATTACCCTTCACCCAACCATCCAGTGCTCTGCAAAAGAAAGTTACATACTCCACATACGTACTCCCAGGAAGCTTAGTACAACCCCTGAACCTCTGTCTATACATTTCAGGGGTAAGCCCATATCTGGTCATTAAGGCCTCCTTCATGCGGGGGTAGGAACTTTGTTCTTCAAGGGGCAAATCCAGGAGGGTGTCCTGCCCTTCGCTAAGGAACTTTCCCCACAACCCCGCTCCCCAATCCTTGTTAGGGACCCGGTGGGAGGACATGGCTACTTCATAAGCCCTAAACCACTGTCCTATGTCATCCCCCCTAAAGAACTCCTTCACTACATCTTTGGGTATGTACACCCTGGACTCTACCTGCACTGGCGTTGTGCTGCCACCAGAAGGAGTTGTTCCCAAACCTCTCAGCTCCAACTCCGTCAATCTCAGGTCATGCTCCATTTGGCGTTGCTGCGCCTCCATGACCAATCTTTGCTTGTCCATCTCCATTTGTCCAGCTAATCTTGCCATCTCCATTGGATGTGCCCTGTCTGCTGCCCTGTCCGCCAGCTCCTCTGGTGACAGGCCTCTGCTGGGATCCACAATGCCATCTGGTGGTATGATTTCCACCGCATTCTGTGGTTCACTAGACTCTTTCCAGGCTCTCAGTGCCTTGATGTATTGGCCTTTCTTTTTGCACCCGGTGTGTGCAACTCTGAACTTTACACAGAAGCCTCCCAATTGCTCTACTTTGTAGCCTTCCAGTCCTCCGTGTTCCCAATCTACATCTTCAATTCCAGAGATCTCAGAGGGTGCTCTCCCAGCAGGGAGTGAGCCAGGCATGGCTTCAACAATGGCAGATGTCTCAACAAAATTATAAAAATGGAAATCTGTGGCTGCGTTATTGGTCTGCTCTCACTATGTGGTGATTAGTAATTCACTGTATGTCAACTACAAATGCAAATTCGCAAATCCCACCGCTGCCACCAATGTTAGAATTGGGGGGCTCTGGTTGGCGCAAGTATTCACTTGTGACAAGCAGGGACCCTCTCCTCTAAGTCAGGGTAAAGGATGACCCTTTAGAATTACCCTTGCTCACCCTCTAGGTGCGTGGCGTGAGCAGCCAAGGCTATTCTTCAGGCGTTATTCAGTTAAGCATTTGTAAGAACACACACAGTAAAATGTACCAATCCCCCCACAAATAGACACCAGGCTGTGAATATATAAAAATACGTTCCTTTATGTAAAAATATATATATGAGCAGTGCAGACTTATTACAAGATCAATAACGTTTTTGTATACCAACAGATTGTAAATAGGCAAGCTTTTCTTTAGTTTCAAGTTCAAATGTGGATTTCCTTGTTAAATCACTTCTTTATAGTTCTTTCAGTAACTGTTATTTTCAAAGCACCTCCTTGCACCAGTTTGGGGGACCTTAGATGCGCCCGGGGCCTCTGGTGCGCTTCACAGCGCTTCCCTCGCTCTCCTGGCAGAAACTGACCTGGAGCCTACCGCGGCTCACACATCGGGCGTGAGGACGCCTGCGTTACGTACGGCTCGTCCCTCCGGCTCGGGGGCAGGGCTAGACGCGAGCCAGGCTCGGCGGTGTGACTTGCGGTGCGGTCAGGTAGGGAGGCGGGGAACTGGGAGGCCGGGTGCGCTAGGCTGCACACTCACTCGTACTCACTGTTTCACAGAGGCGGGTGCGGCCGGTGCGATGAAGGGGAAATAACAACGTTGCGGGCCCCTAGCCCGATACCACAGCTTTGGGGACTGCTGGGGTCACTTGGTGAGAGTCGGCACGGGTCAGTGCGACTCCGATGATGGGGGGCACTTCTGGATCCTGACGTCAGCGGGCGTGTGCAATCAGGCAGGCGCGGCCCGCGACCCTCAGCACGGCGGTGCGGGGGTCTCCTCAGCGGGGGCGGCGCGGCCTGACGAGTCTCTGGGATGGCGAAGCGGGGTCACAGGGCACGGTCCGTGCAGCTGTCCACCCGGCGTGGATCGCGATCGTCAGAGGAATTCCGGCGGGAGGGGGGAGAACGCTTCAGCGCGCTCCAGTAGCAGGCAAGGGGCAGAGGAGCAGGAAGCCTAACCCGGGGGCAGAGAGCGACTCCGATCGGAGCGAGGCTCTCACGGGGACAAAGGCAGGCAAGCTCCCGAGTGCCACAGCCCTAGGAGGGGCGATGAGGGGCGCAGTCTGGTTCCGGCGGGATGCACACACGGCTCGAAGGTCAGGACGAGCAGAAGCACCAAGAACCCACTAGTCCTGGGGTTCAGGTCAGGGGGCAAGCTCCAACAAGCCCTTGGAGAATGTTTCAAGCACAAGTCAGCAAAGTCTTTTTTAGCAAAGTCTTCTCCTCTCCTTCCTCAGCAAGGCAAGCAGCCGGCCAGTCCTTCCAGCGGCATCTTCTCCTTCTATTCGGGCAGAGGTTCTTTGTGGGAAACAGGATTCTGATTTACAAGGAGCAGGGCTCCTACTTTTATACAGCATTTCTTTTGTCTTCTCAGGTCAGGGGGGCCTTTGCATAACTGCTTTCAGTCTCTGAGTACTTGTTGGGTGTACTTCTGGCTTCTGCTTTCAGTGTGAGGGCAGGCACATCAGACGCTCCACAGGGGGGCGGAGCCAGCATTGTGTGGACAGGGGCAGCCAGGAGTACCTTGATGACAGTGCTTCGCCTTCCAGGGCCAGGTGCAGGCTGAGTCATCAGTCGCTCCCCAGGGGGGCGGAGCCAGCATTGTGGTGGCAGAGCACAGCCTGATTAAGAGTCATGGGGCACTCCTACCTCCCACTAAGGTGTAATCCTTGCATTCACCACCTGTCATCCCCCAGCCCTGTCACTCACACAACCCAGACAGTCAGATAAACATCCAAGCAGAGGCGGGCTGAAATGGTTAGGCAAGCAAATGCTAACTTTCTAAAAGTAGCATTTGCAAACACAGGATATTAAAATAAACTTTACTAAAAGAAGTATTTTATTATTCTGAGTTCAGGCATACTAAACATTATTTTCTACCATGTTCCCTGAGCCTGCTGGGATTATAGAGTGTAATAATTCCAGCATGCCCATCTGGCCTAAAGGGAACAGGTAGCCTTACAATAGTGAAAAACGAATTTGGCAGTAATTCACTATTAGGACATGCCACACTCATCAGAGCATGTCCTACCTTACACTTACAATGCACCCTGCCCTTGGGCCTACCATAGGGGCGACTAATATGAAGTTAAGGGAAGGTTTAGGGGCTGGCAAGTGTGTGCACTTGCCCAGCCAGCATGACAGTACCAGACTGCACGCAGGTTCTGCAATGGCAGACCCTAGACACATTTTAAGGCTGCTTCTGTGGGTGGCGCAACCAGCGCTGCAGGCCCACTAGCAGTATCGGCATTCACAAGCCCTGGCACTCCTGGGGAACTTTACTGGGGACTGACAGTAAATCCAATGAACCAATCAGGAATATCAATCACAGTTACACTTTTCATAGGGAGCACTTGCACTGCGGCACGGGTTGGCCGTGGCGCAGTGCCCTGAGCAGCGGACACCAGCAAAAACATCTTAGGCACATCAGCAAAAAGTGGAAGGGAAACTCACGCCAAGGTGCCAGGTCTAACAGTTTAAATAATCATCTGCTGCTTAATTTTCAGATTTTAACCCAAAAAATATTCTAGCTCAAAGAGATCAACAGTTACTAGTTACAAGTGTTGCTGCACAATGGCAGGTCCATGGCAAAGGCTGACGAGGCACCAGTCAGTTGCTGACTGCTGTTGTGAAGCCTTTGCCCAGACAGTGTTAACATGGTTAACATTTACAAAATAATGAAGTAATACTGCCACAAATTGTGCTGCATTATGCTGCATAGTTTGCATTTTTTGTCGCATAATTTAGTTATTTCAGTGGCCCTATCCTTAACTTACAAAGGTCCTCAACTGGATACATCCCTCATTCATAATGTGCCTTCTTCCGTACTCTCCATGTACTCACTTCCCCTCTGCACATCTTGACCTAGCACAGGCACTGAGTGAAAGAAGCTACACAAACAAATGATGCTTGTTTCCAGTCCAGGGTGGACGTGGCCTGGCAGTTCGGGCTGGACTGTTCCCATTGAGCGCAGGGTCAAGACTGATTTACATATGGCTGGGTTCAAACTGGAATGGCATGGTGAGCAAAAAAACGATGGATTTAGGCCCAGATCTCTGTACTGGGGTGAATGTATGACATTGTTCTGCATTCTGTCCATCAATTGTTCTTTTTTCACTGAGTGAAAGAAGCCATAATAGGGACATTGAACAAATATATCTCCGGCTTGTATTATGCATCCCTGTAATACCCATACACATGAGGGATCTAGGAGCATTCAAGTGTAGGAATTAACTTACATCCCTAAATTAAGATTAGGAAATTAAATCATTATTTCATTGAAATTCACTTCCTTGAAGAGAGAAATGTGTTTCCCAGGCCCATGTGGGTCAAGGTCTGGGGTCCGGTGATGATGTCAGTAGTCCAGTTCTTCCCCAAACGCGGCTCCTGAAAGCTAATGCAAGCTAAATCGGCAGGTGTGTACCTTCTGCTTTACTTATGCAGAGTGTACCAAGCTGCGACAAGAGGGCATGCAATGCCAGCCCCACCCTTCTCCTGCACTTGGGAATTGGGTGGACAGAGGCGTCAGAAGTTTTGATGTCCTGCAGTAGGATCACTACATTAGGTAGACAAAGACACAGATATGTAGAGCATACAGACACGAGTTACAGAGGAATACCTGGCTATCCTAGATATCCTCTCGCCATATTACAACTTAGGGAGGAAGGCGGAGGCGGGAGATAGGACAATAATTGACAAGTAGCACACCCCAAAAAGAAGATTTACATTGAACACTGTTTTGATGTATTTCTCTCTTTTTTTTTTTGCTATTTCACTTCTTTATATGGTCCCTTTTTAAAAACTGCATTATAACCATATTTTATTCACTACAGGTGTTGTAAATCCAGTTATTCTTCATCATTGCCCTTTTCTGACTTCCGTTCACAGTCTGGTATTACTCCTTTATTATGTTTTATTTCGTATTGCTTTTGATTGTATTCTTGCCTACTGCTTCTTTCATGGTGACTGCTTTTTTTGTTGCTATTAATATTTTTTACCTTTACCATTTTCGTTGAATTAAATATATATTCATAACTACATGTTGCATGCTTTCTTCAATGTGTTTTCTTTCTCACTATTTTATATTTCTTTAGTGGTTTTTTAATTACCTATTGGTTGGTCTAGAAGTATTCCTTTTTATCTGTAATTTCCCTCATTTTTTGTTGTTGTTTTTCACCTGTTTGCTTGTTTCGTGCATTGTGCTCCTTACCCCCCCTGATTCCCGTTCTTGACTTTTGTTATTTGTCACTTCTCCCCAAAACGTGGTGGCTCTTTGGGCAATGACATAAACCATGTGCTCAGTAAACAGGTTCCGAGTCAGTCAAATATTTAAACTTATGTGGAAGTAAAATAAGTCAAGGGGCAGAGGAAGCGTTCATGGGGGAGTGGAAGAGGTCCTGGGGCAGTGAAAAGGACCTGTGGGAAGAGGCATTGTAGAAATGTAGACAACATAGTAAGGTAATAAAATACCCATACATTCAAAATGAAGGTATGCCATAATGAAGAAAGGTAATAATGAAGAAAAAACTAAATTGCATTGAAGAGATGTACATTTTTTACAAAAGAAAGGTCACATTCTTTAAAATAGGGTTATAACTGAAATTATAGATTGGGTAAAGGTTACAAAACTATAATTAGGCTTAGTGATAGAGGCGGGGTTGGGAACAGAAGAACATTTGGTGGTAAACTAGGTGTAAAGGTGAGGATTGTCAGAGTTGGTGACAAGATTAGGGTAAGTGAAAGAATCCAAGGCAAAGGACTCCATGTATGGTAAGGATAAGGGTAAAGGTATGGTCTAGGATAAGGGTTAGCGTAAGGGATTGTTTGAGGATAAGAGCCCTGGAGAGGAATTGGGTAGTCTTTATTATGGTTTCTCTTTAAAGTTGACCTAATACAAATCGACAAATGTGTTGTGATGGTTTCTTTATTATAGGTTACTCATCCAGATTTTCTTTATTGGCACCTTCTTCATTTTAACATAGCTAAGGAAAAACAATTGTTTTACTTCAGTGCAGACCGTTGGTGAGACTCCAGCAGGAGTACTGTAGTAAGTGAGTGTGCCACAGCTGAACTGAGGTGAGGAAATATTAGGGAAAGTACATCGCGGCTACCAAAGCCAGTGCAAATTCTGCACCAGCAATCCACTAAAAGAGATGCAAACCCTTACATGATGTGAGTCATGAAGAGAAGATGGAGAGATCTGCACACCATATGCATGCAACAAAGGAGCTGTCCTATTGCAGACGAGAGGGGGTTAAAAATAAAGAGAACATGCTGTCAGGGGGAGGATAAGGATTAACACATGGACATTCTTCGCAAAAAGGATAAATAATACATGGGACTGTCTTCAAGCATCGGTGGTGGAATGAAAGTACAAAAATCATATTAAAAGTAAGCTATGGAAAAAGTAGAGTAATACTGGTGTAAGAGGAAAGGGAGAGCGAGACTTTGACTCAAAAGGAGAGCTTGGGCGTAATCCTGATTCAGTCATAATGGCCCAATTTCTACCACATTCAAGAGTTATCTCTGCTATCAGGACTTCCAGGTGTGGTGAGGGCATTCCAAATTACTTTCAATTAGGGCCTTGGTGAAGTCTATGGTATTAAAGAATATGCGGGACTGGGAAGAATACATTGGCCTCTTGGTGATTATCTGCCATCATTTTCTACTAACGTACGCCACAAGAGCCTGTGTGTCGCTTAAATTTTTATCAATATCAGAATTCGTCTTGCATCTTAAGTGGAATTCACATCTAGCTCCTCGCATTCATCAGTCAACATCCACGCGGGAGGCTGTACATCTGACCCAAGATACATAAAGAATTATCAGGCTTGGAAAGAACTTCTGAGCTCACCTCCTGTCTGAATTCAACAGAGTTGGTGCCGTCTTCTTCTGTTGTTTTCACCAGGGACATCTTGACCCATGTTCGGAACCCTCCAGAGAACTTCCAGCTGGAGAAGGAACTTTCACAGCCTTGCATGAATTTAACTTTGTCTGCACTAAAAAAAAAACAAATGGAGACATGATATGCACAAGGCTAAAATGCACTGGGTAACTTGTTTTTATTATGAGTTAAAAATAATTGCAGTCATGTCAAGGGCACTACAGAATTAACCAGCTTTTTTATATGCATGTCTGCAAGATTTGTGTGTTCACAATTTCTTGCCATCAAGTCTATCCGGTGACATGATATCGGAGCCTCAGTATAGGAAGGAAAACGTTCAATTAAACAACTAAAAACAATATTTTTTTTTAAAAAAAAGCTCTGGTAAAGCTAATAGTTCTCACCTTTTCGACCTATTAGCTTTGCTAATGCTTTTTTTGCCAAAGCTGTTCAGGACTGGCAAAAACAACAAACAAAACATTATTGCCGCTGCTCAACAACACCAGAAAAAAAAATGTGCAATGATGCATATGGCCGCATACGTCATTACACATAGGCATGTATGCGTTGTGATGCTATGATGGGTCCCAGCTTCACCATGCATACACAGATGTGAAATGACTAAGGTGCCATTTTAATTTGTGTTTAATTTACTGTTCCAAGATGGCAGACACCCATTTTGGAGAGGTAACTAAAAAACGTGTGCCAAAGAGCATTAGTATTATAAGGAAGTGGCCCGCTAGTAAATAGTAGTTGGCGGGCTCTCAGGAAAACAAATTAATATTGCTTTTTTTCTTACGATTGAGGCAGGGAGAGCAACGGTGGGGAGGGGGTGGAGTAAATTCTGACAAGTACAGAAGCAGCTGGAGTATTGCAGGGGAGTAAGCAATGGAGAAGCTGGCTAACTGAGGAGAACAACATGGAGAGTGCGGGGGTATTTCAGTCCATGAAGCAGCACACAAGAGAGAGGGCAACAAAACACCCGATTGCAGTGCTGCAAGATTAAGGGAAAAGTAGATCCCCGTCTGTGAGCAGTGAAAGAATCAAGCCATCCAATCAAAAGATGGTAAAAAGTGCTCTGCTTCAAATAGACAATGCAGGAACTTCCAATTATTATACCTACTCTGTAGAGGTGCGATTAATTTCTTCCTCCAACCAACCACTCAATTAGTAATCAAAATTTGGAAGATAATAAACAGGGACTTGGGATGGAGGTAAAAATTAACAAAAGAAACAGCACTGTGGATCGGAGGGAGACTCAATCAAGGTGCTGAATTATCAGGTTCTAAGCAGTGGAATATTACAAGAATCACCCAGATGGGAAATGTAATGACAGGCATAGTGATGAAATAATTTGTCGACTTCCAAGAAAAATTTGACCTTCATTGTAGTCAATTTTTCTGCTACATTCAGCTCCACCTTGCGCACACTCCTTATGATTCTGACCTGGAGGAACTCCCAGATTTGAGTCCACTAAAGTCACAATTATTGATGGATGAACTGAAGGAACACAAGATAACACAAATGTCTTACACCTTAGTTATAAATACTCTAAACTCCTTTGACCAGTTGTGTTGTGTTTGGGAACAAGTTCTGGGCCACCTCTTTGAAGAGCACTGGACGGAGGCGTTGGCATCCTCAAGAGAGCTGGCCATCACATCCCACTTTTGACTCATCCACTTAAAATATCTGCACTGGACTAACCTCACCCGTGATAGGCTGTGGAATTTCAGTGCTATCCTCCCCAAGATGTTTAGCATGCAGACCACACATCGGGAACCTCATCCACCCAATATGGGGTTGCAGGGTAATTGTTCATTTCTGGAGGGAGTGCTTTCTCCTCTTTGAGGGAGGTATTGGGTTGAAGATTGCCTTTAGAACCCAAGATGACCATCTGTACTCAAATAGATACAAAATGGCATTATTGTGGCTAGAACTCCTAATTTCAAAAGAGTTATTGTCAGGCTTTGGAGGGGGATAGATATTTCCAATCCCACCACTGTACCAGAAACAGTACAAAATTTGGAAGAGATGGTGTAAATATCTAGGGATAGTGCTAGATTCATGTGTGCTTAGGCCTGGTCTGCGGATGGTGAAATTTGTGGCCGTAGAGATACGAGAAAAGATTTGTAAATGTATTCAAGCCTACTGATTTGCAAAGCTTGTGAATTGTATACTTTTATCATGGAAGCTGCCATACCTCAAATTTTGGTTGATTGCCTGCTTTCTGTTCTTACGAAAATCAATAAAATGTTCCATTAAAAAAATCCTTACTTTAAATGGATAAACACAAGAAGGGGAAGGAAAGCCACTGAATAGGATTAAGCAAATGAAATTTCCAACAGAGATAAACAAGGGTAAGCAATGGGCTCGACCACAGCCCCAGTGAATATTGTTTTTTGTCCATCAATCAGTCTTCGACAACAGCCAGCTAACAGTTGCTTTCACGTGAAATCTAAAGTAGGGACTATTGAGCACCTGAGTTGCAGCCTAATTGAGACACTGAAGGGCTGAGTGCACGTATGCTAGAACTAGCAAAACAAACCTGAACAACAGATAACCCATTGCATGCTGCGAAAATGTTTGCGCTGTGCGGGCGTTTTTAAAAGTGTGCGGGATTCAAACGGCCCCTGGCCGTCCTCCGCACACGCCCACCGTGACGCACGACAGCTGGGGGCCATCATGAGCATGCAAGGGGTTAATCAGTGATCACTATTACATTAGCAGAACTTATCTGCATGTTCAATCATTTTACGAGCAAGTTTTGTTTATAATCAACTTCAAATCACTATAGCCGCCACTGACATGGGTACCTTCTCCAATTGTTAGAGACCCACAGGTGAGCAACAACAAATGGGGCAAGTCCTCATTGACTATCATTAGCTCGCCACTGAGGGAAGTATTTTAACAACATGATACCTTGAATAGCAACCGATTTCTAAAATGAACATTGCAAGATTAGAAATAGAAAAATAGGGTTTCTTTCAAAAACTCGGAATACTACCTTTAATGTCAAGTATTTCTGGGCCAGCTGTGTGAAAAATCTATTGATTTCCATATTTGCATGCTGCAGTCCATATACGGGTCTACTGAATCAAGTTTAATCAAAGCATGTAGTACCTTTTTATGCTAGCTCACGCCTTCTAGTAAACAAGAGTACAAAGGCATGGGCTGAAGTAGGTGACGACACCAGAAAAGTGACAAAATAGCAACCACGTCCAGATCGGCATTCACATCACATTCTTGGCATGGCTGGGTTACCTTCGATGAGGAGCCTGAGCTCAGGAAAAGAGCATAATTCGATGCTAAAAATAATTTATGTTTGAGGAGTCTGAGAGGAGTTGCTTAAGTTAGTTTTAATGCCTGGAAATGTGCTCTATGAAAAAAACTAAGACTTTTCGTCCTAAGTTTTACTTTGTAAATACTGGAGAAAAACAATTGAACCTCATGAGCCCGCTTCGCAAACAAAGTGAGAAAATACAGGTTCTGATTTTCTCGCATTTTTTCAGTTCACAAATATTTCTAGTACACCTGAAATGCTGTGCTGGGTACAGGTGAAAGTCATATGGTTTTCTACGCAGGACCGGGCCCTTTCTGTAGGGTCAACCCAGATTTTTTCCTGCTTGCTGAAACCATTTATGCTGGCAGATTCTGTGCACTTTACTCCTGCTGATCAGTGTTAAAGTGCTGGTACTCTCTATAGAAAACATGGTAAAATTGACCTTCACCTGATTGGTACATTTCATTTACTTCTAAGTCCCTAGTGAATAGTAATACCTCTACTATTTGTACCCAGGGTCAGTAAATTAAATGCTACGTGTGGGCCGCAGCACTAATTTTGCCACCCACTAAAGTATCCTGTGAAACATGTCTCATGCTTACCATGGCAGCTTGTAGTGCAGTTGCAGTTTTAAACTGCTATTTCAATTTGGCAAAATAAACCTTTTTCCAGACCCAAAACTTCCTTTTTATCACTTATACGTCACCTCTAAGGTAGGCGCTAACCACTCATAGTGCAGGGTGCATGGTATTTAAAACCTAGGACATGTTTAAATAAGTTTTATATGTCCTGACAGTGAAAAACTCCTAAAGTCGTTTTTCGCAGTTGTAAGGCTATCTCTCCCATAGAGTAACACTGGGTTGTCTTATAAAACTTAATAAGTGACTTCAGTTTTGGACTGGATAGAGAAATGTGTCTTCCAGTCATCTGAATTGTAATTTAAAATCCCCTTTTATGGTAAAGTTGGAATTGAAGTCATTATTCTGAAAATTGCACTTTTAAAAAGTCTGTCTAAACCAAATGTGCCTTTCTGCCAGTATCCAGGGTCACATAACTGTGAATGGCTCTCCTGTGGAGTGTTGTGTATTCGTTCTAGACATAGGGACCAATGGGCCTTGGGTGAAGGGCACTGGAGAAGTATATCCTGGGGGTTGTCCTCTGCCTTCCTGAGGGTATCCTCAGGACAATATCCAAACCCTTCTTGACTTCTAAGGGCTACCTGCCCTGCCACTGACAAATGCAGCGCACACCTAGGCCTGCCTGGCATTATGGTTAGACAAAGGCAGCATCCCCTACCCAAAAGATGAGATGTCTGCTTTGACGTGAGAAGCCTGCCAGACATGAAATCAGCTGTGCTTACTTGTTCGATACAGTGTCTCATGTGGCCACTTCCTGGCACCTCCCCCTCATTCCTCAGTGCAAAGATGTACTTATGCTCTTCACGCCGGATCCTTTTGGGATTGGTAGCAGGAGAGAACCTTTCTTTTATTTGAAACAAGTTCTCATTTGTCTTCCAAACATCGGCGTGGCTGGAGATTTGCTACTGCTAGTGTGAGGGGCATCACAACAAAGTACTTGGGAAATGGACTTGTTAGTAAGAGTGAGCTGCTTTATTCTGATGACCTTTTAGAGACTGCCCAGAAACACTTGTATTGTGCCATTTGCTTGTGGCCATAGGGTGTTATCTTGGGATGCTGGAATCCCATTTATTCAGGAAACATCATGAATTATTTCCCACAGATGTTTTCAGTGATGGGTAAGAGGGCATTGCTCAACTTAACAACTTCAGGGATTATTACATGGTGAATATTTTGTCAAAGGGAATTTTGACATCTTCCTCTGCAATAGTTAGCACAGCCAGTGCATCGAGATAAATGCATCATTCATTTTAATGTCCACCAGTAGGTTTTGCCCAATAACAAGAAGACAAAGGAAATCAATGGGCAGTAACATTTCTGTCAGAGTTTTTTCTCACACTTTGGAAGTCGCGTTGTAAAGCAGCATGTAAATGCTCCTCACAAGCTGTGGATTTTAGGGCCAGCTCATAAGCGTCACACGAGTTAGTTAATTACACTCCTTGACTATCAAGAAACCAGTGTCAAGTTTACTAACAAGGGCTTTTTTCCCTCTGCTTTTTATGTAGCCCAGCCAGACGTTGAAGGACCACAGTTGTCTTGTTACCAGACAATGAAGGTGAGAAGTGGAGAGAGCTGGCCTCTGTAGAAGAAATCAAAAGAAAGGTTAATTCTTGGGCAGGTACTGGGGGGGCGTCTATAGCAGTAGCAACTTGCATAGAGACACAAAAGGATCATAAGATCTGGGAGTTTCAAGGCGCAAACAGCAACAATAATAAAGCCTAATTTGACCAACAACAGAACAGACAAAACAGTTGTGGAGATTATAGCAACAACACAAAAACAATACTGAAGAGAGCAAGTAAATCCATTTTTAATGAGAGTCACAAAACCATTAGGTTATCATTTATAGATTACAACAAAAGAGAAAATGTGGGCTGGACAATAGATGGAGGGTTTCTTTTTCTTAACCAAATCTTTTTATTGAAAGTTTTCAAAACAAAAAACACCATGGATGAGTCCATTTCACAACACAGCTGTGAGTGTACGTCTCATAACATAAGGAAAGGGAAGGGAAGGCAAGGGAAAAAGGAGGAAAGGAAATGAGAAATGAGGAAAATTAGCAGGTATAGTGTGCTGTATTGGCTACAATATAAGAGGGAGTGTCCCGATGTCTCCTCAAGATCATGTCCTTAGGATAAAGCACCCGTGGCACTATAGATTTGGCCAAATCCACCATACTGCTATCAGGGAGAGTTCACGTTTGGCAGCTGGTGATAGGGCTAATGAACATCTTATGATTGATAGAGAGTTTTGAGGAGGGGGCATGTTTTCACGTCAGTGGGGGGATGGTGCATCTACATAGTCCTTAGTTGACTAGTTGAAGTGTTTCAAGCTTCTGAGGGGTAAAGCAAAGTAATTCAATGCATGACATATAAACTGTGAGTGGTTGCCATCTGCCAGTAAATTGTGTATCAGAATGATTTAATTCATGTGCCACTTGTTCCATTGTTCGAATTGGCATTTCCTGTGAAACCAGAGTGTACTTGGTGTCGGAGGTGAAAGTACTTTTCCAGTAAAGGGCAAGAAGTTGTTTAGCTGCTCTATAGTCATATGTCGAATAGGTCACCTGTCTCCACCTATCATGCATTCCAGAATCGCCGGTTTTACTCCCAAATCAAGATTGCAGGGTGGGGTGTTTTATATTTCTTTTCTATTTATGTTGTTTCGTTTTGCCTTGTATTTCATGTTTCATACAGTGCTTTCGTTTTATGCAATGTTGAGATCACGGGGTCTTTCTAAGTTGAGCAGAAATTTCTCAGTTATCAAAGTTTTTCGGAGTGCTTCCAAATTGGATGATGGACATATTTGGAACTTTAATAGTTTGGTAAAAGTAAAAAAAAAGTGTGATGTTTCTTCGGGCTTCCTTGTTATGGGGGAAGATGTGTGGTGTTTTATATTTCTTTTCCATTTATGTAGTTTAATGTTGCCTTGTATTTCATGTTTCATACAGTGCTTTCGTTTTATGCATTGTTATACTCTGCTGTTGCAGAGAATTCTATTTAGAATGTATATAGTGGAAAGGTCATCTCAGGAGCGGCAGTTGCTACTGGATGCTTCCTGCGGGGTGGCTGGAGTTTCTTTTCTGGAATTAAAACAAGTTTAATTTGGATCCACTCTTACTCGATTTATTGTGATTTACGACTTCACATTTGACGACGATCGGGCGGAAGAAACTTCGCACTCCCGTGTTGTTTTACTGGTTTTGTGAGTACATTACTCTCTTGACTTTCCTTGAAGATTTCAGCACCCCTTCATGTATTGATGACAAACTAATCAGCGTTCAAGTGCTGTATGATTTATGATGCCACAGCTACGGGGCTTCACACCATATCGAGTTACAAACTCTGCTAACTTTCTGTGTGCTACTTAAACGTGGAGCGGCGTTTCATTTGATAATTGAAGAAACGTTATGTAAAGTTTGTTCTCCCCACAGAGCACACTTGAGCGGAAGGTGAGTAACACTGGTTTATTATTTCACATCAAATATGAATACTTAGAGCTAAGGGCGCCGAGCGTCTAACTGTCCCAAGCTCCGGTCGCCAACTCTGTTATACTCCTTCGCGCCTATTCTCTCATGCCTCCTGCGCATGCGCCGCCTCTCCGCTCTAGTCTAGTGCGCGCCGCGTCATCGCGTATGCGCGCATAGACTAGAGCGCACACCACATATCTCCCCCCTTTAATGAAAACCAGGTTGAAGTGTCCCCCGCCCACCAGGTTGAATGTCCTTCAACTGTGAATAGTCTTGGTGGGGCACCCTGGGAGAGCAGCACCCAGCTATTGTCCTTCCATCTCAAAGTCTCTATAACGAGAGGGCACAATAACTGCCCTTCCGCTGCGGGTGTGTCTTACCGGCATGTTCTCTCCCACTTCTGTCTCTCCTCGGGCCACCCCAGCTTCTCTCGCATCTGCTCTCTGTTCTGCATTCGCCTGTGCATCACGGCCTTCGGAAATCCTGGCTCCCCGGGCTTCCGCTTCACTGTCGTCCCTTGCACTTTCTTCGTGGTTGTCCGTGCCCTGCTCCGAGAGGGCTCTGGCCTCCTGGTCATTCATGCTACTTTCTTCCACCTCAACCTTGGGCCAGACTAATATTTTGTTGACTCTGGCCATGCGGTCTTGCGACCAGACCTTTCCGTCACTGAGGAGGGCCGCCCTACCACGCACTTCCTTGACTTGTAGTGGCTGGCTAAATTTACTTTCGCCTTTCTTTTGCAGAGTGGGGAGTTTGATCCTAACCCACTCCCCTTTTTCCAACGCCGTGTCCTTCATGCTGCGTCGCTTGTCATAGTGGGCTGCATAGATCCTCTGGGCCTTCTCCAGATTGTGTTGCACCACCGCTGGGGACCATTTGCTGGTGATGGTCTTCTCCCTCCATGCTACATTGTCCCGGGTGAAGGGATGACGTCCCCTAAGCACTTGGAACGGACTGTACCCCACCACCGAGGGTGTTATCCGGTAGGCCCACAGCATGTTCATCACTTCCACCTCCCAGTCTTTTCCTTGCGAAATGGCCGCCTGAATGGAGCCCATGAGCACCCTGTTAAACCTTTCGACCTGGCCGTTGCAAGCCGGATGGTACACAGCCGTGTGTTTCACCTTGATCCCATTCCTCTTCATGTATCTCCCCCACTTGTCCGACACAAATTGCGGTCCATTGTCACTAAGAATGGATTTGGGTATTCCCTCTCTGAGGAACACCGAGGTTAGGAACTTAAGGATCGTTTCCGTGTCCATCGACTCTTGTATGTCCACTTCCGGCCATTTGGAATACTTGTCAATTATCACACAAATGTACTTATTCACTCCTCTGCTGTCCAGCACGGGCCCCAGAATGTCAATGGCCACTTCTTCCCACGGGCCTTGTGGGGTGTCGAACTTCCCCAGAGCTGGTCTGAGTGGGCGAAGCACCTTATCTGCTCCTTGGCACTGTTCGCACTCCCTCACTTGCCTCTCAATGTGATTATCCATTCCAGGCCACCAATACATCTGTTTGACCAGCGCCTTGGTTTTTACGATGCCCAAATGCCCCTCATGGAGCAATTTCAGCAGTCTTGGTATCAGTGTCACTGGGGGTACCACTTTCTCTCCTCTGTACAAGAATATTCCCGAGTCACTCAGGGACAATTCTTCCCTTATTTCATAGAATCGTCGCACACCCTCCTTGAGCTTCTTCTTGTCCGGCCAGCCCACGGTAAGGTGTTTCCTTACTTCCATCTTTTCCTCATCGAGCTCGTAAGCTGCCTGCCATTCCTGTGCACTGATTGACATTTCATGATCCTCCATGCTGGCCACCATCTCTTCAGCGTCCGGGGTCTCACCCGGCGCCTCCTCCATTGCTGCTGCCCGGCTGAGGTAATCCGCTACCTTGTTCTGCGTTCCTGGAAGGTATTCTACATCATATGTATAGTCTAGCAACTTCAAGGTCATCTTCGCTATTCTCGGGGTGGCGGTGTCATGACCCGATGACGTCAACACTTTGATCAGTGGCTTGTGATCCGTTTGAAGTCTGAATCTCGTGCCCCATATGAACTGACGAAACTTGCTCAGCGCCCACGTGACCGCCAGCATCTCTTTTTCAATTACGCTGTACCTTTGTTCCGTCGGGGACAGCGCCCTGGATGCAAAACAGATCGTTTCCTTGGCACCATCTTCCCTTTCTTGCGCCAAGACAGCTCCCAAGCCCTTGTCGCTTGCGTCAGTTGTCACCACAGTTTTGCCGGTGGGGTCATACCCTTGCAGTGGGATGGCGTGGCTGATACAGTCTTTAATGGACTCGAATTCGGATTGGGCCTCCGCGTCCCATTCGAATTTTGCATTGTTTCTGATTAGTTGTCTCATCCTGTGCGTTCTAGTGGCAAAATGTCTGACAAACCGGCTGTAATACTCGGCCATTCCGAGGAATGACCGCACTTCCTCTTTGGTAGTTGGGGCCTTGGCGTCCTTTATTGCTTTCACATTTTGCTCCTTCGGTGATATGCCATGCGTCCCTATCTCGTGCCCCAGGTAGGTCACGGTGCGGGACCCTATCCTACACTTGCTCCATTCCGCCGTCAATCCCCTGCTTTGCAGCACTCCCAGCACTCGATGTAGTTTCTTATCGTGCTCGCTTTTGTCGGAGCCCATCACTAGGATGTCATCTTGGAAGTATTGCACTCCCGAGATGTCCTTAAACAACCTGTGCATAAGTTTCTGGAACACGGCCGCAGCGGATGCTAGGCCGAACGGCATTCTCCTGAATTGGTAGCATCCAAAGGGCGTTATGAAGGCTGTGTACTTCCTACTCGACGGATGCAGTTCTATCTGGTAATACGCCGACGTCAGGTCTATGGTGGAGAAGTGGGTGATCCCTTTTGTCCTAGCCAGCATCTCATCTATTCTGGGGAGCGGGAATCTCTCCACTATGAGGCTTTTGTTGAGCTCCCTTAGGTCCACGCAGAGTCTGACCTTGCCATTTGGCTTCTTGACCACTACCAAGGGCGATAGCCATTCCGCACTGTCCACTGGTTCAATGATGTCTTGCTCTTCTAGCTTCAGTAGTTCTTGGCGCACCGCCTCACTCGTGGACATCGGTATGTTCCGTACCTTATGCACCACTGGTACTGCTCCCTCCTTGAGGACCATCTTGTGCACGAATTTGTCCAGTTTTCCCACCGTGCCCTCAAAGACCTTGGGGTATGCTGCCTTCCAGTCCTCCTCCTTCGAGAGGGGCCATTCGTCTGTTAGCAAAATCTGTTCTTTCCCCCCAGGATTGAGTATAATACAGAGATCACCTGCATCTCTCCATCCCAGTACCGACGGGCCTTTTTCTGCTACATACAGGGTGCACGTGGCTGACCGTCCTCTGAATTCGAACTCCAGGTCCCTGCACCCAACCAGGGGGATGGTGTTCTCGGTATACGAGATGGGTCTGATGTCCGGCGGCATTAGGTCAGGGCCTATGGCAGGCGCGAAGTCCTCTTCCCATATCGACCTTTGTACTATGGTCCAGGGGGATCCTGAATCCACAGCCACATGTACTTTGTATTGTATTGTATTGTATTGTGATTTGTAAAGCGCGATTGCTGCCCAAATGGGCGTCCAAGCGCTAGAGCATGGATAGCCGAGCTGAGGGTGGCGGAGACTGAGATTTAAGTGGGCCTGGCAAACAGAAAGGTTTTCAATTGTTTGCGGAATGAGAGTAGGTTAGGGTTGGACCGGATTTGTAGTGGGAGTGAGTTCCACATTTTAGCGGCCTTTAAGGAAAACATCCTTCCTCCGGTCCTGGCTCTCCGTACTCTTGGGACTACGGCCAGAAAGGCCTCCGTGGACCGAAGGGGTCTATTAGGGTGGTATTGAGTGACCAGTTTGTTAATGATCGCTGGACCTGACTTCCAGAAAGCTCGGTGGGCAATACATAGTGCCTTGAAAGCCACTCTCTGTCTCACTGGGAGCCAGTGTAGGCTGCTCAGTGCGGGTTTAGCAGACTGTGTCCTTGGAATCTGTAGCAGGGCGCGGGCTGCGCAGTTCTGGACCACCTGTAGCTTTCGCATGGACGTCTCAGGGGCACCCACATACAGGGCGTTGTTTGAATCCAGCCGGGACTGAATCAGGCCCTGAACTGCCACTTGTTTGGCTTCCATTGGGAGGAGGGGGAGGACTTTCCTTAGAGTTCTGAGTAAGCTAAAACAGATGGCGGATAGTTTTGTAGCCTGGGTGGAGAAGGAGAGGTTTTTGTCCAGCCATACTCCTAAGCTTTTTACACTTTCTTTGGGAGTGGGAGGGGTGCCCAGACACCCAGGCCACATGGAGGGAAGTGACGTGGGTGATGCGGGACCTAAGAGCATGAGCTCGGTTTTGTCTCCATTAAGTTTCAAAGAGGAGCATGTCATCCACTTTTTAATGTCCTCTAGACAGTTCGTCAGACTTCCTGAGGTGTGACCGGCGCCTTCCTGAGTCATTGAAACCACTAGCTGGGTATCGTCAGCATATGATACGATTTTTATACCCGAGGGTTCGACGAGTCCAGCCAGTGGTTGCATATAGACATTGAAGAGCGCGGGGCTTAGTGAAGAGCCCTGCGGTACTCCACAGTTCAGGGGTTTTCTGGCTGATATTGTGTCCCCGTCAAAGATCTGGAAGGATCTATTGTGCAAGAATGAATCAAGCCATCTTAGAGCATCGCCTCCGACACCGATGTTGCGCAGACGGTTCAGCAAGGTGGCATGGCTGACCGTGTCGAAGGCTGCGCTTAGATCAAGGAGGATCACTGCCACTGATCCTCCCTGGTCTAGTATCCTTCGGGACTCTTCGGTGACTGTCAGCAAGGCGGTTTCAGTACCGTGTTTGGGTCTGAATCCTGTCTGGGATGGGTCAAGGAGTGCATGGCTTTCCAGAAACTGTGTCAGTTGGGTATTTATGTACTTCTCCAGTACCTTGCTTACCCAGGGAAGTAGTGAGATTGGGCGGTAGCTGCAGTGATCTTCTGGGTTGAGGGTGGGCTTTTTCAGCAGAGCCCGTACCATAGCTCTCTTCCATCCATTGGGTACTGTGCAGGAGGATATGGATGAGTTGAGGAGCTCTAGCACCACGGGAAGAATGGCTTGGCTTGCTTGGAGCAATATTTCTGGTGGGGCAGGGTCAAGGGGAGAGCCAGATTTAACTTGGCGTGCCAGTTGTTGCAATGTCTCCAGGTTTAGTGGGGGGAAGTGGTCCAGCGTTGGCTGTCCTGGGGAGGGGGAATTAGTCGGAGAGGTCTGATTGGGTGTTATTGAGTTGTTGGCAGCTGTAGGGAAGGCGGAATAGATCTGAGTGACTTTGTTATGGAAGAAGTCTGCAAGTTCATTGCATTGTTCTAGCGTTTTCGGGGCTGGGGGGGCAGTGTTGACGGTAATGCATTTTTTGACCAGGTGGAAAATTTCCTTGGGTTTTGATTTTGCTGCCATTATTTGGTCTGCGAAGTAGGAGGCCTGGGCCGCCCTAACCCCATTTCTGTAGGCCTTAATAGCCTCTTTGTATTGGGTTTTTTTTTCTGGGAGAAAGTCTAGTCGCCAGGCTCTCTCTTTTTTCCTGCAGAGGCGTTTTAGGTCTCTCAGGGAATCTGAGAACCAAGGAGCAGATTTGTGTGACCTCTTGGGAATGGATTTCCGTAGAGGAAGGATCGTGTCCAGTGATTCCCTGATCCAACCCTCATAGTTGTTATTTGCTTGGTTGGGGTTTGTGCAGGGAGGTGGGCGAGAGCATTCAAGGTTAGTTGTCCATGGCTCTATGAGAAGTTTTTTCCAGTTTCTCTTGGTAATGGGATGGGGGGTCAGTGAAGGAGGCTTGGTGGTAGACCAGGTGAGTGGGACAAGAAAGTGGTCTGACCATGGGAGGCAGATAGGTTGTCCGACCATTAACTTGGAGCAGTTGCTAAAAATTGGGTCAAGTAAGTTCCCCTTTTCATGGGTGGGGGATCTCACCAACTGGATCAGTTGTAAGGCTGCTAGGTCCTCTGTTAGTTCCCTGGCAGCAAGGTCTGTAGGGGAGTTAAAATGTAAGTTGAGGTCTCCTAGAACCGTATAGTTGGCCGAGGTTAGAAGTCGATTAGCGATGATATCTGGGAGAGATCTGTGGAACAGCTTTCCTGGGTCTGGGGGGCGATATATCAGGGTGCCAGAGAAGGAGCTGTTCGCTGTGAAGTCTATGCTGAATGCTAGGCTCTCGCACTCAGGAATAGCTTCAGTAGTAGTGCGGCAACCAAACTTATCTTTTAGGATGATAGCCAGGCCTCCGCCTCTTCCCTTGGTCCGGTCTAGTCTGTGGATTTGGAACCCGGGGGGTAGGGCTGAGACTATGTCTGGCTCTGAATGAGACATGAGCCATGTCTCGGTCAGAAAGATAACGTCTGGGTTGTAATTTTCTAGTAAAAGACATATTTGTGTGCTGTGCCGAGGAAGGGATCGACAGTTTAACAGGTACGTCTGGTATTCCTGGGACGTGGCAGGCGTCTCAATGGTGTCAAAGGAGTGTTTGCAGCCAGGGCATTGGATTGGAAGTTCGACTGGGAGGAAGGAGAGCGGGCATTGCGCCATGGTAGAGGGCCTAATCTTTTTTATGGCAGCCGAGCTGTAGGTCCTGACCTGGGTGGGGTGAGGGGCAGGGGGCGTGGCCCCTGGTCCTGTCAGGTCGCGGGCGGGCGCGGATGGGCTTGCCTTTGGCGCGTCTTCGGCGCACCGCCGGCGTGCCCGCTGCGCCCGTCCGCTGCGCCTCCGGAAGCAGCACATTCTTAAATGTCGTAGGCGGTGGGGGGGGGTGGCCTAACTCAGTGGGCGTTGCCCGGGGGGGGGTCACGGCGGCTGTCCTCAACCCGCTTCAGTGCCTGACTCGGCTGCGTGGGGGGTCAGTCACCAAGGGAGCAGTAGGTAGGGTTATTGGGTGTTACAGGTTTAAACATTGAGAGCGTTCAGTAGAGTATCGTGAGACATATTGCAATGATCGGCAGTGGGGTGGACTAAGCAGAGGAGAATAAAAAAAAAAACAGTATAACAGGGTGTATAACAGAAAGGGGATATAGCATAACGAACATTCCTGGATAAAAAAGAAATAAGATGGAAAGCGTCACAGTAAAAAAGCATAATCGTAACGGTATAAAAGGTAGTGCAAATATAAAAACATTGTAAACTGAGTGAGAACAAAAAGCTGTTAGCCCGGAGGGGGCTGGAGAATAGGGGGAAGTAGAGAATGAGGAAGAAAATATTATGGAAGGGGTATAGGTAGTAGGGTGGTTCAAAAGGAGAGTCAGTGGGATGGGCGATAAAAATAGAGGGAGGTGGTAAAGGTAGGGAAATGGAAATACGTGGTGTAATTGAGTAGGAAGAAGAAATGGTTAAAAGGTGGAATAGAAGAGGGAAAGAAGAGAAAGGGAAGTAAGTGGAAAGAGGGAGTTATAATTATGGATAGCGGGGTAATGCATGCTAAAAAAAAAGTATGTGGGAGAGAGGGACATATCAAGATGCAGTCGCTTAATATAGAGAATTTAGATTGAAAAGGAGTGACATATAAATTAAGAGAACATGATCAAGGTACAATATTTAAATGGAGTAAGGACACGTGATAATGAGCAGTAATAACAATTATAGGGTTAGAGGCGAAGAGAGATATGCAGTGTAGGTTTGAGGGGGAACGACAATGAAAATAATAGATTTAAACATAGTAGTATCAATCTAAATTAATAAAGTACCCAAAGTGAACAGCAGTGCAATAATAATCTGAACATAAATTTGTAAAGTGCACAAGGTAATAAGGTAGAGAGTGTTAAGGGTTGTGGGACGAAGGATTTAGTGATAAAAAAGTGGTGTCAGGGCTACTTTCAAGATGGCTGCTGAATTCGTGTAGGTGATGTTAGTCCTTTCACAGTGTCTATAACTCCGATGGGCAGGGGGGAGTGACAAAATGGAGTCTTAGTTAACAATGTAGATTGCCCGAGAGTAAACAAGACAAAATGAGTTCCAATTAGATTAGATTGTCATGAGGGAGGGGAAAAAAAGTAAGAGTAAAAAATAGTGCAAAAATCGAACTATGACCAAATATTTCTGGGAAGTGGGGTGTGGGATCATAAGCTTCTAGTTCGGGATTCAGTTTAAAGGTAAATATGGGAGCGAACTGCAACTATCCTGGAGCTCCTGTCGCTGAGATCCCGCAGACTTACCGATGCCTACTCATCTCGCGGTATAGGGTTGGAGAGAGGGGTATGCGGCGCTTGGCACAGATTGCACACAGTGCAAAGCCTCAGAAAAGCAGCGTTTCGGACCAAAGCAACAGGCGCACAGGCTCGACTGGGATGGAGGCGCAACAGCAGGGGGTTTGGCGCCCAGTGAACAACAGTCACCTCCTCAAGGTGCCTCCTCAGGCCGCCGCGTGCAATCTCTCCAAATCGGCAGCGGCAGATCAAAGCAAGCTCCGGGCATCGTCGAAGGAGCCAAATTAGGACCAGAGCTCCAAAGAACCAAGCTCCTCGACACGGGAGCAGAGAGCCAGCAACTCCCGAGTGGGAAACACAGGGAGCTCCGATGTCCGGGAGGCACCGCCAGAGACCATCTCAGGCTCTGAGCAGCCTGTGCAGCGCGAAAGGGGGGGCGAGGCAGAGATGATCGGGACGGACCGCGGGATCCTCCAGCCTCGGGAAATGAAAGCAGTCCGGAGTGGGGGGGGTCAGCCCCGCACCGTCATGGGCGCAGACCGCAGCGAGAGACAGCCCGGAGCTGAACAGCCGATCAGGACTGGACTGTGGGCTCCTCCGGCATCGAGCGATGGGAGCTGCAGTTTGGTGAGAGGAGCCAGCTCTGCGGCGTCATGTGCGAGATCGCTCCCGGTGGTAGCGGCTGCAGTGGGGGTCCTCGGGCACCACGTAGATCGTCGTCTCATCCCAGGAGTTCGGTGGAGGAAGAAAAACACGGTGAGTTTTCCCCGTGAGTCCAAACTATTTGGTAAGTTCGGATGTATGTTGATATCCAGTCCCGGGGGGTGGCAGGGGGGGGACGGTGAGGCAGTCTATCTGGGGATTTCCACCAAAAGGTGATCCCTAGACCTGGAGCTCTGTAAAGCGGCTCCTCCTCAGGCGGCCATCTTCCATGCAAACTTTGACGCCCCCAATGAGCATGTCGGTGCGGGGCTTGTCTCTTCGCTTGCCGGACACGTCCAAAACTTGATCCTCTATGCACAGGACCAGATCGTCATCATCCACGTCGTCTTCCTCACTTACGTTGGCCGTGGCTGCATCGATACACTTGACGGTGGACTTCGTCCCTTTTTTCCGGCAGACTTTTTCGAAATGACCTGTCAACCCACAGAACGAGCACCTGGCGCGGAACGCGGGACAACGCCTGTCCTGGGCCGCGTGTGCTGCACTGCCACATCTGTAGCATGCGAATTTTGATCCCGGGCCAGAGCGAGCCATCTGTTTCCCAGACCCTCTTATATCCTTCCTCGGGTCCCCGTAATTGCTTTTGGGTTTACTGGATTGTGGTGCCTCATCGATCTTGTTGACCATCTGTCTTGGGCCACTTTCCCTTTTCGCCGCGTCTGCGCCTCTCTTCGACATTTCGGCCTTTTTGACCATCGCCACCACCTCTTTCAGGGTTGTCTCGTTCATTGCCCATAGCTTGTCTTGCACCGATCTGCTGGTGGTGTGCATTACAATTTGGTCCTTAATGTACTCATCCTGCAGGTTCCCATACCTACATGTGATTGCTAGTCGGCGAAGGGCTGCCACATAATCATCAATGGACTCTCCCGCCTCCTGTTTCCGCTGTTGGAAGTTATAGCGGTCTATCGAGACGCAGACCGCTGGGCGGTAATGGCTGTCCAGGTCATCCAGGGCATTCGCAAAAACATCCGTCTCCGCTGCACCCCTCTCCTTGGGCACCAGGTTCTTAAACACCCTCACCCCTTCCGGGCCTAAGTTGTGGAGCAACAGTCTCTTTTTTCTTTCCGGCGTGTATTCACCTTCACTCTCATCTCCCAGAGCCTCAATGTAATTTAGGAAATAATCCTTCCAGTCTTCCCATTTTAATTGGGGTTCACCTGGTCTAGGTAGGAACGGGACTGGTGCCATCAGGGCTGACGCCTGATTCGCCATTCTTTCTTCGCCTCTAGGTTCGCCTTCCTGGGCCCTGCTTTGGATGGGTTCACCAGACACTCCTGCGCTCTCTGACGTGTCCACTTGGCCCCTTGGGCTCCCTGGGGCGTTATCCCTCTCACTGTGCGCAGTCTGTGCACTCTCCCCCCTTTCCTCTGGCTTGGGGGAGTCTCCCTTGGTTGCCAGGTTGCTGCTTGGGGGCTCCTGGAGTCTTGGGCCACACTAACCTGGCTTGTGTAGTTGGTGTTCAGCTTGGTGCCGTGTTGGTGCGCTGCTGCCACGCCCTTTGCTCTTCTTTGCCAGTGATTAGCCTTACTGACTGGTGAGGGTGGCTGTGGGGGTGTTTGCTGTCGTCCCTGCACCGGGTGGTGTCCGGGTCCCAGCCTCGTCGCCACTGTAAAGTTTGTTCTCCCCACAGAGCACACTTGAGCGGAAGGTGAGTAACACTGGTTTATTATTTCACATCAAATATGAATACTTAGAGCTAAGGGCGCCGAGCGTCTAACTGTCCCAAGCTCCGGTCGCCAACTCTGTTATACTCCTTCGCGCCTATTCTCTCATGCCTCCTGCGCATGCGCCGCCTCTCCGCTCTAGTCTAGTGCGCGCCGCGTCATCGCGTATGCGCGCATAGACTAGAGCGCACACCACACGTTACATGCGGCGTCTTATTTTATGGCTGAATAAAGGGGGGACCCAGGGAGAGCCGTGCGCGAGCCGGTCTCTCCCTGGGTAGGTTCGCGCAGACGGAGTGGCCACAGGTGAGGTTGATTTAGGGAGAGAGACCGAGACTATTTATAGGGCCAGGGCAGGGTTTAGAGAAGGGCTTTTCGTCGGGAGGCGGACAGCGGAGTTTGTTTTGCGGAGGTTGGGTGGGCTCGCATAATCCATTCCGGAGGTGCTCTCCCCCCCCCCCCCTTGTGGCCGGAGCTTCTGGTGTCACTGGTTGGCCGCACGCGTCCTTTCAGGGCGGCGGCTGGAGGCGTGGCTTCGGCGGTTCTGCCTGCCTGTCTATACCGTCGACTCGACGGACGGCGCTGCTGCCATGCCCCATGAGCCGGTAAGTGGGGGGGTCGGGTGCACGTTGGTTGGGCTGCCCCCGCGCCGCCGGGCGCTCCTCCAGAGTTCTGTCTGCCCCTCTTGGGGCGGGGGGCCCGCTGGGGGGCGGCTGGTGGTTGGGGGGGGGCCCGAGCCCTGTCGCGGTGAGCAGCTTTCCTTAGCTGTTTCGCACCCCCCAATGCCCCTGCTTCACGGCTTTATTTATTTATGCATTTTTATTTAGCGCGGCCTTTGCCCGGGGGTGTCAGGGCGCGTTGCGATAGGAGCAGAACTGATGCATGAGGGCATTACAAGTGCGCAGAATACAGGGGCAAACGTTACATTAAATGAAGCAAAATTACAGTTGTGCGCCAACAAATTATAAGAGGTAGTAAACGGTGCATTACAACAGTGACAATCGTGAGTCAACAACATACAAGAGGTAGCAGACGGTGCATTGCAGGAGGAAAAAGTGACGTGTGCAGGTTACAAAAAGCGTACAGAATAAATATAGAGGTATAATACTGCAATATATGGAGGACACTCCAGCACAAGAACAAACGGTCTGTCTTGGTTGTGGCTGGGTTTTTTGCTTGGCCATTCTGTGACATTTCTGGACTTCTGTTGTGTCTCCTTTCCACCTTTGGTTTTTTGGTGATTGTCTGTGGGGGGGGGGGCCCCCCCCTTTCGTATGGTGCATTTCTAGTCTCCATGTATATGGAAGTGTCCGCAGTGTGTTCGTGTGGTTTGAGTCTGCCTTTTTGCAGTAATGCCCCACTTTGTTTGCCTGTTTTTGGCAGAACTTGTTATACAACCTTTGGCACGTTGAACAATGTATTTTATCTTGCAATTATGGGATTCTTCATGTTATAACTGTGTTTGACACCATTGACATCTTTATTGGACTGCTTCTCTCATATTGCTTTCTACGGGTTGGAAACAAGCCTCAATACTTTCACCTCCTGTGCTGTACCTTTTGCTTTTGTGATTTGTTCTTGTCCTGTTCTCCTTTTTCGGCTGTGCCTGTGGTGCGGCGCTCTGGCGCCTTCGGGTACGGTCCGCGCTCTATACCCCCACATAAATCAATCAATGTACCCTCTGTTCCCCCAGCTGGCTTGGTTGTGGGGCGGGGGGGTTTGCCGCTTCAGGGTGAGCCTCTTCCGTTGGGAGGGGTGATAGGGGCTGCCTTTTTTACCGCCTGCAGTGACGTTGTCATTTTCTTTGTGCAGACATTGCGGACTGCGCATGAGGCCGTTCGGCCTGGGGAGGTGGCTCAGGAGAGGGATCTGGAGCGGATTCCTCTTCTGGGGTGTGAGACGCAGTGCGAAAATGACTATTTTTATGGCAATTTTTCAGACCTTGCTGCAGTTGCTTCCAGGTACGGGGGGGTTGGTGGTGGGTGTGGCAATATGGGGAGAGTCTCCCCGTCAGAGCTTTCGATCTATTGATTGGGGATGGGGCTGTTGGTGAGCAAGTTGCTCTTCGGACGCAGCTGGTGCGGCAAGCTGATGGGCGTGCTGAGTCTGGAGGGGGATGCTACTACACCTATGGTTCATGACGAAGGGGACGAGACCATGTACTTGACATTACCCTATACCGGCATTGGTTCGGGGGGGGGGCAGGAGGGGGATCTGGAGCGGATTTCCCTTCTGGGGGTGAGGCGCAGTGCGCCATGACAAAAAATGTTATGGCACTTTCACGATGGTGAGTGATGGCAACTGGCCCAGTGGCAGGGGTTTATGCTGGGCATGCAGATGAACTGATTCTGGAGGTTTATGATGCTGATCTGGGGGTAAAAAAAAAAAAAAAAAAGGGTGAATTACGAGATGTGGAAGTTCCACTGGTGACAGTCATGACTCGGAGGGGAGTTTTGGGGCATTCTGGTTCACTTAGTCTTTTGCAGGAGTCTTGTGCGGACCATGCAGAGGCACGTTTTTTGCGGGAGTCTCGTGCGGACCACGCAAGGGCACGTTTTTGCAGGAGTCTCGTGCGGACCACGCAAAGGCACGTTTTTTGCAGGAGTCTAGTGCGGACCACGCAAAGGCACGTGTTTCATCGTTTTCTCTTCGTCCAGCTAAGCCGCGACAAGGGGACCCTGTGGTGTTTCGACGGAAATTGGTTGAAAAGGGGAGAGTCTCCCAGTTACGTGTACTTGTTGGGATTGGGGATGAGCATGTTGGGGAGCAAGTTGCTATTAAACCGCTGCCTGTGCGGCACGCTGGTGTGAACGATAAGTCTCGAGGGGATGATGCCGCCATTTCGCATGTGCGGACAGGGGACTCTGATAAACACAAGGCCCAGGAGGAAGAGGATGCGCTCAACCGTATGCATTGGCCTTATTCAGGTATTGGTATGCCACTGTTTTCTCACTTGTCAGGCAAAACAAATCCTGGTTTGGATATGATGCCGTTGTTGATGTGTCACCTGACAGTACGGTAGGTATGACCATGTGTTCACAATGTGGGGGCAGGCACCCTTTTACATGCTGCTTCCTGGGACGGATTTTTGGATTTCAGGGGGGGGGGGACAGGGGGCAGAGACCGGTTCTTTCGGTTTGTCCCAAAGTGCTCCTACTCCTTTCAAGGTGACGGTCTTGGAACAGTGGTTGCAGGATTTCTCTGGTCTTTGATGCAGCAGTGCGCTTGTTATGGGGCTTCGCGGTGGGTTTCACGATTGGTTACAGGGGACCCGGCAGGGTCGGGGTCGGATGACTTGCACTCCGCGAACAAGGTTGTGGGGAATGACTTGGAACTTGACCTTGTTGGCATTTGCATCTTCTGGGTGGGGCGCTGGTGCGCTGCAAGCTGGCCTGTTCACTGCAGCGTCAGGGTCGCAGTGTTGCATTTTTAGAGTTGTTCCGTTTGCTGGTGGCCCTGTACATCTGAGGCGCGGAATTCCAGAACAGGATTGGGTTCTTCCGGGTTGATAATTTGGCATTTGTGGGCTTGGTTTCCGGACGACGAGCAAGGGATTTTGTGTGTGCTGCAGCTTTTGTGTGCTTTCCGTTGCGGTGCCTGCAGCTGCATATTGTTTTCCAAGCGCGACATATTCCGGGGACCTCTCATTACACTTGGTGGATACCGGTTTTTCGCACACCACTCTCCTGGTTACATGGCCGGGATTTCTTTTTCTGGGCAGCTCAGGTGGGGGAGCGATCCGGTGGGGGGTGTTTTAGGTTGAACAGGTTTTTTGACTGTTTTGGGTAGTCTACAGGCTGGTTCTAAGCGGCTGCGGCGGCCTGTCCTTTTGCCTTACTTCGGCACATGTTGTCCTAGTTGCCTTCTTGCTGTTCTGTTGATTTTGAGTGCGTTATGTTTCGGTTCTGTTTTGTATGGTTATGTTTGGGGCGTTTTGGGGCTTCCGAACTCTTGGGTTTGCGTACTGGGTCGGGCATGTCCAGTACGGAGGTATTTGTGGAGGGGTATGGATTGCGCCTTTGGCTGAGTGTCTGAGATGGATCAGTTGGGTGGGATACGCGTTTTTTTACTGGGGAGGAGAGGTTTGGTTTCTTGTTGCCCGGTTTAGGAATGGGAGGTTTTTCTGGTTTCCTCTGTTTTAGGCCGGGAGTTCATTTTGCTGTGAGGATGCCAGCCCCATTTTTGTTGGCCAGTTGTTGACCGTTTTCTGGACGGTACTTTTGGGGTTGGGGTTGACTCCTTTACTCTTTAGCACTCATTTCTTTTAGGCTTGGGGCGGTTCTGCGGCTGCACGTTTGGGGGGGGATTGGTCTCAGATACACAGAATTGGGAGATGGAGGTCGAGATGCTGTGAGACCTTTGTTAGACGGTAGTGCACCTTCTTTTGTTGATATGTGTTTTTCTTCTAGGTCCTTTTGCGCAAGATGGTCACAGTTACACGGAGGGTTTGGTTTGTTGGTCACTCCTTCTTGCAATGGGCCGCAATCCCGGCAGAATGCCATAATTGGTGGGAGGTCTCTTGGTCTCAGCAGTTCACGCATGACGTGTATTGGCATGGTACATGGGGACTGTGTTGGGGGGATTGTTTCATTTTTGTCTCCGCTCTGTGAGAAAAAGGGGGGGGTCCGCCAGTCTTGCTCGAACTTCAACTGGGTGAAAATGATCTAGTTTTCTCTATCTGGTCTGTCTTTGTTCAGATTGCTGCAGATGGATCCGGACTTCATCACGGACGCCTGGGAGAGCACCATGGTGATCTGGACGACATTTGTGACACGTCTCCGCTGGAATGGAGCTCTACGTCGCACAGCTTTGGGCAGAGCGGGGACACTGACCAACTCTATGCAACTGTTTTGTAATGGCATGTTTTCATTTTGGCTCATCCTCACTAACAGGTTTCTGAGCGTCACTTGTTTCCTGAGGATGGGGTTCCCCTTTCTCAGCTGGGTCAGTCCTTCTCTCTTTTGGAATTGCGGGATTGGATCGCAAAAGTTCTGGATGTGCAGTTGTGGTGTTCTCGGGCTTTGTTTAATTTCCTGTTTTGGTGGGGCAGGAAAACTCTAAAGGTTTTCCTGGGTGGCGGTTTTTAGTGGGGGTGGGCAGCCTGGAGCGGGTTGGTCCATCCTCAAAGGGCAGGTAAAGGACAGGAGGGGATAGTACAGGATTCAGTTGCCTGGGTTTGTTAGGTTTTATTTGGTGGGGGGTTTGACTTCTTATCAGGGTTGCTCAGTGAGCTGAAGGATTTGAGTATTATTAAATAAATAATCGAAATATGTTGAGATGTTTTGCCTACACCTGTCTTAATAAAGTGGCCTTTCTTGCTTACCAAGAAGTTGTGGACAGTAAGTTCTTGCGCGAGGGGGGACCCAGGGAGAGCCGTGCGCGAGCCGGTCTCTCCCTGGGTAGGTTCGCGCAGACGGAGTGGCCACAGGTGAGGTTGATTTAGGGAGAGAGACCGAGACTATTTATAGGGCCAGGGCAGGGTTTAGAGAAGGGCTTTTCGTCGGGAGGCGGACAGCGGAGTTTGTTTTGCCCCACCCACCCTCCCCTCTTTTTTGTCTTTTAGGCCTTTTTTCTTGCGATTGTGCTTTAGATAATTTTGTTGTTAGGTTTGCCACGATAAGACAGGTTGTAATTTTTTCTTTGTAGGCGGTTTTTAGTGGGGGTGGGCAGCCTGGAGCGGGTTGGTCCATCCTCAAAGGGCAGGTAAAGGACAGGAGGGGATAGTACAGGATTCAGTTGCCTGGGTTTGTTAGGTTTTATTTGGTGGGGGGTTTGACTTCTTATCAGGGTTGCTCAGTGAGCTGAAGGATTTGAGTATTATTAAATAAATAATCGAAATATGTTGAGATGTTTTGCCTACACCTGTCTTAATAAAGTGGCCTTTCTTGCTTACCAAGAAGTTGTGGACAGTAAGTTCTTGCGCGATGTTACATGCTGTAACCATCTCTATATAAAGATTTGGATAAACCTTCATAAGCTTCAACCTACGTTTATCAGCGCAGGCTCCACTCTGCACAAGCTCTCTCAACGTGTTTATCCGAGCGCGGCTCAGCGCGAGCTCTCACTTTCACGAACTTCTCTCTTGTGAGAGATCGTACACTTCATCCTTTATCTGTGATGCGCACACATTTTACAGTTGTACTCACTGGATTTTTTTTCTTCCACTCATTCGTCTCCGTCAATTTGATAGACGTTTCTGCCTGTTTCACTCATTCACTTCATTGATGAACATAAACAGAGGACTAAACTAGCATTCGGCAACTACCTCCATGAGATTGATGTTCTTCACTTCGTGAACTTTATTTACAACATTTGCTGTTTCAACATTTTCCAACAAATACTGTTACTGTTTAAAAAAAACGTGGACACTTTATTGATTACTTCTCTGCTGTTTTTTTCTTTCTCTTCCTCTTCTAATTTTTTTTTATAATTTCTCCTTTCTCTCGGTTCTTGTTTTCCCTTACTTTTGCTTTGTATTACATAATCTTTTTCTTTGCAGGAGGTTTCGGATATCATTTCGGATATCAGTATAATTTAATTTAACGTCAAATTAATTATTACTGTTCTTAGTGTTTTTAGCATTCTGTTTAACGCATTTTAAAATGCAACATATTTCACCTCCCCCATTTTTCCTTTCTTCCCCTGGCGATCCACCCATGATGTGGTCAAAATGGAAAAAAGTGTTTTTAAACTATGTAAAAGCTACTGGACCTGCTCCAGTTAATGAAGCTGAGGGTGATGGTTTGAGTGAATTTGATACAGCTGTAAAAAAATTAGACAAACTCTACTTACCCAAGGTTTCTATAATTTTTGATAGGTTTCATTTTGGCAAAAGAAAGCAACATGAAGGGGAAACTGTCGAAAGCTTTGTCACAGCTTTGAGAAAATTAGCTTCTCGTTGTAATTTTGGGGAGAATACTGAAGAAAGGATACGTGATCAGTTTATGTTGGAATGCTTGAGTGATAAAGTCAGAGAAGAATTGTGGTGTAAGAGTGAGCCCAGTCTCACTGAGGTGCTCATCATTGCCAAAGAAGTTGAGCACTCAATGGAGTGTATGCGTGAATTGCATAAATCTAAGAATTTGGGTATGAATGAGTCCAAGGGTGAAACGTGGGTTGTTAATGTGGTTTCTTCCTCTAAAGGTAAACCTATTGCATTCTCAAACAAAAAGGGTTCTTGTTTCAGATGTGTGAATTCAAATCATATGGCGAATTTCAAAGATTGTCCTGCTGTGCATGTTGTGTGCCGGTTGTGTAGAAAGAAAGGTCATTTTGCTAAGTACTGTAAGTCCAGCAACGTAAGGAAAGAAAAAGTTAATTTTGTAGGAGAACTTGATTGTGACATTTTGTTGCAAATTTCTGATGTTAATGTAAATGAGTTGCAAAACATCACTTGTTCACATCCCTCAGAAGTAGTGTGTGTAAATGGTTTGAATGTTATAATGATGATGTACTCTGTTGCCAAGGTGTCTCTTATTTCTGATAGAGATTTTGAGCAAACTTTTAAGGGAAGGTTTTCTCTCATAGCACGAGATGTCACACCATACAGCTATGGGAGAAAGCCCATTGAGTCGGTTGGGTGCTTCCAAGCTGACTTTGAGTTTCGAGGAAACAAAGCTACTGAAAAACTTTCTGTGCCAATGAAGGGTGATTCCATCTTGAGTTGGCAGCAACAGAAGATGCTTGGGATTTTCTTAGACTCTAATTTAGATCCTCCCATACAAGTTAGAAAAGTAGATACTCTATCCGAACAGTTTCAAGGTGAGTTTCCTAGTGTGTTTTCTGACAAGGTGGGTTGTGTGAAGGGGTATGTTCACCACATTAAGATTAAGATTGGTGCTGTTCCAGTTGTATGCAAGGTTAGAAATGTGTCATTGAGCCTTCAAGATGCAGTACAGAATGAGTTGAAGAGGCTGGAAAGTGAAGGTATTATAGAATCTCTGGAAGCTTCAAAGTGGGTGGCTCCAGTGGTTATTGCAACTAAGAGTTCTGGTGAGATTCGCCTTTGTGTGGATCTTCGCCACTTAAACAGAGAGGTAGTGGTTGATACATTTCCCCTACCAAACATTCAAGAGATGGTTACATTGATTGGTGGTGCAAAGTATTTTACCACTCTCAACTTGCTGTCTGTGTATCATCAAGTTAGGTTGAGTAATGATTCAAAGGATCTCACTGCGTTTATTACGCCTTTCGGTGTTTTTCGCTTTAATCGCATGCCATTTGGATTGTGTTCAGCTGCTTCAGTCTTTCAGAAGTTGATGTCTTGTTTATTGAAGGATTTGGATGGAGTAAAATTTTTCCAAGATGATGTATTAATTTTTAGCAATGATTGGTCTGAGAATGTGGGCAGGGTGAGAGCTGTACTGCAGATTTCGGAGCAAAAAGGCATAACATTGAAGTTAAGTAAATGCAAATTTGGTTTAACACAGATAACTTATTTAGGGCATGTGATTTCTAGTGATGGTGTTTGTCCCAAACTAGAGTTGGTTCAATCTATTGTGGAGCTGTCACAGCCAACAAAAAAGGAAGATATTCAAACTTTTTAGGAATGGTCGAGTTTTATGCGCGTTTTGTCCCCAACCTAGCAAGTCGGGCTGCAACCTTGCATAGTCTGCTTAGAAAGGGGATGCAGTTTAGTTGGTCTGAGGAATGTAACAGGGAGTTTGAGGATCTTAAACTGGCACTCTCCTCAGTTCAAGCCTTGAGAAGTTTCATTCCTGGTTTACCATGTGTGTTGTACACTGATGCCAGCGTCAAAGGACTTGGAGCGGTGTTGAAACAAAGGCAAGGATCAGAAGAAGTGACCATGCTGTTTGCCTCTAGGTCATTGAGAGGAGCTGAGGAGCGATATTCTACTATTGAAAGGGAAGCCCAGGCGATCTACTGGGCAGTTAAGAAGTTCAAGCAATTTCTTTGGGGGGTGAAGTTTACAGTGTGTTCCGATCACAAGCCACTGCAAGAAGTCTTTAAGAGGAAGGGGTTAGACTGCATTTCAACTAGGATTTGTAAGTGGCTTGTTGCTTTACAAGATTTTCAGTTTACTGTTTATTACCTTCCTGGTGTGGATAACAAGGTTGCAGATTGTTTATCGAGGTTGAGTTCAGTTGCCTCTGTTTGTGAAGATGAGTGTAGCTGGTGGAAAGAAGATGATGTTAGGGTTTGTGTTGTTACTGGTGGTTGTGTGACTGAGGAGGAGTGGAGACAGGAGGTTGACAAAGATGGAGTACTGAAAGATATGATCAGCAATGTGTTATCTGATGATGTACACTGGAAAAAATCGGAACGTTTTGCAGGTGTTGTCAAAGTGGCTGATGAGTTGTCAGTCTGTGATGGTGTACTGGTTAGAGGTGGACGGTTGGTTCCTCCTTTGGGGGTCAGGGAACAGTTGATTTGGTTGACTCATGAGGGGCACAACGGCATCTGCAGGATGAAGGAACGTCTCAGGTCGAAGTATTGGTGGCCAGGGATGGATATCACTATTGAAAGGTTGGTTCGAGATTGTTGCGAGTGTAGGTTAAGTGACAAGTGTCTCAAGGTGCGGAAGGCACCTATGGTTTGCAGAGAAATTCCCCCAGAGGTTTGGGAGGACATTGCACTTGATATACTTGGTCCCATCAATGTTGGAAGTACATCTAAGTATGTTTTGGTGGTTATGGATATGCTTTCTCGGTGGCCTGAGGTTGGAATAACCACTGAAGTTAGTTCTTCAGCTGTTATTAAATTTCTGTCTGAAATATTCGCCAGGGAAGGGAATCCGAGGTCCATACTTACTGACAATGGAGTGCAATTGATTTCAAAAGAGATGAAGGAGTTTCTGGTATGTAGGGGTATCTCTCACAATAGATGTGCTCTGCATCACCCACAATCTAATGGTATGATCAAAAGGTTCAATAGGACATTGAAAGAAGCTATACAAATTTCTAGAAGCTGTGGGAGTGACTGGATTCAAGTTGTTAAAAGAAGAGTTGATGAGTATAGGCTCACTCCGCATTCAACTACCGGTTTATGTCCTTTTGAGTTGTTTAAAAAAAGGAGGCCTTATACTCTTGTCGAACCTCCTTGGATTAATTGTCACCATAAGAGTGTGTTGTCTGGGGATGGAATGTTGAAATCATCTCGTGAAAGAGAGCTGCGTTGTCAGAGTGAGAGGAAAAAATGATGATGAAAGTCATGCTGTAAAGTCTTTTGAGGTGAATATTGTTGATTTTGTAAAGGTCAAATTACCTGAGAGATCACGGGGTCTTTCTAAGTTGAGCAGAAATTTCTCAGTTATCAAAGTTTTTCGGAGTGCGTCCAAATTGGATGATGGACATATTTGGAACTTTAATAGTTTGGTAAAAGTAAATAAAGTGTGATGTTTCTTCCGGCTTCCTTGTTATGGGGGAAGATGTGTGGTGTTTTTTATTTCTTTTCCATTAATGTAGTTTCATTTTGCCTTGTATTTCATGTTTCATACAGTGCTTTCGTTTTATGCATTGTTATATTCTGCTGTTGCAGAGAATTCTATTTATAATGTATATAGTTGAAAGGCCATCCCAGGAGCGGCAGTTGCTACTGGATGCTTCCTGCGGAGTGGCTGGAGTTTCTTTTCTGGAATTAAAACAAGTTTTATTTGGATCCACGTTTACTGGATTTATTGTGATTTACGACTTCACACAGGGTCAGTGGGTATCGGGTATCTCACTGTCACCTTGCTGTATCCCAGTATTTTTTTCCAAAAATGTTTCTTTCAGGGCACAGACTCCCCAGATCTGTAGGAAACTACTGGGTTCCTAACTGCATCTCCAGCAAGTAGTTGCTGTTGAGGGTAATAGTCATCGTAATCTCACTGGAGTTATGTTCCACAAGGGAGATTAACATATATACTTTAATGAGCAGAGGGGTTGGCGGTAAAGAGGAACCAGGTGTCTCCTCGGTTAAAAGTTCTCTCATTAAAGGTCAGATAGCTTCTCTACCAAAACAGTCAGAACTGTGTGCAAATCACCAGACGGTTGTGAAACTAAATAAAACTGTAACAGAATCCACTAGTGTTAGGTCAAATACAAAGAGACAGACAAAGAAGATACCGGAAAAAATAAGTTACCCCAACGCTCCGCTCATATTTTAAAGTGAAAGCCCAGGGTCCAACGGCCAGCAGACACATGTATAACACTCTCCGAATTTCAGCAGGATAACCAAAATATTGAAGGGGGTTGGCATCTGGCATTAAGGAAGTGATACCAAAAAAGATTGTATTAAAAAATAGATATGATCCCTTGCTCAGTATCGATGAAAATACGATTCCCTCCTCGGAAGACAATAGTCCTACCGACAATCAAAATCCTCGAACTGGCTCAGAGTAACAGATAGCCCCAATTGCCCTCTTACAGCACAATAACGAGACTAACCCAGTCGGACTTGAAAACACATTGGCGACAATGTTAACAGAGTTGAGAGAGAGGTTTGCGACATCTGAACTTAATCAGCAGAGAATCCAAGGGTACTGTGACCATGAAAGAAAAAAACAATAGTTTGGTAGACAGAGTAGGGGCGATGGGGTCGGCGCATAACGAGATTTCTAAAAAAGTGGACACTAATCAGGAAGAGATACATAAACTTAATAAAAATGAAAGAGACCTCAGAGATACGCTAGAGTCTCTTGAAAATAATGTGAGAAGAAATAACATTAGAATTCTAAATGTTCCTGGGGGTCGCGAAGGAGGAGACATCAAGGCTTCCGTAACGACTTTTCTAAAAGAGTATAACATGGATCTGGATCTAGATGTATTAGACCAAGATGTGCAAAGAGTCCATCGAGACCCCTTTGTGGCCCGTTCTGGAAGGAAAACAGCAAGAAGGATTTTAGTGAACTTCAAAATATATTACTGAAAGAAAGCATCCCTGCTGCAGCATTAAAAGTAGGAACACAGAAGAAAGATGATTGATCTTTTCGCATTCCTTCAGATGTCTCGCGAGAAACCTTAGACAGGCAATGGGAGCTTGGGAAATATACTCAAGACTTAAGAGACCTAGGAGCCACGGAAAATATTCGTTTCCCTGCCTTGCTGAAGGTTATGAGGAATAATAAAATGCACACCATTAGGGACCCCACCGATTTGAAAACTTTCATAGAACAGATTAAGGCACAGTCATTATAACAGATAGCTAGTCAATCCACCAGGAGGAAGAGAGAGCTCAGAGGAGGTGTTATTATACCTTGTGTTAGTAGGGAGGGTTCCCCGGGGAGGGTGGGGGATTAGCACTAGTATGAATTTAGATTATAGAGAATCACATAAGGCACAAAGGGTGGGGGAGCAGGTGGGAGAAAATACAAAAAAGTCCTACTATGTTTGGTCCAGTTGATTTTGTTTTCTTTTTTACCTTCTTTTTATTTTGTACCTTTTTTGGACACCACCAGTTTAGGAGAGGTTATGTTCTCAAGCTATTTTCAAGATCAAGCATTTTGGGCTCTTTATATATTTAATGGCAGGTCTAGATAATATTAAATCACTAAAAGTGTTATCATGGAATGTTAATGGCTTGAGAGCGATTCCAAAGAGAAAGAAGATAGTGGAATGTTTAAAGATGAGGGAGGCAGACGTTATTTTTATTCAAGAATCCCATTTTCTAAAAGAAGAATGGCTGGAAATCGTAAAATCTCAAACATGGATGGACCACTGTATATGCACATCGCAAACAGTCACAGTCAAGGAGGTGGCTATATTTAAAATATCATCCCAAAGTATTATTGCAGAAGCTACGGTTAACCCTCTAGGTAGATGGGTGATTGTTATGCAAGGATTCAGAGCACATGGTTAGTTTTTGTATCGTACTATGGATCTAATCTGGATGATCCTTTGCTGCAGTCACTTGAATTTAATAATCCAGTTATTATGGGGGGGGGGGGGATTTTAATGTATTTCTCGACCCAGTTCAAGATACTACTTCTAAGAAGGCAGCCGCAGCAACTTTAAAAATGAGAATCACCCTGAAATCCATAATTCAGGACCTCGGTCTGGCCGATATCTGGAAGTTTAAAGGCTTAAGAAGGGGGGAGAATTGAGGAATTTTACCTTTCATAATAAAAAACATGGTCATCGATCTAGGATCGACTTCTTTCTGCTATCTCGCTCCATTACTGATTCCGTTAAGATGGTTACCCATATACCGAACCATTTATCAGACCACTCGGCTGCATCTCTGCAGCTACAGTTCCGAGGTAAATCTCCAGAGCGACGTTGGACACTAAATCGTTCCCTTCTTCTTGAAACCCCGATAATTGATAACTTGAAAAAACAAACAAAAGAGTTCTTTTTCTTTAACCTTGATACGGCCCCCCTTAACAAGGTCTGGGATACGTAAAAAGCATATCTTAGAGGTATCTCATCAGCCAAAATGCTATGCAAAATAAGAAAATAAAGAAGGAATTTACCTCCTTAGAAGATCAGATTAAAGTAATCCAAGGCCATCTGGCCCAAACCCCAGATACTAATACCAAACTTTCACTAGAAGCGGATCTTAACAAGGCAAAGACAAATCTAGCGGACTACTTGGAACTCAGAGTAAAACAAAGATGGGAAGCAAGTAAGCTTGCTAACTATGAATATAGGGAGGGCAGCGGTATGCACTTGGCCTGAAAAGCCAAGGCTGACCGGATCAGAAAAAACATCAAGGACCTGAAAAGTGAAACTATGTGTGATATCATTACAGAGGACGAGGCTATTGAACAGGAATATGTTCACTTTTTTCGAGAATTGTATACAGACGATATAGATGTAAATAATGATCAGATAGCTGCCTTTTTTCGGGATATAGATCTCCCGCTGTTAAGTGATGGAAATAGGGAGGAATTACCGGCCCCTTTCACAATGGCAGAAGTTCACAGCACAATTAAGAATCTGAAAACGAGTAAGGCTGCAGGGCCGGACGCTATTCCAAATGAACTATATGCCCTGCAGAGGGAAGAATTAGCCCCGATTCTGCTCAATCTTTTTAATTCAGCCTATATCTTAAAGCAGGAGATCCCTTCGTCCTGGGACTTAGCCACTATAAATATCCTCCTTAAACCTAATAAGAATCCTAGAGTATGCAAATCATATAGGCCGATATCATTGCTTAACAGTGACTATAAAATATATACACAGATTTAAACCAAAGGGTTTTATGAAGGGGAGGTACTTACAGGACCTGACCCATGAGTTAATAGGTACAATAGATCTAGCCATAGAATATGATAGACCATTGACTGTGATAACTTGTGATGCTGCGAAAGCTTTTGACAGGGTCAGCTGGCCCTTTCTCTATGAAGTGATGCAGCATTTTAACATGGGGGAAGTTTTTGAGTCAGCAATTAAGGCCCTGTACAAAAACCCTACAGCCTGAATATTAGTAAATGGGATTTTATCTTAGCAAGTTAAAATTTGAAGGGGCTCCAGACAGGTGTGTCCACTCTTCCCTCTCTTATTTAACATGTACATTGAGCTGCTGGCCATTAAGCTAAGAGCATGTAAAAACATCATCCCATTTTCTTGTAATGAGTGGGAAAAGAAAATCGGGCTCTACGCTGACGATTTAATGATATTCACAGGCCATCTAGACCCAGTGATTTCTGCTATCTGGGAAAATCTAGAGAGTTCTGGTAAAATATCAGGCTACGCCGTTAACCTATCCAAAATAGAGATTATGCAGTAGAACACAAGTTTCCAGAGCGAGCTTATTAAAAAGAGGATTAGATATTTGGGGATTGAAGTGGTTCAAAACTTAGACCTACTAGCGAAAGTGAATTTTGATATGGTCACCTCAAAAATCAAGAAGCAACTACAGCAGTGGGACTCTCTGCCTTTATCTTTTTTGGGTAAGTCAAACCTGTTAAAAATGTCTATTTTACCCAAATATACATTCATATTCAACTCAATTCCACTGGAATTCAAGAAGGAATGGAATAAAAAAGTACAAGTTTTTTTCTCCAGTTTCATCTCAAGTTTCAAGTTTATTTTATTTATGTTTTGGAACTCTTAACAGAGGTCCACATAAAATCATCCAACATTGACATCTGAAGCATTATCAACAATTTACAAAAAACAAATCTAATATAAATCCCAAAAACTTTTAAAAAAGTAAAAAATTATACAACAGAACCTCTCATTTGGCGGATTACAAATAACATCAAGAAAAGTAGAAGCGGAAAAAAGATTTAGTCTTAGATTAATAGGTCTCAACCATTTGAGGCGATGTTGTTTTAGGGCCGGACAAACAAATAACACATGTTCAACATCTTGTTTGAATTTGTTGCACAAATTACACATCACTGATGAGCCATACCATTTTGACAACAGATTATTTAGAGGGAGTAGGTCCTGCCTCAGAAGAAACAAAAAACGACGCTCCCCATGGGGGAGATTCCAGGAAACATAAGGTTGAGAAATCCTAATTTGGTAAAGATTAATAACTGGTAACGGACTCCTTTTAGCAGTAAGGGCCTCTTTATCTAAATCAAAGCTTAGATTCCATTAGGCCAATTTTAGAGACAGTTTTAACTGATAGGTAGATAAAGAGAAAAGTGTCAATTCATCTAATTTCAAAAGTTTAACTGCTAATCTAAAATTCTTTACGATAGTAGAATGCTCTTTTAGGGGTCCGAGAAGTTCTTTTTGAATCAGATATCTTAAGGTGCCAGGTTCACCGTTGGCCAAGCTGGAAACCCACCGTACTACCCCAGCAAGGCCCTGGACCCAAGCACTTCGTTTACTAAATTCCAGCCTAAAAGCTGCTATATTACATGGGGTATTAACCATACACAATTTCCGTAGGATTTTTCCCTCTGTGGTGTTCAGAAAACCCCATCTCCCCACTTCGAGTAATTCTATGCCATATAGTAAGGTGGATGGGACTTTAGCTCTAAAAACCTAATAGGTAGGCAAAATGCCTTTGGCCAGTAGATCTGTAGAGGGTATTTAATCCCCTCTCATGAGACATTGCCTTCCGAATATTGTTAGCTATATGGGCCTTATCACTTAGGGTGCTGGAAACTATTTTCCCTAGATAAGTATAGGATTGGACAACTTCCAATCCAAGGCCCCCTATATTCCAGAAAAAATTCCCATATTTTCGCTTTTTCCTTCCTACGATACACATGACTTTGCTCTTGGATACATTTATCCTTAAATGGTGTGATTCTGCAAAGCCATGGAGCGCTTGCAACCGATTATTCAATCCAGCGGGGTCAAGTCCAAGATTAGTATGTCATCTGCATATAATAGACATACTATCGGTTTGCCCCCCAGAGTCGGGGCAATGCCATCACTTAGCGAAAGAGTTTGTGGAAGGTCAGATAGGTATAATGAAAACAATAGTGGGGCCAACAGGCAACCTTGTTTTAACCCGTTGGCTGACGGGATGGCTTGAGAGAGGCCTCTTTCCCCTCCCAAGAGCACTCTGCACCATGTATCGGAGTGAAGCTCCCGGACCAAGTTTAAGAGCTCGGAGGGCATGCCTAGATCCGCTAGCTTTCTCCACAGCAAGGGGCGATCCACCTTATCAAAGGCTGTGGAGAAATCTATGAATGCTGCATATAGTCTCCCTCCCCGGAGCTTGATGTATTTCTCCGATAAAACTTGTAAAGCGGTCAAGTTATCCAAGGTGCCAAGCGTTTTTCGGAACCCCGTCTGCTCAAGAGGCAATATAATATTCTCAGCTACCCAATCATTAATTAATTGCAGGAGACATTTAGAAAAAACTTTGCCAACGGCATCGAGGAGGGCAATCTGTCGATAATTTTGGGGTACATTTCTGTCACCCTTCTTATACAGGGGTACCAGTATGCTGCCCTTCCAGGAGGGAGGGATTACGGTGTGCAGAAAACAAAATTTAAACACTGGGAAAAGAATCTTACTCCAGATGTCACTATTCTGTTTTAGTACAGAAATGGGGAGCTCGTCCGGGCCCATTGCTCCGGACGAACGCATACCCTTGATGGCCAGTTCGATAATTTTTTCAGAAGGTGGAACAAGGTTAGAAATGTTCTCTTTTTTCCTATTGAGAACAACCACCCCTCCATTTCCAGCATACAAGTTCAAGATATATTCTACCCATTTCTGTTCTTCAATCGGGACAGGTAAGGATCTACATCTAAGACCACAACCTTCCCCGATCAGACACCAGAATAGTCTAGGTTGGCCGTTAAAGACCGCCTCCCGCAGTTTGATCCATACCGAATCCGAGCTTTCCTTTTTTAGCTTAATTTTTAGTCTTGTCCTCCTTCTTTTTAATAGAGCCAGTCTATGATGTCTTAAAGGACAGTACCTCAGATATTGTTCTCTTATAAGTTTATTTATTTCTACGTTAAGTAACTTCAGAGAAATAGGAAGTTTTTTAATGCGGTCTTTCTTTGGTGGTTTTTTTGCGACCAATAACACTTTATTCAGGAAGTTAGAGAAGCAATTTAGTTCGGAACCCTTCCAATTGATCAAGTCATTTACTGCAATATCTAAAAGGCTCTTGATGCCCTTGATTGCTTTAGAGTTCCAGAAACATCTTCCACTATGAATTCCAAAATTAACCAAATTACCATCCAAGGACCAGTGATCCGTAAGAGGAAGATTTAAATCTAATGAGATGGTTATTATTTTATGGTCACTGAGAGGAGTATGAGTAACCGTAAGGTCCTTGAGAAGGATAAAAGTTGGCATATCTACCACCACATAATCTAAAATAGATTCACCAGTGGTGGACTTGTGCGTAAAGTTTGCAGGAGTATCAGAGGGAAGCCTTCCATTCACTATAATTCCATCTATTTCATAGAGCTCTTCAAGAAATATTTTCCCTCTCTTTGTTGTTTTAATATTCCCGGGAAAAAGAGTTTGAGGTATCTGTAGGGAATTCTCTTTATGTTCATTACGGAAGATTTCCAAACTAGAGTTGGATACTTTACAATTAAAATCACCTAATATCATTATATGAGGAGAGACATCCTTTACCAAAAGTGTTTTAATATAAGTGAAAACCCTAAATAGAATTTCATTATAGCAGACATCGGGTGGAATATAGACATTTATTAGAATGATAGGATTATTTTTAGAATTAGCAGAACTAAATAGTGTAACTACTTGAAATAGGTTACTAGGGTCTAAAAAATGGGAAAAATTCCATTGTATCCTGGAGGACAAAAGACATGCTATTCCCCCTCTAGCATGGCCTCTCCTAGAAGGGCTTGCTTTGTCCTCCAAAACAAAGTAGTCCCTTCCTGTAGGAAAATTCTCTATGCACCAGGTTTCTTGAAGACATTCAACACTAAATTCTAATGAAAGTAAAAGTAGTAATTTTTCGGGGCTATTTCGTATTCCCGCAGCGTTCCAGGATACAATCCTGAAGTCATTGTTAAGGATACGGTTGTGATTGGAATTTTTAGGAGGATTTACTAGCTAGGATTCCAGGCAACCCGTTCCATTGAAGACCAACCTCTGCAGGAACGCTTTGGGAGTGGAAGCGAGGGGGGTTTGAGTATTCCACTTGCCGCCCATTTTTTACTATGCTAATTTTTAAATCTTCAAAGTCAGGAGGGTCAACCCCATTTCCAATTCCAGCTTGAGAGGACCAAGGCTTGCCCATTAATCTATTAGTTTGGAGTTTTACCAGAAAAGGCATAACATCAATCCCTCTACGCTGGAAACTTTCAGTTTTTTTGAGAATAAGGTTAACAACTAACTTTGAATAGAATCTTACTCTAGTTAAAGACCCAGCATCAGTATTCAAGATTTTTACTAAATCTATTTAGTTAGTCTGCAACAATTTCAAACCATCTGTCTCGTGAAGGCATTGAAGGAGTGTAGATCTATTTATAATAAAATCCTAATCAAATAGCGGAAAAAAGTCTAAAATAAAAGTATCAATGTTTTCCTCCTCAATTATCTTGGTTGGCCTTATTGATTCTATTTCCCCTCCTGAAAAAACTGGGAATGGCCTCGCTAAGGGGTTAAGGCGGACTGGCACTTGATCGACAGGTTTTATGAACTCCACAGGAGGAACTATAGTGGCAGATCCCCCAAGAGTCGGACCAGAAAAGCTTAATATAGGCTGCATAGAAATGGAGGGAAACGGGATTTGAGGGGATTTATGGGGAGAAGAGGGAACAACACCCATAACTGGAAGAGCCGGTGCCTCGTGTAATGATTTATCGGCCCGAGTTACCTCAGTGGAATTATTAACTGTAATATTAAGGTTGTTTTCAAAATTAATTTTCCTCTGCCTCTTTTTTGCAAATCTTCGCAACTGTTTCCTCCTTTTTCCACCATTCTTTTTTAAATGCGTTTTCTTTGCCTTATTAGATAACACCGAAGCCTCATCTATTCCAACTTTAGTAGGGGGACAAAAAATGGGAAATAACTCTTGAGATATTTCTTTTCCCGGGATTCAATTTCCAAAACACCCTCCACCACACAGTTATTCCTAAAGACATCCGCCCGATTTATTGGAGAAATCCTCCGAACTGATAATGCCTTTTCTATATCTACAGTTGGAGGATTCTCTCTCAAATCAGTTTGGACTGGTGCAATAGTTATAATTTTTTCCGATAAAGATTGAGCAATCACGGATGGGCTAGTATCCTTCCCCCCCTTTCTCTCTAATAGAACCTTTAATATTTGAGTCACAGTTTCCAAAACGCAGTCGGAACCACCAACAAACTTTTCCAGTAGGGACAGAATAGAAGCAAGCAAACGTTCAAGGCAAACCAATGTTTCTGAAACTGGATTATCCTGTCTAACAAGTCCATTTGGGTCATTATTTGTTGTATTAAATTGTGGACTAAAGGAAATATTTAGCTGGGGCATAGAGAGGAGAGAATTATTGGAGGGAGTACTATTGTGAAATTGAAGCCCAGATGGAACAGGTACCAACGGGGTTTTCCTTGGATCTAATGACGTATCAATTACATCCTCTATGTATCTTTTGCATAAGTCCATATCTATATCAAGGCCGAGGGGATCGATATTTTGTACCACCCCAGGGGATTCTCTAGAGGAGTTAGGGATTCACCAGAGTTAAACATTTTATTATGCACTATGACATCAGTAGTGTTTATACTTAGGGCAGATAATCTATGAGGGGGAGAAAGGCCAAATTTATTTAAAGGGTCGACAATTTGCCGACATGGCGTCAACATTTTTGATAAAACTGGGGGATTCCCCAACTCCTCTTTCGGGGGGTCTATACAATCCACCCTCTTGGGTACAAGAGTAGAGAAAGATTGAATGGTATCCTTATTCTCTACATATTGTACCGCCTCGCCTCCGACCTGTGGACTATCCTTTAGCGAGGGTATCCCAGTAAGAAATGTATCCTTGCCCCTTTCCCATAGGCTGAATAGTTGAGATTTTCCCTTTACTAAAGAAGCCTGGCCGTCCTTATTTCGTAAAGGGTTAGACTTAGTTTTTGTGCAAGACCTACCTACCAAAAGTCTCCCAGACCTCAATTTCTTGGCAGTCATGACTTAATGAGGTCGGGCTACTTTAACCACAATACTGCTAGCACAAAAGAATACGATACAATTTGATAAAAGAAGAACAAACAAAAAATGGTGTAGGGGTCCGCACCGCACCAGCCTTTTCAGCCTCTGAGGGCCTCAGAGGGCCCGCCCTTTGCCCGGGCTATGTCCCACGCACGTCCTGCAAGCGCGTTCTGGGGGATGTTTAAGTACTGCTAGTGGAACGCGGGCTCGGGAAGAGGACCAGCTGCGGCTTGTCAGCGGCGCTGTGACTGCTGGTCCTCGCAGTCCCGAGTTGGCTCAGGGGGTCAGTGTCCAAGCAAAGGTGACTCCTCCCTAACTGACCACAAGGCGAACGGCTCACGCGCAGCGGGGGCCGTGAGAGGTCGCTGTTGTCCAGCCAGATGAGGTTTTCCGCCGAGATGTCCGTAGGGAACTGCAGCAGCACGATGCAAATTACAACAAAAAACCGGAGGATGTAAAATCCCACTCCGATTTATTCAGCAGAAGGGCGGGCTCGAGAAGAGGACCAGCTGCGGCTTGTCAGCGCCGCTGTGACTGCTGGTCCTCGCAGTCCCAAGTTGGCTCAGGGGGTCAGTGTCCAAGCAAAGGTGACTCCTCCCTAACTGACCACAAGGCGAACGGCTCCCACGCAGTGGGGGCCGTGAGAGGTCGCTGTTGTCCAGCCAGATGAGGTTTTCCGCCGAGATGTCCGTAGGGAACTGCAGCAGCACGATGCAAATTACAACAAAAAACCCCTATAGCACTATAGCAAGCACTATAGCTAGTATCTATATTTTTTTTGTGGTATTGCGTGAAATCCGCGCCTTTAAAGAAAAAACATCTTTTTACCATTCACAAGGCCTACTGGACGCCTCGAAGATTGGCAAAGAAGGGCCTGCAAATGGTGAGGAAGTGCCAAAAGTGCAGAGAAATCAATGCAGTTGAAACGCATATGTTCCGGTAGTGTCCCTCCATTCAATCTTTTTGGTAGAAAGTGGGCAAAACTTTGTCAGATTTGGTGGGTCAAGAAGTGGAGGTGAGTCTTGCTTTGGTAATCTTTGAGGTAATACCGGAGGAGGACTCCATCGGTTGTATATCTAAACCTCTTAAGGCACTTATCTTTATTTTAATCCTACTAGCACGTAGAGAGTTGTGCATTAAGTGGATCTCACCTATTGAACATGAATGGGTAAACTCGATTCATAGAATAGCTAAAATAGATAGGGCAACACGCTCCATTAAGAGAACGACATTTTGGAGCATCTGGGACAATTGGGTTAAGAGAGCATGCTCTTAGAAGTAGATATATCCTTTCACTCCGTTCACTCTTTTTTTGCACGGTTCTCACTGAAAGTTCTATCTCTTGCTCCACTTATTTTTATTCCTTCTATTTTTACTGGTTTGGGTGTCCCTTATTTAAATTTACAATTTTCATTTGAATCACTGGCTATCACTAATCGAATGATAGAGCATTAGTAAAAACAGGCTGTTCTCGAGAGCTCAGGGGCCTGACCTTGGAGAAAAGAGTCAGTCGACCTCGCAGAGAGGGATCGCATGATGCTATCCATCCCCTCCCCAGTGGAGTGTCCAGGTATCACCTCGTACGGACGGCAAGAGAATAAGTCGGAAATCTCTTTTATCTTAAGTTTAAACTGATCAGACATATGAGGATAAAAAAAACACTGCATTTTGACTTTCTTTTAGTGGTTGTTAAAAAAAAATACTTTCATGGTGTTTTCACTGCTCTTGGATTATTAATCAACAGACCCGACAAGCTCACCCTTGCAGGCCGATCCTTGATGCACGCATTTACCAATTAATCCTCTCCAGTGTGTGAAAATAAACACTATAAACACAGAACCCTGTCAGCTGTTTTCTTTCTTTATATATGTCTTGTTAAACCTTCTCTGTAGTGTCAATGCAGTACAAAAGAAAACCACATTTTGGAATCAATGGGCCATAAGTACATAGGATAGGAGTAGTGATTTGCAAATAGCAATTTCATCCGAATCGCTATTTGGAAATCGCGATTCTCTATGTATGAAACGTTTTGTTTCATACTTGCGATTCGTAGTGGGTCACAAATTTACCTACCTCATGAAGATTAATGAGGTAGGTCGGAGTTTGCAACCCATTAGGAATCACAGCCATCACAGAGATGGTGGCCTGCTGACCACCATGTCTGTGATTGTGTTTTAATAAAGTTTTTTTGTTGTTGATGAAGTGCAACCCATTTTTCTTAAAGGAAAACAGGATGCGTTTCAACAATAAAAAATGAAACGCTTTGTTTTCATTTTTTAAGAGCCGGGAGTGACCACTCCCAGCTCTTAAAAAATGCTTTCCCAACATTCACAAAGAGGAAGGGGTCCCATGAGGACCCCTTCCAATATGTGAAGTCATTACCATCAGTTTTGAGTTGGTGGTAAAGTGAAAATGTTTTGCAACCACATTTCAGTCACAAAACATTTGTAGATACCAATGAACTTTGGTATTTGGAAGGGAAGCCCTGAACACGCCCTTCCAAACACCAAATCTCAAAACCCAAATTGTGATTTGTTAACAAGTTACCGAATCGTAATGAGGGCTCTGTACATTCCTAGAAACATTTTTCAGGTCGCAAACAGGCCGATTCTGCAATTCGCCCAGTTTGCGAGTGGAAAAATGCTTCGTATATATAGGCCAATGTTTTTAATGTCCCAACAGTGAACAGTGAGCATCTCATTTAAAATTTGATGTATAATAATGCACACTGTTGCATAAAAACACATTTTAAATATTTGTACATTATCCCACACAAAAACAAAAATTTCGCAAAACATTGACTAAATCATGTAGTATATAAAAGAAAACATAACAAGTAGCATGTATAAGATAGTACTATATTGCCATCGCCAGTGTTCAGGTGACAATTATAAATCTCAGTAATTTAGCAAACCAGTGGGGAAAAGATATGGGGCGATGCTGTCCTAGAATGGCTTGTTACCAAAACATACTGTCTGGCCATAAGAAGTGGGCAGGCCCCTGTACTCCCAATAGTAAGTTCAATTGGAGAGCAATAGGGCAGACTAGTTTAGTTTTGAGTCTCATTTGAACTTGCTTGGTTGGGTTGTCCATGAGTCTCCTGTAACAACTTGTATCAGACAGCTGTCTTGTGGCTTCCCTGATAGTTATCTGTAAGCAACAGGACCACATTACCGCCTTTATCTGCTTCTTTGATTATCAAATCATGGTTGCTTTGTAGTTTCTTTATGTCTGTTTTGTCTTTGATGCTCATATTTTGCAGCAAGGATTTCGTCCTTTTATTATATTTGAAGAATTCTTTGTCCAGATCTTGTGAGAACGCGTACGGAAAAGGTCTACAGAGTTTCCGGGCAGTAGTTGTGGGATAAACTTCAATGTGTCATGAACCTTGTTGGTCATAGTGTAGGTATTTCTTCTTGTGCCAGGCTCAAGGGTCAAGCATTCGGGGAGAAAGGTGTTACATTATTTGTTCTCTTTTAAACTGACTCACTAATTTCTTGTAACTTCCCTGCGTCTCTCGAGAGGAACCACACATTAGCTCAGGCTATTTCTAAGCCCATACTGAATAATGTTTATAGTACGCCAAACCCACATATTGTCACCACGCCCAGGTAATGTTACCTACAGACAAAATAATTATTTTACAAATTATGTTCTACTGTCTGTATGGGCTGTCTGACTCACTACAGCTCCCTCCATATTTAATAGGATCTTTTTCTGTTTGCACACTGCTTCTGCCGAGAACACAACAGCTTGAGACCAACTAAGGTACCCGCAACTGGGAATAGATTTTTAGTAGGTGTAGCATCCTCAATGTGTGTTAACCACAAGCTCCAGTCAGGATTAAATGCACCTTGTGGCCCTTACCCCCCACTTACTCTCGTCTGGTTACAAGCATATCAAACTTATCTCAATCCCTCAAAGCGAGACAAGAGGTTTTCACTCCTCTCACTTTGGATGGACTTGAACTATCATGTTACTTGGCTTAACAGTACCGTTAACACTTTTATATATTTTCATATAAAAAATTGACCGATTGTTGATATTGATTAAATATTCTATTGTCTTTTATAGGCATGCTAACGCACACTATAATGCATATGCTGTACCACCCATAGGCAATACCTCATCTTTGAAAATGTTCTAGCTGCCATTCATCTGGTCAGGCAACTGAACTGCCATTTTAATCAGTTCAATTTAATTCGCAAAGGTATCATGAATCCAACCTCTTGCCCTCACTCCCACTAAGATGGACCCTGAACCTTAATGAGACTACTAGCTTCTCTACCTAAATCGCATAGTATGTACCTAGTTCTGGGAGTAAATGTAGCAGTGTATGCAGCACATAGGTACAGTTTTCTTTATTTTAGAAATCATATAGAAAATATATGTTTTGGTCATTTTATCAACATATGTGTCTAGTATTGTTATTTTTAGCCTCCTTCTTCACTTTTTATTTTGTCTGTTTCCTGTATGGCTGATTTGTTTTTTTTTGAAAATTAAATGTGCACTTACTGATTACACTGCCTTAAAAAAGCCCCATGCAAAAAGAACAATTGATGGACAGAATGCAATGCCAGGCCAGGTCCTCCCTGAACTGGAAACAAGCATCCTAGGACCGGTTTTGGAGTTTCACCTCTCATCAGCCAGGATAGCTTGACTCCAGTGGAATAGAGAGCACGTGACCCATGTCTGGGCATGCCGCTAAGGGTGACAAATGCCACAAGCATTGGTAAATGCATTACGTTTCACCTATATGATTAATAGTAGGCTGTTTATTGTTGTAAGTTGTAGCTTGCTGAGTAGTACAATATAAGTTACAGAAAGTCTGTTAAAGTGTTATGACTTGATTATGCACAAAAAGGCGAGATATTGTGATGTTACTGGTGATACTAGTGGTATAGTTTCTTATGCACATTGAAAAAACCCCAGGCCTTCGAGCCACAATGGGGCGAAAAAAGTGTTGGGTGGCTAGCTAAACCTCACTAATATTAATCTAAATAAACCTATGTATTTAAGATGAAAAGTATTAATCTAATTGTATCATTAATTGACGGAGCTTATTCTCATGCAGCACCAAAATATGTGATTTTTAATTACACAGTTGTCATGTCTGCACACCGAAATCATGGTGTGTGGTATGTGGTGTGTGGTGTGTTGTGTGTTGTGCGTTGTGTGTTGTGTGTTGTGTGTGTGTGTGTGTGTGTGTGTTTTTTTTAACGGAACTGGTGTCTGGTTTCCTGCCCCTTCCCACCACTTGTTGTCCAAGGTCCTAGTGCCCTATGTCCAGGGCACGACATCTCCCCCCCTTGTTGCAAAACAAACATAGTTGTGACACCAGCTGTTGTACAGAGAGCGAGAGAGATGAAACTCATCACATCTCTTCAATCAGTCTCTTTGGCCTTTTGCATTCTCTTCTCTGCCGTGTCTCTCCTTTGTCCATCTGCGCGCCTTCATCCTGTCTGGTGCCTCCCAGAGCAGTTGCCTGTCTGTCTTCTTCCTCGACCTTCAATTCCTTGTGGTAGCGCCCTGCTGATGCTGTTACATGGGGCCTTTCACTTCAGTCACCGTCAGCGGCTCCTTCGAGAATGGGCTGTCTGACTTCCTCAGCTGTCTTCGCCGCACTACCACTTTGTCTCCTTGCTTTAGTTGCGCCGGAGTGGCGTGCCTCCTTGCGTCTGCGTATATCTTAATTTTTGCTTTTGCTTCTTGATCTTTGGTGGCAATGCTGCCTCGCTGTTGCTTTGATACCACCTCCAGCTGTGGTATCCTCGTCCTGCTCAACAGGCCCAGCACTAGCTCAGCGGGACACCGTCCTGTGGAGCTGAGAGGAGTGTTTCTATAGTCCCTTAGTATTTGGCACAGGGCCTGCCCTATCGATATCTGTCAGCTTAGCCCGTTGTACAGCCTTCTTTATCGTTCCCATGAACCTTTCTGCCATGCCATTTGCCTGTGGCCACAACAGCGTTATTTTCCGGTGACGGATCCCTAGGTAGTCCATAAATTTTCTGAATTCCTCCCCTGAGAAGGGTGGACCATTGTCAGTCTTTAGAGTTTGAGGGGAGCCCCACGCCGCAAAAACATCATCCATAGCCGGCAGCGTCGCGCTTGCTGATGTTGACGCCACTTGTCGCACAATGGGAAACCTGAAAAATTCATCAATTATCACAAGCAGATAGTTTCCTGTCTCCAGGGGCCCATAGAAATCCGCTGCCAACTCGGTCCACACTGCCTTCGGGAGCTCTGACATCTGTAGGGGCTCCGGTTTTACCAGCTGTCCTGTCACTTAACAGATATGGCAGTGTGCGACTGCGGCTTCTACCATGTTGTCTAATCCTGGGTACCACACTTTTTCCCGTAGCATTTTCTTTGTTGCTACCATGACCCTATGTGATTCATGCGCTAAGTCCACCGTCTGTCTCCTCAGCACTCCTGGCATTACTATTCTCGTTCCTCTCATCATTATTCCATTTTTGGTCTCTGAGAGCTCTTCATGGATCTTTTTGAATGCCAACATTTCTTCTTTGATCACCCCTTTTTCCTTGATGCTGTTGTTGTTGACATGCCTCCACCTCTGCTGTCTTGTCACTGTTTTGATCGCTTGCATTGTTGGATCCCTCTCTGTTTCTTGTTCCAGTTCTTCCATCTTTATCGATGCCGGAGTATTATGTTTTAGTACAAAGTTCAGGTACTCCTCCGCCATTGATGTTGCCTCAGGTGCGTGCGGTAGAGGGTGCCTCGACATGTAGTCTGCCGGGTTGTGCTCTTTTCCTGGTTTGTGTATGATCTTGAAGTTGTAGTCCATGAGTCTTATGCCCCACCTCTCTATTCGGGGCGGTATTTTCGCATTAGGGTTTCCATTGATCGTTACCAGTGCCTGGTGATCCGTAGGCTACTATGCATCTTGGTGAGTCTTTGCCTGGCCTGTGTTGTGCCAGTATCGCTCCCAACACCACCGGGCTGGCGTTCACCGTCAATTCTGTGCATAGCAGTGGATCAAAGTATGCAAGGTGGTCTACTGCTATCACTGCTTGTCTGATGGCTTCAAATGCTTTGTTTCAGTCTTCTGTCGACATGAAGGTCTGGCATTGTTTGGTCAGTTCTCTCAGTGGCGTGCTCACCGTGGCAAAATCTTTTATGTATCTTGCGCAGTAGCTAGCAAGCCCGAGGAATGACGTTACTTCTGCAACGTCGCTTAGATGTTTTGCTTTTTCTAGCGTGTCCACTTTGCTGCGATCTGGTCGCATCGCTTTTTTGGAGAAAATGTGTCCAAAGAACACCAATTCGTCTCGACCAATTTCGCACTTGTCCTCGTTTAGCGTCAGCCCTGCTTGTTCTAGCTGTGAGCATACGCCTCGCAGTGCTTTGTCATGTTTATCATCTGATTTGCTGAACACCAGAATGTCGTCACTGTAGTTCAGACTGTTTTTTACCGGCCTTATTACTTGTCGTATTGTCTCTTGGAATATTTTAGCTGCCGATGAGATTCCAAATCTCAAACGCTTGTATCGGAAAAGACCCATGTGCGTGGAAAATGTTGTGATTTATCTAAACTGAGGGTCAAGTTCTAGCTGATGATATCCTTTGCACAGGTCCAGCTTTGAGAATCGTCGTGTAACTGTCGGCAGCTGATCATGTCGTCGAGGTGCGGTCCAGGGTGTCTTTCACGTTCGATTGCTGTGTTCGGTATTCTCATGTCAACACAGATGCGAATTTTGGATGTGTTCTTCTTTGGCACTGCCACTATTGGCGACACCCATGGCGTTGGTCCCTCTGCCGGCTCTATGATGTCCTGATTTAGCAACGCTTCAATTTCTTCCTCTACTTGTGGTTGTAGGTGTATCGGTACTCGCCTATGGTGTTGAGCCACTGGTTTTACTGCTTCATTGATGTGCAGTGTTATTTGTCGTCCTTTTAGCTTCCCTAGACCCTGTAGGAGTCCGGGATACTCTTGCAGAATGCTTTTCTTCTCTGACATGTGGTATGTCATTGCAAGGAGGCCTATTACATGTGCCGTGACCTTACTCAGTAGGCACGGTGCCGGAATGTCACCATTGAGTACATGTATGTCTTCGGATACACACATGTTGTTGCATGTGGCACCGCTGTCTAGCATGAACCGTGTTTTGTGTGGCCCCACATCTATGGTCATGGTCTCTGTTTTCTTTACTTCATTTTTCCCGATCAGGTGGATGCTTTCTCGACTCGTGTATTCTTCGGTGGACAGGGCAACAGCATCGGACATGAGGTATAGGTGTTCTACCTTTTCTTCTTCCTCTTCTTCCCCTAATTCAGCCGATGAGCTTCAGTTTGTCATTTCCATGTGCCTGGCATGCCTGCTCTTCGTTGTCCGCGGTCTTCCCGGTCTTCCTCTCTCACTTCTGAACTGCAGTCCCAGACATGCACTGGCAAAGTGATTGCTCCTGTTACATTTCCTGCATGTCTGGCCCATTGCCGGGCACGCGCCTTTGTGTGGTAATTCAAGTCTGCATCTGTAGCAGGCAATTTCTGGTTGCTTCCTTGCTGCCTGTTCATTGTAGCCTTTCTTCCAGGTGTTTTTGCTGTTGTTCTCCGCCATGCGGTGCCCTTGTTCTATTCGCCATTCCTTGCCCCGCTCCATCTGTTTCGCTTCCACCGTTGTCCTTGCCTCGGCCCTTGCCAATGACAAGATTTTCTCCAGCGAGATTAGTTCTTTCAGAATTCTCGCGCGGAATTCCGTGTCACGATATCCTTCAATGATGCGCAGGCGAATCGCTTGTTCATTGTCAAACTTGTCGAATTCACAGTGTGTCACCAGCTTGCGTAGCCGTGTCGCGAAGTCATCGAGCAATTCATCCGTGTGCTGAAATGCTATTGTGAAGTGTACCTCTCAAAGTAATTGTTTCTATGTGGATCAAATTTGCTTAAGAGACACTTTATTAGCCCTTTGTATGTCGACGTCTCTTCTTTTGGGAGTGTTACTAGCAGGTCGTCCACTTCATCGCCTACCAGATTTAGAAACAGATCCATTTGTTTGGCCTCTGTTACATCCGTGGCGCGCATGTACCGCTCAAATTTTCTAATGCATCGCGCCCATCGGATCCCTACTTGCGGCTCTGATAGGTTGAATGGGAGAGGTCTGCGGTATTGGGCGCTCTGTTTCTCACTTCTTTGTTCAGTCATCTTTGGGGCTGCAGCGCCTCTTTCACACTTTCTTTCTTCTATGGTCTTTGTTTGGTGCACTCTCACTATTCCTCAGATATCACTTACTTGTTGCCTTTTTCTTCTTAGTTGTTTCTTCTTATGTCTCTTTGTTGTCTTGTTAGCTATTCTGCAACTTTATTTTATCTTTCCTTTCCTTCTTTATTATCTTCTTGCTTACTTTTGCATTTGCTTGTGCTTTATTCTTTTTGCTGTGCTCTTATTGGCACTTGTTCTGCCTTTGCTCTTTGTTTCCTGGCCCTAAAATGGCCGCCAGGCCTCTCCCGCTCCCGATTGGTCACAATTGCCTGACTTCAAAATGGCCGCCCAGATTTTGGGACCAATCCAGACTTCGCCTGACCTTAAAATGGCCGCCCGGTCTTCTGCGGCACTGATTGGCCAACCAGCCTGACCTTAAAATGGCTGCTCTTACTCTCGCAAAATTTCTTTGAGTTTCTCGCGGTCGAGGCTTTTGTTCTAGGATGTAGGGGGATTCTCACCGGCTTCCAAGTGCTGCCGGACGATCGTTGCTTCGCGTTCCTCACTGGTCCTGTTGCGGCCGAGGTGGGCTCCCGCGCAGCGACTTCTTTCCGGTCACTCGAACCAGGGTGGGCTCCTGGCTTCGCTTTTTGCCTGTACCGGGTACCGGACACACGTGCGCTTCTCTTGGCACCTTCGTCGCCAGTTGTTGTGCCTGCACACCGAAATCACGACATGGACCAAGGGTTCTAATCAGGTATCTTTATTTCTTATGCTTACAGCTTGCTTCTTAACGTCCTGTCCCCTCGTTAGTTTCTGTGTGTGTGATTGTGTGTTGACCTAAACCGATGTTCGCTTTCTTGCCCCTTCCCACCACTCGTTGTCCAGGGTACTAGTGCCCTTTGTCCAGGGCACGACACACTCTCTGCCCGATTTCTCTCTAACTGACAATTTAAAACTACACGGCCTATGGCCTCATGGTTTGTAAATACCACGAGAAACCCTTGATGAAAGTATTGGCCCATTTTGCACAATTAACCATTGTGTAGTCTATAAAATTACAAGACACTTTGGTCTTAAAATGCTTCACTTTCTCTTTGGTGTAAAACAGCAATACATTTCTAAACATCTCAATGATGCAAAATGTAGTGGCACAGCAGTAGTAGAGTGCCACTGACACAAGTATTGAAGAGTTTTCCAATACTGATTCTGTTCAATGATTCGTGACTGAGATTTTTGATTGAAAGAGTTCACAAATGATCACAAGGACTAAACGTCTGAGCACAACTGACTTGCGGACATTTCACCGCAGGGCAAACACTGAAAAACTCTCGATGCTGGTATTTCCCTGTGATGATTGCCATTTTATTTTGACTCAGAGTGCCCCTCCCTGGTGCCCCTGCTCCCCTCCCCCGCCTATTGGTATTATGCCACCATCAACTTCAGCGCAGTGCAGGTGGAGAAATGTCCGTCAGCAAAAGAAAAAGCACCACAAAGTCAGCATACCAGTGTGGGCTATAGCCTACATTATATCATACACTCACTGTTCGGTACAAGTTAAATTGTCATCTTTTGCTAATATCATTCTAAGTAATCAATGGAAGCCATCTTGCTTACCTGTTAAGGAAATCATGGAAAGAGGAAAAGAGCAGGTAGTCAATAGCACTGAAGTCCTGTTCGGTTTCATTCAAATGGAACTGCAAGAACACCAGTTCTCTTTTCCTAACGTCACGGGGACCTTCAACAATCAGGGCATGCTTCTATAAGGAGAGAACAAAGCATAAGAAACGGATAAAATGTATATGAGCGAGAGAATTAAACAACTCTTTTCATCTTCCCAAAATAAGGAATTCTTGCTGGGAAAACAGTGCTTGTTGGATTCCTAAATTCAGCACTAACATAGTAGAAACCAATACATTACCCTTTCATCTTTACCAAGAAGATGTCGGTTAGTCAACACAAGCATACAATATCTGTGAAAAGCTGTAAAGGATTTGAGGCAAAGCTGACAGCCTACTCGTAGTGTTGATTGCCTGATGGGGAACTCGCTGAAATATCTTAACACCATAGTTCACACCATAACCATTATCAAGTACTTCTACAACTTTTACAACCAACTATACCATTAGAATGCTTAGCCAAGCAGCCAGAATGGCAGACTATCTGGATAAGGCTGGAAAGTCTACCATTTATGCCTCAACAACAACCTGACACCCATTTTTGCTCTAGAAATCTTAAAAGGAAAGCTGTTAAATACATTTGACGTGGGAACAGAGGATGCATTACCCTGGTTGCCTTTTGTCATTGAGACAGTTATGAGATAGAGATAATCTCCGCATTACTTCCACCCTAACAACCTGGTGCATTATCAGGTGGCAGAGCAAGGAGTCTTCACCTAGAACACTGAGCTTTAAGAAACTAAAAACACTCTCCCTTACTACAAGTTGAGGTGCAGATCTTGCAGACTTTCTACAATCATAAGCCCTAAACATTCATTTTCATGTCAATATTGACTATGCTAAAAGGGGGTTAAATGTACTACACACTGGTCACAAATTGCGACCAGTAAAGAATTTTATAAACCAACCTATGTAAAATTATGAATCGGAAGGGGTCACAACTGGATCTACCTTGTGAATATGAATGGGGTAGGTTGCAAATTGCGAATCACTCCAATTGATGTCTGTAATAGGAATGGTGTCCTGCTATGGTCAGCAGACCTCCATATCTGTGATCAACTTTCAATAAAGGAAACTTTTAAAATGTAGTCCGTTTTGTTAAATGGAAATGATGCTGCAATTACAAAAGAAATCGTTTTGTTTTCCACGTTTGTTGGAGAGTTGGTACTAGTTCCCTGGATCACTGCCTACTCGCCAACAAACTTCTTGTTTATATTCACAAAGTGGAAGGGGGTCCCAAGGGCACCTGTTTCCGTTTGCAAATGTCTTACTATCACATTGCAAGAATTGGTAATTTTTCAATGGTTTGCCACCAGATTTCAGTTATAAAACATTGCTATTGTCATACTGTATCGGTATTTGGTAGGGATGCCTACAACAAACCTTATCAAAATAACGATTTGGTATGGAGTCGCAATCCCATTTTAGTTGTAGGTAAATGATTACCCACTCATAAAATGGGAGAGGCACATTAGAAAAAGAGCATTTTTTGTTGTCGCCACTCTGAATTGGAGCATTTGTGGTTGTAAAAATGCATTGTACCCCTCGCCCTGTATTGCCAAAATTAAAAGCAATATCTTGGGCTGCCTGCTACACCCAGTAAGGACGGTTCATTCTATGTTATGACATTATGGTAGGCAGAGACAATGTGCTTGACATTTTCAAAAAGACTTTAAAAATTGGGTCCGCCAACTAACTCTTTGGAATGGAGTCTTGTAGGTTCTCAGACATGTGCTAATGTCTCCTCCCTCACTTTGCAAAATGTTCCAACCTGCGCCATAGCATACATAGGATTGAACGTAGCAAATGCAGCATCCCCAAAGACTAGATTTCCATATGTCAGGAAACCACGAAGACCATCTTTACAAGCATTAAAGAAGAGGGGAGAGGAGTTGGCCTAACGGCTTGGGCGGTCAACCTCGAATCTGGGGTACCGGGTTCGAGTCTCGCCAATGATGCTGAACATCCTGTGATTCTGGGCAAATCACTTACTGGGACATGCATCAACATTGGAGTTTGTGATTCCTTAACTGCGAAAAATAAGGAATCGCAATTAAGGAATCGCAAACTGCAATGCATCAAGAAATCGCTAAATAAATTGCGATTTCTTAAAATTCCTTAATTGCGATCCTCAATTTAAGAATCATAATTAAGGAATCCCTTCCCATTCATTCCTATGGGCCTAGAGGCCCGTAGGAATGAATGGGAAGACATTCTAATTTTGTGAATCGCAATTAAGGAATCGCAAAATGAGAATGCAATTCCAAGGGTGCAGGGGGGTCCACCCTGTTGCACCCCTGAAATTTGCCATTAAGTACATTTTCACACACACATGCCCCAAGGGCATGTGTGTGTGTAAAATGGCACTTTGAAAAATGCACTTTTGTGCATTTTTCAAAGTTTTCGCAAATTACCATGAAGGTCAACTTCATGGTAATTTGCACCCCTTATTTGCGAATTCGCAAATTGTAAGTTTGATGCATTGCATTTAAGGAATCTCAATTTGAGATTCCTTAAATGCAATCGCAATTTAAGAAATCGCAATTTTGCGATTTCTTAAATTACGAGAACAACAAAATGCATAATGCATCCCAAAAATGGAAATTGCATTCGCAAACGGCTGAATTTTGCGATTCGCACCGTTTGCAAATGCAATTTCCTTTGATGCATGTGCCCATTAATCTCCCCGTGCCTAACAAAGAGGGCAGACAAGCAACAGTTACTTCTGATGAAGGAGCTCATTAGCACATCCATAAAAATCATTGCACATGATCTGTAATGCCAGAAGCATGAGTATGTTCCTCCTCTTTGGACTAGGATGTACAAGACAAAGAAAATGATCTTACTAAACTGACTATCATCAAACAATAGGGAAAGGTATAGCAAAATCACAAAGCAATCTGTTGGCATTCTTCTGCTCCAATCAAGGCCTTTCCAGACTTGACATATATATACATCTAAAAATAAAATGTAAGACAGGCTTCGAAATCTAAGCTGCTTTCTTCACCTTCGTCCTCACACACAAAACCCAGATTTAAATGCAAGCCCACCTCCAGTGAAGAGGCGTCTGCAACTTTCCATTAATTAGGTCAATCTCTTGCCACCCACCATGCCTTCCTGACAGGGAACTCAAAGAGACTTTCTGAGATTTCCAGAGAAGATTTAAAGAAATCACAAGATGTGTACAATTGAGGTGGTACCACCTTCACCATAGTTTTTATCGTACAGTGTTTTTGAAAACGGTGTACCTGAGGCCCAAACTAGAGCTGCAGTCTCAAAATTGGTTCCTCACTCAGGACTGGCCCAAGTTGGTGACACTCACTCAGGTCTTGGCAGACCTACACAAACGTATGCCATTCACTCAGCTACAATCATCATATATTTCGCTCTTAGAATCTCCTGCTAATGTTTTCTCTTGATTTTGTGGCTTAAAATATTTGATACTCCATGGCACATAATCGGATCTCTGCCATTTGACCATGGTGTAATAGTCACATTGTTATAACATGATTCCATGTTGTCTGTGGCACTGTAGGACAGTTTTGGCTTAGTAGCAGTCAGGACCTTTTATGCTAGGGTTTTTCATTCTTTACTGCTGGCTAAAAGGCAACGACTGGCTTTTAAGCCACCAACACATGCAACACCTTGGCAGTGGGGTAACCCTGAAGTGCAGATATCTTGCAGCAATGCTTACATCACTCATTTCGCACACAAGAGCTGGAAGAACTAGAGCAGGCATCAGCAGATTTTCTTATTATTCTTACTAACGCTTTATTCTTACCATGGTCTGGTTCGTAAAAGGATCCGTGTAGTTGATGCGCTCTGTGACGCAATCAATTGCTTCTGGCTGGCCAGGGTTTATTAGGGGAGGGATGTGGTCATAATAGTGATGCCTGCAGCTCAGCAGTTCAGCCTCACCGGGGTAAAGGGCGATGCCTGTAACAGAAACAGGAGGAGATATTACTAATGGGGATAAACAAGCATGTCTGAAAATGCACATTACAGGTAACGCCTAAACAAGGACACCACCAATAAACAGCCGCGGCTGTCGATTAAAATAATTAAACATTCCATCTAACTACTAGCTTCGTCAGATATGTGGATTCCCAACGTCATAACATATCTACTGGGAAACTGGGTACACGTATAAAACAGATATGATGTGATAAAAATCCAACATTTCCATTGATCTTGTACTACCTATTTACCTACATATCAATAGAGTTTGTAGCTGTATCCTTTTAAAAGACAGTAAATTAAGAAGGCAAGACAAACATGTTGCATTTTAAAATGCTGCAGCTTCTACAAAAGACATGCATTTTAGACACGTGCTGTTTTGTTTTTTACATGTATGAGGGAAAATATTTTGCATTTCCGATATGAACACTATATAGATGTCCAAAACATGTTGTACGCATTTGCAGCCGTCATACAAAAGTGATCAATTTGGCATTTTCATTTCAGAAACAGCTTTCATTTTCTTTTAAATACAGGTCACCTGTCCGTTAAACTAATGTGAGTTATTTGAGAACATCTTACATTTTTCTCTAACAATAAGTTGAGCATATATGTCCTGCAAGCTGACAGCCACGATTCAAACTTGTGCATCTTTCACCTAACTTGTGCCCACATTCGAGGTCACTGTCGAAAATGTGAAATATACTTATTTAATCGCGAAATAATTTTTCATTTTTGGGAAGTGAGCATGCAGCTGGGAGCGAATTTGTAGATGTGAGTGCTACAGAGAGCCAAAGAGCCGAAGAACACGACAAAAGGAAAAGGATGCATTTCTAACTAAAGTACTTCCAGTCATCATCCTATGGAATATCCATGTTTAGCCATGTGGAACATGGAATATTACCTTTCACTGATCTACTTGAATACGAAGGAAGATAAGTTCACGTACTTTGCATTACCTCTTGGAATGAACGTCTTTTCCTCCACATTTAGCAAGAAAATCGTTCTGGTGCAAGCACTGGCGGAATAGCCTGGCGGTGGGGTGGTGGGTGGGTGGGGGGCAGAAAGTCCACCCAGACACCAAGGAAGAATTATAAAATTAAAAATTTGGTGGGCGCTAGTCTGTCCTGACATCAGACCGTATAGCCTTCCCTATAGCCGCACTTGTTTTTCTACCACAATGTGGCCTACAACATCCCCATTCCCACAGCAAACAAGAGAACATTTGAATTTCTTTGGGTGTACTTTTGACATATGGGCCAAAGGTGAGAGGGTAAATACCAATTTCCTCTTACTTGCTATGGTGAATGGCCATACTGTTTGGGCACTTGTTCAACTGGCAGCCAGGGAACTCTACTAACCATGAGCATTCCTGAGACCTAGAGAACCAAGTGAATCCATGGTGGTGTTGCCTGCATGGTTCCACGACATTTTCTTTCTCAAAATGCCATGCAAACTCCAAACTTTGGCTAAAATCATGTGCTATCCTCACATTTAAATGAGGTAAGATGTCAAATCTGCAGGTAGGCACAAAATTCCTACCATCCAGCATTTCCATGCTTCTCCGAATAAAAACAGTACACCAATTTAACGTTTGTATTTCCTTTGACAACACCTTTATGCTCATACAGTTCATCCACAAACACTACCACCTCATTGGTATCTACAGATTGTACATCAAGCCATAACAAGTGAGAACCTCACAACAATAGAAGATTGGGCACACCATCCCAAATTGATATGCAGGCCAAAGTTTACAAGGAATGTCTACTCCTTGCATTGGGTAAACCACAGTTCTCTGCAACTTTCTGCATCACAAACAAGTAATACACTGCTAAGCCTTGCTCTAAATACATTTATCTGCATGTATCTGTTGCTTCATAGCACTCATACCTAGATGACATTTTTGAGCTAAATTCAACAACCTTTCCTACAAACCCTGTGATATGACCAACCATTCACCACATCACACAATATCACTATCCTAAGACAATTCTACAGCATCATTATTTTACTGCAATACCCCCTTGTCAATGCCACTGTTATCCAGTTATGCATTTTTATATTCTCTGCAGGTCTGCTCTGATTAATGTCTTGCATTCTTCAGTTTTGAAATGTATCTCTCTGCTTTTTAAAATAACCTTGCCACAGAACAATCATCTTCACACACTAAATCATCTATGACTGAGAACACAATTTAATGTATACCATGCTGTTCATAATAGCACCAGCAGGAACACTGGCAGCACCGCGGGAGTAGTGGGGGACTTCCTGACCGAGGAAGCCTTGCTCTCTGGTTGGAGGTGGGGCTACCCGATGCTCTAAGAAGTGCCAACGCCTTCCCACTGCGCGAGACCCCAGACCCCTTGTCACCCAATTATGCCATCAATGCTAAGCCTTGCCAGCCAAAACGTATACCATCTATTTTTGGAAAGCCGAAAACATGCAGCACAAAAAACTGTTCTATTAACCATTTATTAGTGTCTCACATTCCAAACGATGTTGTACAAGAGGCTGAGGAAGTGATAAGTTCCGAACTTCCTCCTAGGGTCTTTGATAATGCCTCAATTGATACTAGTTTAGCTACTGATCTTACACTTTCAAATAGATTTCTCCCACTCCAGCACACACATGAGTCTCCGGACACAGTGGGATGGGCCTAGGTGAGTGCCACACTATAGATAATGGGAGTCAGGAAACAAGAGTTGACCTAGGGCCCGAGATACTCTAGCACGGTCCATATGCGAGATTGCCACCACTGATCAGGTCTTGATGGGTCAAGATTCTCTTAAGATCATAGTTGATCTGAGGTCCGAGGTGAACTTTCGGAAAAAGGACGTCCTAGAGTTAACGGATCAAACTAAATTATTAATACATAAAGGTGCCACTGAAGCCCAACCTTTTAAGCCGTCTGCCGCAAAATATTTAACCTGCACTACAACTTCAGGTAGTTCGATGGCTCTTACTCCCGGACTGGTTGAAAGCTCCACCCGTAAGAACCCCTCTGACCCTATGCCTAGGAATATTACACCCGATGTTAATATTGCCCGCAGACACACACCAGGCCTGCTGCAAACCAATGGTCTTCCAATTCTCCCCGCATTTATGCTCGCTTCCGTCGAGCCATACCTGGCAGGCAAGTTGAAGCACAAGGCCCCCCCAAGAGTATTTTCTGACCAACGCCCCCAGAATATTGACACTCATGTGTCATGAAAATGAAGATTCCGTTATCAATAAAAGTATACATTGGATACGCCATGTGAGGGGGTGTCGTTCAGTAAGCAGAGAGGACATCTATGGGGCCGAAAGGATTAATGGAGTTAATTCCTTGTCAGACTCTACTGAGCTGCTTTTTGGGTGATGCGAACCTTGCCCACAATTTAATCGCATTGGAATCTAGGTTCAATCCTTCCACTCACACAAGGATACAGATATTGAATATCGCCCATTAACGCGCCCACTGGCACCATCTATTCATAGTCTAGCACATCAGCTGAGCCCCAGATCGATTTTCGATGCAAATGATTGACTTGCATACCAAATTTCGTCACTAGGCTCTATATCACACCATTCCACTCTACTCTCTTATCCTCCTGAGGCCATCTACCCTGATGCTTCAATCCTACCTCTAGTCACCGCTCTGTGCCCTACGACCGACGAAGGGTGCTTGACCGCATCAAATGGTCACAGAAAGGGGGGCCATCCCGTAAGACTCCGGACTGGTTCTCAGGGAGGAGTTATGGGAGTAGGTGTAAACTCCGTAGTTTTAGGTAATAGAGATCACGCAACCAAACTCAACCTTGTGTCATGGAATGTTGCCGGAGTGAGAACAAAATTTGCACTTGCCCATTGGACCCAATACGTAGAAAAGAATGACATCTGCATTCTACAAGAAATGTGGTCACCTTCGCCCATCTTTATCCCTGGGTACACCATACACCATCGGCCTGCAATTACTAGCAAACCTGGGCACCCAGCTGGGGGTTTACTCATTCTAATCAAAATCGATCTTCACTGTCTGCCAAAGTACTCAAGACTAAAAGCCCAGATATACTAGCTGTCCAGATAAGGGCGGAGGATGGGCGGGGGGTGGATCTTTTAACATGTACGCCAGATGGACAAAAGCGGGAAGCATATCATCCACCCTCCAGGAGTTGGAGAACCATTTAGACGCTAGAAATACCCGGATGTATGACGCTACATCGCGGCAACACTCATCGCGTGCATTTACATCGCGGCTATCACATCGGCCCGACCATTACATCGTGAGTCAACACATCGCTGACCTTGGCAACGCGATTACATTCATTCCTATTGGCCCGAACATCACCCCGCAGAACATTATGTCGCAGTGGAAAACAACGCGGTTTTTGTTATTTGCCGCCTGAACCCGCCCATACCCCTGCCCCCCCCCCCCCCCCACCCGTTCCTCCAACACAAAATCTTCTATTTTTATTTCTTTTTTGGGGGGTGTGTGTATTCATTTTCTAAATGGCTTACAATGAAAGCCTGTGTTTTAATAAATCTTACATTTTAATCTTTTTAACAGTAAATGGGGTGGGGGGTGTATAAAAGGTGTCCCCCCCCCCCCCCCCCCCTCCATCCATTTCGCCGTCTCTAGTCCAGCTGGCCAGACGTGGGAGCAACGTTCCTGCGCACCGACCTCCGCCATTAAAAGTAAGTCACCCGAAGTAATTGCTCCGATATTCCCGTAATTACAGCCTTTACACCATGGCCAGACAAGGGTGAGAAGTTGCCTTTCCGAGGCAGGCCTTTAAATTTATTATGTATGTGTTTCTGTTAATAACGCAGTGAATATGAAGCCCGGTTTGGGGTAGGGGGTTGTGCTGTTCCTGAGCGGGTTACGTTGGTTCTACAAGTGTGATGTCAGTTAGGCCCAAGCTGAGAACGGCACTCAAGTATGTTTAAAGCAAAGATGTGCCATATAATGTATAGCAGGATATCCCCTCTCCCCAACATGGCCTCACTCCCGATGTAACAGGCTATTGCTAACTCCATCGATGATCGTAGACAGCAAGGCACCTGAAATCACTACTTTGCTGATGCTGTTCGCAGCTTGACGTGACTAACGCCACCTCTAAGGGCCCCTTCTGCATAGCATATTAACCGAGCTGCCTAATCTTCCTTCCACCACTTCAAAACATCCAATGTATTACTTTAGTTCATACAAAATTAGTAACTCTTCACACCTACCTCCGCTTCGCTGCTCTAGATCCAGCAGGTGAACCCTGGACAGTGACTGATGACCTCCCTGCACTGCAGTTGAGCAAATTTAAATCCACAGTTTTCAGTGAAAAAGGTGGCTAGTGAGGAGTGCAGGCCTGCACTACGTTTGCACTTTCTAACACCAGATACTGCTGGTGCAGTTCTTTACCAATTAAGCTCTGTAAACCCGGGGAACACCATGTACAATGTAGAGGATGTTGCCAGACGGATAGCACACACATCCTTCCACCCAGCCTTCATCCATGCATCCATCCATACAGCCATCCATTCAATCACCCACCCATCTGCCATCCATTCATCCACCCATCCATGCATCTATCCTTACAGCCATCCATTCATCCATCCGCCATCCATTCATCCATCCACCCACCCACTCACCACACACACATCCTTCCACCCAGCCTTCATTCATGCATCCATCCACCCTGCCATCCGCCACCCATTCATTAAATCTGACATCTGCGCCATTATAACATATGTAGCGCTGTGTGGCTTTTCCGCATCCATGCAACCATCCAGCACCTATCCATGCATCCATCCACCCATACACCCATCCATGCATCCATCCATACAGCCATCCATCCGCCTATACATGCATCCATCCACCCATACACCCATCCATGCATCCATCCATCCAGTAATAAAAATGTAATGTAGCGCTGCACTTTTACTTTTGGGGAGTTGATAGGAGGCTCGAACCGTAGTTGACAACACCAAAGTCGGCAGAGCTATCCGTCAGGCCACATCCTCTCGCTGTCATCCGGCGCAGTCATTCGAAGATATATGTTAGCCCATTTTTAGTAAAAGGCCATTTGCTTCTGTTCTCCTTTTTTTAAAAGTTTTGTGTCACCCCTTTTCCGTTTTGTATATATAATAATATTTATTAGCCCGTTTGTCTATGTATTGTTACTGTTTCCGTTTAGTATAATTGTAAATTATTGTAATTGAAAAGTTTTGTGTCACCCCTTTTCCGTTTTGTGTCACCCCTTTTCCGTTTTGTATATGTAATATTTATTAGCCCGTTTGTTACTGTTTCCGTTTTGTATAGTTGTTAATTATTGTACTTGCAACATAAATGTTAGCCCGTTTCCGTTTGCATCCTTAAAAGTTCTGTTTTTATATAAGTCGCATTTTCTTGCGTTGTAATGGCATGTTAACATCGCATGCATTGTAATTGCATGCGATGTTAATGCCATGGCGCCGTTGTAGCATGCGCACTAAAAGGCTGCGATGCCAACGACAATGCGATGTAAAAGTCGCGGCGCGATAGCACCGCGATGTATTTACATCGAAGTAATGGGTGTTTCCCGAAATACCCAATTACCATTAATAGTCGCAGGAGACTTTAATGTCACCTTCGAACCACTGGGGCAGGAGGACCTGTGTGGTAGAAGGGAGGAGGAGGAGTTATGGTTTATTCACCCTTTGGACCTTACTCCTATTAAGAAATGGTCCAAAACAGCTCTGCAGCTCAAAGCAATAACCCTCACATTTGGCTTGGGGGCTACCCATTGGGAGCCCCCAAACCAACTCTGATAAGTCAGGAGCAAATACTTTTAATCAGACCACTAATAAAGGCCAAATTGATTATTTTCTGTTAGATTTGAGACTATGGCCCAAAGTTATTCAAATGGTTGTAGGATCCACTAAGGAGAGCGATCACAATCCCCTCGATCTAACTCTAATCTCTTCCTGGACTAGACGCCTAAATTCCATTGTTACTACTCTTGTCACCAGGGTGGTTTATTCCACCAACGATAATAGGCACCTTCAATGGGCACTGTAGCAATGCACCCGGAGAAGTTAGACCTAGACTGATGCTCAGTCTGCTTGAACCTCTGGGTGATCTCGCCAAGATTGCGGACTGTCACACTAACTTTTTTTACTTGTCGGCTACTCATTATAAAATTCAAAGACAGTCATGGGGTGAAAAAAAAATCACAGTTTGCTTGGTACACGCGAGAGTGCGGGTATATTAGAAGCCAACTGGCCACTGCAATTCATTCAAATAATGTGATCCAAGTGAGGGAAATCAGGCGGTCCTACAAGAAAATGATTTCTAAGGCCAAAAAGGATTGGGAAGTGGAGCGTTGGTAATTGATCAGTGATGCGTGCGTGAAAAAAGATACACAACGGCTCTGGCTTTTAGTAATTAGGGGAGAGGAAAATAGGTCCCAGACACCTGACAATAATATTGCTGTTGAGGAATGGCATCGTCATTTCTCGTCTCTATATACTGGGGAGCCTCTTCATGTTAACAATGATCCAACAGTCATTTATGACTGTCCTGAGATTGATGGGTTTTTCACCCTAACTGAAATAAGGTCAAGTATTAATGCAATTAGTAGATCTAAAGCCCCCGGACCAGACGCCATCCCATAAGACTTATTTCTCAACAACTATGAGAATTGGTCATTGTATATTCTGGCCCAGGTCAATGGAATAGCTGCTGGCTCTGCAATTCCATCCTTATGGAAAGGGGCTGAGGTAATTCCAGTGTTTAAGAAGGGCGATTGCTCAATGCTTTCGAATTACAGACCCATTAGCCTGATAGGCAGTGCCCAAAAGGTCTTTGCCAGAACACTTCTTATGAAAACCAAACTTGGATAGAAGACAACAACATTCTGTCCCCCTTTCAAGCCGGGTTTAGACAGAGAGTCAGCACTGTCGATCAGGTTTTCCGCTTCTTACTATTAACTTGGAAGACAGTGATAATCTCCAGGGGAAGCTTATATGTAGTTTTCATTGATTTACAGATTGCATTCGACCTTATTCCCAGACACAAATTATGGTGTGTCTTGAAGGATATGGGTATCTCTCCTGAAATCTTAGCACTGACCATTCGCCTGCATGAGAACAACAATGCAAGGGTACGCTGGGGTAACCAAGGCCAACTATCAGACCCGATCAGGGTCGAGCGAGGGGTCAGAAAAGGGTGAGTAATGGCCCCCGCTCTCTTTTCACTCTTTATCAGTGGCGTTGTACAGTTTCTTGCTGAGAGCCCAGCAGATTCACCAACTCTGGGGGGGTGGAAGGGTGGGCAAGGTCGCAACCTTACTTTTTGCAGATGAAACTCTGATAGTTTCCAAGACCCCGAGTGGCTTGCAATTCCTTCTAAAATGCTTCGAGTCCTTTTGCGCGCTAGGAGGACTTGAGATAAACACAACAACGACCAAGCTCTAATTGATTAACCCTCACCGATCCTTCAAGGGGAAGCTGTTTCTAGAGGGGAAACCTCTAGAGAGAGTGAGTACCTTTGACTATCTAGGTGTCACTCTCTAGGACGACCTTTCCTGGAGACATCATGTTTAGAGGCAGAACCTTCAACTAAGGTGAATCTCAGGGGCTCTGATTAAAGAGCATAAGATTTAATCGGACAAGCCAATAGCCACCCCACTATGCATTTATGACCACAAAGCAGTGGAAGCAGCTCTCTATAGTGCGGCACTCTGGGGGTGGAAAAACTGGATTCACTCATAGTGACCAAAAATAAATTCTTGAGATCACTTTGCTCCCTTCCACAGAGTAATCGCTGAGACGAGACAATATGGGTAGATTTTCAATTGCACAAAAAGCACAGCTACGCCCTATGCTCTTTTGGCTGTGCTTAAAAACCACCCCTGAGCTGCGCCCATATGTTTCTGCTTTGGACAAGGTCTATGCCCTGGACCGCTATAAGAAAATTGGCTGGCTTACCAGGGTGAAATCACTATCATGGGATACCGATACTCCAGAATCTCTTCCGACAAAAGGCCAGGTCAAGAAATATTACTGGGACTGGGTGGCGCAATCTCTCATTTTCCATCCATAAGAGGGTCGCTTGACACTTGATTTCAAGGATTTCAAGATGGAAAGCTCCTTCTAGCAATATTTGGAGGTTATCACAAATCCCCAGGATAGGAAACTCTACATGCAATTTAGATTTGGTTCCCTTCCTGTTAACACTATTGTTGCCTCCTGGTGCCAGTCTTCTTCCTGATCCCAGCTCTTTCCAGGCTGCTCTCTTGCAGCGGAGTCCATCAGTCACTTCCTTTTTGCGTGTCCTAGGTAACACTATTTGAGATCTAGGTGGACAGCTCCTGTTTGTAGACAGCTAGGCACACGCTGTCACAGTGAACCGTTACATATCCTAAAATCTGATTCTAGCATATTAATGGTCTGTGCTGTTACTAAATTTCTAGGCACAATGTGGATCAGTAGGAGGTACGCATTGACCACGCAATTGATGTAATTCTTACGTTTTTTAATATTCTTAAATGATTTTACACATGTATCTGACTGGCTTTGAACTAATCCTAGAACCGTATATGCATGACGGGTCATGCCGTTAAATCCTACATGCTAGACTTTTGCTGAAACAGTTCTTTGATATAATCTTAGCTGTTTTTATTACCTTTTTAAAAATTCTGTTTTATTATTTGCATTGGATGGTTTGAGCTGAATTAGCTTTCTGAAATTAGTAATCTTTGCACTTTAGGCACTGGCGCTTTTAAGGTATTGATTCGATAACTGGGGATACGGCTGATTTTATCAATCCTAGGTACCTGCTTTGTATGTTGGTTATTCATTTTTTATATTTGTGGACTTCTTTCATCCCTCAGAGTATTAGGAAGTCTGGACTCTCAAAGGAAAAATCTTCATGTCATTCCAGATTACCACTTTATATTTGAATGTTCTACTGTCTCTGTATTGTACTGTATGCATGTGGCACTTTTATGGCCACAACGGCCGAAATAAAGTTATTGACTGACTGATAATAGCACCTGTGGATATGTTTCTGTACCTGCTTAAAGAATTACCAGTCTTTAGAATTTTTGCACATTAATACATATTTTAAATGCACTGTCATCTGGTTATCCCGTGTTGTACAATGCGTGCTTAGCTTGACTATTCAAGAAAGGGAAACATAATTTACCGCACATGCGAAAAAAAGGCATGCCATTACAACGATTGGGTTGTTGCATCGCATGCCATTACAACGCAAGCCATTACAACGACTTGCTGTCGGGGTCAGAAGCTGTTTTATTTAAAATCCAACACCTTCCCTACTGTTGCACAGACTGAGTTGGAAAAGTAAATTATACTTTCATCCCTCAGAGTATTAGGAAGTCTGGACTCTCAAAGGAAAAATCTTCATGCCATTCCAGATTACCACTTTATATTTGAATGTTCTACTGTGTCTGTATTGTATTGTATGCATGTGGCACTTTTATGGCCACAATGGCCGAAATAAAGTTATTGACTGACTGATAAAAGCACATGTGGATATGTTTCTGTACCTGCTTAAAGAATTACCAGTCTTTAGAATTTTTGCACATTAATACATATTTTAAATGCACTTTCATCTGGTTAACCCGTGTTGTACAATGCGTGCTTAGCTTGACTATTCAAGAAAGGGAAACATCATTTACCACGCACGCGAAAAAATGCATGCCATTACAACAATTGGGTTGTTGCATCGCATGCCATTACAACGCAAGCCGTTACAACGACTTGCTGTAGGGGTCAGAAGGTGTTTTCTTTAAAATCCAACACCTTCCCTACTGTTGCACAGACTGAGTTGGAAAAGTAAATTATACTATTCCAACATTCAGCGCCCCCCTACAGCAAGTCGTTGTAATGACTTGCGTTGCATTGCTATGCGATGTAACAATGTGGACGCGTTGTAATGGCATGCGTTCTAAACGCATGTGTTATAACGTGGCCTATTCTTCAAGAAAGCATAGGCTCAATCTGAAGATGACATGACCAAGCAAGAACTGTAGATTTAAAAGTCAGACTTTTTCAGCATTCTTTATCTTGCGGCCTTCTCACGTCCTTACGAGGAGAGTCAGGCACTTACTAATTGGTTCTATCTGGAGTATCTATTTGATCACAGATTCCGTTCTCCGCATATTGCTTTGAGAAAAACTACATTATGATTACTGAGTGTTGAAATACTAAATCGAGCTTGGAATATTTTTGATGCTTGGTAGCTAATTTTTCATGGTCCAATCTCACCACTGACTTAGTGCCCAAGATGTACTGCCTGAAGAATGACACGCTAAACCAGCAAGCCATTGGTTCCTTTTAGCACATGGAGGCATATGGAAATGTGTCTTCTCGCTCATTTAACTTCCCATATCTCCAATAGGTGGAGGCAGATGTTTCAAAACATGCCTTCCCTCTGCACTAGGACAGTGCTTTGCCGTGGCCAACCTTCTTTTACCTGTATATAATGCTGTTCTGTCACAGTGACTCTTTTCCATTGCTCTCATTCAAGAACAGGTTCTCCTGGAGATCACCAAGAAGGTAGGAAGGCACTGCACAACATTATCTCCTGAATGCAAACCCTGCTATTTGAAGTGTACACAACAAAACAGTGAGATCCTGTGATGCAGGGTGCACACTCCAATGCATTTCCACAATCTCAACATACATACACTCAGATGCACACACATGCACACACAATATGTTAAATAGTGTATGTGGCACAATGCAAAAATTGAAAGTAGCAATTTTGCATGATTGACAATAAAACTATGCATATTGTATTGTCAAGTTGTCGTATATATATATTTTAGGGACCGCTCCTTAAATATAATTTCCACTTCGGAATTTACCAACCAGCATTTATTTGGTCTTTCGAGAGCACATTATGCAGGGGAATCTTTCTGTTTCCATTTATGCTCTCTTTGATTGGTTAGGTACGTATAAATGCATATTGACACTGCAGATTTAAAAGTCAGACTTTAAAAGTATTCTTGATCTCAGTCTTCTCACGATCTCACAACACTGAATCAGATGTCACAACTGGTTATTCATATGCAAGGAAGCTCATGGCATCACAAATAAACAGGAGTCCTGGAACAGGCCAATGAAGAAGGGCCTGAAAAGAAGAAGACAGACCTATACCGGGCACGAATCTACAAACTATTCATGTTAACCTGCACAGGAGCAACACACTGGCCGAAACTCTCTCCTGTAAAAAGACTGGCAGGCATTCCCTTTCAGTCTGCAACCTTGCTATTGGTAAAAGGAGACCCTTGTCCCCCAGGGGGGAAGGTCAATGAATTCCAGGTCCTGAGAAGGCAGTAAACTGGACTTCAGATAGATGATCTGGGGACCACGCTTGACCAGAACTTGACAAATAGATCTCAGGATGCTAACTGCCTTTTCTAGTGATGGAGATTTGATGTGTACATCATTTGGAATGGGTGTAGTAGAATTCCTTATTTGTAAAGTGCTGCCATAACATAGGTAAACACCACTAGTGTGATTAAAGGCCAAAAGGTAAAACTGGTGCTGTGAATGAACCCACGATAAAAACAACATTAGAAGTTCCAGAGGAGGTGAACCGAGATGTGCAGGTATGCTACTAAAATTAACTCTATCCTCTGAAACCTGGCCTTTCTTCCAGGGATGATCAATTTCTTAAGGATTAGATCTCAGAAAGCCAGAGTAGAGCCAGATACTTCGAATGGGCTGGAGCCCACCAGCTCAAGACCGCGCATGAGATGATGGGGCACAAATTCGAAGTGGGACCTGTTGAAAAAAGCTTGAGAACAAATGACTTCCATTGTTTAATCTAACTAAGGCTTCAGAAAAACAGAAAGAGCCTCCTCTAGACCCGGAAGGGTGAGGGTTCATAGCCAGACAGCTGCTGGAACATCCTAACAGTAACAAAATACCATTGAATACTGGGTAAGCAAGCATTTGCAATGCAATAGGTCTCGCATTTACACGTGTTTAAGCTATTGGCATTGTAAATGACAATGCCTTTTATTTATGTTTTTAAAACAAAAATAAAAGGCACTGTTATTTGCAATGTCAATAGCTCAAACTCGCTTAAATGCGAGACCTATTGCATTGCAAATGCTTGTCTTCTGTAATGCAAATGGTGCTCATGTAAAGCGCTCCGATACCTTTGGGTCAAATTTGCGCTATATAAACCTCTGAGAAAAAAAAAAAGGTAACGAGCCAGTGGCTGACCCATGCTGTGGTGCATCGGAGAAAAATGTAAATGACAGCTGCAGGGGTATTTGGTGGGTGGGGTGGTCTGTGTGTGTTTAATCTAGACATAAAAAAGTGATGGGTAAAAACCTTGAAATAAACCTCAACCAACAATGACTACTTGGGATGCAGTGGTTCCGCCATTTTTGCAGACCATGCCACTCTAGACAAAGACAGTCACAGGTAAATCTATCTTGGGGTTGCTGCAACAGGAACTGTCCGGCCTGCCTGGTAGTCCAGGTAAGACAAGCAACAGAACTCAGCTTTCGGTCTTTCGCGCCCCACGTGCCCTCGCAGCTTGACCCCTACCTCCTTCCTCACAGACCGATAGTCGCCTTACAGGGTTTAAAATGCGGCGGCACATTGACTCGAGCGTTGTATGACAAGTGTGCAGCCGCGTGTTCACGAACTGTCTCCCTTGTCTCGAGAGTGCACGAATAGGGAGTGTGCTTTGAATGACAATATGATGGAAATGCAGGGACTGCATTAACCATAAAGCAATGGGGGAATGGTTAAAGGCAATGCTTAGTTTCAGCCGTTGGTTGCGGTAGGCGGGCTTCCTCACTCGTTTTAGGGGTCCGGCATTTAATTTTCATCTTCAGATTTTGACCCTGAGCACGAGAAAGAAATGTACCAGGAGGGAGAGAAATATGGGAAAAGAAACATAGGGAGAAAACGGGGGTGAAAAAGAATCTGCAAGGATAAGATAAGCCTGCCGAAGTGTAGGGTGGTGGAAGACAAGGGTGGGAATCCAAGTGAGCCAGCCTTGGTATTGGGCAAACGTTGGGGTCCCTGCACTTCTGATTTTACAGACTAGGCTTAGCTTCACAGAAGCCGCTGCCACCCCGCCCTACAGAAGGCACACGAGTGTGTACATTACATGCTGGTGTGTCTGAGAAAGACTAAAACTCGGGGTGCCACGTTCAACTTCCAGCTCGAATCAGTCCTACAAGGCGCCACAGCGTGTTAGAAAAGATTAGAAGAAAAACATCCTCATCACAGCTTTTCTGTGTTCATTGGAAGTGGCTCGAAACCTCCCCAAAATGCAAGGCGGGTTTTTAAAATGTATCACAGTTCATCATACTGCCCCTAAACTCCATCCTGCTGCTCCCAGAAAAGGGCAAGTTAAGTGCTCACCTCACGGTGCTATTGTGGCACAGGGAAGAGTGCAGGTGATGACGAAACCGGAAGTCAGGCAGCCTTCGTTGGGGAATGGGCGGGTCCTGCTAAACAAACAGGAAGCAACCGCTGGAGAGGATGTCCAGAACCCTGAAGGCTCCATGCTGAAGTCCCGGCCCCATCAGAGGGACCGGGCGAAGAGCGAGGCAGACGGCATGGATGGCACCAGAGGCACGACGGGGCTCCGGAGTCGTGCGGAGAGCCCCACGGTGTGGCAGGAGATAGCCAGGGAACCTGCAGACCAGTGAGACGTCTGTAATGCGCATGCTGAAGGAGAGGCCATGAGCGTGCACATCGGCTGTCTGAAAGAGACGCCATGAGTGTGCACATGGCCTGTCCTGCCACTTCAGCTAACGCTGCCGTATGCATTCACAGCTGATGTCTTTGGAGCGCATGCACCTATCTTGTCCCGCATTGCTAAGCAAAGCGGTGACAATAGATCTCGCTAATGCGAGCAGCGCATGGTGCTGCATCGCTAGCCGAGACCTATAAAGGCCTTCGCAAGAGCATTACAAACAGCCCCTCACACAGCAGATTGCTACAGAAAGGCAACATGAGCAGTCCATCTGCGCCTCATCAACCAAGTTCTTATGGAGCGTGACATGTCACCTGGTGACCACTGTGATAATGATATGGGTATCAGTGAATGGTCAAGGACACATCTGCAAGAAACCTTATTTGGAAATCCAACTCAATCATGTTTTTTATTCAGCCCGACATGCTACTCTATTCTTCAATACATGCCCCATCTTCTAATAGACCTTCATATAATGGAGAAAGCCTGGGAATCACTGATGTGCAATCAGTCATATGGGACTCAACATCAGGGATCAAAATAGCTCCAGCACCCCCATAGTGAGCGCACCCTGCTACTCCAGGCACCTTAGGGAAAATGCATCATCTGAAATCTTACGTGTCCATAACAGCAGCCTCTACCTCTGAACATCAGAAGCTTAAGAGGGATCAAAATGCGGAGAAGCTGGAACATGTGGGCAGATTTATTGAAAATAGTGCAACTCTATGCAGCAGCCAAAGTTGCTACACTACGTTGGTTTGGGGAAGAGAGCAGTGCAGAGCCGTACTTACAAACTCTTTGGCACTGCTGCTCTCTTCCCCAGCACTATTGCACAAACAGGCTGCCTAGTACAATGTGATGTTCAGCATAGGTTTTATACTGGAAGGGACTCTTTCTTAACAAAATACTATGCTTAGATTCACTTTAAAACTCTTCACACATTAGATGTGTGCAGTACAATGCCCCACACGTGCAATGTGTTGGTATGTTCAGCTCCTAGGATTCTGAAATAAAGATGAAGAGTATCCTCTGAGTGTAGAGCTAAGTACTCACTATTTCCCTCAGTGGCTTTTTGACCTACTTTTGCTTAAAGAAGATGCCATTTGGTAGATTACAGTGCAACAGATTCAGAAGCACGACAAACACACCCCAATGGAGCTGACACAAAAGAAGGTCAAGCACAGGTCTTGTGGGAACAATTTTCTGTGAACTAAGATCTTCTATTACAAGGCGCAACATAAATCTAGCCAATGTTATGGACTTTGTACAGAAGGTAAAAGAAATTAGAGATTTCTTGCATGGTCTATACAGGAAGGCAAACTCTACTGAGGACAAACACTTCTCTATAGAAGGCTAAGATGAGTCTATTCCTGCCCAAGCACCAAATTCCAAACATGGTCTGATCCAAATGCAGATCACGGCTGCCTTCTTGAGCAATAATATTAAAGAGACCAGCAAAGTGTAGTTTTCCCTAACCTACTTTCAAGAGTGCAAAAGTTCATAGTGGCTGCTAGATCTCATCTGGAAGAAAAGGTTGAATTATTAGAAAACAGGACACGCCGGTCACACCCATCTGCTGATACTGGCCTGAGGATTCGGACTACACTCTGTGGGACCAGCTAGAATTAATAAAGAGGAACATAGCAACACTCAATCTAATGCTCACAGAAATAAAAGAAATACTACTTAGAGATGCTGTGAAAAATGAATTAGCTTACAGGGCACGATTTAATTTTACCAAAATATGGCCATTCGTGCTTGGCATCCCAGCTATGGTTAAATATGTTAAATCAGCCAAGCTTAATGTGTCACACAAGGAAAAAAATTGTGACTGATTATGATCTAAGCTATCACTTTTTAACCTTTAGACTTCTGTGGACCCTCACTTAATCATTCCTGAAACCCGAAGACCACCACAGAAGCATTATTGGATCCAGGGACCCCCGAGGAGCCATTACGGGAAGCTCGGGACCCCAACCAAAGCATTTTTGAGGATTTGAACCACAAAACAATACACCAATCTATACAGAAACAAGCATTTGTCACACAAATAAATACATATTTTATGTAATTTATAAGCAAATATAAAAAAAACATTTTTGAAATTTTAGTAGGAAGGTTGAAGCTTGTTTAAATTCAATTGAGTCCACTCATCTTTGCTACTGTATTCCGTTTAATGCACTTGCACTGCTCCCATAAATCCTGAGGTTTCAAGCTTAATTTTTAGCCTCCAAATTCAAATTACTTCTTATTAACAGAATGTTTTTAAATTTGCAATTGTACTTTTTGCTTCTTTATTTAAGTACACTCACACTTAATCTATTAATGTTTTTTCATTTTCTAAGTGGTCACGGACGCCCTGCGTAAGCTTTGCGGACCCTCAGCAGTCCCCAGACTACAGGTCTAAGCAATTAAATACAAAGGGAAAGGTTGGGCTAGAAAAACCATTACCAGCAACCCTTTCTGCTGCATGTTGAGTTGGTAATTTAGGAGGATAACAGACAGAAACATTTGTCCCACGACTAATTACTGCACCTGTAAGGCATCAAAATGCCTCTGAAGACATCTCTGATAATTCCCAGAAGAATCACACGCTATTATTGCAGCCGCACTCCTGAGTAATTATTAGAAATTAGAAAATGTTTAATGGGGAGTGAAAATGTTCTTTGGATGTTATACAGAATACATTTTTTACAATTACCTTCCTGTGTAGTATAGAAATAGTATTTCATCCAATAAACCTATTTAACATAACAAATATGGTATACACTACAAAAAACAAATACAGAATAACTTACTCACTACAACAATGAATGTAGTTGCAGTGAAAAATATCTTTTTTCACGATTCCCCACTACCGGACAGTATGTCTAGATCATTATCTTGCTCCCTACCCACACATACAAATTTCCTTTAACACTGAAACTGGAAATTAGTTCGAAATTCTTTTCTGTGGCGATGAAAGAAATGCTGTAGGAATAAAGATATCACATTTGCTGTACAGGTAACAGTAAGACTGGGAATACCACCTACCTGACATACATGGTGCTTTCAAGGTATGGTCTGTAGGTCCAGAATTGTAACAGCAGACTTACCGGGAGCATCATACATCAGCACCTCCTTGTAAGAGACAGACATCACCGGGTGCTTGAGTTTATCCTTGAAGTCTGCGATGGTTTGGTACACGAGGAAAACTGCGACGCCCATCAGCATCAGGTAGATGAAGATCAGAATCACCGAAAACACGTTCTTCAGGCAGGTCCGGCTGAAGCGGATTGAAGGGCTGTTCCTTCCTGATTCAGAGTCTAAAAGGACAAAGGAAAAACCCAAAGAAAAAGAATGGACAAAAATGATGGCTTAGGCTTTTGGAAAGTAAAGCGGCTTATGGAGCTTTACTAACATGTCTCAATGCATATTTGTAAACTGAGATATTATCCCACACAAGACGATTCTTGCATAAATTGTACTCATTAATGGTGAATTAGCACAAATGAAGATTGTGAGTGTGGAGCGAATGCTCGCACAGGTCAAGGATCTGAGTGGTGAAGTGCAGTAATGTGCTCCAATCAATAAAGAAGGGTTAGATAAGAGAAAGAAAAAATAAATGCAAAAGCGGATCTACTATAACATCTAACAGCACTGTGTGTCAAGCCATGAACAAGGAATATTTCATACATGCAAAATAAGTCACTGTGCAAAGTGTGCAATCATTCCAGATAAAGGCTAATCATAGTATGATGCATGGATGAACCACAAGGTTGTGGCCATGGGATGTTAGTGTTGTGTATCAAGGACACTAATCTCCTGATTATGAGGTGGCCGGATGGAGGCGAGTTATTTGGAAACACACAATTAATATCCATATCCTGCGGTGTTGTATTTACAGGGTGCAATAATACCTATGTTTGAGTTTTCCATGTGAAAATGAGGAATTACATACATTTGTCACTTTCCTGACTGGATTTTGAATGTCTTTACTGGGCTTTCTTTGCGTCAAGTCAATTGGCTTTTTTTGCGTCAAGTCAAGCCAATGAAGGTGAAGATTGCATGGATTATGTCCTGACGGCAAATCATGGAATTGGATCCCCAGAGATTGCAACTCAATAGCTCTTTCATAATTAGGGCCTACGAGACACTTGATCATTTTCCATGCAAATCACCAATATATAAAGAGACACAGATGGGGTAATGTTCTTGCTCTTAATTGGTCATCATTTTCCCTTATCTCATCTACAAACTGTCCTAACAAAAGACCATGTGCTGCAGATATAAACTTATGCACTTATGTGTCTGTTAGGGTGCTCAATTCACAAGCTAGGGTTCTTCATCAGTAGCTTACAATTTATGGGTTGCAAACTGGTGAGAAAAGGGTAAGTCGCTCATATGGGGCTTCTCTCCCTGGCGTGTATTTGCCAGTGGTGCATGTAAGGACACATTTTCCATTCCATTCTTTGCCTTAGACGACTTTACCCAGATCTGCTTCCCAGTACCTCTGACTAGCGGATTGTGTGCCTTTTGGTGGCTTCACTAACATTTCATAAAGCTCTGAAATGAGCCATTCATCCTCGGTCTTAGAGCAGCTCTATTTATCAGACTGCATGAGATGCCAAGAAATTAGCAGCTTAATATAGGCCTGAAGCACCCAATTTCAGATCTGATAATAAGGAAAATGCTCAATTTCAAGGATGTGGTAGACTGCGTTCTGTGTCTTAAAGATCTAAGGCCATTATCATCAAACAATTCCCTTTACACCGACAAAGCCCTTAATTTTCCACAGCTTGAAGCATCTGACATCAAGCAGCAACGAGCAACTACGGTTTCCAAGAATCAAGAACAATGCTGATGGGAATGTGGAATGTTCCAGTTTACCCAAAACTGAAGCCCAAACTGCAATAGTCACTCTAGTGATAAGAGATCAGTATATTCCTATCCCATGATGGCCTTTGCCCAACCAGAGGGTCTTCCAAATAGGCAGGTCCGCTACTACTTGATTAAAGAAGAACCACTGCTTCTCCGACTCTTCTCTCATCTTCTCCACAATATAGCGCAATTGGCCAGCCTGATAATATTGGACAGCTCCTCAGAATTAGATTGTCCCCCTTCAGTCAACACACACCACCTGTGTAGTTGATCTCCAAAATAGCTTTTGAGGTGCTTGACCATTTAACCAGCCTGTATAAAATGTACTAAAAATCCCAGAAATGTCTTAAGAGAGCTATTTGGCAGTGTGCATGGCAAGGTCTGAATCAAGAATAAAAGTAGTTGAGCTTTAAAAAAAGTTTCTTTGTGACAGTTCATATGTGAAAAGGCCTGTCACATAAACCTTTAGTGCTTTTGTTAGAGGGCACAGGCACTGGCATGGCTTGACCCTGGTTACTAAAGTTGTTGCTACTTTTATAAACATCACTTTTTAAATTGTACCTATATATACCAAGAGGCAAGAACAATAGGGCTGACTGTCTGTCATAGATGCCTGTTTTTATGAACAGACCGAGGCAATGAGAAGAATGAAAACAAATATGTGGTTGGAATTGTAGTAGATGCTCAGTGAACATGAAAGTTGCTTCAACACAACAGAAGGGCCCATTAGCTAAAGAGGAAGAATATATATTATGTCTTGTTGATGACCATGTCGTCAGGCCTCAAAACATCTCAAGAATGTTACCAGACACACAAGTCTAGTAACTTTAAGAATCTATTTGATATAAGAGTAAAGTACACAACCAAGTGACTGAGCAGCACAGTATTGATTGTTATTGAGGGAACATACGCATAATTGTTGGAGGAATATATTCATAACTCTGCCTTACTAGTTTGAGTACATGGGACTTGTGTGCATGTCCACCTGCTGGCAATGAAAACAACTGAGAACAAAGAAAGGCTCAGCAGGACCTCATAACAGTCTTCCCTTGAGCAGAAAGTCTGCTACAGACTTTTAGGTATACAACTTTGGCAGTTTACTGGAGTGTCCCTAGCACTGTATTAGCAAGCAGGGTGCCCCAGTGAGTTCAACACGCGCCACTGTGATCTGCAAGATCCTTCCGTGGTCAGGACATTGAGTCCCATCAAATGGGGTAATAATAACACCAGTTGTTTGCAGTGGGTAAAATGGCAGAGGTACCATATGAAGCCCTATATATAAAATGAGTAAAGATTATCTATAGGCAAATTGCGCGTTCTGCAATTATTCAGACAGGAAAGTATAACAGAAGTGATGCACTTAGGTGCATCCAGTTTATAAATATACACAATGCAAGAAGCAAATATCTGCCCAGTTTACAAAAATGCAGAGAAGACGTATTGCGTTGTGCATTTGAAATATCAGGCTAGCAAATTCCTCACTGGTTTGCATTTAAAATGACATGATATACACAAATAAATAACCTCTAGTAATCATTTAACATCTGGCAGCGTCTTGGTTCTTCGCTCCCTAATAAAAATATTTATATTTATGGACAGAAGCTGCCAAGTTGCTTTGTGTCACGATTGGTATCTGCTGTCCAAAAGTTTTTTAGTCGACAGCATGTTGTGTTCTGAAACTTGTAGTTTCGCTTTGACCATAGTAAGTATTGGCAGGAAGATCTCAGCAGACTAAGTATTGCTGGCTAACAAACCAGGGCTGGCTGAAAGTGGCACACCTGATAGGGACCTCTATGGACCGTGCATGGGAAAAGTGGACTGTGAACCTAGCTAACTTCTTTGCATGGTATGCCCAGGGGCCAGGGTTTAAAATACAGAACTGCATTCTTATTAGTGCTCACTGTAGACCATGAAGGTACCATAAAAAAGGTTCAGTAAATGAGCAAGTACGCATTAACATAAATGAACTCCTAGCAGTTACTGTTGTAAGGTCTAGAAGACCAACTAAAAGCCACAGTATCCCAAAGTCAAAAGAAGTTATAATATACAAGACGTACTAAGATATCTGACTCATAAGGTGGTCGCACATTGTGCACCGACTTCTTGCACCAGAATCTGATTGTGTGAAGCGAACGTGGGTTTGGCAAAATCATCATCCGCAGGGGGTCACAGAATGACCAGCTTAATGAATATTAATTAATCAGGTTACAATTTGTGATCCCCCTGAGACTGGCTACAAAACAGGAATGGTGGTCGTGTTTGCATTTCCAAAATGAAAAGTTTTTTTTCTTTTTTAAAGCAGTTAGTGCTTCTTAAATGGGCCAGTGCAGCTTTAAAAAACATAAATGCTTTCTGTTTGCAAAAACATCAGGGAAACAGGCAGAAATCCCGTGTTCTACTGGCTATTCTCCCTGAGGCTGCCACCATGATTCCTAAAGGGGAAGAGGGCTTGCCCGAGACGCATGCGCTTTACAGTGAGGCACTTGAGCGGCTACGATACCACGATGGAAAAACTAATTTCTGTGATGATCCCAAATAGGCTTGGGAATGTCTCAAAGCCTACAAATCTGTGGATCCACCCCAGAGGACTGAACCTGCCACCACACACCAAGATCTTAAATTTAGGAAGAGGACCTGAAAGAGGCCCAAAAGGGGACCCTCGAAAATACCAAGCCCATCACAGACTGAGATGGAGAGGGCTGCTGCCCCTCAGGTGGTGGCCAAGGTCAGAGACAGGTTACCTGTTTGTAAAAGGGTCTGAAGACTCAGATTCGACCTCCTCCCGGGCGGACAGATCCCCGCTGCCAATAGTCACTCCGAGGACAGCAGATGATCTTCTTTGACAAGCAGAACACCTCAGAGCAGTGTGAACCCTCCCAGTGATATAAAACGCTCTGTTTTTGTGCTGTACTGACAGGCTGGACATTATCGATGGCCGGGCCGGCGAGGGCAAAGCGGAGGACTGATGCCCTTGGGTCGTGGCCTACCCTTCCCCCATTGAGGACTGCACCTATGGCTAGTTGGGGGGGGTCTTCTGCTGAGGTTGATGATTTGCTTATGTTTGTAGTGTTTTTTATATGTTTTGGTTTGTTTTGATTGCATGGGTGATTATGGATCCTTTACATGGGAGCGAGGTGGGCAGGCGGTGGAGGGAGGAATGGTATTGGGATGCACTTTCTGCCATGACATCCACACATTACACACTGAAATTCCTGACATAGAATATTAGTGGGATGGGCTCAGTTATTAAGAGGCATAATATGCACAGGTACTTAAGAAGGTGGGCAGTGCAGATAGCCCTGCTGCAAGAGACAAAGTGAGATGGAGAAACAGCGCAGGAGATGGAGGGGGCAGATATTTGCGACCTCCTTTTCGGCGTATGCTAGGGGTGTGTTAATTTGGGTGAGGGCGCAAGTGCTTTTCGAACCCTTGCATACATTGATAGATAAGGGGGTAAGTATGTGTTACTGACCGGGATGCTGCTTGGTTGAGATATTACACTTACACTTGGTAGTGTGAATGCACCCAACAAGGTCCAGATGTCCTTCCTCCATGGTCTCTCAGCCCCCATGGCCGAATCGACAACTGTGGACATGATAATTGGGGGTGGTTTTAATTGTGTGGCCGATGTCACACTAGATCATTCGCACCCGCCGCACTACAGTAGGTTTCTGGGACTGGATGGGACACTGGGGGTTTGAGGACATCTGGAGGAAGCAGCACAAGGACGGGAGGGACTATTCTTTTTACTCGCCCATACATCATCTGCATACGAGGCTGGATGCCTTTTTATGCTCCCATGGCCTATGCCATACTATCATCTACACTGAATACTTGGGACATAAGCTCTCAGATCATAGCCCTTTGCTGTTAGATTTTCAGCCTTCACTGAAACACTCTTTGATTCCTTTATGGTGAATCCAGTGATATTGGAAGATGCCAATTTTAAGGAGACTCTAGGCGCCTCCATTAATATTTACTTTTCTAACAATACACAAACGGCGTCCAGGGCACTGGTGGAATGGAAGGCGTTTAAGGTTGTGGTACGAGGGCATTGCCTGGACAGTTGATAGCGGTACAAAGGGAAATACCACAGGAGTTGGGGGAGCTAGAGGGCAGATTACACAGGCTAGACAATGCGCAGGGAACGGGAGCCACCGACTGGGAAACCTTATGGGAAGCATGTGCACTTTATGGTGAGGCAATCGAAAGGCTAAGAAGCCATTATTATAAGGGTTATCTCACCAAAGTGCAGGAGGAGGGGAGGCCCGGCTGTTTGCTGGCATGTTTGGTTAGACCAAAGACTCTGGGGTCTCCGATCACGCATGTCAGGTCCAGGACTGGTGAGTCCGGTTATGAACCAGAGGCGATTAATGCTGTGCTCCGTGACTATTACGAAGTCCTGTATAATGCACCACATCCGGTCGCTCCAGTGGGTAGAGAGATTTTTTGGAGTACATTACAGCTTCGGGCACTGGATCAACAGACAAGGGAGGTAGAGGTCTGGTGACAGCACAGGAGAAAAGCATGGTCACGGCTAAATCCCCGGGCCCAGACGGTCTCCCTGCAGAATTCTACTCAGCATATGCCTCAAGACGGGCCCCTCGACTGGAGACTATATATGCGGAGTCTTTGAGACTTGGGCGGCTCCCTGAATCCACAAGGGAGCCACTCGTGATTCTGTTCCCCAAGATGACTGCCTGGGGGGCTTGTGTTGCAGACTTCTGAACACTTTCCATGTTAAACATGGATTTTAAAATACATAGTAAGATCCTGGCACTTTGTCTGCTCCCATGCATGCCTACCCTAATTCATGCTGATAAAAATGTGTTGATCCTGCTCCGGAGTACCACATTTAATTTGCGCAGATTGTATTCTGTATTGTACTACCCTGGAGTGCAGCTCCTTCCGCGGGCAGCCCTCTTGTCGATAGATCTGGAAAAGACTTTCGACACAATACGGTCTGATTACTTTTTTAGGCCATGAGACGTATGGGTCTTGGTGACGGTTAATAGGCATGTTAATTGACATCCGTGATGATACAATTAATGACATCTTAAACAACATTATTGATAACATCACTGATTACAATATCCATGATACTGCTGTTGACATTTGGTTTAATAATAATGTGAATGAATATTTTTTTCGTAAGCATTTATGAGCATGGTAAGCAGTACTACAGCAGTGCTCTTTTATGTACTCTTAAGAGTAATTTGTGAATCAACCCCAAAAATTCTATCTGCCCAATAGTGAAATTGCGATGAGAGCACAGCCCTTTCTATTGTATATGAAGTTTCCCTGAATATTCCAATTTTATTCTCATTTTATATGTTTTGGGGTCAAGTCACACAGGCATGTAACAGTACATAAAAGAGAATTACATGAATATTACTTTACATACTCCAGAATGCCTGTTTGAATAGGCTCCTCTGCTTCCATGCACGTTTTAAACAAATGATGATAAGCAGCTAATCTACTCGCCTGAGGTTCTTTGGATGTGTGAGCACTGAAAGAGACGCTACTATAGAAAGATGGGCCTTACCCTGCATTTGGAACGCTATTAGTAGCTGTCCGAAAGCCTTTCAATTAAATCCTCGCTCTGGGTCACCAAATGTAGCCATCACTTGAAGACTCTGATAAAAGGTCTAGAGTTAATGTCGCTCATGGAGACAAAATGGATATGGACACCACTATTAATGCTGCAAAGTCTCTCCGCATAAATATCTGCTTCAAATCTATAACACGTGCAGCGGTCGACAAGCTCTATAATACACTAAGCTGCAAATGTAAAACCATTGAGTCCATCACAACTTGACGAACGTTCTACTGGCTATCAGTCCAAACCTGAATACAGTTGCAGGAGCCAATGTTGTGGTGCACACTCAAGTCCTGCTGGAAGATCCTTCCATCCCTATTTAAAGACAAGAATTGCACTCTCCACACCCGCCAATGTGCTCTACTCTTCCATACTCACACTGGTGTTGAAAGAGGAGACACAGATGCTCTATAGCAGACACTACTATGTGGAAATGGTGTTTCTCCTACCTTAGACTTCATAACAACCATATTCAATGCACAGAACAATCTTGTGATTAAACTCATAAAGGTAAGTCTTTTCAAAATTATAAATCAAAACTTTAGAAAAATAAATATGAATCCATCATGTCAGTGGCTTTAAATGCAAGTCTGCATGACAGAAATGGTTAAAGCTGCTCTACAAATGAGACCGGGCTTCTTCAAGTTGAGGCAGAAGAGAAACAAAACACTTCTTTTAGAAGTGCACAACTAGTGACTATACAAGTTTATTTTAATCTGTAGTAATATGGTGACCTTTTCCATGGCCTTCCACAACCTATTTATTTATCATTGCTTTGTAAGTTTTACATTGTGAGTAATACTTTCCTGGCTCCTCTTTCAAATGGATCTGCAGAATACTTTGCAAATCATCAGGGTAATGGCGAAAAGGTTTTACAACATACGATTAATAAAACGTTATCAAAATATTTGACTGAGGTCGAAGGACTAAAATAAAAACGTTGACAACCCTGAACAAATGTCTGCAAGGGTTTCGCTACACTTTTTGTAGATTTAAGGTTGGCCTACTATTATAGTGGCCTCCAGCTACCCTTAAATTGGAGCCATCATAACACAGTCTTCTGTCATTCATTATTACTATTAAGCACATGCGTCGTTGTTCGGGCAAGTAGTTGTTCACCTTGCGTGACTCCGGAACTCGTTGTTCCGGAGTCGTGGCAAAGGTCGTTTCCCGCAGCAGTTGTGTCCTTCAGGAGGAGCCGATGCAAGACGCACATAACTTCCACGAGGAGCTGACATGCCATTCGGTGAAAGAAGCACTTCTGTTGCCGGCCAGACATTAAGCTTCAGGGATGGAAGGTCAATGTTTGCCAAGTCTCTTCTCAGCAGCAGAAGTCAATGGGCCTTGCTACATTCCAAGCAGTGCCCTCTTCAAGCAAGTTGTTGGTTAAGCACGGACTGTACAAGCAAGGTTATGCGATCAAGTTCAATCAATCAATCAATCAATCAATCACAGAATTTGTATAGCGCACTACACACCCGGTAGGGTCTTAAGGCGCGGGGGGAGGGGTCCGTTACTGCTCGAAAAGCCAGGTCTTGAGTTGCTTCCTGAAGGAGAGATGGTCCTGGGTCAGCCGAAGGTGGATGGGGAGGGAGTTCCATGTCTTAGCTGCCTGGTAGGAGAAGAATCTTCCTCCGGTGGTGGCTTTACGGATGCGTGGTACGGTGGCGAGGGCGAGGCTGGTCGATCATAGCTGGCGGGTGGGCGTGTAGAAAGTCAGGCGGTTGTTGAGGTACTTGGGGCCCAGGTCGTTGAGAGCCTTGTGTGCGTGGGTGTGGAGTCTGAACGCGATCCTCTTGCTGACGGGGAGCCAGTGCAGGTCTCACAGGTGGCTGGAGATGTGGCTGTGTCGGGGGATGTCCAGGACGAGTCATGTGGAGGCGTTCTGTATGCGCTGGAGACTTTCTGTAGTTTGGCTGTGGTTCCGGCGTAGAGGGTGTTTCCGTAGTCCAGTCGGCTGGTGACGAGCACCTGGGTGACAGTCTTCCTGGTTTCGGTGGGGATCCATCGGAAGATCTTACGGAGCATGCGCAGGGTGTTGAAGCACGATGATGAGACGACGTTGACTTGTCTGGTCATCGATAGGGAGGCATCCAGGATGAAGCCCAGGTTGTGTGCGTGGTCCGTTAGTTTGGGAGTGGTGCCCTGGGCAGGGTGCCACCAGGAGTCGTCCCAGGCGGAGGGCGACGATCCCAGGATGAGGTCTTCGGTCTTGTCTGAGTTCAGTTTCAGGCGGTTGTTCTTCATCCACTCGGCGACGTCTTTCATCCCTTCGTGTAGGTTGGCTCTGGCGGTGGCGGGGTCGTTGGTGAGGGAGAGGATCAGCTGAGTGTCGTCGGCATAGGAGATGATGTTGAGGTTGTGTTGGCATGCGATGGCAGCCAGAGGGCTCATGTAGATGTTGAAGAGGGTTGGGCTGAGTGATGATCCTTGTGGTACGCCGCAGATGACTTCGGTGGCCTCGGATCTGAACGGGGGAGGCAGACTCTCTGGGTTCTTCCGGCGAGGAACGAGATGATCCACTCCAGTGCCTTCTCTTGGATTCCGATGTTGCTGAGGCGCTGTGCTAGGGTGCGATGGCAGACAGTGTCGAATGCTGCCGAGAGGTCCAGGAGGATGAGGGCAGCTGTTTTCCTGTTGTCGAGCAGGGATCTGATGTCATCGGTGGCTGCGATCAGGGCGGTCTCGGTGCTGTGGTTGGCTCGGAAGCCGGACTGCGAGGGGTCGAGGGATCCGTTCTTCTCGAGGAAGGCGGCGAGCTGTCTGTTGACGGTCTTCTCGATGACTTTAGCAGGAAAAGGGAGGAGCGAGATGGGGCGGAAGTTCTTGAGGTCGGTGGGGTCCGCTGTTGGTTTCTTCAGGAGGGCGCTGAGCTCGGCATGCTTCCAGCTCTCCGGGAAGGTGGCGGTGTTGAAGGAGATTTTGATGATGTCCCGGAGTTGGGGTGCGATGATGGAGTCGGCCTTGTTGAAGACGTGGTGGGGGCATGGATCGGTTGGTGATCCGGAGTGGATGGTGTTCATCGTGCGAGTGGTGTCTTCGGTGCTGACCGGGGTCCAGTTGCAAAGGGTGGTGGTGGGGGGGCGCTGTTTCGGTGTTTGGGAGCGTGGTTGGTGCGCCGAAGCTGTTGTGTATGTCGGCGGAAGAAGGAGGCGAGAGAGTCGCAGAGGTCTTGCGAGGGAGTGATGTTGTTGTTTGCGGCGCTGGGGTTGGAGAACTCTTTGACGATGCTGAAGAGTTCCTTGCTGTTGTGGGTGTTGTTTTCAAGTCGTTCTTTGAATGTTGACCTTTTCGTGGTGCGGATCAGCTGGTGGTGTTTGCGGGTGGCGTTCGAGGGCGGTCATGCTGTCTGTGGTGTGGTCGTGGCGCCAGGCTTTTTCGAGGGTGCGACAGTTCTTCTTGGATTTTTTGAGTTTGTCGGTGAACCAAGAGGCTTTCTTGCTGCTGGGTCTGCTAGGAGGGGTCTTCAGTGGTGCGAGGTCATCTGCGCAGTTGGTGAGCCACTGTGTGAGGATGCGGGCTGCTTCGTTGTGGTCCGTTGCGCTGACGGGAGGGTTCTGTCTGAGGGAGGTGGTGAGCTGGTCGGCGGTGACCTTACTCCAGCTCCTGCGGGGAACCTGTTGCTGGTGGGTCGTGGTTCTCCTGAAGCAGAAGTGGACGCAGCTGTGGTCGGTCCAATGGAGTCCGGTGATGTGGTTGAAGGAGATGTGCTTGCTGGAGGAGAAGACTAGGTCAAGCGTGTGGCCGGCGTAGTGGGTGGGGGTGCTCACCAGTTGCTTGAGTCCGAGGTTGGCGAGGTTGTCCAGCAGGGTGGTGGTGTTGTTGTCCTTGTTGTTCTCCAGGTGGAAGTTGAGGTCCCCTAGGAGGATGTAGTCAGCGGAGAGGAGGGCGTGCGGGCTGATGAAGTCTGCTATGTCTTCGCTGAATTGTGTGCGTGGTCCCGGGGGTCTGTAGATGAGGGTGCCTCTGAGGGTCATCTTCATGTCGGTGTGTATCTGGAAGTGGAGGTGCTCGGCGGCGGTGAAGGTGTCGTCGGAGTTGGTCGTGATGCGGATGGTGTTCTTGTGTACGATGGCGATGCCTCCTCCGGTCTGGTTGACGCGATCCCTCCGGGTGATCTTGTAGCCTTCCGGGATGGCTATGGCGATGTCGGGGGCTGATGAGGCGTTCATCCAGTTTTCTGTGAGGAAGGCGACGTATGGTGATGTTGTGTCGAGGAGGTTCCAGAGTTCCACGGCGTGCCTGTGGACGGAGCGGGTGTTGAGCAGGATGCACTTGAGGTGGTTGTTGTTGGTGCTCGGCATGGTGGGTGCAGTGCAGGTTCGGAGGCAGGTGAATCGGCAGGCTTGGCAGGTGACGGGTCCGTGTGTGCGCCTCGGGGTGGCTTGGTAGCAGGTGGCGGGTCGGCCGACGTTGAGTGCGTGGAGGGTGGCGGCGTCGTAGGTTCGTTGGGAGCGCTGGCATCGTCGAGGACCAGGGGTCCTGGCGCTGGGCGCGGTCCGGGCGCAGACGGGCTTGCCTTTGGCGCGCCTTCGGCGGTTGAAACAAACTAAGGTGTATTGGTCTAAGCTAATTCCCCAGTTGGAAGTAGCCCTAGCTAATCGGAAGTCATGTTTTTATCCGCTGTGGCAAAAAGGTTAAATGAAGTGTAAACCTATGGCATCCACTACTGGGGTAAATCGTCTACCTAATAGAGTGATGTGCAGGATTGAGGTGACAACCTTCAGCGGTCACCTCAATTGAAGAACAGATGTACACCGCTTGTGTGTATTTTGGGTAAACAGGAAAGTTACAACTATGTAATTCAGACTGATTTCAGGCTTGCCAACATGGAACAACAATATTATCACAGTCGTATACTCTCTCTCCCGCCCCGCTCCCCGCTTCCCGCCGCTGTGCTAGCGGCCACGCCCCCTTTTCCTTCTGTGCCCTCCCCGCTCCCACCTCCCAGCTGCTCCTCCCTCCCTCCCACTTCGCCATAAATGGCGACCGCGCAGACGCGCAGCGGTCACGCGCAGCGGGCGCGCCGATTGTGCGCCGAAGGCGCGCCAAAGGTAAGCCCGTCTGCGCCTGGACCGCGCCCAGCGCCAGGACCCCTGGCACCCCACCGACGATGCAAGACGACCCGACAGACCTACGACCCCGCCGCCCTCAACGCCGGCCGGAACCCCGCCTGCTGCAGAGCCGCCCCGAAACGCTTCCACGGACCCATTCATCTGCACAACCTGCAAGTTCACCTGCCTCCGAACATGCACCGCGCCCGCAAAGCCAAACCCCAGCAGCGACCTCAAGTGCATCCTGCTCAACACCCGCTCCGTCCACAGACACGCCGTCGAACTCTGGAACCTGCTCGACACAACATCACGATGATGTTGAGGTTGTGTTGGCATGCGATGGCAGCCAGAGGGCTCATGTAGACGTTGAAGAGGGTTGGGCTGAGTGATGATCCTTGTGGTACGCCGCAGATGACTTCGGTGGCCTCGGATCTGAACGGGGGAGGCGGACTCTCTGGGTTCTTCCGGCGAGGAACGAGATGATCCACTCCAGTGCCTTCTCTTGGATTCCGATGTTGCTGAGGCGCTGTGCTAGGGTGCGATGGCAGACAGTGTCGAATGCTGCCGAGAGGTCCAGGAGGATGAGGGCAGCTGTTTTCCTGTTGTCGAGCAGGGATCTGATGTCATCGGTGGCTGCGATCAGGGCGGTCTCGGTGCTGTGGTTGGCTCGGAAGCCGGACTGCGAGGGGTCGAGGGATCCGTTCTTCTCGAGGAAGGCGGCGAGCTGTCTGTTGACGGTCTTCTCGATGACTTTAGCAGGAAAAGGGAGGAGCGAGATGGGGCGGAAGTTCTTGAGGTCGGTGGGGTCCGCTGTTGGTTTCTTCAGGAGGGCGCTGAGCTCGGCATGCTTCCAGCTCTCCGGGAAGGTGGCGGTGTTGAAGGAGATTTTGATGATGTCCCGGAGTTGGGGTGCGATGATGGAGTCGGCCTTGTTGAAGACGTGGTGGGGGCATGGATCGGTTGGTGATCCGGAGTGGATGGTGTTCATCGTGCGAGTGGTGTCTTTGGTGCTGACCGGGGTCCAGTTGCAAAGGGTGGTGGTGGGGGGCGCTGTTTCGGTGTTTGGGAGCGTGGTTGGTGCGCCGAAGCTGTTGTGTATGTCGGCGGAAGAAGGAGGCGAGAGAGTCGCAGAGGTCTTGCGAGGGAGTGATGTTGTTGTTTGCGGCGCTGGGGTTGGAGAACTCTTTGACGATGCTGAAGAGTTCCTTGCTGTTGTGGGTGTTGTTTTCAAGTCGTTCTTTGAATGTTGACCTTTTCGTGGTGCGGATCAGCTGGTGGTGTTTGCGGGTGGCGTTCTTGAGGGCGGTCATGCTGTCTGTGGTGTGGTCGTGGCGCCAGGCTTTCTCGAGGGTGCGACAGTTCTTCTTGGATTTTTTGAGTTTGTCGGTGAACCAAGAGGCTTTCTTGCTGCTGGGTCTGCTAGGAGGGGTCTTCAGTGGTGCGAGGTCATCTGCGCAGTTGGTGAGCCACTGTGTGAGGATGCGGGCTGCTTCGTTGTGGTCCGTTGCGCTGACGGGAGGGTTCTGTCTGAGGGAGGTGGTGAGCTGGTCGGCGGTGACCTTACTCCAGCTCCTGCGGGGAACCTGTTGCTGGTGGGTCGTGGTTCTCCTGAAGCAGAAGTGGACGCAGCTGTGGTCGGTCCAATGGAGTCCGGTGATGTGGTTGAAGGAGATGTGCTTGCTGGAGGAGAAGACTAGGTCAAGCGTGTGGCCGGCGTAGTGGGTGGGGGTGCTCACCAGTTGCTTGAGTCCGAGGTTGGCGAGGTTGTCCAGCAGGGTGGTGGTGTTGTTGTCCTTGTTGTTCTCCAGGTGGAAGTTGAGGTCCCCTAGGAGGATGTAGTCAGCGGAGAGGAGGGCGTGCGGGCTGATGAAGTCTGCTATGTCTTCGCTGAATTGTGTGCGTGGTCCCGGGGGTCTGTAGATGAGGGTGCCTCTGAGGGTCATCTTCATGTCGGTGTGTATCTGGAAGTGGAGGTGCTCGGCGGCGGTGAAGGTGTCGTCGGAGTTGGTCGTGATGCGGATGGTGTTCTTGTGTACGATGGCGATGCCTCCTCCGGTCTGGTTGACGCGATCCCTCCGGGTGATCTTGTAGCCTTCCGGGATGGCTATGGCGATGTCGGGGGCTGATGAGGCGTTCATCCAGTTTTCTGTGAGGAAGGCGACGTATGGTGATGTTGTGTCGAGGAGGTTCCAGAGTTCCACGGCGTGCCTGTGGACGGAGCGGGTGTTGAGCAGGATGCACTTGAGGTGGTTGTTGTTGGTGCTCGGCATGGTGGGTGCAGTGCAGGTTCGGAGGCAGGTGAATCGGCAGGCTTGGCAGGTGACGGGTCCGTGTGTGCGCCTCGGGGTGGCTTGGTAGCAGGCGGCGGGTCGGCCGACGTTGAGTGCGTGGAGGGTGGCGGCGTCGTAGGTTCGTTGGGAGCGCTGGCATCGTCGAGGACCAGGGGTCCTGGCGCTGGGCGCGGTCCGGGCGCAGACGGGCTTGCCTTTGGCGCGCCTTCGGCGGTTGAAACAAACTAAGGTGTATTGGTCTAAGCTAATTCCCCAGTTGGAAGTAGCCCTAGCTAATCGGAAGTCATGTTTTTATCCGCTGTGGCAAAAAGGTTAAATGAAGTGTAAACCTATGGCATCCACTACTGGGGTAGATCGTCTACCTAATAGAGTGATGTGCAGGATTGAGGTGACAACCTTCAGCGGTCACCTCAATTGAAGAACAGATGTACACCGCTTGTGTGTATTTTGGGTAAACAGGAAAGTTACAACTATGTAATTCAGACTGATTTCAGGCTTGCCAACATGGAACAACAATATTATCACAGTCGTATACTCTCTCTCCCGCCCCGCTCCCCGCTTCCCGCCGCTGTGCTAGCGGCCACGCCCCCTTTTCCTTCTGTGCCCTCCCCGCTCCCGCCTCCCAGCTGCTCCTCCCTCCCTCCCACTTCGCCATAAATGGCGACCGCGCAGACGCGCAGCGGTCACGCGCAGCGGGCGCGCCGATTGTGCGCCGAAGGCGCGCCAAAGGTAAGCCCGTCTGCGCCTGGACCGCGCCCAGCGCCAGGACCCCTGGCACCCCACCGACGATGCAAGACGACCCGACAGACCTACGACCCCGCCGCCCTCAACGCCGGCCGGAACCCCGCCTGCTGCCGAGCCGCCCCGAAACGCTTCCACGGACCCATTCATCTGCACAACCTGCAAGTTCACCTGCCTCCGAACATGCACCGCGCCCGCAAAGCCAAACCCCAGCAGCGACCTCAAGTGCATCCTGCTCAACACCCGCTCCGTCCACAGACACGCCGTCGAACTCTGGAACCTGCTCGACACAACATCACCAGACGTCACGTTCCTCACTGAAACATGGATGAACACCTCCTCAGCCCCCGACATCGCCATCGCCATCCCGGATGGATACAAGATCATCAGGAGAGACCGCATCAACCAGACCGGAGGAGGCATCGCAAACGTCCACAAGAACACCATCCGCATCACGACCGACGCCGACGACACCTTCACCGCCGCCGAACACCTCCACTTCCAGATCCACACCGACCCAAAGACGACCCTCAAAGGCACCCTCATCTACAGACCCCCAGGACCACGCACACAATTCAGCGAAGACATCACGGACTTCATCAGCCCACACGCCCTCCCCTCCGCCGACTACATCCTCCTAGGGGACCTCTACTTCCACCTGGAGAACAACAAGGACCGCAATACCGTCACCCTGCTGGACAACCTCGCCAACCTCGGACTCAAGCAACTGGTCAACACCCCCACCCACTACGCCGGCCACACGCTTGACCCCGTCTTCTCATCCAGCAAGCACATCGCCTTCAGCCACTCCACCGGACTTCACTGGACCGACCACAGCTGCGTCCACTTCAGCTTCAGAAAAACCACTACCCACCACCACCCGCAACAGGTTCCTCACAGAAGCTGGAGCAAGATCACCACCGACCAGCTCACCACCTCCCTCAGCCAGAACCCACCTGCCAGCACTCCGGACCCCAACGAAGCAGCCCGCAACTTCACGCAGTGGCTGACAGCCTGCGCCAACGACCTCGCACCACTAAAGAACCCTCCCAGCACACCCAGAAGCAAGAAGGCCCCCTGGTTCACCGACAAACTCAAGGACTCCAAGAAGACCTGCCGCACCCTCGAGAAAGCCTGGCTCCTCGACCGGACCACTGACAACATGACCGCCCTCAACAAGCGCCCCGCAAGCACCACCAGTTCATCTGCACCACCAAGAAGAAATCACTTACGGATCGACTGGACAACAACACCCACGACAGCAAGGAACTCTTCAGCATCGTCAAGGAGTTCTCCAACCCCAGCACCGGCAACAACGACATCACCCCTTCACAAGATCTCTGCGACTCCCTTGCCTCGTTCTTCCACCGCAAGATTGCCGACATCCACAACAGCTTCGGCACACCATCCTCGTACCCAACCGCCGAACCAACGCACCCAACCACGACCCTCCGCACCTGGACCGCAGTGACCACCGAAGACACAGCCCGCACGATGAACACCATCCACTCCGGATCTCCGACTGACCCCTGCCCCCACCACGTCTTCAACAAGGCCGACTCCACCATCGCACCCCAACTCCGAGACGTCATCAACACCTCCTTCGACACCGCCACCTTCCTGGAGAGCTGGAAGCATGCCGAGCTCAGCGCACTACTGAAGAAACCAACAGCGGACCCCACCGACCTCAAAAATGTCCGCCCCATCTCGCTCCTCCCTTTTCCTGCCAAAATCATCGAGAAGATCGCCAACAGACAGCTTGCCGCCTTCCTCGAGACGAATGGATCCCTCGACCCCTCGCAGTCCGGCTTCAGAGCCAACCACAGCACCGAGACCGCCCTCATCGCAGCCACCGACGACATCCAAGCCCTTCTCGACAACGGGGAAACAGCCGCACTCATCCTCCTGGACCTCTCCGCCGCGTTCGACACTGTCTGCCACCGCACCCTAGTCCAACGCCTCAGCAACACCGGCATCCAAGAGAAGGCATTGAAGTGGATCATCTCATTCCTCGCTGGAAGAACACAGAGAGTCTGCCTCCCCCCGTTTCGTTCCGAGGCCACCGAAGTCATCTGCGGCGTCCCGCAAGGATCATCACTCAGCCCCACCCTCTTCAACGTCTACATGAGACCTCTCGCAGCCATCGCACGCCAACACAACCTCAACATCCTCTCCTAAGCCGACGACACCCAGCTGATCCTCTCCCTCACCAGAGACCCCGACACCGCCAGAACCAGCCTCCACGAAGGGATGAAGGACGTCGCCGAGTGGATGAGGAACAGCTGCTTGAAACTGAACTCAGACAAGACGGAAGTCCTCATCCTTGGACCATCACCCTCCGCCTGGGACGACTCCTGGTGGCCCCCAGCCCTGGGCACCGTCCCCAAGCCGACAGACCACACACGCAACCTGGGTTTCATCCTGGACTCCTCCCTCTCGATGACCAGACAAGTCAACGCCGTTTCCTCTTCATGCTTTCACACCCTCCGCATGCTCCGCAAGATCTTCCGATGGATCCCGATCGAAACCAGGAAGACGGTCACCCAGGCCCTCGTCACCAGCCGGCTGGACTACGGTAACACCCTCTACGCCGGAACCACAGCCAAGCTACAGAAAAGACTACAACGCATCCAGAACGCCTCCGCCCGACTCATCCTGGACATCCCTCGACGCAGCCACATCTCCGGCCACCTGAGGAACCTGCACTGGCTCCCCGTCAACAAGAGGATCACGTTCAGGCTCCTCACCCACGCACACAAGTCTCTCCACAACCTGGGCCCCAAGTACCTCAACGACCGCCTGATCTTCCACACGCCCACCCGCCAGCTACAGTCCGCTAGCCTCGCCCTCGCCGCCGTACCACGCATCCGAAGAGCCACCGCCGGAGGCAGATCCTTCTCCTACCTGGCGGCCAAGACATGGAACTCCCTCCCCATCCACCTCCGGCTGACCCAGGACCACCTCGCCTTCAGGAGACAACTCAAGACCTGGCTGTTCGAGCAGTAGCGGCCCCCTTTCCCCAAGCGCCTTGAGGCCCTTCCGGGTGAGTAGCGCGCTATACAAATGCTATGATTGATTGATTGATTAATCAAGCTCTAAATACTCCTTATGAAGGGCTGGGCTGTTCCCATTTGGCGCAGGGTCAAGACTGATTTGCATATGGCTGGGTTCAAACTGGAATGGCAAGTGAGCAAATAAACAATGGATTTAGGCCCAGATCTCTGTACTAGGGTGAATGTATGACATTGTTCTGCATTCTGTCCATCAATTGTCTTATGAAGTAACAGCATCACTTGTGGCTACTTGGACAATGCATGTCGCAGGTATATGGCAACCAGAGTGCTGTTAGTAGTAAAGTAGTTTTCTGCATTCAAATACGCACCTTGTAAAACATCTTCATTGTCATTTTCATCTTCATGCTCATTACTTTCAGGTTCCTGTTGTTGTTGAGACTCCAACACTGCTTGCTCTGTTTCTTCACTGAGCTAAAGGAAAGAAAATGCAAGTCAATACCTTCATAATGTAAATTAAAAATATTTATTTTGCTATATGTCTGTTGAAGGAACTAGCAGCATATTTACATGTGTAGTGGCTAAAGAATCAGAGAAAATGAATCATATCTATATCACATGCTGGAAATATACATCACCAACCCTCATTGGAAACATCTATTCATAAGGTCTTTGCTACAGCGTTCATGACTCATTGCTGTGCATTCATCATACTGGAATTTTTGCAAATCAATACTGTTGGCTTCATCGAGGATTCTAAGCTCTTAAGGGTCACAGGAAAAAACATTTCCTCTCTGACATAACCCCCTACATAACACCCTTTTCAGTATATTCACTGCATGTCCCAACTCTTTGAGACAATCCATTTGGCCTACTCTTTGATTAACTAGGTTACCCCAAAAGACTACATGCTTTTTAACAATATCCCCAAAAACTGTACTTAATGATTAGAATCCCTACTAATTCACGTGTAATCTATCCCTGACTTTTCTGACTCCTGGCTTTACCTTACTAGTCACTTCCAGACACAAAGGAAAGGTGATTATGTAGTATTCTCATGTTGCGTTATTATATACTATGTTATGTTTTCCCTAATTGCTCAGCCAGTGTGAATGTTCTCAGTGCAATGTTCGTGTGTGGGCCATGAGTGGAATGCTTGAGTGACTGGGTATGAGTGGTGACAGTTGGTGGAAGGGTTAAGCAGCTAGCAGGCTGCTCCTGGTGGGGTTGCTGTACAGGATCTAAGCTACATGTTTACTTGAATAAACCTACTTGAACCTCATCATACAGAGTGGACTACATTACTACAGATTATGCATAAACAGTCTCCCAGTGAATCGAAGTAAAACATGTCCCTGCGCAAGCCTACAAAGATGCCTAAAAATAGGATCCCAATGTAGCAACATTCTAATTTGCAAAATCTTACTAAGCAATCCCACAAGCACTGGCTCCAGTGTAACTACTCCACCCTAGCCACACATTCCACCCCATCTTCTCATACACACTATTGCATTAATAAACCCCAGTCATCGACCATCGGGTACACATGTAGGTGTGTAGTTTACGAAGAAGACGAACAAATTGACAAAAGCTATTGAATACATTTTTCTCAGATTTTACTAACACTTGAAAGTCGGTAACTGGTTACATGACAGGCTTTAAGGAATAAATTGCTGCTTTCGAGCCTTTTAACTCTTCCAGTCTGAATTCTGGGTAATGGATTTCTGTATCTTTCTCTGGTTCTCTGAAGCCCGAATATCTATGGACCATTCTTTTCACAAAATGATATCTACGTGACTGTGAACAATCATAGTTTGAGGAAACATGCCTTTGCCCCCTCATCACTCTTAGTAATTAGGCACACATTGGTTGGTACTTTCATACTTCTCTATTCATCAAGGGTACTAGATCCTAGGAGAAAAAAAATCCTAGGATCATGTATTGTTTTCTGCCTACTCTTATAAATTAACGTAGATATATATATATATATATATATATATATATATATATATATATATATATATATTTGGCTCAGAAAATCCCCTCGAACAAAGAAGGAAGTGGCCATACTCGCGTGGTGTGATATAATGATTTATTTACACGTTAACAGGACGCGTTTCGGCAAACGTGCCTTTTTCCCCTGTGTCAACACAAATGAAGACGCTCCCGCCATTTAAAGCATTCAAAGAGGTAACATTTTTTTCATTTACCTCGTTGGTTTCCCCTTCCGTTCTCAAGGGTTCAATTCATAAACATAGAGAGCAGACAAAAACATCAATCCCACTCTGGGGGCCATTAATTCATGATTTCAAATTAATGTACTAGCTCTCATTCCTATTATACATATATACAGTTATATCCATCATTTCATGCAAAATTGAGCCCTGGATGGGCATTATTAGTACCACTGAGAAAATGTTAAAGCGAAAACATAATTGAGCCCTGGACGGGCATATCTACAAATTACAGTTCAATGAATCATGTGTTTCACTGCGACGGGTGTGCCTAAAGAGAATAATGCTGAAAGAGATACATGCTCGTCATTCATCATTTTATCTCAAATCAAAAATAAATCCTCTAGAGTCAAACAGTTACAGGAGCATCTTATATATAAGCAAAGGCAACAGTGTATTCTATCTTCAGTTACATCGGAGCCATCTTATCCTAAGTGTATTGCTAATTCTTCTTCAGAGTTAAGGCCAAGAGGAATGATTGTACGCAAATCGATTATGTATCTCGATTCGAGTCTATGTAATCTTTGTACCCTATTGCCACCTCGTTCACTTGCAGGAACATGGTCAATACAGAAGAATTTGAGAAGTGATCGGTCACTATTGTGGTTTCAGAAAAGTGCCTTGCCACTGGATATGTCGGATCATTCTTTTCAATTGCACGTGCGTGCTCTAAGATCCTCCTCTTCGCAGGATGTTTAGTGCTACCGGTATGCCTCTGCTTGGGATTTGGGGCCTTTCCATAGGATGAACAGGTCATCTATATACCTGTGCCAGGATATAGTGCAGTTCACCCATGTACTGTACTGATCCGCCCAGGCCACCTGCTTCTCCCACCAGCCTACGAATAAATTTGCATAGCTGGGGGCGAAGCAGGTGCCCATTGCGGTCCCCCTTACTTGGCGATAGTGTTGTTTGTTGAAAAGGAAGATGTTATTATGAAGAACAAATTCTACGAACTCCAGTAACATCTCATTATGTTCTGAAAATTCAAGTGATCTTCCTTTAAGAAAGTATTGTACTGCCTGTAATCCCTTTTGATGATCGATCACTGTGTAAAGACTAGTTATTTCCAGTACAATCATCCACATATCATGCTCCCATGGAATGTCCATAATGCTCTTAATGAAATGTGTGGAGTCTTGTATGTATGAGGGCAATGTTCTGACAAAGTCTGAAAGGAAATAGTCAATATATTGGGACATCGATTCTGTACATATATTCACTGAAAAATCCAGAGGTTACAGGGACGTACGTCACAGTTAGGATCAGATTTTACATTCACAAAGTCATATAAATTGGGCACTTACAGTTATCTTAAGTAACTATAGCTTGTGCCCTAAGGTAACTATAACTCGCTCCCCCGTAATGCACAGTGTTCCCATCAATAATAGCACTGCAAATGTTGCACTAACATTATCAATGATGTCATAGAAGATGTCATGAGTGATGTAATATGTGGGGTCATTAGCAGTGCATGGAGAGGGTGTGAGTTATAGTTACCTTAGGACATGAGTTATAGTTACTTGAGATAACTATAACTGCTAAATTTCTATGGTTTTGAGTGTATGAAATCTGAACCTAACTATAACATCCCTGTAACCTTTGTTACAGGGATGTTAGAGTTAGGTTCAGATTTCTAAGGTTTTTAACATTTTATTTCCTAACTATAACGACTCTAAGACCGCTGTTTTTTTCTGTGGATTTTCTATGGTATTTTAATGCTATTTCCTAACTATAATGTCCCTGCAACCTGGGTGTGTGAGGGGGTGCTTGAATGGTAGTGAGAGTGACTGTGTGGGTGTGTAAGTAGGTTTGTAAGTGGTTATGTAAGTTGTTTTGAGGGTCTGTGAGTGGATGTGTGAGTGGCTGTATGGGTGTGTGAATGTGTGTTTGTGAGTGGTTGTGTGTGAGTGTGTGTTTGAAAGCTGTGAGGGTTTGAAGGTCTGTGAGTGGGTGTGTGAGTGGTGCATGGGTGTGTGAGTGGTTGTGTGTGTCTGTGAGTGAGTATGTGTGTATATCTGTGAGTGTATTTTTTTTAAAAAGTTGGGTCTGGATCCGCAAATCCACCCGAATCCGGGAGGATGACTGATCCTCACGTGGTAAAAAAAAAAAAAGGTTTTTGGACAATTATCTGCCCATGAGGGTTCCCTCACAGAGCCCTCCATTCATCCCATGGAGTCAGGGTACCTCAACTCTGACCCCTTCCATCACTTTTTAACATTACTTGCCCTGCTGGGAACCGAGTCCCAGTGAACAAAATGGCTGCTGCAACTTTCCTCTCAGGTTGCAGCCAGACAATCACTGCATTGCTGTTGGCACCTGGATTCGCAAATCGAAGGAGGATCCGAGAAGGATCCTCGTCCATAGATATCCAAATTTGGTTTTCAGTTAATACCTCTAAAACTACTGAAGGGATTTACACCAAATCACAAAAGGTCGCTTTCTGGACCAAGATCTAGCTTTCTACCAAATTTGGTGTATTTCCATTCAGCGGTTTGGGCTGCATTTGTGTCTAAAACCTCAATGGGAATTAACATGGGAAACACACTTTTTTAGGCCTCTCTTTTTCTTGCCCCCCCCCCACTTGACAGACCACCCTGAATCTTTCATGCAAAACTAGAATCAGCGGCACACATTTTTGGGGAAAATTTCGTGAAGATTTGTCAAACTGCACCAAAGGTATAGGCAAGTCAAAGAACACTTTTCCTGTGGAAACTAGGTTCCAACTATAACTACCTACTGGATATATATATATATATATATATATATATATATATATATATATATATATATATATATATATATATATATATATATATATATATATATATTACCTACTGGCGGTTGCCAGTAGGTATATATAGTTAGGAGCGATTTCCATAGGGAAATCGCAACATTCTATTTGGAATAACTTTGGCGCCGGTTGAGCAATCAGGCTGAACTTTTCAGCAACTTTGCCTCGCGGCTCTCCGCTCCTTCCCTGAAAGTTTGGGGGGGATTCGTCAAGCGGGGGCTGAGATAAAAGGGGGTCCGAAAACGTGTTTTCCCCATGTTAATTTCCATAGGGCGGTCTGTCGCAGTTTTAGCTCGAACGGCTGAATGGATTTGCACCAAACTTGGCAAAATTGTAGGGACTGGTAGCCCGATGTGCCTTTGCTATGTCTCAAGATATGTGCTCCAGTGGATTTTGAGTAATTTAGGTTTAAAAAAAATTTAATATCTGTAAGCGCGACCCGGTACGCGTACCGGGGAGCGCTCCGGGCGCGCCACGCGACTTGCGCACGGCAAGCTGATTGGTTCTCGGGTGTCTGTAAACATTCGAAACAGTCAGCAGCGGCCGCCATCTTGTGTCTCGGTAGGATTGAGATACAAGAGGTGGCAAAAATCAAAGGGGGAAATGAGCAAAAGGGGGCAGGGTACACCCCCCCTGACCCCCTAGGTTTGATGTGGGGGCCATAAAAGGGTCCCGTGGGCCCCAAAAAATTTTTTTGAATTTCGCGGGGGGAGCGCACCGGGGAGCGTACTTAGGTGAAAAATAGTGAAAATAATAGTGTAAAATAATCATTTTGAGAGATTACAGGTAGGGTAGCTCTGAAAAGAGCTTTTGGGTTCTGTGACTGTTTTAGGTACCTACAAGTGTGTCCCACACACACCCACATGCACACAACCCCACACCCACACACCCACACACTCCCCACACACACTTCACACATGCACACTTCCACCCACAGTCAAACACCCCACACCCCCACATCAACACTTTACACATTCACACCCACACCCACATCCCACACACCCACACTCAAACACACACCTCACCCCCCTTCCACCACACACACACACACACAAATATCTCACAGACACACCCCACACATCCCACACACACATCTCCCCCCCACACACACAGAGACAACTCACAGACACATCCACACATCTCACACATACATACACATCCTACACACATACCTCCCACACCCACACACACCCCACACACACCTCACACACCCACACTCCCACCTACACTCAAACACCCCCCACACTCACAACCACACACACACCTTACATACCCATATCCCCACCCACATCCATATACCCCACACACCTATACACCTCATCCCCCCTAGACACACACACACACACACATACACACCTCACAGACACCCCCCGCACATCCCCCACACACACCTCCCCCACGTCTACACATGGGGAAAACTAAGTGAAACACTAAAATAATAATTTAAAGTGCTTAGAGGTAGGGTATCTCTGAATAGAGTTGTTGTGTTGTTTGGGTGTTTTAAGTACCAACATGTAGGTACCAATGCTGAGTCTTAAAGTCAATGTACACCGTCTCCTCTGTAGATAATTTGCATGTTGTTACAGAAGTTATTGTGGTATATGGAATCTATACCATAGTCTGTCAGGGAAGCAGAAACAACATGGAGGCAGGAGATGAAAAAGAGATGTCAAATACACATTGGAGATAATATAGTGGGAGAAAGGAAGTAACTATGAGCAAAATTACTATGTAACACAAATACGTTGCACAGTATACTATAAGTCTGACTTTATATTATAATCAATTTGGTACTAGTTTATGAATTACATATAATAATGAATAATGTCTCGAACAATTTTTGATTATTAAATATAAATTTATTTTTCTGATTCTTTTTCAAAATTTAATAGAACGTCTAACATTTGACTGTCCGAAATGTTCTCTTGTTGAGTGAACATAACTTCCAACATTTGACTGTCAGAAACGTCCTCATATTGAATTAACAAATCCACAGATTCTACACATTGTAGAAGTTCATGGTCCCGTGATTCATCCATGAATTCCAAGTCAATGGGTTCAATGATTTCCTCATTGTTCATCTCTAGGACAATTTCAAAGGAAATGTTCTGTTCTCCTTCCATTTTTGTGCTGAAATTTACATTTAAAAAAAATCAGTAGAAATATGGCACTGTTGGGTTTAAGTTCAGACAGGTAGTTTTGATTTTTTAATAGTGAAGTTAACTTTGGGCAATGTATGGTAACAGGCAGGAAGTAGAAATATTAAAAAGTGCCTGTGAAGAAGCGTAAGTAAATTCATAATTATAGCAGAGAAGCCTAAGTCAATTTATAAATATAACAGAGGAGTCTATATCTATAACTATAGCAGAGGGACAGTAATTAACTATCAGAAAACGTTTTTAAAAAATAACTTAAAGTGCCCCTTACAAATTATCAACTTACTTTACAGAGAGGTGAAGATGACAAAATGCGAAAATCCTTTCAAGATGTACCTCAGGTAGTTGTAGTCAAAATGGCCGTGTTTCCCTCTCATTTTTCATTTATATTCATGTACATAACCAATCAAATGTCAGGGAAAAAAAATAGAAAATGAAAGTAACATTTTAATTGGTTGTCAATTCTAACACTTCAGATGTGTTTTTGTTATGTAATTTACCTCAGGATATTTAGACAGGGCTACAGGCCAAATGGCTGAATGGAATTCCACCAAATTTGGGAAAATTGTAGGGACTGGTATGTAGTATTGCCTATTCTATATTTGGTGAACTTTTCTACAGAGGTTTTTATGTAAATTAACTTGTACAAATTTTTGGGAGCGCTCAACGGTGCGCGCCCCGGTACGCGTACCGGTAGCGCTACGGGAGTACTCCATTTTGTGTTTCGGTAGATTTCAGACAGAAAATGGAGGACAAACAATGTTGGGAATGGGTATAAGGGGGCATCGTAGGCACTGCTTGACCCTCTAGGTTTTCTGAGGGGGTCTTAGGAGGCCGAAATAGGCAAACAAGAAAAAAAAAAGGTTTTATTTTTCGCGGGGGGAGCGCCCGGTACGCGCACCGGGAAGCGTACCGGGGAGCGTACTATAGTGAAAAATAGTGAAAAAAGATCATCATTTGGAGTGATCAGAGATAGGGTAGCCCTGAAAAGGGCTTTTGGGTTCTGTGGCTGATTTAGGTACCTACAAGTAGGTACCAATGCACAGTCTTAAATTCAGGAGGAATATTCTATTCCCTTCATCTGAGAAGTGCACACCATCTTCTCTGTAAATATCTTGCATGTTGTAACGCAAGTTGTTGTTGTATATTGAACCCATTCCATAGTCTCTCATGTAAGCAGAAACAGATTTATTCACATGTTTCCGTGCTTTTTCAAATTGTGGACAAAATTGGTTGGACCACTTCCATTTCTGCCTTTGGCATATATTGGAATATACCAAGGCAGTTTGTGGAAAAAGTGCCATCAATTGCTCAAAGGTGTCCTTTAAAAGCATTTCCAGACCTACCCCAGTCAAAGTGCCCAAGTCATTTCCTCCACAGTGCACAATTAACAGGTCAGGGTGTGGCAAATGCAAAAAGGTTTTCACCAATGGAATCAATTGGTGACATTTTAATCCTCTGTGGCCAATCCATTTTATGTTCACGTTTGATAAATCAAGGTTGTGTAAATTTCTGGTACTAGCATACCTTTGAGCCCAGTGGATATAGGTATGTCCAATAATCCAGACAGAATACATGGTCAGAGGAGATTTTGGTGCAGTTAGATGAAGTGTGGAAAATAAATGGCAGTTGGAATAATAGGAGTTTGCAAAAAAAAACCTGTGGAGTTTCAGTGCTCTTGAATCACAAGCAATGATTGGTAGAATGAGATAGGTGAAAACTGAAAGTTAGGGTGCATGGTTGTGTTCTGTGTAAGAAGTAATTTGAATGGTTAAAAAAAAGTTATTTAAAGAAACCTTACACCAGATAAGCTGGTGTATTTGCAGGTCAAACATCCTTTCAGAGGTGATTTGCAACATTGTTGAATAAACTTTTAACCCTGGGAGCTCAGTGAGGAGGGAGTTGCTATGGTAACAGGTAGAAAGGGCTGAGGGGGGGGGAAGGGTGTTGGTTTGAAAATAGAGAGGGAAGAGTTTTAATTGGTTAACAAAAAGGGATATCTGTGTAGAATTAGAGGTTTTCTGTGCCTTTATGGTTTGCAGTGCCTGGAGAACATACCTTTTGCTCTGCTAAAGAAATATTGGTGTGTGTATCTGACACTGTTGTGAATCTCCTAAAGCATTTGTAAAGGTGAGTTATGATTCATTTAATATACATAGAGACTTGTATACTCTATGGAGAAGATTTGGAAGGAAATTGTGGTCTTTACATGTTGCTTTGTGTCATGCTTTTTGATAATGCTTGGTAAAAAGTTTTTACTGCATAGAGTAATTGTATTTTGTAAAATTGTGAATTTTTTGTCGTGACATGGAATGCTTCTACGTAGGACCTGTGCTGTGTTTTGTAAATGTGATGTAAAAAACGATTTTGGGGGGAAAAAATAGTTTTTACATTTTTTAAAAGGAATAAAGAATGTGTGCATGTTTAGTAGAAATACATTTGACTCTTTACAATGATGTTACCTGTGTTAACTCAGTGTAGGAAACATATTGAGTTTGTTTGCATAGAGGAATTGTAATTTGTAAAATTGTGAAGCTTCATGTGAAAGCTTTTGCCAAAGTCGTATCCCTGCTGTGAGGCAGATGGTTGTACATAGGATCTGTGCTGTGTTTCCTAAATGTGATATTAAAAACGATTTTGGGGAAATGAATGTTTTTTACATATTTGAGTATATTGTGGCACAGAGGTTTAAAAAGTGACACATCTAATTACATGTGTCTCTTTTTAAATATGGTGCAAAAAGGTACATGTTTGGGCTTTCTTGGGGAGCGTAGGTGGTGAGGCTTGTGTTTAAGAGTGCAGTGGACTAGGCTTCATGAAGCCTATCCCTGACTGCACTGTTAGACACAGGTGTGAATTTGACTCTTTACAATGATGTTACATGTGTTAACTCAGTGTAGGAAGCATATTGAGTTTGTTTGCATAGAGGAATTGTATTTTGTAAAATTGTGAAGCTTCATGTGAAAGCTTTTGCCTTAGTCTTATCCCTGTTGTGAGGCAGGTGCAAGATTTTGTCTCAGTCTTATCCCTGCTGTGAGGCAGATGATTGTACATAGGATCTGTGCTGTGTTTCCTAAATGTGATGTCAAAAACGATTTTGGAGAAAATGAATGATTTTTACATTTTTGAGTATAATGTGGCGCAGAGGTTTAAAAAGTGACGCATCTACCTACATGCTCCAGTGGTTTTTACGAAAATTAACTTTGAAAAAATATATATTGGGCTACATTGGGCTATATATATGTTAGAGCCCAAATGTAGCCCAATGTAGCCCAAAGATGGCCACCAGAGACAAAAAAAACAAATGTAGCCCAAATATCAGCCAGATGTAGCCCAACTATAGCCCAATGACAGAATGTCCCAGAGTGTTCTAAAGAACAACTAGAACGCTAACAGTCTTACTTATGACAAAAGTATGGCACACCTGAAGTCATCTTGATTGGAATAAAGTGGTAACACTTAATACATTTAATATGAAAAGGAACAAAATGAGGGGTTTCGTTTTGCCATAGAAATTTTATATATATATATATATTCACTGAAAAAACCATAGGTTACACACCAGTTAAAGTTAGGAATTAGCATTTAAAAAAACCTTTGAAATTCACTGAAAAACCATAGGTTTCAGGCCTTATATAGTTAGGAATCAGCATTTAAAAAACCTTTGAAATTCACTGAAAAAACCATAGGTTTCAGGCCTTATATAGTTAGGAATTAGCATTTAAAAAAACCTTTGAAATTCACTGAAAAAACCATAGGTTTCAGGCCTTATATAGTTAGGAATTAGCATTTAAAAAAACCTTTGAAATTCACTGAAAAAACCATAGGTTTCAGGAGTTATATAGTTAGGAATTCGTTTTTAAAAAACCTTTGAAATTCACTCAAAAAACTATACGTTTTAGTGGTGTTATAGTTAGCTGGACATTTTACTCATACAAAACCAATGAAATTGCTCCTATATAGTTAGTTGTACTAACTATATTTCGCGCACCCGCAATCCACTGCTGATGATGTCACATATTAGATCATTCATATAGGAGCAACGAGAAAAGGACCTCCATGATATACTATTTGGCCTCAAGGAAAAGTAAGTCAATCCAAGATTAGTGTACATTTGTCATTTGTCAGTATCTAAGTTTTTTTTTAAAACACAATCTTTTAGATTGTGGGGTTTTTTTCCGCTGTCATATGATGAGTAATTTGAACTCACTGTTTTAAGTGAAATTCAATATATTCTGAGAACAGCAAAAATAAACTATGTAACATGTTGTACAAGTTATTCTATACTTTGGATTGAGTAAATTAAATTGTATTCCCATTCTCTGACACTCACTTTCCTTTTTCCATCCTCTTTCAGCTCTTTTTAGTCACTTATAATGTCTTTCTCTCACTCTCTGAAACCCCCGTTCCTTTACTCCACTTCTTTGACAACCCCTCATTCTCATTTAAACTGCCTGCTTCCCCTCTCTCCCTTGCATAACTTTTCAGCTTTCAGTCTCTCTGCTTTACTTCCCTTTTCCGTATTTTCCTCCTTTGCTCTTTTAGTAATTCCTGTTTACTCACTCAGCAGTATTATTGCACTCTATCACTATAAATCACCCACTCTCTTTAGCTTATCTTTGTTTGCTCTTTACTTTTGACCTCTTCTCTCTGTTTTTCGTTCACTACTTCTATGTCCTCAGTGCCTCACTCTACTTGTGTTATTTTCACTTGTGTTTATCTACCTTCTATCACTTCTTTTACAACAACTTCACTGCTCCTCTCTCATCGTTCTTCATCCCATTTCTTTTACTCTGGTTCCGTTACTATCCATCATTTCCTTTCTTTCAATGTCCTTCTCTTTACTTTCATCACCAAATTATTTTCTCTCAGTACCACTGTTTTAGTCCTCTTTTCCTCTCTTTCCTTTTTTTTGCAGACTTACTTTTTTTCTATTCTCACTCATTGTACTCCACCTCACTCAGTTTTTCTCTTAGTGTGTCTACATTATAACTTCCTCAGTCCATTTCCTTCAATTGTTGTATATTATTCTGTCTCCCTTCATCCTTTCACTGTATGACTGTTCTTCTCTTACTCTCAGTTATCTTCTATTCCTCATTCTTCTAAATGCATCCTTAATTAGACTGTTTTCTGTCTCAGTCATTATCTTTTTACTTACTTCTGTTTCCTGATTTAGTTTTGCTAACTCACATTGTTTTAGTATCTTTCTTACCTTCAGTTCATTTCTCTGTACTTCTCTCTTTTTCTTAGTGAATCTATATGCCTTACTCTTTGTAATTTGTTCTCCTTCTATTTCTTTTTCCCTCTTTTTGTCCTTCTACCTTAGTTTATTTCCCTTTCTGTGTTCTTCACTCTAACTTTATTTATAAATAGAGTGTTATGATGTTTTTAGCTCTTCATTTGTATCTTTTAATTTAAAATACATATTTTACTAATTATAACTTATTTTTTTTCTCTCTTTCACAGATACCAACTGTAGTAAAAAAATTATAGTTACATTTATTATATGGTATGTATGACTAAAAAAAATAGTTTGTTATCACCCTTTGCTTTAAGGTCACTAACATTTTCTCAATCTACCTCACTCCTGTGTTTTTACTCTGCTTCTCTCACTTATTCTTATTCTCCATGTTTACTCCCCTTTCATTATTTACCCTCTCATATTCAACTTCTTTTGATCCCTATTCTTTACTTCATTTACCCTCTGTTCCCTTCCTATGCTTCTTTACTCATTCTCTTTTTCTTAATTATTTACCTTACTCCTACACATATACCTCATCCCCCTCCCAACACATACACACACCTGTAACATACACCCCACACACACACCACACCTACACCTCATACACACAAAAAAATCCTCCCACACACACTCCTCAAAAACACACACACATTCCATACACACACATACATCGAACACATATACACCCCACACACATACACTTCTCACACATATTTCACACACCCTCATCTCTACCCACACCAAAACACTCCACACAACCACACCCACAGACACACCTTACACACCCACACTCCGACCTACACCCACTAACTCCCTGTAAGTCACACACACTGCATTACTTATCTTTTTTTGCTGTTGTACTCAAGCCCATTCAGGTAGTTTCCTTTACTCTCTTTGTCCTCTCTCTTTGTCACTCACCATGTGTTATCCTAATTCAATATTTCTCCCTCTATCACCCCTCTTTACTTTTACTATGGGTAGCGCACCGGGGAGCGTAACAAGGGGAAAACAAAGAGAAACAGTAAAATAATATTTTAGAGTGCTTTGAGGTAGGGTAGCTGTTGTGTTGTGTGGGTGATTTACTTACTGCACTCCTTCCACTCCTTTTCTCAGTACCTCTGTTCTCACAGTTCTTCATTCCCGTTCACTCAGTCCATCTATCTTACTGTAATTGTCTCTGTCTCTTCACTCTTTCACTACTTGTTCATTATGCTTTCTCCCTGAAGTTCAAGCACACTACGTTATTTACATTTCTTTGCTGCTTCAATTATTCCCTTTCTGTTACTTCTTCTTTTCTTCTTTTATTTTTTTCTCTCTGTCAATCCACATGTTTTAACTTTATTCGATGTTATCCATCTTATTTCATCCCTCTTTAGTTATGCACACTACTTTTTTCTCTCTCTCCCTTACCAGTGTTATTTAAATCTGGTTCCGTTATTACCTTTTATTTGTACATCATTTTTTGTCTTTCCTTTTACTCTTTACAGCCACTCACATTCTTCATGTGCCTCTGCTTTAGTATTCTTCTTCTCTCTTTCTTTGTTTCACAGCCTTATATTTTTTTCATTTTCTCTCTTACACTTTGTTATATCTTTTACACTGTTTTACTATGTATTACACAGTACATCTGTGTTGCTCTCTCTTGCTGTCTGTCTCTTAACATTACTCTCTCTTTCTCTTTCTCTTATGCTCTCCTTCTCTTGTATTTTTTTTTCTTTTTTTTTGTGTTGCGCTAACGGGGCGCTCACCGGTGCGCGTACCGGGAAGCGCACCCATGAGAAAAATGAAGTCAAGAGTGCTAAAAATTTTAGTAATTTTTTAAAAATGGGAGGTATTTATGAAAAGAACTTTATTTATGTTTTTGTTGTTTTATATTTTTTTTAATTTTTCTGAACATTTTTTTTTGTATTTTTTGAACAAATTTATGTTTTTTTGGTTTTTTCTGGGGGGAACAACGAAAAACAGGCATTAGAAAGGGCTCAACAGGAGCAAAAAAAAAAAATTATTTCTTGGGGCGTTTTGAGCACTTGTGGTTCTCAAATGCTCTATTAATCAAATTGATACTCATACTCGCACATGAAAGTAGGTCACCACAATAAAGGCACACTATCTTCATGTGCACAAAATTCTGTTGGATATTTGGGACCGTCTCCCTCGCCTCTGGTCCCGATAGAGTTACCTGTGCCGATGTACTGGCCACAGGAGTTGGTGGGTTATCTTGGAGGTGACGCATCTCTGCAACGCTGTAATTGAGTGGATGCCACCTCTGCATATGACGGTGCATAGTATAGTTACCATAACTATACTTTTTGTCCGTACCTCTAGACAAAACATCTTTACAAATGAGGCATGTCACATGTCGGGCATTGACCTTTTTTTGGCCTTGAGGGTATGAATAAAATTGCCAAATAAAACTGTTTTTGTGGTGGGATTTCTGGGGCTCTTCACGTAAGAACTGCCTCGGCTGTACGTCTTCTTCATCTTCTTCTTCCTCCTCTGGGTTGGGAAGGAACTGTGGAGGTGGTCCTTCCTTCCTAGGTGGTTGTGGTGGGGGTCCACCAGCTGCAGCTACTACAGATGCCATAACGAAGGTCTTCCTCTCACAAAGATGAAAGTCAGAGTGAGGAAAGAAGGAGGGGTTTTCATCATTTGGGAAAAAAAAAGTTCTAAACCAATGAAAAGTGTTATTTACAGGTCACATGACCTGTTACGCTTACGTTACGCGTCCCGCTCCGCGTCCGGAGCGCTTCCGGTGTGCTGCGCTTCGCGCCTCGTTCGCACACCGGAGCACTTCCGAGTGCGCACACGTGGCGCGTCATAAGACGCATTACGCGGCAACGCGATACGTCGCGCTTACGCGACGCGTCACGATGTTGTTCTCGAATGCGGCAGTTGTGCAAACGGTACGTTTCCCGGTACGCGGACCAGGTCGCGGCATAAAAATGAGCTAACGGGAAGCTACCCGGTGCGCGGACCGGTAGCGAAACTAAAAAAAAAAAATATATATATATATACACATAGAAAAATTATATTAAATACATCATATAAAATATATTTTTCCTTTAAAAGAAGAATACATTTAACAGCTTTTAATATTTGCTATTAAAAAAACATTGAAATTCACTGAAAAAACCATAGGTTATAGACCATATATAGTTAGGAATTAGCATTTACAAAACCTTGAAAATTCACTGAAAAAACCATAGGTTATAGACCATATATAGTTAGGAATTAGCATTTAAAAAACCTTATTTTACTCACACAAAACCATTGAAATTCCATATATAGTTAGTTGTACTAACTATATATATCGCGCACCCGCAATCCACTGCTGATGATGTCACATATTACATCATTCATGACATGGTCAGTGACATCAATGATGACATCACTGATGACATCTCAAATGACATCACTGATGACATCACTGATGACATCACTGATGATAACATCCAGTGACTGTATGTTTCTGTAAAGTTAAAATATGTCTTATATATTGAAGAATGAGTGGATGTATAAGTGTCTGGATGATGTATTTAGTAGGTGCATGACTGACTGTATAAGTGAGGGATTAAATGTGTCTCACTGAGTGCATGGGTTAGTGACTAAACTGTTTTAAATTGTGCACCATTGTGTCTGTTGTTTTGTAATCTGATGCAATTGTTGATCATTAGCTATATAACTAACTATATGGGTTATTGATTAGTTGGCCAAGTATTTGTATGGGAGACTGAGTGTGTGTGGGGGTGTCTGGGAGGTGAATGACTCTGTGCATAGATGTGTGAGCAGTTGATTCACTAGATGTATGGCTTCAAAAGTGCATGTGGAAACAGCTGTATGGGCGGTTTACTGTGTGCATGAGTGTATTGGTGAGTGAATGGATATCTCAGTGCTACATGTCAAAGTAAGTACATATGTAAAACACAGTACATGTGGTAGTTGACATATATAAATAACTGTGCATAAGAGCCAGTGAATGTGTGAGTGGCTGTATGGATTATTGTGAACTTGTATCAGGGATTGTATAACAGAGTAAATATGTGTTATTATATGTTTCAATAAGTAAGGTGTGTTTAACTATATAGTTGAGGAAATGGAGGTGTGATTGATTCTTTGCAAGACTGTGAGTGTCTGTTTACACTGAGTGTATCTAAGGTTATATTAGAGTCTGAAGAGGTTCATCGTATCATCACATGAATGATGTCATGAGTAATGTCAAATGAGATGTCATCAGTGATGTCATCAGTGATGTCATTTGAGATGTCATCAGTGATGTCATCAGTGATGTCACTGACCATGTCATGAATGATGTAATATGTGACATCATCAGCAGTGGATTGCGGGTGCGCGATATATACAGTTAGTACAACTAACTATATATGGAATTTCAATGGTTTTGTGTGAGTAAAATAAGGTTTTTTAAATGCTAATTCCTAACTATATATGGTCTATAACCTATGGTTTTTTCAGTGAATTTTCAAGGTTTTGTAAATGCTAATTCCTAACTATATATGGTCTATAACCTATGGTTTTTTCAGTGAATTTCATTGGTTTTTTAAAAGCTAATATCTGTAGCTGTAAAATGTATTCTTCTTTAAATCCAAACATATATTTTATATGTTTATTAATAAATTTTTTTTTAATACTTTTTTTTTGTAAGCTCCCGGGGCGCGGACAGGTGAACGCACGGGTAAGCGCAATCTTGCGGCGCGCCCCGGGGCGCGTACTAATACGCGTCCCGGAAGCGCTATTGCCTCGAACGAAAACAACATCGTGACGTATCGCGTAGCCGCCACGCCTTGCGTCATAAGACACGTATCGCGTAGCCGCGAGATGCGTCTTATGACGCACCGCATAAGCGCACCCGGAAGCGCATACGATCGCGCAACGTAAGCGCCCCGATGCGCTTACGATACACGCCCGGGGCGCGCCCCGGGGCGCGTAGCGTAAGCGCGTCAAACCATGTGACTTTAAAATAACACTTTTCATTGGTTCAGAACTTTTTTTTTTCCAAATTGTGTGAAACCCACCCATTTCTCTCACTATTGCTTTGTACTTGGAGAGAGCAAGAGCTGTTCTGTCTACTCTATCTCCTACTTTTCTGATCTCCAGCAATGGCTGCAAGAGAGTCATCCAGCAGTGATTCAGATGGATTTTTAGATGAGGACCCTCCTCAGCAAAAGAAAAAAACCCATTTCATCTGGAAATTTTACGACATCCCTGAAGGACAGAAAAAAGTCAACGCTCCCAAAGTAACCTGCAAAATATGTGGGAGTAGTTTATCCAGAGGCAATCCTATGAAAAAATATAGTTTTGGGAATGCTAATTTGATCAGGCATGTGAAAAGAAGACACCCTAACAACTTTGCCAGGGAGAGTGTCAGAGAGCTGGCACGGAATGTACCAACAGATGGCGGCAGCACCTCCACTGGTGGAGCAACACCTTCGGGACCACCCCGTGGAAGAATGGTCCCTAACATTCAGCCGGTGTTTGCAGGCATCAAATTTTTGTGCACGGAGTGTGACGAACTGCTCTGCTATGGGGAGCAGAGTGTTGAACTCATTGCCCTAAAGAAACAGCAACACCGCTGCTCTGCCAGTCCCTAAATTTTCAAATTTTTTTGCTCCTGTTGAGCAGTTTTGCAATCCCTGTTTTTGTTTTTCCCTTGACAAAAATCCAAAAAAAAATATAAAATTGTTTTAAAAAGTCTAAAAAAAATATAAAACAAAAACAAAAAAAATATATATAAAACAACAAAATCAAAAAAAAAGTTCTTTTCAGAACTACCTCCAATTTATAAAAAGAAGCTTTTTTTTTTTAAAAAGTCTGTCATTTTTAATCTCCATGGTACGCTCCCCCGTAAGCTCCCCGGTGCGCGTACCGGGCACTCCCCCCCGCAAAAATCGATTTTTTTTTTATTTTTTTTTCACCCGCGGGAGCCTTTTATGGCTCCCACATCAAAAGTAGGGGGTCAGGGGGGTGTACCCTGCCCCCTTTTGCTCATTTCCCCCCTTTGATTCTTGCCACCTCTTGTGTCTCAATCCCACCGAGACACAAGATGGCGGCCGCTGCGGACTGTTTCGAATGTTTACAGACACCCGAGAACCAATCAGCTTGCCGTGCGCAAGTCGCGTGGCGCGCCTGAAGCGCTCCCCGGTACGCGTACCGGGCGCGGCTCTAGATATATATCTTTTTTTAAACCTAATTTACTCAAAATTCACAGGACCACATATCTTGAGACCTAGCAAAGGCACATCGGGCAAACAATATCTACAATTTTGCCAAGTTTCGTGGAAATCCATTCAGCCGTTCGGGCTAAAAGTGAGGCCAACCGCCCTATGGAAAACTCAATGTTAAAAACACGTTTTGGGACCCCCCTTTTTTCTCGGCCCCCCCTTGACGAAACCCCCCCAAATTTTCAGGGGCTGCTCAGAAACAAAATGTTCCATTTTCCTGAAAATTTCAGCCAATTCCGTCCACAAACGCCAAAGTTATTAGACATAGAATTTTCAAAAATCCCATAGAGAAAAAATCCTAACTATATATACCTACTGGCGACCGCCAGTAGGTAATATATATATATATATATATATATATATATATATATACACATCCGAGTAGCGTTGCCACTGGGTAGTTATAGTTAGGTTAGCATTTCCATAAGAAATGCCTTTTTTGTTTTGCTAATCACTTTGATGCCATTTAACGGATCTCCACAAAACTTTCCAAAAGTTTTTTCTTTTTTGTCTAGGTTGTGCATGGAAAGTTTGAGAGTGATCCGTCAAGTGAGGGCTGAGAAAAAAGGGGGGGTCCCAAAAAACAAAATCCCCATGCATTTTCCATAGACTTTTTTCTAAGTAGCACTACCGCCAAAACTGCTGAACAGATTTACAACAAATTTGATAGGAAGCTAGATTTTGATCCGCAGATTGTGCTTTCTGTGATTTGGTCTAAATTTGTGCAGTAGTTTTTGAGAAATTAAGGTACAAATAAATTTGTATATCTGGACGGTTGGGGCCGAGGGACTCTCGCAAGCGTCCCTCACACCCAGTTTTAAAAAATAGAGCAGGGACCTTTTTTCACTTGGGTCAATTTGCTTCCGGCAGAGTCAGAGTTCTGCGAGAGTGGGAGTGCTCTGATTGGCTGTCAACAACATGAGAAAAATGCTGCTTGCAGCGATTAGAGGACTTGAGGACCTGGGCCAGATGCATTAACATTAGGAATACTGTTTTCCTAACTGTGATTATATCTAAATCAGAATTTGGAAATAGGTATTCCTAATGTACAATATCCTTTATTTCTAAATAGCAATTCCTATTAGGTTGCAAATCGACCTACTTCATGAATATTAATGTCATAGGTTGCAATTTGCGACCCACTAGAAATCACAGCCATCACAAGGATGATGGCCTGCTGAGGTCAACAAACTACCATGTCTGTGATTGCTTTTTAATAAAGCAATCTTTTTCTTTTAAACAAAACGGGATACGTTAAAATAGAAAAAATAATTACTTTGAAGTTTAATTTTTAAGAGTAGGCAGTGGTCTGTGGGACCACTGTCTGCTCTTATAAAAAAAAACAATATTCTCAAAGGGGAAGGGGTCCCTAGGGGACCCCTTACCATTTGTCAATCGGTTACTATCACTTTTAAAATGGTGGTAAAGTATTACTGTTAAGTGACTAGAATTCGGTGGCAAAAAAGTAATACCTACCATACCAATTTGGCATTTTAAACGGACTCCCAAAACAGGCATGTTCCAAATGTCGAATTGCAATGCAAATTGCGATGTGGTAACAATTACCGAATTGCATTTTGCACATTTGAAAATGCACGTTTGTGGTCACAAATGGCCTGATTCTGAGAAACGTTCGATTTGCAACCGAAAAAATGCTTTGTACATCTGGCCCTTAATTCCCTGCACTGAAGTTTAAAAAAAGAAAATATTAGGGGGCAGGGTAGGGCTACCCCAAATCCCGGAGTCAATTTTATTTATTTAAAAGGAAAGGGGCTAGTGCACGGTCCCCCTCCACGAGTCATTGCTGCGACCCCCTACCCTGAGACTGAAACTAAGTTTAAAGGGGGAGGCTGTGTGACCCCCCCACCCCCTCGCTGAGCCTCCAAAGGCCCTAGGGACCCAATCCCTCGGGCCGGCTCATTTACTGTGTTTGGGGTGCCCACCACTACCCTGTCACACTTAATGTAGCTATAACTCACAAACTCAATTCTACCCTAAAGCAAACCCTAATCACAGGTGGAAGCCGAATAATTAAACAACACTAACTTTAACTCTTGTCTTTACCTTAACAGTAAAACTAACCCAACATTGCTAAAATCATTATTACAAATATTCGTTTTCAATGTTTAATGCATTTTCTTCTTTAAAAATAAGAATAAACATAATACATTTTTGTCAATGTTCCTTCTTCTTTTTCATATATTGCACGAAACTCCCTGAAGAATAAAAATAGCTAAAACTGGTTTGATTCTAGGTGTTTTTCCTTTTATCCATCAGTCAGTAATGGGTGAATGGGCCAGGGGACAACTTCAAGCTTTGTTTCAAACTGGAAGAGTATTTCTTGTAGAAAAAAAATATTGCGTGAAAACCAGGCTAGAGTGTTTTATTTTTGTATTTGCAGGCTGTGGTTAGGCCTCATATCCCTAAGAACTTAAATCGGACACATTAGTGAAGGCAATATATTTAGCTGCTTTTTCCTTCTCTCACAAACTACTTTAATATTTAACATTAGATTTTGTACTTCCTCGCTACACTGCGTGCTCTTTAGTAATTTTATAATTTTGCTTATGCAGAAATGTATTTGTAATCTTGTCCATTTCCTCTTTAATACTATTCTTAAAATGTTGTTATTTTTAAAGGTTATTATGCATAGCTCCAAAACTAAGAGAATAAACCAGTTTTTTATATATCAAAATTATCTTTCCAACATCAACGCAATGCATCACTTACTGGATTGCTCATATCCAGCTTAGTACTTGCGTTTCATTACAATAGAGATTTCAAAGACAGACATTATTATCCTCCAAGGCCCTCTGGCCACAGTTTTCATCTGAAGATTTTCACGCGCTGAAAATACTATCTGCCAAGAGCTGGCCGAGAATACTGCAAAATGTTAACACCAGTAAATGTAAACTTGCTGAGGGGGTTGATATCCGCTGCCCGAGGCTCATCGAAGCATATCCAAGTAACCTTTGGAGTTCTGGGTGCACTGGCGCCAGTGGTATCAGAGAAGCGTTTCATGGAATAAGGGAGTCAGCACGCCTTGGCCTAGAGAGCCCTTGAAGGTATACAATGCATGTGCCAAAAGTAAGCTACAGCACATGTAGAAGCCACATGCAAACACGAAGTCCATCTCGTGGTTGTAATTATGAACAGATATTCGTACACAAACCTGTAAGAACTATTAAACAAGCATTTACAATGCAATGGTTTCACCTTTGGACAAGTTAGAGCTATTGGCATTGTAAATGACAATTTTTTTATTTATGTGTTGGTTTTGAAAGAAGATAAATAAATGGCATTGCCATTTACAATGTCAATAGCTTAATCTCTCGCAAATGCGAGACCTATTGGTAAATACCTAGAGACCTCTTAGTTGGAACAAACAGAAGCTTCTCTCATTTCTGCCATTTCCTTGACTGAACTATCCCTCAATCTCTGGTACGGTCTATGTCCCGCTTCTGTGTACTTGAACAACAACATTCTTGCCAAACAACTACCTTAATATACTAAGTACACAGCTCAATACACCCTTCTGCTTCTCCCACCATTCTCACATATTGTATTACAAAGTAACATCCAATCACAACACCCACACAGTAAACACTGCACATGCATCTTCCACTATCAAGTTTACATACATTCTTTCTTAAAACCTACCTGTCATCCAAGCTGAACTACCGGTAGCAAGGCAATATTTAAACACAAGTTTTTTCAAAGAGACCACGCTACAAACAAATATCCCAACTACACTACAGCTAATTACTGGCACGCCCAGCACATACATGACTGGTCTGATGCCTGTGTTTGGCAGCCAGTCACACCTCTGTTCCTCCATTCATGCATATGCCTTCCCATCAAAGCGTGCTTTCGATATCAATTTTTGTTTGATTAAGTGAATTTTTTAGCATGAGCAATAAATAATAAGACGGGTCAGGAACTGTGAGATCATATTACTTTGGACACACCCTTTCCTTTCGTTCTTGACATCTTGCTCTGGTGGGAAGGCTGTGATTGGCACCGTAGATCAGTAAAGGAGACATTTCTGTAACCTTTCCAACTCAGATTTCTGAAAGTTCATCACTCATTTTGTGAACCCAGCTTTGCATCTAGACTTTGACGGTTGCACATTTCTAAGTCTACTAAAAGTTGAAACTTTACTTATAAAAACAATGAAAGTAGTTAGTGATAGTTCAAGCATTAAACGCGGCATTCGGCAAAATCACAAAGCCCGATTCTTCTTTTCAATCTAACAATGCAGAAAGAAGTGTTGGAGAACTAGAAACAGCTGCCCCTTAAGAGGAACCGAAAGAGAACAGTGGTCTGCCAAGATCTGAGGCAGGATATGCTGTGGGAGGACTCTGAAAGGAGGGCAGAATAAAGGGAAGAACAAGACGCACGAGGAACACTCTCCTTCCCAGTAGCAAGGGGGGTGGGGGGGAGGAGGGGGGGTCAGTCTGCGGGGCTTCCTCGTCACTCATGGGCAATTCCTTGGACTCTCTGCTCATGTGAGGCATTGAGAGGTGAGCTCAGCACATCATGCCAGTGACGCTTGCATCCATTTGTGACATACTTCCGCCCATCAAAGGAAAGGGGGTTAAAGTAGTTCCTTTTTGATATTATCAAGAAAACTAACCCAAATGAATAAATGATTGTAGTACTTCTACACATTTACATCAATTCCATCTATCATGGAAAATCTACATGGGGGCTCTATCCTCGCCCCTCAGAGGCTGCTCATTGTTGTGGTGTTACCCATGAAAACCTGGACAAACCTTTCCTTAGAAGGGGGTATGAAAAACGTAATTACCCCTTCAGTTTGAGGAATAGTGCCTTCAGCTCCCAACAAGAACAACGGGAGGGGGGGTGCGGGAACGGGCAAACACGGACAGCGGGAGGGGGCGGGAACGGGCACACACGGACAGCGGGAGGGGGGGGTTGCGCAAAACATTTAAAGATGTATCCACTTAAAATTCTCTATACCTCAAGGAACTCTTCTGACAACAACAAATAGCGCAGAATAGCCAACTGAAAGCCATTCATGAAAAATCTACATGGGGGCTCTATCCTCGCCCCTCAGCGGCTGCTCATTGTTGTGGTGTTACCCATGAAAACCTGGACAAACCTTCCCTTAGAAGGGGGTATGAAAAACGTAATTTCCCCTTCAGTGCCTTCAGCTCCCCACAAGAACAACGGGAGGGGGGGGTGCGGGAACGGGCACACACGGACAGCGGGAGGGGGGGGCGGGAACAGGCACACACGGACAGCGGGAGGGGGACATGCATAATAACGGAGGCAAACAGGCAAAGAGGGTTTGAGAAAGAAACAAGGACGCACTCACCTGGACATCTTCCGGCGGCAAATGATAATAAAAACATGGCGTCCCAAAAAAAAAAAAAATAGGAACCGCCCCCCGCCGCAATGACGACGTTAAAGGGGCGGGATGAGTAAAAATCGCGGGAACGCCCACGAATCTGCTCCGGCAATGACGGGCAGATCTGTCTTCCAATGGCTAGCCTCCATTTATGGGGCTAGCCAATGGAAGACAGAGGCGGTATTAAGCTCCATACTGTTTACAAAAGTGTTCACCTGCGCGATACTGCTTGCGCAGTAAACGCCAGGCGAAACCTAAAAACAGACATGATTTTGAAGCAATCAGTTGTTAGAGTTTTCCTTAATTTGACAAATATATTAGCCTAATAATATGAGTCACTTGTAACTGACTTCATATCATTCATCCTATGTTTGTTTTTATCTCTGACACAGCACACAGCAAAATGTGCACTGTCTATTTGTATGACACATTGTTCTAAAAGAACTCTTTGGAGGAAGCTTTTGTTGATTTCCAGGGCTCTTCCTGCAGAAAGACTGTTGTATTGTATTCATTCAAGACTCTTTTTCATTGTTTATGTAACTAGTTTGTTCTGACAACTTTGGAGGACATTAGGTCAGAAGGGGCGAATCAATAATCATGTAGTGAGAGTGTTAGGATGGTAGAATTATATGACGTTTTATAATGCTGAAATGTGGTGAATAGCTGAAATTATACTTTTGCTTGCATCATGCTGACATTACAGTTTCTATAATTTTTTATGGTGAAATTAACTATATAAACTTTCAAATTTGTGGTGAGACAGAGTTTTCTATATTTCTATTAAGGATGCTGTCCGATTCTCTATAGTTTGCTGCACTTTTATGGACTTAGACTATTTTTCAGATTTTGCTCAATGCAGTATTTAAATACATTCTAGGAGCTTTCATGGCAATTGATTTCTATGCCTTTTGACCGATTCACCACGTCTGAGCTGCATTTAAATTTTTTATATTTCTGCATTGCACTTTAATATTTGAATAAACCTTAATGGTTTTCTAAATTACTGAACTCAAACTCACTCTTTGACTCATACTTCATGGTTGGGTATATTCTGAAATGCTGTTGAGTACTGTCTTTAGGGACACATTACCTCATCGATTTTTGAGGAAAACATCATCCTCTGCCCAGCATCTGGGCACTATGAGTGTTATGACTATAATGCAAATGATCTAAGACCTGGCACTCACCAGTAAAACGGTCATGACAGCGATGTGTGGCTAAACTGCATGTCACAGATTCAAATCTCAAAAGGTCTAAAAAGTCTTTCATCCTTGAAATGTTATAAAATATTTATAAAACACTGTTAGAAAGGGGATTTCTGGATGGTTAAGACTTGCGCCAAAGCCAGGCAGAAACCCCCACTCTAGTGAGGGCGAGGGAGTTACACGCCAAAGATGATAACCCCTGCTCACCCACTTGGTAGCTTGGCATGAGCAGTCAGGCTTATCCCAGAGACAATGTGTACAGCGTTTGCGCAATACATTCACATAGCAGCAACACACATGGCACCCTACAAAAGGAACTCCACGCAAGGTTATATCAAAAATAGCCTTTGTAGTATCATAAATACATGGAATAGTAATCACACATTTACACTGTGCCAACTGGCACTGGGCAATATCTACAGGGGATTATATACACGTGACAAGGCCAATTGGGCCACTGTCACAACCTATCACAAGCACAAATAATAAATGTAGAAGACAACCAGGAATTACTGGCAAAACACTGTACTCAGCATTATAACCTCCTAATCACAAATCATATTAGGCAATAACCTGATAAACATAAATCAAATTTAGCATATCATCACGTAAGAGGCAAGAAACACAGTATGCATCAATCACCAGCATAAACACATTATGGAATTTTGTAGAGCCTGGTGCTCTACTAATCTCCCTCAAAATGACCCCAGGACAACTGGCCTTCCTCAGGGGCGAAAATGCCCTATGCCCAAAATGTCAGGTCGATAAGGGGGGACCTCGCAACGGGCCCCCTGGCTGCCTCAGCTGCAAACACAAAGTGCGCCAGGGCACTGGGGCCTGGGGTGCACTCACCCCTCCTCGACCTAAACGGTACTGGCCCCCAAACGTGGCAGCTGCTCAGCGCTCTCGCAGGGCGGCTGTAAAAAGGTGTGCAAATAAGGTCAGGCACTCATGGTGCCTCTTGAGCCCCACGGGAACTCCAAAACAAATGTGGCGCCACGTTGCAGCTGCCCACTACCAGGTGGGGCAACTGAAAAACCAGCACAGCCACTACGGTGCTCTTAGAGGGACCATAGGCGGCACGGGCACTGACAATGTGCCCAGACTCTCCCTCCACAACCAGTTCACCAATGAGCCCCACTCACCGGGCTCTCCCTCTTCCAGGTGCCGCTTCTGGTACACATGGGGCTCTCCTCACCATACATGAGCCCCGCCTTGCCTCCGATGCTCTGCCGCCTGCCTCCTTTCGCCCTGTCCCCCTTCCTGGGACCGGGGCTTAGGTGGGACGCCCGCAAAGCTCTGGCCTGCTGTGGCGGGAGTCTGACACGGAGGGCGGTCTCCGTTGGCTCGTCTCTCCCGACTTCCGGCTCTTCCTGCTTCGGCCCTCGCAGGTTGGCCTGTCCACGATCAGGCTTCCAGGATGCCTGATTTCCTTTTTCGCCACCCGATTGCGGCGGCCGGCGGTTTCTCTCTCGGGCAATGCGGGGTGGGTTCCCGCGGTTCAGCAACCACCACAGCGAGGTAGGCACCCACTTTTCACAGAGGTGCAATGCCAAGTGGGCACCTGCTTTTCTAAGAGGTGAAATGCGGGGTGGGCACCTGCTCTTCTTGGCACAACGCGGGGTGGGCTCCCGCTTCAATAAGGAGCTCAGGGGGGAATCCCACACGCCGGGATTCCCTCGCGCTGCAGCAGGGCCAGCTACTCCCCCCTCAATCAATTAAAATACAGCGCTCAAGAGGCACTAGTCCATAAAGTCCCTAAAAGAGCAGGAATAAAGTGTCCTTGGTGCTGGGGAGACCTCAGTACAGCTCAGCCAGGCAGGCCAGCATGCAGGGACCCCTAGGAGACAGCAGCTCGGTCCTGTGGCCGTTGCTCCTGGCAGAGGTTCCCCTCCAAGTAAGCACAAGCAGAGAACAGTTTCATGGGGTCACAGCCACTACATTTATACTTCATTTTCCTTTGTCTGTAGTACAGGGCATGGGGGGACCAGATGCAACTGGTTCAAGGGGGAATTGGAGCACTTTGTTTTCCAAGCTCCTCTTCCCCTTTGTCAGGTAGGGGCTAGGTGATCCGACACACCACAGGGGACGGAGCCAGCATTCTCTAGGCTGGGCACAGTCCTATTCAGGGTCAGGAGATTACTTCTCCCACTATGACCAGCACAGATATCCCATTCAGCCTTGTGCTGACTCACCCTGCCCCTCCTGGAGCCACACACACCTCCCAGCCCCTGTCACTCACAAGCCAGACATGTAATTCACATCAGGCAGGCAGACACATAGCACACAGAAATGCCAACTTCTAAAAGTGGCATTTCTAAAAATGTTCATAATACATCTGCACACTCCATTAAGTAGCATTTATTATTACTATTCCAACCATACTAAACTTGACTACACTGCTCCTCTCATAACAGGAATTACCACTGACACACTCATCAGGGAACCCTCCAATGCATTCCTATGGGAGGGCAGGCCAATCTCACCAAATGTAGCACAGAGCACGCACGCACTTTACACTGGACAGCCGCGCTAAAGTGCCCAGAGTCCTAAAACCACTACCACCATGTCGGAAAAAAGGCTAGGAGAACGGCAAAATGTTTAGGGATGACCCTGCAAAAAGGGCCAAGTCCAACACACACTCAAAAATTAAATAACTGTTTTAAGCTTCAAGGGATACATTGACAATGAGGACAGCCAGCAATATGGAACCAGCCTACTCAATGCATGAGCATATAGGGATTGGAGTTCCATGGGTTATGAGAATAAACTGCAAACATCCCATTTACTTCTGACATGTGTCTTAATAAAGACCAAAAGGAGGAGACATTTTTAGAGCCAGTGCTCATCTTAGCTTACAACGGATGAGTTTGTTCTGAGGTATGTCGGATTCAGACCCTGATAAATGTTTTAAGGTCAGACAGAAACGTCTAAAATCAACTCTCTACCTACCAGGTAGACAATACAAAAATGTAGTCAGCCATCGTGTCTGGCAGCCCTACAAGCTAGGCTAACACAAGTTATTTCTGCAATCATTGAGTTGCTAAGACAGACTGCCAGAGAAAGAGCATTTTCAAATTCCACTGTTGAGCAAACCAGAGGCATTAAAGTGGAGTTCCTGAGAATGAAGGCAGCTTTAAAAAATACAGGGAACAAAACATTCCTTTCCATTAACATCCCTCACATACACTAAGAAATCTAAAATATCTAGTAAAATATTCTCTTGCTTCATATCAAAATATCGAACAATCTACCTGAGAAAATCCTCATAATCTAGAACTTAGGGACTCATTAGTATTTGTCCGCCCGCCATAGCCCTGGGAAATGGGACCGCCCGCAATGCATGCAGCGGTCCCGCACACACAATTAGGATGAAAGCACCACCCGCAGCAATGCTAAAAATGCAAGTTGTGCATTTGAATGCATGACGTGACAGGCATCGCGCGGAGCCTGCCACGTTGTACATGCAAATGCAGGCCGGTACCATAGGTACCCCCCATGTGTGACCCCCAATACCCTGGGGGCCCGCAACGGGCCCCCGAAAGCAGAATCCGCATGCCGAAAGGCATGTTTTCGCCCCCATACTAATATGGATGGCGGTGTCTAGCAGACACTGCCACCATATTAATCCCTTTTCCGCCCGGTCGACTGGTCGACCGTGCGGAAAAGCGGCGGGCGGTCTTCCCGTCCGCCGTGGTACCCCCCACTATACTAATATGGCTGGGGTAAATGGGTGGCAGGCCGGGAAGGATGTAGGGCGGATCGCCACCGCCATGCGGGCGGTGGTGATCCGCCCTACATCCTAATGACCCCCTTAGTCTTTCTCAAAGAATTTATATCTCATCTTTTCTCCTCGTGTTCAACACGTAACCATTCCATATTCTCAAAGAACATATTACCCAAGACGAACAACTGCTATGCTCCCTCAAAGAACACCAATGTTCACACTCAAACCATCTCCTTGACGTTACCCTGTTACTCTGTTGTTTACTAAGTTACTGAAGTATAACTTCCATTGTTTTTGAGTCGTTGAAAAGTGTTTTGCTTCCTTGTAGGAAAATAAATATTCTATATAACACAAATAATAAACACTATACATATATCATGCATTCTTCTTCAGCAACACAAATGTAAAGGAAGTGTGTGTGGTGTGTGTGTGGTGTGCGATGTGTGATGTTTGTGTGGTGTGTGCATGCGGTGTGCGTGTTTCAACACCAGGAGCTCTTCGCTAGGAGGATAAAATCTATCAATGTGTTATTCCCGTTCCACAAGCTTCTCAGAACATAGTTGACTGCAAAAAAGTGCATCCGTTAATCTACAATCCCTGTGCAATCATAAATTTGCACCCAATTTAAGTAGGACAACAAGGATTGGACCTTAGTCTTTTTGACAAATGTTTAAGGTGCTGGAGGTATCTATTTCAGATGCATTTATCTCCAATCGAATTCACTTTGGTTAATGACAGTTGCTGCACTTATACTGTATGATATTTGAAGTAAATCTCTAGACACCAATAACGGTTACATGAGATCAGAATTCCTAGATCTCAACATCGAGAACATATTGTTTAGGGTCAAGATCAACAAGTTTTCATATTTATTTTGTCGAGTGGACAAGTAGACTAGGTATAAATCTTTGCAGTACAAATCCTTAGGCTGCCAGTTTACAGTCCCACAGTATGGTTGTGGGAAAGACGACTGTCTGTCAATAAACAATCTGTAAGTTGTTCACCATTCTATATCTGATTCATTATTGCAAAGACTTGACTATTAGAATACACATGTTTCAAAATGTAACAACTTGTAGCTGTTTATTATGCTTTAGTGCCAGTATACCCTCGCAAGTGCCAGTGCGCTTTATAAATATGCATACCATAACATGCTCAAAGAATGCACCATGATTTTATGCAAATACAATACATATAGAAGCATGAAAGCAAGATCGTTGTTAGATTTCATAATAAAATGTATGCAGAAACGGCAACTTGAAAAAAACATTTTGCTAAACTATTGTACTACTTTAAATACCATTTCTCTGAGGAATCATTTAGGAAAACATGTTTGATGCATGTCAATATTAAACAAAAAAAATTGTATTTCAGAATCAGTGCAAAGTGTAAAGCCTTGCATTGATGCAGGTTTACAACTTTCTAGGCAGTCACAAGAGGTTACAGACGTAGACCTAAAAACTTCAAGCCACACACGTATAACATATATTTGCTCATCTTAAAATCTGCAGAGCAATTACTAATTGACCTGCTACTTTTATTTTATTTTTTCTCAAGACAAAAAATATATTCGCTCGTAGAGAAATTGCTTTCCCTGCCCCCCCTACCCTGGAATTTTTTTTAATCCTGCCCTTGTCATAAATACATTTTAATTGTTCCAGTGTTCGAAGAGATTGAAGAGGATTTGATAATATCTTTAAACATTTAAGGTTGTGGTCGTGGACAAAGACATTGGGCATTGCAGCTCTGAAAATAACCATTCCTGCCTACCTCCATCCTTAGTAGATACATTTGAAGAAAGGTATCAAAATCAAGGCCTTGCTAGAATCGAATCCAAACCCAGATTTAATATGAGCCCTGGTATACTCAGAGATGCTATCATCTGAGCTCTGATACAATGAGAGCACTGCCATAACTGCTCACCTTGCTCCACGGCACAAAAAAGCAATAAATAGATTTTAAAATGCATGCATTCAAAGATGGTGGGTGCCTCAATCATGGCCACCTTTCAATGGTTTTGTGAAAGTATTACAAACACATTCAAAGATGATCACAGTGGATGTGCACAGATCCAAGAAGGCCAACTTCGAATACATACATAACATTAAAAAAAACACATTCTGCGTTGGCACAGCGGTGGATGTGTGCGTAGTGTGCATCCACGATAGCCATCTTTGGTTTGACCATTTTTTGGTGCCCGCTGGGTGGGTAGACATTTTAAAATGGGTAAAGTACCATTTTTTTAATGACAACATTGTATCAATTTTAGTAGATAATGATAAACGAGACGTATGCACAAATTACCATATGGACCAGCATTCACCTGGCTGACTGAGCCTGTGACAGGAAATTGCAGGGTTAATATTAGCAAATACCACAATAAACCTCTCCCCACCTCTAACCCTGGGATATTATTAAGTCAGCCACAGCCGGTTCCCTTCCTTCTGTGGGCCCCCATTCAGGTAAAATACAATTTTAAGATGGACACTTGACAATAGCTTGGCTGGTGCAAAAAAGTATAATAAAATAAAGTGAGAAATGCGTGATAGGAGGTGGTGACACATAGGGAGGGACGGGGTTGCAACGAAGGAGTGAGGGTGGGGGATATTTGCAACAAGCATTTGCAATGCAATAGGTCTCGTATTTGTGAGAGTTTGAGCTATTGACATTGCAAATGACAATGCCTTTATTTATGTGTTTTGATAACCTGCAAGCGTAAGTAAGGAATTTAAGTACAAATTGCATGTTTACACACCGCTTGCAGGTTTTCAAAACACATAAATAAAAGCCATTATCATTTACAATGCCAATAAGTAATACTATTGAAAATGCAAGCCAGAGCTATTGGCTTTGCCAATGTGTGTAAGCTATGTTCTAGAGCAGGGTAAGCATACAACTGACTAATTTGGGAGTTGAGGAGTGGTTACACTCTGATAATTTACAGTTGCAAAGAAAATAAATCACTGACGTAGTTAAAATAATTTCTAGTGATTTAGCTTACTTCATGTATTCCATCCTTTACTTTTCGTCTTGCCTAATCATGAGTGACACCAAATAAAATACTTATTTTATCGACAACCACTGGAATTCACAGTCTAAACAAGAGTTTGAGCTATTGGCATTGTAAATGACAATGCCTTTTATTTATGTTTTTGTTTTTAGAACATAAATAAAAAGCATTGTCATTTACAATGCCAATAGCTCAAACTCTCGCAAGTGCGAGACCTATTGCATCCCAAATGCTTGTTTAAAAGTGTGTGTGTGTTGGTGGTGGGAGGGTTATAAGCAGAAGGTAGCAAAAGGAACACAGACGGGGAGGGAAACTGAGGGTGCAGGTGTGGGGAAGCAAAAATGATGGCATGGTGGGGGTAGAGGCACTGAGGGTATAGGGAAGCAAACGATAGACAGAGCAATGTGGCGCGCGGGGGAGACAAGCAAATGAGTGAGAGCAAAGTTAAGCTGGGGTGAAAGCACACCCGTTACAGGTAATCTGAGCCAAGGAGCAAAGCACAGCAAGCTGCCACTTTGGAACTGGAGAACTGCTTAGTAAAGCGCTCAAATGCCTTCCGGTCGGGTTTGCGCTTGCTGTTGCGGGAGAGTGTGTCCAAAGAGACATTTGCGGCCACAGAGTTTCTTTCTTTTTTTAATCCATTTCACAGAGGAACACATTGAGAAAAGATGGTAAGAGACCTTTGTTGAAGTCATGGTTTTTAGCAAATGAGAGGAGGAGTAAACCTAAACGATATTCATGTTTAACATAGATTTTCGTTCAGAAAATAAACACGCTAGATCGAGTTGAATTCACATCATGCACCTTTGACCTCCCTAAAGGCATTGCTGAGTTACCCCTTCTGTCTCCCATGGCCCCTGAAGAGCTCCTCATTTGGTACGAGTTAAACAAGCCGGTGGTCATAACTGCGCATGAGAGACCCTCCTGCCGTAAGAGAAACTCATTAAAGAAAATGACAGACCAAACATGATGTACAGTGTAACAACCAAAGTAAAAGGGTCAGTCCTCATGGGAGGCTATAAATGAAGACAAGGCGGTACTAAGGAGGGACTAACAAGCCTAATAACAAATCAGAAGCCAGCGTTTACGAAGGACAATGACACAAGCCAATGACAAATATGGGCAGAGAGTGGGCGGGGCTTCAAGTACCTACTCCAATATAGCATGGTTCGCAGAGCAGCGCATGCGCTGCCCAGGCTCGACCTAGAAACAGCATGTGTAAGTTATGGTGGACTAGAAGCAGGCAATATTCTGGTTGAGTCATGCATGGGAGTTTCAATTATTGTGAAACATTGAATACTAACGGAAAAAAGAATTCGTGATAAGGTTGTGCACATTAAGTGGTGCAGCTGACTGGCGAGTGACGCTACATTAGGATGTTACATATTCTTATTCCTCATGCGGCAAAGGTGAAAGGTACAGGGTGAAGCGATACGACAGGTGAAAAGGGGAGGGAATCCCTGGTTGTCTTGGGATTCAGGGATTGCGTGCCGTAGTGCCTGAATTATAACAGGTAGGCGGGCGAGAGGTGCAACGACACTCAAGCGAATGAATGGAAAGTGCACATTAGTGTCATGTGTGCGTGCACGGTAGAGTAAGCACCACTGCAGCCTCCACAGAGAGGAATTGACCTAGGGAGGTGGTGTACGATGCATGCTTTCAAGAGGTTGCTGGTTTCGTGATTGTGGAGCCGAGTGTGATGAGTTGGCGGTCGAGTGACAATTAAATAATTAAAACGCCGGTGGGTAGTAGGAGTAACGGGACTGACCTTAGCGAATTCAGCCACAAGGTTACATGTGATTGGTTGAGAGGGTACGGACGTATCCTGGTGGGAAAATACAATTGTTAAACGAGCAGCCCGGGCTTCTGTTAATTAAAAAACGGAGAATTAGTGGGAGTTTACCTGGTGTTGTGAAATTGCTGCGAGGTAACGGGCAGGCAGTTCCGGAGTTGGTCGAGGTAGAGGTTGCTGTGATTGTAATCAGATATGCAACCAACAAAATGGGACAATGGCAAAGGAAGTTAAAAATACAATTAAGTCCCAGAGACAGAGACCAAGGATCAGGTCTATTACATCCATGGGGGAGTTACGTCTTACCTCATGAGACTTGTACAATGGCCATGAGCTCCTTCCGGTGATACGTGGGCTTGATCGTCTATCTGGGGGGTGCGGCCCGTGTTTAAATAGACAGAGAACAAGACAGAGTCCGAAAAACGAATCAAGAAATAGGGTTTAGTTACTTCTCACGCACATTGCTAAAACTCAGCGGCACTCCAGCGAATCACGGCAGTTAGCGACAGCATGCATCAGTGAGGGCACTACAGCGTTTCACAGCCTCCCCTGGGGTGGGACTTCCGCCTTCTGTGGGAAGCCCGCGCCCACTAAGTGACTGGACGGGAAAGGCAGAAGGAGGAAGTCCCGCCCCAGGGGACGCAGTGAAACGCTGTAGTCGAGGAGCAGAGGCCGCCGATGCAAGCGAGGGAAGCCCCGCGTGACGGAGCCTGTAGCCCGGTGAGTGGGGCGGGTGGGGCTTAGTTGTAGGATGTGTGTGTGTGTGTGTGTGTGCCTGCGTGTGTGTGCCTGCGTGTGTGCATGCGTGTGTGCCTGCGTGTGTGTGCATGCGTGTGTGTGCATGCGTGTGTGTGTGTGCACGTGTGTGCCTGCGTCTGTGTGCATGCGCGTGTGTGTGTGTGTGTGTGCATGCGCGCGCGTGTGTGCGTGTGTGTGTGTGTGTGTGCATGCGCGCGTGTGTGTGTGTCTGTGTTTTATCCACTTCCTGGCAATGTAGGACAGGAGATGTGCACGGCGTGTGGGTGAACGTGCACGCTCACATGGGGGATTCTCCTGCGCGTGCACATACCCTGTCTCACATTCCCAGGAAGTGAGTAACAAAAGATGCTTCGCTGGACGCAGTGTTTCGCACTGCTAACACCAGCTCGACCTAAAAACGACAGGCAGTGGACAAGCTGGGGTGAAGAGGGGATAGAAACATGAAGAGCGAGTGGCACAAGGGCAAGAGAGCAACAAAACACATGCAATTACATGGAGTGTTTATGGGAAAAGCACAGAGTAGTTCCCTAAATGTAAGCAACGTAAGGATAAATGTCAACAAATCAAAATGCAAGACAAACATAAGAATAGGGAGGAAAGCCATCAAATTAAGAGGAGACAACAGAGAGAGACACCAAAGTCAATTGATCATGAGCTTACTCAAAGCCTACTCTATGTATATTGTAAACAATATGTCTGAGTAACAGACTACTAAAGTTGCCAGCAACCAATACCTTAAACAGAAGGAACACATGTAATGGTCCTCCACAGATATGGATCTCTGCAGGTGGATATAAAAGCTCAAGATATCTTAATGGAGTGTACTTGCTTAATAGGGAATAGCAAGGACCATACAGGCCATGGGTGAGGTTACTGCACCATCGAGCACAAAATCGGCTAGAAATTCCTATAAAGCAGCTCGGGTGGAGGCAAAGTTAAAATGGGAACAATTAAAAGATGCATGCTCTTCCAGAGGTCAGACTGTAGGTACTATAATGATTATCTTAAATTATTCAAATGACATACATAGTGTAGGACTTGGCCCTTTCCCCAGAAATTTTTCGTTTTTACTCCCTTGATTTAGGGTGCCCCCTATTGTAACAAAAGGGTATAGGCCTTGTGTAGTGAAGAAAGCCCTGTGTATGTCAAACTAATGTTAAGGTGCAGGTGCTTTCTTCCCCTAACATGGCTGCCACTGACCCCTGCTACTGCAGCGCGGTCTTTGTGGGCGCATTCGAGTGGCCAGGAGCTGGCTGGAACCCTCCAAACAATGTATCAATGCTAGCCTGCCAGCCTGCCAATAGCCAGAATGGTGGAACCTCCTAGAACCTCCTGGAACAGGTGAGGTGACACCAACTGCCACTGCCAACTGTCAACTGACACTAAATAAGGAAAGGGAGGGAAACTTTCCTGTGAGACTGAGGGAGCACAGACCTGGGGAAGAACCTACGCAGGAGTTTTAGGCAGTGGGGCCTAGACAGGGACCTATGACACTGGGAGAGACAGGGCCTAGGTGCTGCCTACCAAGTGTTGATGAATCCTGAACTTACCCCCTGATCTGGCCCGGCGGGGGGGGAACCCAGAGTCCACCTGAGGAGACCGGCTGAGGAGATTTGATACCAGCCAACAACTCCAACCCCCCCCCCTTCAAGGAACCCAGAGACTGCTATTTACAAGGGCGCAAGAAACATAAAGCGCCGAGAAGAAACCAAATCACCACAGGACTTTTGAGAAGACAACCAGGTATTGGTGCTGTGTCGCTCCCCGCGCTCCCTGACGCCACCTGGGACCCCCTTTTGCTGGTTTGCCACTGTTGTGTGGCCTGTCCTGTCTGATCTGCTGGTTTGCTTCCAACTAAAATAAACTGCCTGCTGGCTAAGCGCTCCTATTCCCTAGCGCTAGCACCCTGGACTACCTGTCCTGCTGGCGCTACCTGAACTGCCTTATTTATGGGAATGGCCCAAGAGAAGCGCTGTGCCTGCGAAGCGCTGGGGCTGTAACTAACCCTGAGTGCCCAGCGCTGTCATTTGAGGATCTGTGGCTGCCAGGAGCGCTATTGTGGAAACTGCCCAAGCGCAACTGCTGTCTGAGCGCTAGCTCCCAGAACTGCTGTGTCCCCTGCAAAGCGCTGTACCAGAGAAGCGCTATCTCCAGGACTGCCATATTCCCTTCCCCTACAACTGACACCAGAAAGCCATTACCAGCGCTGTTACTGCGAAGCGTTGTGAACCAGAGAGCTCGGCTGCTGCCTGGGGACCCTTGAGGTACTGTGAAGCGCTGTACATCCAGCGTCTGTCATTAACTTCAAGCGCTGCATAGGCGAGGGGCTGTGTGCCCAGGCCCTCAATTTGCTGCCTGCCGCTGTGTCAGAAGGCTCCCTGAACTGGGGAATAGCCCCATTGGCCCCTTCAAGTACTGGAGCTGGGCCAGGGCCCCCCCAAAAGACACCGTGGGGGCCTCAGCTAATAAAAGTTAACCCCTGCCTCGGGTACAGTTGCATGCCAGTTAGTGTAGCCCTATGCATGTTTATGGCTGAGTAATGCAGCATTTATTCTCTCATGAAATGTTGAGCCTTTTATGGGGTACTTACCTAATGGAATGCTTTATACTCCTGCCCCAGTGTTCTAACTTCTACCTACCAACAGGGATACTCTTGAATACTGAAATGTTTTATCCCTGCGTCAAGAACTGCGGAGCAAGGAATTGGTTAATTGTGCCTGTCTAATGAAAGGTTTTGTTCCAACCTGAGAATTCCTGCTCATGTGCCATTGTCTTACTGGTTCTTAGGCACAGGGTTTAGATATAATTAATGGAAGGTTGATCCCTGCTTGAGGAGAATGTTATTCTGGGTAAATGAAATGTTTAGTCCTACATAAGGGGCTGTTATTTTTAAGCTGCAGGAGCTAGGAAAACCTTATTACAGGCCCTGCCGATTCGAGGAGCTTGCTGCGCAAAATTGCTAATGGGGCCTGGGTTCTAATGACCTGTTTATTCCTGATTAAGGAAATGGTTACTTCTGCTAATTGAATGTTTTAACCTTTATTGAAATAAGTTATTGCTATTGAGAATATGAATGGCTCTACATGAAATGTTGTTCTCATCTGCGAACAGGATAATTCCTAATGAAAGGTCCCTACTAGATTAAGGGGGTGTTTACCCTGGTATTGGACTGTTTTAGAGGTCCCAAGGCCCACCGTTTATAGGCCTCAATTCATAAAAGGATAACCCCTGATTAGAGGATGTAATAGAATGCCTACAGTACCAGGATGGAGAGTATTAGCGAGGGCTAGGCCCAAACCCAGGGATTATCCATATTTCGCCTAGTGTCCTGCTCAGCCTAGACCTTATGCATGGTTCACCTGTTATTAAATGTTTACTTCTGCTCAGAGAAGTGGTTACTTCCTGGATGAAATGTTGGTGCATAACTAATGAAAAGTTCTATTTCTAATATGGAACTGCTTAATGCTCATTCCTGCTGGGAGTGATTCTTAAAATGATTAATCCTGCACAAGGGGATGTTTATTCTTAATGAAATGTTTTTCCCCCCTTTAGTGCCACATTTACTGGAAGCCTACAGTTATTTATTTACATGTTTATTGCTGTAAAACGCTCACCCTTGCTTGGTGAGAAGCGGGTAAAATGCCTGCAGAACCAATGTGATGCAATGTGATGCAATGTCATTTGACGCACTATTCCTAACTGAGACCTGGACGCATGCAGACTGTAACATTGACCTCGGTCTGGCCTGCCCTCCAGATTTTAAAATACTGCATCTCCCCAGGCCAAAGGGCCGTGGTGGGGGAGTGGGCGTCATACATCGAGCATCCTGGTCGACTACTACTCTGGATATCGACCCGGTTGCCGGAACGGAACTTCTTGGCGTTACTATTAACTGTCACTACGGGGACACAGTAACGGCCATTATCTGCTACCGCCCCCCGGGGGTTTTCAACGCCCAGCAGCAACAATCGTTACTTACTACTTTTTCTAACCTGGCATCCTCCCACCGCAAACTGATCATTCTCGGAGATTTTAATCTCTGGCCCAACGGCAACCTGGATAATGCTCTGCACAACCTACTGCTCTCCTGCGAGGGACTTGGCCTCTCACAACTGGTTAACAAACCCACCCACATTGCCGGGCACCAACTGGATTTAATTTTTGCCTCTTCCCAGTGGGTTCACCTAGGCGACATCCTGCCCTTGTGTTGGACCGACCACGCACTTGTTAAATTTCACATCTCTTGTGATAAAACCTCTAGGCCCCTACGTGGCACTACTCCAGAGTTTCTGTATAGAAACTGGAAAGCCCTTGACACCCTCAGAGCGGCGGGCTCTGTATTCAATGTGGAAAATAGTTTTTCCTCCAACAATTCTGTTGAGAACAACTTCAAAGCCTTCTCCTTAGCAATCACATCCATCGTTGACTCTCTTGCCCCTTTGAAGAAAGGAAAGGTCAAAGGCAGAGTTCCTGCTCCTTGGTTCAACGACTCTCTAAAATCCCTTAAACTAGCTTGCAGACAATCTGAGAGGAAATGGAGACAAGGGTACTCGGAGTCAAACAAAGCCATCTGGAAAAGCCATCTCCTTGCATACAAAACTGCCATTACTCAGAGCAAAGCCAACTATTTTTGCTCAATGATTAGTAATGCCCCCAACAGCTCCAAAAGCATATTTCAGATCCTCAGAAACCTTACCCACCCTGATTGTGTCTCTACAACTACCCTTCCTACCCAAGCCCTCTGTGACAACCTTGCGTTGTTCTTCAAAAACAAAATTGACACCATTATCTCTAATCTGAACTCCTCCCCCCCCCTAGGGGGCCCCATTACATCTAGATCCGGTACTAGCGATCCCACTCCGGCGCACTCAGATTTTCCTTTTAGGAAAAAACTGCGGGAGTTTCCCCCTATCCAAGCTCCAGAATTTGAAAGGCTGGCTCTTGGGATCACCTCCGGTTCCCCCCTGGACCCAGTACCTCCTAAAATTTGGAAGAGTTTTGGTACCGACCTCTTTGACACACTACGCAGGATCTGTAATCAATCTTTATACTGCGGACTTGTGCCTTCCACCTGGAAGGAGGCCCTTATCACCCCATTGTTAAAAAAACCTTCCCTGAACCCTGATTGTCTGTCCAATTACCGGCCTATTTCCCTTCTGCCTTTTCCTGCTAAAATTGTGGAGCGCTGGGTAAGCACCTGTCTCTCCACCTATTTGGAGGATAATCAGATCCTGGACGACTTTCAGTTCGGCTTCCGCCCTGCCCACGGGACCGAAACAGCTGTCCTGACAGCTATGGAAGACCTTCGTATGCGTGCAGACAGGGGCCAGGCAGTAGCCTTGATCCTGTTGGACCTGTCTGCCGCCTTCGATACGGTCAACCATGGGGTCCTGCTGGAGCGACTCCAGGCAGCGGGGATTGACGGCACTGCCCTTCTCTGGTTTCACTCCTTCCTTCGGGACAGGAGACAGGCGGTATCTCTTCCCCCTTATCAATCCACGTTCTCCCCTGTCTCCCACGGGGTGCCCCAGGGCTCCTCCATCAGCCCCATTCTTTTTAATGTGTATCTTAGACCTCTGATCACGTTAATAAAGGCACACGGGTTAAAAACAATTAATTATGCAGACGACACCCAGCTCATTCTCTCTTGGGAGGGAGAAGACTCTACCCCCCTGGCAGCCTTTCACGACTGCTTAAGGGAGACGGCTGGGTGGCTACTCACTAACTCGCTGCAATTTAATTCCTCCAAAACGGAGGTTCTGTACTGTGCGGGAAGCCGCATTCCCCGGCAATTCCCCTGCGATTTCTGGCCCCCGGAATCGACAGATAAACCTCGGCCAGTTACATCGGTCCGTAATCTAGGAGCCACGCTGAATGAGAAAATGAACACTGAAACCCAAGTTGCAAAAACGGTGGGAACTTGCACAGCTCTCATACGTTCCCTACGCAAAATTATGCCATTGTTACCCGCTCAAGCTCGGGAGCAGATAGTCAGGTGTACCATCCTCAGTCGCCTGGACTACTGCAACGCGCTGCTTCTTGAGTCCCCAGCTGCCCTGCTTGACCGACTTCAACGAGTTCAGTCGGCCGCAGCCAAACTAGTTCTAGGCTGGACTAGGAGAGCTTCCGCCACAGCGGCCCTAGCTGAACTACACTGGCTTCCGCTTAGGCAACGTGTGGCCTTCAAGTCCCTCTGCCTGGTGTTTAAAGCGCTCCACGGAGCTGGACCTAAACCTCTGCAGGCTATGTTCACATGGTACATCCCTTCCAGATCTCTACGTTCTGCCTCGGCTCGCCTGGTGATTGTTCCTAAATACAACAAAGTCAGGACGGGGGGCAGATCTTTCAGAGTCGCTGCGGCTAAATTGTGGAACAGTCTTCCTCCTGATATCCGGCAAATATCACAGCTCCTCCCCTTCAGGAAACGCATCAAGACGTGGTTATTCCCTTAGAAATTCCACCCCCCCCTTGCTCCCTGCTGTTGTTCCCCTGAGGTACGAGTATTCGCCAGCGCCAGGAAACCTGCAAGGTGTCAGCCGCGCTTTACAAATGGAGAAAATAAAATAATAAATAATTTGGTTGTCTCCTTAATGTATTTCTTACAGGTGCTGACAAGAAGCAAGGCAACGGTCAGGCCTGTGGTTATCTATACTTAATATTATCTAATATTCAATATTTATCTGATTTTTAATATTTATTCCTCTGAGTATTTATTACAAGGTGTTGAAACATATGTATTCTGAAGGAAAACTAATAAGTAATTGATACTGTAATTTTTGATTACCCTGACTCTGCTCTATATAAAAGTTATCTGATTTTTATACAAACTAACTGGAGTGGCGTCACTCATTGCGTGCCCATTTTTACTGTCTCAGTGGTTGTGTGTGCTGTGTGGTCGCTTTACACATAAGCTTTCGGATGCCTATCCGCTCGTGCCATGCTACCCACGGGGAGCTGGTGACCCCAGTTCCAACACATAGCAAATTGAAAAATCAGCACTGAAGAGACAAGATCTGAAAGTTGGTGAGAAATACATCCTTTCTTTCGAAATGGAGGCCCCCGGGACACTTCATCGGAAGGCAGCCCTGTTAAACTTCTGAAATGAACTGCTGAATTAAACCATACCAGCGACATTAATACACAGCCAAACAGAAGGCTTCACATGGCTTGAGGATCTTTGTGTTTCCACAAGTGGAGACAGTCAAATTGTTTTGGGCAAAGTGAGCACTGTATCAGAAGACATGTGCATACCTCAACAAAGCAATCAAAAAAAGGTTCTACTGTTACCCTACAGTGCTTAGATTAAAGATGTTGGGAAATATAGTAGTAATGGCAATTTTAGATTCCTGTGAGAGTAACTGAATTTGAGATCTGAATAGAGTGTTAGAGCAATAATGTTAGGTCCTGCAGCGTGCAGGGCTACAATAGTAAATTTCTGAGACCTCACACTAAAGATCATAGTGAAATTAGCAGTAACTATCTGGCAACCAAGGCCCTCGTTAACAAAGGATATTCAAGAGCACCAAGGAATTTGTACATAGAGCAGGAAATGGAACCTTTTTTTTAGAAAGTTTAGTGTACAATGTATATTCAGGGCTTGAAAGCCCAAATTCTGAGGCGGTTTTCTGATATGCAAAGTATTACTAAGCACTATACTAAGACACATCTCTTTTCCACATATTGAGGAAAATTTGGCTGAGCATTTCATCTGTAGGACTGTAAAACCTGTAAGTAAGCCGGGATAGAAAGCAAGCTTCTCTCACTGTTTTTGTTTTCTCAGCATTCTGACACGGGGAACATCCTTTTCAACGCAACTTTTACAACGAAGTACCTTTACGACGCAACCATTACAATGCAACTTTTACAACGACTTGTGCTGGGGGGCGCTCTAGGATAGGGAATAGTTTTAATTTACTATCCAACACCTTCCCTACTATCCACGGGGACTGGAGTTGGAATAGTAAATTAAACTATTCACTATCCAGCGCCCCCCAACGCAAGTTGTTGTAACGACTTGCGTTGTAAAACTTGCGACGTAAAGGCATGCGTTGTAAAAGCATGCATTGAAACGTCATACATCCTTCTGACACATGTATTTAAAGGAGTAAAAATACCAAAATGTGAAGCAAACAGTCAAAGCAGCCACTGGGAGACACAGCGATTTGTCTTATGGCCACTTCTTTCAGAGTCAAAGTAGTTTGCCATTAACCAATTGCATTTTGTGAATGGTTACCTCCGGCTCTCTTCGAGCGATGGTCAGTCACTGCCTTGTGACTGCATGTGCGGGGACAGAGCACTGGCAAATCTCTATATTACTTACATAAGAGAGTGGACCCTACCATCTTTGCCTTTGTGGTACACAAAGTCTGATTGTGGGCTATATGTTGTGTAATGGGAATTGCAAAGTGCAGTGGTACTGTCCATTACTGGGACTAATCAGGGGTCTCCAACCTTTTCTGTAGTGAAAGCGACTTCTGATCAATGAAAATCATTGTGAGCTACTGAAGAAGGCTAAGCAACGCTTGACTCTAAGCCTAATGTCTATAGAGCCAGATACTATGGTTTGAACCAAATACTTTGACTAGCAGCACTATGACAGTGCTGCCATGTGTGTCAGTGAGAGTGTGATCTTTGGGGATGTCTGAACATGTGTGCGTATGAATGGGATATATGTATACGGGTGACTTAGCATTGTGTCATATGTAATTGTGGCACAGGACATACATTTCGCCATATGTGGATCATAAATCTGACTAAGCACTGCAGCCTGGAGATAATAATAAGAAATAAACACAGCCTTCCCTTAACATTAAAAGGAAATGTGACCTTGTGCTTGTTTAATAATGAACTCAAGGCTGGGAGCTATTCTGAAGGCGTCTGTGTGCTACTGGTAGCTCGTGATCGACAGGTTTGGAGACACCTGGACTAGATACTGCAGGTGCTGTTCCTATTACATAGAATAGTGCTGACTAGGAGCCTTTAAAGTAACTTTTTTAATCTGGCTGGCAGTATCTTGGACTTTTGGCACAAAGCAAAGAGGAATTCTGTCTGGCTTCATAACTATCCATTTATGCATATGCACTGTTGATCTGTTCCTCGCTCTTGGCTGTCTTCGGCCTGAAGTACTCTCCAAACCAAAAATAAACGAGAATAGATTTGTTGCAGCCCTCTACATGGTGCTTTAATTATTATTCCAACATTACGTGCCTTGCCCTAATTAAAAATGTTATTAACGTTCGAAAAAAAAGACCCATGATGAGAAGTAAAATAAACTGCCCTTAGTCTAAAAAATGTGCTGCTCTGTGAGATTACCCATTAACAATAGTGTGCCTGCGTCATGTGACAATGCATGTGACATATCCTACAGGAAATCCCATGGCGCTGAATTTAGCACCTTTATCTTTTGCCTGTTCCAGGCAAATGTCTGCACTGGGCAGGATATCCTTTAATAATCTGCCACCCAGGCGGGAAACTTGAACAGATCTGTTTGGAGGCAAAGAGGCAAATCCCAACAAGTTACCACTTTCACCAGTTTCCTACGTTAACAGTGTTTAAAACATACACTACCTACATCACTGAACACTCTACACAAGCATAAAACACAGAGGATACAGAACATGACAACGCATAATTCATATTTCAGTTCATGTGTGCTGCCAATCTTCAAACAATCGCTTTTTTGCAATAACTATAGACCAATACGCAATAAACAGAGAGTACATAACAGGTAACTGTATTGTGGTCCAATAATGCATATTAGGGGATCTGATGGCATAATTAACCACAGGCCAAAGTTTGAGAAGTTTGTAAATCTAACCAACCCCATGGTGACTGTGATGGACCATAATACACAATCATTTTTTATACTACATGCCTATACCCTTCAGCATGAAAAACAGTTAACGTTTACTGAAAACATAAAGTTACAGCTCGGACCGTACTGTTGAGATGTCTGCAGTAAAGGGAATTACAAAATGTTATGTTATTTAGAGTCAAATGGTTGCGAGTCTACTATTTAATGTATTATAATGATAACATAAACTAAGAATCACGTTTGTGGAAATGTGCCTGTAAAAGTGAGAACTCTTGCAACTGCATCCTACATTTTTAAACTAACAATGGGTCCTGATTAAAATTAGAATGTTCAGGTTTTGTTTACCCTTCATGGAGACGGCTGATTTAACAAATTACAATAATGAAGCACGGAAGTGTGTTTTGATAATGCTTTTATCATAGATAGTACTGTCATGCATTAGGGTTTAATTAGTTAGCTGGAGAGAAGGAAACCACATTAAAACAACAACAATCATCAGTGGATGAAATTCATGATTCACATGAGTTATATAATTTCACATACTATGGAATTTTTTTTATAGTTATGACAAAATTCATGTGAAACATGGATCTGGAAACCTCTTTTCTGCAATAAAAGCAGCCAAACTTGTAATTAGCAGTTTACAACAATGCTTATATCTTTTATGCACTCTTATACTCCCAATATTATGCTGCAACCGAAGGTAGTTTGGTTTAAGGGGGGTAGGGCTATATTTCATCCCTTCTAGGAGACTAATTCTACAGAATGCTGCAGACAAATGAACAGCGGTACTTAGAAGCCATATGCTGTGTTCAGTTGTTGTTCACAGAGGACTTGCATCTACATGCCGCCACCCTCTTGTGGGTTTTATTTTCACTCGCTAAGGGGACCTCCCACCAGGCACGTGCAGTTCTATTGGAATTATCTCTCTGTCTATTCTTGTTACAAGTTTGCTTTTTGTTCAGGGACAACATAAACAACCTGAGGCAAATGTTACCCCCTACTGGAAACAGCAGCAATCCCGACCCTAAAGATCGACTATACAGTATTGAGGGTCAGCCTCGGACACCGACCCACAAGTATAACTGAGCCTGGCACTGTACCTCCTGGTAAGATCTCGTGAGCTCCTTTCTGATCATCTCCCGGGCAGCGGACAGACGGCAGTGCGCTGACAGATGGACAGCAGAAGACGCAGGGACACTGACTGATGCTCCTCCCGCCTCCTGGACTGTCCCCGGCAACTTTGTAGCTCCGCCTCCGTTCACTTGTTAGGTCCTCCCCCGCTGTGTGCCATGCTGTCTGTCCGGCTGGTTAGGTCCAACGACATCGAAGACGGACGAGAGAGTGGCAGACTTTGTGGCCATATTGAAGTGGGATGTTCTCCTGGCCGTGCTCCCGCAGTGCGCTTTTTGTGCTAAGATTCGTGAAGAAGGGTTCTGTCGCTATAAATGCTAGACGCCTGATCTGAAGTCTCACTCCTTCCAAGTGAGTCTTATGAACACAGACCACTGTGTTGCCACATTGTCTTACATTGACCCGAGGGCTACTTTTGTATTTTTAGGAGGAGGTTCATCAAATAATGAAAAACAATCTTTTGTCACTAAAAATAATGTTTCTTTCCTAAATGCTAGCACACGTCTCAACTTTTGCACTTTAGCCGCTTGGCGTCTGTGGTTTCAGATGTGCTATCATGCCAATATTGGCTGTACACAGGTATGTCCCAAATTTTAACTCGAAAAGTAGCGTATTTTTCTTTTCTGAGCATATTGTCGTGTGCGGACCCTGGGGCTTCCTTGATGCCACAGGGAGTGGAGGGCCTTGCGCGGGGGCAGGAGCGCGCTTGATACACACAGGAGACCACACTTGTGTATCGGTCGTGAGGACCTCGAGCGGTCGCCTTCCTTTTATTATTGCCCCGAAGGCCACGCCTGGCCTGCGGATGTAGTGGGTGCATGCTCGGTTGCCACTAGACCGCCAATTGTTACATCCCTATCCAACTCAGTTCTTTTTGTTATACCATCATAAACACAACCAAACTGTCTTAACCATATCACACAGTCCACTGCACAAAGTTCAGTACTTGCGTGAGCCTCAGCCGGCGGTACCTGGACACCTTCAGCAGGCATAGTCTCTCAGACGCTGGCTTGGGTGGGGGTTCGGCCTCAGGCCGTATCTTTGGGTGCCGGTGCGCCCGCCCATGCTGTCCAGGCTGGGGTCCTCAGAGCGTGCGCCGTGCTGCGGTGAGGGACTTATTTCTGGGGCCTCGCCGACTCGGCTGCTCACCGATCCTTCCTCCACGCCTTCGGGCGTGGCAATGGCCATGGGGCTTGTTTGGTCACTTGAGGTCTCCCGGGGATGTTCTGACGGGACCTCCTTGAACCACGAGATGTTTCTGGATACTTCCTCTTCTCCTCTGCGTGCGGTTACCATGGTGCAATGGTTAGCGGTGACTGTCCAGGCGTTTCAATGTGTTGTGGAGGATGATGTTGTCGCTCACGTTTAACACTCCCGGTAGGCCTGATAACAGCTCCCGTATCGTGTTTTGGAACACTTCGGCTGCCGAGGATATTCCAAAATTCAACCAGTTGTATCTCCTGAGCCCTAGGTGTGTGCTGAAGGTGGTGATGTACCTGCTCTCTTCGGACAGGGGCAGTTGGTGATACCCTGCATTCAAGTCAATTTTTGAGAACCACCTGAATCCGTTGACATCCGCAATGATATCATCCATTGTTGGTGTTATGTGGCGTTCCCTCCTAATCACTTTATTGGGCAGCCGCATGTCGATGCAAAGGCGTATGGGTCCCGGCTGTTTTGGCTTTTCCGCGATGACCATCGGGAACACCCAGCGCGTTGGCCCGGACTCCTTGCTCCTCTAAGGCTTCCGGCTCCTTCTCCACAAGCGGCCGCAGGTGGAAAGGAACTCTCCTGTATCGCAGAGCGACTGGGTCGACCGACTTGCCAAGGTGTAACTTGATGGGATCACACTTGATGCAGCCGAGGCCTTGAAACAGCTCGGGAACTGTCTGAGGAGTTCTTCTACCTGGTACGTCTGGATTCGTCTGGCGAAAGAAATTAGCTTTAGTTACTATGCAGTGTGACTACTCAGGAGGGTATCCGCTTCCCTGTCGATTACATGGATGGTCACCATCACCTCAAAATCATCTGCCTTGATGGGCACCGAGATCTTTCCTTTCAGCGGCAGGGGCGTGTCTGCCCCATACGCGTAGATTCTGGTCTGGATGGCAGAACAGGAGGGCGAGGGCGTAGGCTTCGGTATTGCTGTAGGCCCATGATGTTCACTGTCGCTCCTGTGTCGATGACCGCCTTTACCTCGGTGCCCGCGACATGGACTATGCATGTGGGTTGTGATCGGCGGCGTTGTTCGAGTTCTCTTGCGAAGGATACTATGTATACCTCTTCTTCGTCGTCATCTGAGGACTCTTCTACTGTTGGCAGGTGTTTCGCGGGTCTTCTCTGTGCGTGTTCAGGTGATGCGGTGTCTGTCACCGATAGTTGCCGAACGGCTTGCGTTGGGAGCTTCTGTCTTCGGAATTCTCGGTTTTTGTTGCGCCTTCGGCAGACCGATGCAAAGTGATTGGGTATCCTGCAGTTGGTGCAGGTCTTCCCCTGGGCGGGACAGTCTTTGGCGGCGTGTGGTTCATGGCCACAGTATCCACATCTTGATCTAGAGGCATCTACCTTCGATCCTCGGAATGTGTCTCCTCTGGGCTTGGTTCCTTTGGCATCGGCTCGTTCTGTTTTGATTGAGTCCGACTTCCCATGGGTCTTGGTTAAGGCTTGATCCATCTCGTTTGCCCTGGCCGCGGACAGGTCATAATATCTGGCTAGTATCAGCATGTCTTCGAGCGTGATTCTCGGTTTGCGTAGTATGAGTCCTCTTAAGGTCTTGTCGCGGCACCGCTGAATTAATTTTTTCCTGCTCTCCTTTGGCTGGTCTTCATCCGTGCACGTGCTGGCAAGCTCTCGGAGACGTGCGTAGAACATGTCCATGGATTCTCCCTCCCTCTGGCGGGCATGTCTGAGGTTAAAGACCTCGAAATCTGGGTTTAGTTGTGGATCAAACTGGCCATTCAGCGCTGTTACTGCCGCGTCGTAGTCGTCTGTCGCACCTGTGTTGGGTAGATGCTTGAAGAGTTTGAAAATTTCATCCCCTGCATAGTGTAATAGCAAGGACCTCTTTACCGCCGTGTCCGTTTCCCTGGTTGCAACAAAATAGTTGTTGAGGCGTTCGATCCATATTTTCCACCGGGGGGAGGCAGATGCGGGATCTTCAAGCTCACTGAAGGAGGGTAGGACCACTGACGCTGCGTGCTGGAATGGGATGCAGGCTGGCGCTGCAGCATTGTTATCGTCCACCATGGCGCCTGGCGGTGAGTGCTTCTGACCGTGTTCAGGCCGGTGATGTGCCACATGCTCTGGTTGGTTCTAGGGGAGGATGGCGCATGGTGTCTCTTGTGGTGCTCAGACGTAATACCACCCTTTTCCCTGGGCACTCCGTAGATTGGTGACCCCTCTGTCTCCTTACTTGATTTCCTCCCCTTCTTTTTTTTTCTTTTGTCCTATTTCTTTCCTTGCCTTTATCAGTTCTTGATGGCTGTGGGTGTGGCTGTGACGATCTCCATGCTGCCGGTTCGGTTGTGCCGGTGAGGCCTCGGGCAGCCTAAACACCAGGCAGGGCCTGAAGCGCTGGTGCACGGTGGGGGCGTAGCCTGTGTACCCAGCCCGGTCTGGGCTTGCTACTGTGGGGCGTCCGGTGATTCTGTGGACTCCTTTGATGCTTCCCGCATCGATCGCAGCCGTCTCCGAGGTGGGGGCGTGGTGCGCACACCGCCGGCGCTCGGCATCCTTAGATTCACACGGTGCACAGCCGTGCCGCCACGCACGGGAGGCTGCCGCCTCACAGAGCAGTGCGAGGTGCGAGCAAGGGTTGGGCCCCATCCACTCGTCGCCAGTGTCGTGTGTGGACCCTGGGGCTACCTTGATGCCACAGGGAGTGGAAAGGCCTTGCGCGGGGGCAGGAGCTCGCTTGATAGACACAGGAGACCACACTCGTGTATCAGTCGGAAGTGACGACCTCGAGCGGCTGCCTTCCTTTTATTATTGCCCTGCAGGCCACGCCTGGCCTGCGGATGTAGTGGGTGCGTGCCCGGTGGCCACTAGACCGCCAACTGTTACACATATCTGAACTTGTCCTTTGATACATATTTTATTACTGGATTGCTTATTTTGGTGCTCATTTGGTTCACTGAGTAAACATCAATTTTAGAGCAAGTTCATTTTCTCAAAGTAATATTGGTCTGATACACAGCGTCCATCATGCAGCACATAACTCTCAGTTGTAAAAGTGTCTTATCAGCGAGTAGTCTGGTCTGAGCTCTCTCTGTTCCTGTCAGAATCTTGGAAATAGAGCGGCAGTCTGCAATGCAAAGCAGCAGGGAAAGTGAAGAAAAATGTCTGGTGGGTGGAAGGGTGGGAGACACCCCACGGTGTGTGTCACTCTCCAAAAAGGGTTGTGTTGAGAGCTATGATTTTATTGACCAGTGACTTTGTTTTTGGACATTAGCAGGAATATAACAAGCACTGGAAAAACCAATAGGTCTTGCCTTTAAGACTATTGGCTCTGTCATTGCCTTTTGATCATGCTGCACAGATAGGCATTCCAGACTTTGGCAATGATTTATAGTAATGCTGTAGAGCGGCGTAGCTGCTGTGCAGCATGGCTAAAAATAATTAAACAAGCATTTACAATGGAATGGTCTTGTCTTTGTTAAAGTTAGAGCTATTGGCATTGCTCATGACATTATTTTAGTTTTTTAAACATATAAATAAATGGCATTGTGTTTTACAATGCCAATAGCTTAATCTCTCGCAAATGCGAGACCTATTGCATTTGCACCCACACACACACATACAGAGCCACACACAGAGCCACACGCAGAGCCACACACACATAGAGCCACACACAGAGCCACACACACATAGAGCCACACACAGAGCCACACGCACCCACCCACACACACAGAGCCACATCCACCCACCCACACACACAGAGCCACACACACACACACACAGAGCCACACACACACAGACAGAGCCACACACACACAGACAGAGCCACACACACACACAGACAGTCACACAGACATAGCCACACACACACAGCCACACACACACACACACACACACACACACACACACACAGCCACACACACACACACACACACACACGCACAGAGCCACACACACACAGACAGTGCCACACACACACAGACAGAGCCACACACACACAGACAGAGCCACACACACAGACAGACAGAGCCACTCACACACAATCAATCAATCAATCAATCATAAAAATTTGTATAGCGCGCTACTCACCCGTAGGGTCTCAAGGCGCTGAGGGGGGGTCGCTACTGCTCAAACTGCCAGGTCTTGAGTAATTTCCTGAAGGAGAGGTGATCCTAGGTCAGCCGTAGGTGAGTGGGGAGGGAGTTCCATGTCTTGGCTGCCAGGTAGGAGAAGAATCTCCCTCCGACGGTGGATTTCGAATTCTAGGGACGGAGGCGAGGGCGAGGCTGGCGGATCGGAGCTGGCGGGTGGGTGTGTAGAAAGTGAGGCTGCTGTTGAGGTACTTCGGACCCAAGTCGTGGAGAGCCTTGTGTGCGTGGGTGAGGAGTCTGAACGTCATCCTCTTGTTGACGGGGAGCCAGTGCAGGTCTTTCAGGTGGGCGGAGATGTGGCTGCGGCGCGGGATGTCCAGGATGAGTCGTGCTGAGGCGTTCTGGATGCGCTGGAGTCTTTTCTGGAGTTTGGCTGTGGTTCCAGCGTAGAGGGTGTTTCCATAGTCCAGACGGCTGGTGACGAGGGCCTGGGTGACCGTCTCCTGGTTTAGGTGGGGATCCATCGGAAGATCTTTCGGAGCATGCGCAGGGTGTTGAAGCAGGATGATGAGACTGCGTTCACTTGCTTGGTCCTCGTGAGGGAGGAGTCCAGGATGACGCCCAGGTTGCGTGCGTGGTCCGTTGGTTTGGGTGCGCTGCCCAGGGCAGGCGGCCACCAGGAGTCGTCCCAGGCGGAGGGCGATGATCCCAGGATGAGGACTTCCGTCTAGTCTGAGTTCAGTTTCAGGCGGCTGTTCTTCATCCACTCGGCGACGTCTTTCATCCCTTCATGCAGGCTGGTTCTGGAGGTGGCGGGGTCGTTGGTGAGGGAGAGGATCAGCTGGGTGTCATAGACATTAAAGAGGGTTGGGCTGAGTGATGATCCTTGTGGTACGCCGCAGATGACTTCGGTGGCCTTGGATCTGAACGGGGGGAGGCGGACTCTCCGGGTTCTTCCGGCGAGGAACGAGATGATCCACTCCAGTGCCTTCTCTTGGACTCCGATGTTGCTGAGGCGCTGCACTAGGGTGCGGTGGCAGACAGTGTCGAACGCTGCAGAGAGGTCCAGGAGGATGAGGGCCGCTGTTTCCCCGTTGTCGAGCAGGGATCTGATGTTGTCAGTGGCTGTGATGAGGGCGGTCTCGGTGCTGTGGTTGGCTCGGAAACCGGACTGCGAGGGGTCGTTCGTCTCAAGGAAGGTGGCAAGCTGTCTGTTGACGGTCTTCTCGATGACTTTTGCAGGAAAAGGGAGGAGCGAGATGGGGCGGTAGTTCTTGAGGTCGGTGGGGTCTGCTGTTGGTTTCTTCAGGAGGGCGCTGAGCTCGGCGTGCTTCCAGATCTCCGGGAAGGTGGCGGTGTTGAAGGAGGTGTTGATGGTGTCCCGGAGTTGGGGTGCGATGAGGGAGTCGGCCTTGTTGAAGATGTGGTGGGGGCAGGGGTCGGTTGGTGATCCGGAGTGGATGGTGTTCATCGTGCGGGTGGTGTCTTCGGTGCTGATCGGGGTCCAGGCACAGAGGGTGGTGGTGGGGGGCGTTGGGTCGGTGATTGGGTGCGTGGTAGGTGCGCCAAAGCTGTTGTGTATATCGGCGATCTTGCGGTGGAAGAAGGAGGCGAGTGAGTCGCAGAGGTCTTGCGAGGGGGTGATGTTGTTTCTGCCGCTGGGGTTGGAGAGCTCTTTGACGATGCTGAAGAGTTCCTTGCTGTTGTGGGCGTTGTTGTCCAGTCGTTCTGTGAATGCTGTTTTCTTGGTGGTGCGGATCAGCTGGTGGTGTTTGCGGGTGGCGTGCTTGAGGGCAGTCATGTTGTCTGTGGTCTGGTCATGACGCCAGGCTTTCTCGAGGGTGCGGCAGTTCTTCTTGGAGTTCTTGAGCTCGTCGGTGAACCAGGAGGCTTTCTTGCTGCCGGTTCTGCTGGGAGGGTTCTTCAGTGGTGCAAGGTCATTTGCGCAGTTGGTCAGCCACTGTGTGAGGTTGCTGGCTGCTTCGTTGGGGTCCGTTGTGCTGGCGGGAGGGTTCTGGCGGAGGGAGGTGGTGAGCTGCTCGGTGGTGATCTTGCTCCAGCTCCTGCGAGGAATCTGTTGTGGGTGGTGGTGGGTCGTTGTTCTTCTGAACCTGAAGTGGATGCAGCTGTGGTCAGTCCAGTGGAGTCCGGTGGAGTGGCTGAAGGAGATGTGCTTGCTGGAGGAGAAGATGGGGTCAAGCGTGTGGCCGGCGTAGTGGGTGGGGGTGTTCACCAGTTGCTTGAGTCCGAGGTTGGCGAGGTTGTCCACCAGGGTGGTGGTGTTGCTGTCCTTGTTGTTCTCCAGGTGGAAGTTGAGGTCCCCTAGGTGGATGTAGTCAGCGGAGGGGAGGGCGTGCGGGCTGATGAAGTCTGCGTTGTCTTCGCTGAATTGTGTGCGTGGTCCCGGGGGTCTGTAGATGAGGGTGCCTCTGAGGGTGGTCTTGGGATCGGTGTGTATCTGGAAGTGGAGTTGTTCGGCGGCGGTGAAGGTGTCGTCGGGGTTGGTGTGATGTGGATGGTGTTCTTGTGTACGATGGCGATGCCTCCTCCAGTCTGGTGTACACGGTCCTTACGGGTGATCTCGTATCCGTCCGGGATGGCTATGGCGATGTCAGGCGCTGAGGAGGCATTCATCCAGATTTCTGTAAGGAAGGCGACGTCCGGTGATGTTGTGTCGAGCAGGTTCCAGAGTTCGACGGCGTGCCTGTGGACGGAGCGGGTGTTGAGCAGGATGCACTTGAGGTGGTTGCTGCTGGTGCTCGGCTTGTCGGGTGCGGTGCAGGTCCGGAGGCAGGTGAATTTGCAGGCTTGGCAGGTGAAGGGTCCGTGGGTGCGTTTCGGGGTGGCTCGGTAGCAGGCGGGGGTACGGCCGGCGTTAAGTGCTGTGAGGGTGGCGGTGTCGTAGGTCCGTCGTGAGGTCTGGCGTCGTCGGGGGCCAGGGGTCCTGGCGCTGGGCGTGGTCCAGGCCCGGACGGGCGTAGACGGGCTTGCCTTTAGCGCACCTTTGGCACACAATTGGCGCGCCCGCTGCGCGTACGCGTGGGTTCCATTTAAGGCGAAGTGGGAGGGAGGAGCAGCTGGGAGGCGGGAGCGGGGGGGCCAATGGGGTTGACAGAGGTGAAAAGGGGTGGGGCCGCGAGGGAGCAGCGGCGGGTAGCGGAGGGGGGTCACACTAGGGGAACAGTGTAAGAATACAAGGCGCAAAAACCTATTTACAAAAAAGAAGCACTAAACATTAATCACAGTAGACAACAGAACAATGACAGCTGGGCACAGAGGGGCAAAAGCGGGAAAAAAACGGGCGCAAAATAGCGAGCAGCAGCGAGGGGGCACCTGAGGTCAGGGATGGACCTGTGGAGTTGGGGGAGATCCGCACCTACAGCTGGAGGGCCGTGCGGCATGGGGGTGTCCTGGAACAGGTCACACTTGCCTACGCCGCGCGGGGACCATTTAAGGCCAAGTGGGAGGGAGGAGCAGCTGGGAGGCGGGAGCGGGGGGACCAATGGGGTTAACAGAGGTGAAAAGGGGTGGGGCCGCAAGGGAGCAGCGGCGGGAGGCGGGGAGCGGAGGGGGGTCACACTAGGGGAACAGTGTAAGAATACAAGGCGCAAAAACCTATTTACACACAGACAGAGCCACACACACAGACAGAGCCACACACAGACAGAGCCACACACACACAGACAGAGCCACACATACAGAAACATCTTCTCACACAAACACAAGCACACATAGAATCACATGCTCTAATACAAAAACACCCAAATACATGTCCACACCATCACACGCACAGACATGCACAAGGACCCAGAGATGTGAACATAGTCTTTCATAGACGCACAGGCGCACACACACACACACGTGCGTCCGCACACACCCCCTCATACACGCACAGACGCTCACACAAAAGCACAGTGTGCTGCTTACTTAGGTGCTTCAAGGTCGGCTTGGGCGGTGGGGAAGAAAACCACTCACCCTGGTCACACAAGGGTATGTGTCGAGTGCAGGCGAGTTGTGTGAGATCGGCTCGTAAAAATAGATTGGATGATGATGTTGGAGTGAATTAGCGAACAGGAGGCCTGTATGGGGTATCAAATAAGCAGCCAAGTGTCTCTTAAGGTGGGTGACCCTCTGGCGTATGTGGTCGCAGTCTACCGGGCACGGCGCATGGCAGGCAGCGGCCTTGAATCCAGAAATATGGCGTTGGCCGGGTTATCGTCCCTGGAGCCCCCACTGGCGCAATCTTAGTTGGGGGGCACCCACCCCTCCGCCTCCACTCACTGCAGTGCCCAGGAGGGGGGGTCAAGTCTCACCATGGTCCCAGCCGGTGTTAGACCGTGTCACTATTTCAGCAGGGCATTAGGAAATATGGCGGTCTTCTATGCTCATCTGGCCGCACCGCCCGACCGCTGCACAACAGTCCCCGTGTGCAGAAGGGTCCCAGGGCCGGTCACAGCCGCAGCAGCACAGGCAGATTAGCCGCTGGAAAGGGAGCCAGAGTCTCTGATCGCGCCACAGTCTCCCAGCGCAGCCAGTGCTTCTAGGGTAACAACGCGCTGGGCCGCGCGCCGGCTGGCCCTCTCCCCACGTTCCGCCTGGCCGCTGCCGCAGCCAGCAAGGTAGGGGGTGGTACTCCCTCTCGCCGTACCGGACCAACACAGGGGAGATGCGGGCACCACAGCGGCCGCGGCAAGGGCCCCCAGCCAGCACGAAGCACTCACCGTGGCAGTCCGGCACGGTTCCGTCCGGGGCCTCCGATGCTGTAGACGCCTCCGCAACGCACTGTCAGAGGGCAACGGGGCCCCCCCCCAGCGGCAGAGGACAGTCTCCTTTCATGTAGGGTGTCACTCCGCGCCCCGTAGGTCCACAGCTAGTTGGGACCAGGAGCACAGCAGGTCTCCGTCTCCCCAGACCGTCAGCGCCGCTCCAGTCAGCACGCTAGTGTCTCCGGCCGTTTTCCAGGGTGCCGCGGCCGCCATTTCATGATTGTCACTTGCAGGGATCAAAGGACGAGTAGCTCGAGATCGGGGCCGATTTGCGATCTACAACAGGTCTCGCAGGGAGTTCCGTGGGACCACGCAGAGGCAAAAGGGCCGTCACTAGAGGGCAGATACTTACACTAGATAGATGGCAGCAAAGCGAGCGCCGGCAGGAAAGCGGACCACGCCATGACACCACCATGTTTCTCCGAGGTCAAGCAGAAATGCCTCGGAGAAACGCCCTGTCTTTTTTGGACTGGGGGGCGTGTTTTTCTTTCCCTCCTCTACCCATTGGCTGGAATGTAAAATTCAAGCCAATGGGAAGAGGAGAGAAAGAACCTAAAAAAACACACCCGCCAATCCGAAAAAAAAGGGCCTTAAATGGACAGACGCCCGTCTTCTCCAGTGGCTGGCCTCCGTTTAGGAAGCCAGCCAATGGAGAAGAGGGGCGGGTTCAAGCCCCACTACTGGAAAACATAAAATCTCGTCAGGGAGACTGCGCAAGCGCAGCCTTCGCTAGCCGAGACCTAAAAAGGGCTACGGTGTATCCAGCACTAATGCACTAAAAATAAATAAAAAACACTCACATATTTCACCTAGCTGTGTCATAGCGCTTTTTAAAAAATTACTGTACAGCATGGCTACAAACAAATGCCAAAGCCAGTAGTTCTCATAGGCGAGACCTATTGGTTTTGTTAATGCTTGGTTTTTTTGCAAGACTCTCCTCTTTTTCAGATATTTGTTGGCTACTGACTTATTGTAACCAATTTACTTTGAGTTGGCTTTGGGTCTGCTCAATGCTCAGGAATCTATTTGCTTACCTATCTCAGTTCCCTGCTCCTGATTCAATTATACTCCTCAGTATTCATGTTTTTACCACAAAGAAGAGCATTTCAGTCACACTGCTCTTTGAGAAGATAAGTTGTTTCCTTCCATTGTTAATGTCACTAAGCCATACACAAGATTATTTTCCATCTCTCTTTGCTTTCCCTGCTCCTCCCTTTCCCACTCTGTTTCATATTCCACTCCCCCATAGCAACCACTTGCCTTCACTGCCGAGAACTCCACTTGATAGCAAAGGGGCAGGCAACCATCTTTAAACAGTTTTCACCACTTCAAGATGGAAGACATTTATGAGCATGCAGGATCGGACATCTTATAGTGGTTTTGGCAATCCCAAACAAGCATTGCCAAAGCCAATAGGTTTTTGAATGGGTTCACTGCCTTGGCTGGTTGTTTAAGCCAATTTGGTTTGTAGTTGAGGTAACCACAGAATTTAATCAATCTAAAAAAGAAATACTCGTGCCCTTTTTCAGGCATTGTGTGGGAAGGTAGGATCCTTCTGCATGGTTACCCCCACTTTTTGCCTGGTACTAAGCTGCGTTTTGAATAGTCTGACTGGAATCCTGCTAATCAGGACCTCAGTCTATCTGCTTTCTCCCTAAACTGTTGTGTAGAGTACTTTGGTACACCCCAGGTTGGATACTGGGGTACCCTTATAAGTCCCTAGTATATGGTACCCATGTACCCAGGGCCTAGGTATCGCAGAGATCTCTCATGGGCTGAAGCATGTATTTTGCCACCCATGAGATACCATTCAAAATGGAACTACAGCCCTGTCATTGCAGCCTGTGAACGTTGGTGCATGCACCACTTATGAAAGATATAGTTTACTATATCTAAGGGTCACTGCACTTAAAACCTATAAGTCACCCCTATAGTAGGCCTTTACAATCCTGAGGGCAGGGTGCTTGGTTCTAAGTGAGTGCCTAAAATGAAAGTGTGTCCTCATGTAACGTAACTGGTGCTATGTAAAGCGCTCTGATAACTGATTCGGTTCGGTTCTGGTTCGCGCTATATAAAACTCTGCAAAAAAAAAAAAAAAAGTGAGAGGGTGCCCCTGCATGAGCAGGACACACCTGCAGCCTTCGGAGTCCATTCTCCTGAGTTCAATCTGGGGTCAACCCAGAAACACGTGTCTAGAGATGTACAGCAATGACTGCACCAACTTTGGTGAAAAAGTAAGTTTGAACTGTGTACTGCATTTACCAGGATGCAAATGGGCAAACTGTGCTGGGACTGTGAGGCAGTGTGCTCCCAACCCCCATTCTGTTTAACACCTTGCGTGCTCATAACGAGCTCGGCTCGTCATGAGGCACGGTGGCGCTGTGCTTTCATGGCGCTCACACGCGGGGATAATTCCCTTGCTGTGCTGAACGTTCTGTGGAAACGGGCGTGGTCATGACGAGCTCAGCTCATTATGAGCACAGCGCCACCGTGCAGCGTGACGAGCCGAGCTCATCACAAGCACCGCGGCGCTGCGCGCGGCCCCCCTCCCCCCAGCACCGTGGGGGAATTAGCCCACCGGCGAAGGGTTATAAGGCTCCCATGAGCCAGCAAGCTGACAAGCTTTGGCGATGCACCTGTGTGCCTGTGAGTGGTACTGTGACCTGAGAGGAACTTGGCAGCATTTCCAGCAACCCAGATGATTTTTCTTTGCTCTCTAATACTGCTGCTCTCTACTGATGAAGGGCTCAACCCAGAAACACGTGTCTAGAAATATACAGCAATGTCTGCACCAACTTTGGTAAAAACTCCAGCTAATTTTGAAGTAAGTTTGAACTGCGTACTGCATTTACCAGGATGCAAAAGGGCAAACTGTGCTGGGACTGGGAGGCAGTATACTCCCAACCCCCATTCTGTTTAAAAGGCTCCCTTGAGCCAGCAAGTTGACCAGCTTTGGAGATGCACCTCTGTGCCTGTGAGTGGTACTGTGACCTGAGAGGAACTTGGCAGCATTTCCAGCAACCCCAGATGATTTTTCTTTGCTCTCTAATACTGCTGCTCTCTACTGATGAAGGGCTCAACCCAGAAACACATGTCTAGAGCTTTACAGCAATGTCTGCACCAACTTTGGTGAAAAACTCCAGCTAATTTTGAAGTAAGTTTGAACTGTGTACTGAATTTACCAGGATGCAAAAGGGCAAAATGTGATGTGACCGAGGCAGTGTGCTCCCAAATCCCATTCTGTTTAAAAGACTCCCTTGAGCCAGCAAGCTGATGAGCTTTGTAGATGCACCTGTGTGCCTGTGAGTGGTACTGTGACCTGAGAGGAACTTGGCAGCATTTCCAGCAAGTTTAGTTTAGTTTAGTTTAATTTAATAGTTTATAGAGCGCTCACATCACCCTGGGGCATCGCGGCGCTATCCAGATAGACGTACAGCCTAGAGGTAGAAAGGTATAAAAAGGTAGCCTAGTCAAAGTTAAAACAGATACACTTTCAACTGTTTTCTAAAAACATTGTAACTTGTAGTTTTCCGTAATTCCAGCGGGAGTTGGTTCCAGTACTTTGGTGCCAAGACTGAAAATGCTTTGCCTCCCGACCGGACCAGCTGAATACGAGGAATCTGGAGCAAGTCCTGAGCCCTAGATCTAAGGTTCCTGCTTGGAATATATTTACGTAATTTATTCCGTAGGTACACAGGGCCAGTATCATTAACTGCCTTATACGTTAAGCAGCAGATCTTAAAGAATGATCTTTTTTTTAATGTCAGCCAATGCAGCTTCTGCAAAAGCGGAGCTGAGGGTGAACCTGCCGGTTGGTTAAGGATCATTCTAGTGGCAGTATTCTGCACCACCTGCAGTTTGGCCAGCAGAGTCTCTCCGACTTCCGCCAGCAGGGCATTACCATAATCCAAGCGAGAGGTGACCATTGCTTGTACTAGGGTTTCCGATAGGGGACGGGAATGTAGGATAATATTTTCCTCACAAGTCGGAGGGCATAGTAGCATGAGCTTGTCATTGAGGAGACTTGGGCTTTCATGTTTAGGGCTTGATCAAGCTTTAACCCCAGACTTTTTAGTGATCCTTTGGGGGATGGTGCTGATCCTAGCTCCTGTGGCCACCAATCCTCTGACCAGGCATCTGTTGCTTTCCCCAGCAACATCAGCTCAGTCTTGTCCGGGTTCAACTGGAGACAGTTTGCTGTCATCCAGTTCGCGATGGTAAGCATACCTTCGGCAAAACGAGCTTTATCAAGAGTTGAGTTCGATCCGATGTTAAAGATCAGCTGTGTATCATCTGCATAAGAGACGATTCCAAAGCCTAATTGCTCCACAATCCTGGTCAATGGGGCCATATACATATTAAAAAGTGTAGGGCTCAAACGGGAGCCCTGCGGGACACCTCTGCACAGATACCTTTTTTTGGATGTGTAAGGACCCAACATCACTGTTTGGAATCTCCCTGACAGGAAGTCGTTAAGCCACTTAAGTGCCACCTCATTTATACCTGAGGCCAAGAATCTCTCCGCCAGCCTAGAGTGCGAGATGGTATCGAAGGCTGCGGAGAGATCGAGTAAGATTAGGATTGCTGAACCCCCCGCATCGATGGTTAGTCTAAGCGAGTCTCTCACTTCCAGAATCGTGATCTCAGTACTAAACCCTGGCCTGAATTCTGATTGCGAGGGATCCAGGAGCTGGTTTTCTTCGAGGTAAGTACTGAGTTGTCGATTAATAATCCCTTCCAGGATTTTACTCAGGAGTGGTAAAAGGGAAATAGGTCTATAATTTCCAAGTATGGAGGTGTCCGCCGCAGGCTTTTTTAAAATAGTGCACACAAAGGCCTCCTTCCAAATTGATGGAATAGAACCAGTGAGTATTGACCGATTAAAGATGTCTGTGATCGATTGGACACAGCTGGTTTCTAGGAGTGTCATTATTCTTGGAGGACAAATATCCAGAGGAGACCCAGACTTGGCCGTGGTCAAGCCTTTCATAACCTCCTCTGTTGTAATTAATGTGAAACTGCTCAAAGAGCATGCTACAGTTCCATCCTGCTTCTCTAACATATTAGGTACCCCCTCATTGTGTGGGGTTGGTAGGGGAAAGTTCTCATAAATTTTTGAGATCTTATTGTGGAAGAAGTGTGCTAGAGAGTCACATAATTCCTGTGACAACACCGGGGCTTGACTGCACACTTTAGGGGACACAAACTCTTGTACTATCCCAAACAATGCTTTGGAAGAGTTGCTGGCACTCTCAATCTGGGTCGTTATAAACTGCCGCCTAGACCCTTTGAAGTTCAGGTGGTATTTGGCTAATGCCTATCTATAAGGTACTTTGTTTTCATTTGTCTTATTTGCGCGCCACCTTCTTTCCAGGCCTCTGCAAATTGCTCTTACTTTTTTTAATTCCCACGTGTACCAAGGGGCAGATGCCCGCCTAGTCATGCCACTCTGTTTCTGTGTGGGAATAATCGCATCCAATGCTGTTTCCAAGGTGGAGTTAAAAGCTTCCAATTTGGCACCTGCCTCATTGACATGTGTAATGGGACCCGAGGAAAAGACCTCGTCGAAGGATTCTGCTGTACGTTTGTGCCATTTCCTACCCTGCTTAGAGCGTGATAAGACAGGGTGGTTGGCTGCGTATGAGTCTAGATGCTGCACACTAATCTCAATCAAAAAGTGATCCATCCAAGGGAGGGGTTCAGGAACCTTACACATAAGCTGGTCAATATTAGAGAAGACCAGATTCAGTTGGTGACCGGCTATGTGTGTAGCACCTTCTGCTCTTAACGTTAGTCCCATCTGTTCTAGGGAGAATAGGAGTTTATTCACCTCCGGATCTGTCAAATTTTCCCCATGAAAACTGAAGTCTCCCAACAGAATAAATCTGTTTGTCGCCAACACATATAGGGCAATGCATTCTGCCAAAATTAGTATTTTGTATTTGTATGGGGTATTTATAAAGCGCTAACTGTCGCTCCGAAAGGAGCATCCTGGCGCTGAACACGTGTACAAACCAAATGATAGGATCTAAATGGCAGCCATTACAAAACCATCTGACAGACTGAAAATCCAGGTTTTTAAATGCTTCCTGAAGGCGTTTTCCTGTACAAGGAGTCTGAGGTCCTTGGGCATGGCATTCCAGGCCTTAGAAGCCAGTACTGTAAAAGTCCTTCCTCCTTTCGTTTTAAGCTTGAATCTAGGAATGTTGATTAGATTACCGCCTGACGACCTCAGGCATCTCGGGGTATCATAGCGAGTAAAACGTCTCGCAAGATATCTCGGGCCTGTCTTATTAAGGGCTCTAAAAGAGGTTAGCAAGATCTTAAACAGGATCCTTTTATGCAAGGGTAGCCAGTTCAGGGTCTGAAGCGCAGCAGAGGCGGAAGATCTTCTAGGTAATTTGAGAACTAATCTTGCCGCCGCATGTTGCACACTCTGTAGTTTTTTTAGCGTGGCTTTTTTGACTCCGGCCATCAGGCCATTGCAATAATCTAATCGCCATAATATCAGAGCCACTGCAACCGACTTTCTAGAGTAAGTAGGCAGGAAGTCCAAAAACTTCTTAAGAGACTTAATGATGCTAAAGCAGCTTCCTGTCGTATTCCTTACATGTTGGTCAAAGGAAAGGGAGGAATCAAATAAGACCCCTAGATTTCTTGCAGTTTCTACTGAGTGGGGCGGAGCAGGTGAATCCTCAGCCCACCAGTCCTTGGGACAAAAGAGGGCCTCCTTGCCCAAGGGGAAGATCTCGGTTTTGTTGGCGTTACATCTTAGGTGGTTATTGGCCATCCAACGGAAGATCTCCGTCAAACAGATCTTAAAATTTTGTTCCGCATTGGTGGAATTTTTATCCATAGAGACCACAAGTTGGGTGTCATTGGCATATGATGTTACAAATATGCTGTATGACTCTATCAGTGCAATAAGGGGGACCATATAAATATTGAACAGTAAAGGGCTAAAAATGGAGCCCTGCGGGACCCCCGATAAGACCTTTTTTTCGTTGGAAAGGAAAGGGCCCAAAGAGACCGTTTGGGATCTATTGGTCAAAAAGGATACTATCCAGGCCAAGGCAACGTCTGTTATACCTATACCTATCAGTGTATCAATCAGGATTTCATGATAGATGGTGTTGAATGCTGCCGTGAGATCCAACAGAATCAGGACAGCCTTTCTCCCCTCATCCTGCAAGAATTTAATAGAATCAGTAAGCTCAATAAGGGCAGTTTCGGTCGAATGTCTAAGTCGAAAGCCTGACTGTTGTGAGTGTAGAATGTAATGAGTATCGACAAAATCCTTTAATTCTTGATACACTATCTGCTCCGTTATTTTACCTAAGACTGGAAGGAGCGATATTGGACGAAGATTAGACAAATCGGTGGTGGATTTATTAGGTTTCTTCATTAACGGCTTAACTATCGCTTTTTTCCATTCCCGAGGTACAACCCCTGAGCCTAACGACGCATTGACAATTGCATTGATGGAAGGGTTAACTGCATCAATTAACTGATGAAGTGGGGGGCGTGGCTACGAGCCAAACGAAATGGTGGCGTAGTGCGGGAGCTCTGAGACTGAAGCGGCTCCCAGTACATTAATCCGTTTTCTCCAACCGACAAATTGTGCCTCGGGTGGCCGGGCCGGAGTGCCGACACTGAAGGGTGTGATCCGACCCTACTCCGGGCCGAATCGACTGCCGACGGACGAAGATACACCGTGGTGCAGAGAAGGGCCCTGAGACATCCGCTGGACGCCGACCTGACGCAACTCAGCAGGCCGACCGGAAGTGCCCTGTGATCGGGAGAGCCCTGCCGGAAGTTACCGCCGGCTCATTGCGGTCGGTGGCGCCGGCTGTCCTGAACGGGACTAGAGGTGGGACGCCTGACAACGTTGCTGCCCTGGAGTGCAGGGGGCGACGGCCCCAGCGGTTGAGCGCCCCGGTATCAGGAGGTCCGACGCACTGCTGTGTGGACGGTGCGCAACTGCGACGCCCGCCCCCTCCTCTTCCCGGACTTGCATCTCGAAGGTGGGAGCCGACCACTAGACCTCGGGACGACCTGAGCGACGGCCCCCCCGGGGTCGGTGAAGCCGGACTTGATGAGATATTGCTGAGGCCGAATAGTCCTTGCGGAGCCCGAGATTCCTGTGGGGCTTAAGCAGGGCAGGTCAATTGTGAGCCACTACAGCCTGGAAGGCGTATAAGGAGTGTTGGCGAGTGTGTGGAGGTGTGCAGTATCTGACGCTGATCCACCTTGCGGTGGTCCAGTGTCCCTGACCAACGACGCCATTTTTACTGCTGGATTGCCCACAGCCACGCTCCGCTACATCAACGCTATGGCAGGAAGAGGAACCAGACACTCGGCGGCGCTATCCAAGCTTGAAAAGTACGCCTTTGAAAAAAACGCTGCGAGACACCCGGAGGGTCGCACTTCCACGGATAAGAGTGCGGAGGGAGACGGCTCCAAAAAAGTTACACTAGAAGATCTGATGCAGATGCTCTCCAGTGTGCAGACGACGGTGGGGTCTATATCGACGGACGTTGGCCTGCTGAGGGCAGACCTCCACAAGATGACGGAACGCGTGGCGCAGGTGGAAGTAGTCACCAAATCATTGGTGGACGACACTTCGGAACTACAACTTGCTGTGGAGCGCATGGAGGCGGTCACCAGGAAACTACAGGACCGACTGGACGATCAGGAAGGGCGCTCCAGAAGAAACAACGTCCGAATTTTAGGTATTCCGGAGTCAGAGGGCAAGCAATCCATGGATCTGTATGTGGAGGATTTGATCAGGACTAAGCTGCAGCCAAAGGGCCTCTCAAATTTCTTTTCTGTTGAACGGGCGCACAGGGTCCCTGGAGGAAAGCCCAAACAAGGGGCGCAACCGCGCCCAGTGCTGGCTAGACTTTTTAACTTCCGAGACAGGGACGCCATACTGCAGACAGCCAGGGTCTCTGCTCCTGTTAAGGTACTGAACTCCACTCTTGCCTTCTTCCCAGACTACACGGCTGAGGTGGCCCGGCGCCGGAAGACTTTCACTGACATCAAAAAATCTCTACGGGCTAAGGAAATACCCTATTCCATGCTTTTCCCGGCAAGGCTACGAATTGTGGATAATCATAAGACGTGGTTCTTCGACACCCCGGAGGCGGCGAGAGACTGGCTGGACGGATGGAGATGAGTGGAAGCTCCGCGGCGAAATGACAGGAACCAGCGTGGCCACCGGCCGGATATTCAACCAGCTCACCAGATAACTCAAGATCATAGCCAGGATCTATTTGCTGAATCAGGCCTGGAGGACGGAGAACGCACAGAAGAATAGGCCCCTGCACTCGTAGTCCTTGAGAGGCACTTCATTTGAACACTGCCGAAGTAACCCTTGGCGGGCACTCCGAGCGGGACAGAGGAGTACACTTGGAGCCGCTCGTGAGGTCGCAGAGCTACTTACCCCTTGCAAGCAAGTACTTTGGGTTGGGATGGGATTAAGCACTCTGCTAAGTTGGGGAGGCGGGCGGTTTTGGTCCCGTGTAGCAGGGAGGCAGGGAGGGGGGGAGGAGGGGGAATGTTTGATTGTTTTAGTTTAGGTTTTTGCACTATGACACGTTCTATGGCACATGCTACGCACTTAGTTAGAGACACTTTCCTTCCAGAGGCGGGATGTGGGACCCGTCCCCTGTTGTCCAGTATGAAATCACACGCGCACCTCAATGTCAGTACACATGATGGTTACACCTGAGCAGTGCGCGCCACATCCCTCTCACACGTCAACTTTCACGGTCCTCACATGGAATGTCAGGGGTCTAGGCGACAAGGTGAAGCGGGGCCTAGTACTCCAATATCTGAAGCGTTGCAACCCGGCGATAGTCCTCTTGCAAGAGACTCACCTTGTGGGCCTGGCCTCGAGAGCGATGGATAGATGGGGGTATAAATTCATAGCACATGCGGATTTCTCCTCAGGCTCTAGAGGGACGGGAATACTTATTCGGAAGAACTTTCCGATGAAGTGTCAACAGACCAAAATTGATTCCCAAGGCCGCTTTGCAGCTGCGACGATACAGTGGAAGGGCCAACTCTTCAATTTTGTATCCGTGTATGTCCCGCCGGGCCTACATGCCACGGCACATACGGCCCTTGCGGCCTTTCTACTGTCATTGCCGACGGCGACGTTGGTAATAGGGGGAGACTTCAATGATGTTGTAGATCACACGATGGACAGACACCCACATACTACGACGGTGCGGGGAGGCGGGCGACTCGCTGGCCTAATAGAAGCCCTTGGCCTCACAGACAGCTGGCGACATAAACATCCCTACGAGCAGCAATACACTTACTACTCAGCGACACATCACTGTCTCTCACGATTAGACTACATTCTAATGTCAGGTGACGGGCTCCAAGGCATTGCAGAGGCAGACATCCGTCCGCGAGGAATCTCGGATCACTCGCCGCTGCGACTCACTTACACGAATCACCGCCCACATAGAAACCGCGTCTTTCCCATTCACGCGAGCTATCTGCAGAGCGCCCCTTTGAGGAAAACCCTCGCCAGCTCCGCCACCCTCTACTTTCAGGAGAATACTGGTTCCGTGAGCTCCCATAGTAACCTGTGGGAAGCGTACAATACGGTCATACGTGGGCAGGCAATTACGTTTATTGCTGCCCAGAAACGTGCTCAGCGTCACGATCTTTGTGCCCTTGAAGACGCGCTTCAGTGTGCGATCTCTGACCAGGAGTCCCACCCCTCTCCGGCGACTGCTCAGACAGTTCGACTGCGGAAAGTGGAGTGGGTGGCATTCCAAAGGGAGTTGGTACGGACCAGGATTCAAGCCTCCCGTCATAGGGTCTATGAACTGGGCGACAAGGCGGGTAAGATGCTGGCCTGGCTCGACAGAAAAGAAAAAGCGGGCAGGGTGATTGCACACTTGACGTCACCAGGGGGGCATCCGATATCGGACCCCGGAGCCATAGTCGAACTGCTAGCTGATCACTTTGAGGCAATCTACGCCCCCCAGGCACCATACTCGACTGACGAAGCCTATGACTATATCAAGGATCTGACGATCCCCAGCCTCTCCCCTGAAGCGGCGTCGGAGCTTGACGCGGACATCACTGTGGAAGAGATACGAGAGGCGACTAGCGCACTGGCATCTGGCAAGGCTCTGGGTCCCAACGGACTCCCAATAGAACTGTTTAAGCACACTGCCCAGATAACGGCCCCCCATCTTCTCCGTATGTTTACGGACAGTCTAGAAGTAGGGGAACTCCCCAGGGATCAACGCCTTGCCACAGTGATCCCGATCCATAAACCTGGTAAAGCACCGGAATCATGCTCTTCCTACCGCCCCATCTCCTTACTGAACGCGGAACCGAAGATCCTTGCCAAGTTACTGGCACAGCGTTTGGCTCCGCACCTGCACGCCCTGGTACACCCGGATCAGTCCGGATTTATGCCGAATCGCAATACCTCGTATAATCTACGACGTCTTCAAGCGGTACTGGCCCGCCGGGAGTGTATACATGAACCGGCGGTGCTCCTCTCGTTCTACGCCACTATGGCGTTTGATACGGTGGAGTGGCCCTATCTATTTGCTGTGCTGCGTCACATGGGCTTTGGCCCCAGGTTCTGCGGGTGGGTCCGCTTGCTTTACACTAAGCCACTGGCCCAGGTGGCAGCGAATGGTCACGTCTCCAGAGATTTCCCGCTTGGTCGTTGGACGCGGCAGGGTTGCCCCTTGTCCCCCTTATTGTTTACGCTGGTACTCGAGCCGCTGGCGATCTGGGTTAGGTGGGAGCCATCCATCAGGGGTATCGACGTGGGAGGATCGGATATCTCTACACGCGGACGATATCCTTTTGTACCTCACCTCCCCTAAAAAATCTATTCTAGTACTACTGAACGTCTGCGAGAAATTTGGGAGGGTCTCAGGTTATAGAATTAATTAGACTAAATCTGTCCTGTACGCTCTTGCTGGAACCCCACCCCCGCTCCCGGCGGACTGTCCGTTACACTATACTGACGGCCCCTTCAAGTATCTGGGAATCCAAGTTTCGTCCGACCCGGTCGGGTTCCACGCCCTCAATCTGGGACCCCCTCTGGAGCGGTTCAAAAGAGACGTGAAGGTGTGGCGCTCCCTCCCTCTCACTCTCCTGGGCAAAGCCGCATTGTTCAAAATGATGGCGTTGCCCCGTTTTTTTTACCTCCTAGAGAACACGCCATTCCCGGTACCCCCCTCCTACTTTAAGAACATCGCGGCGGCTGTATCGACTTTACTATGGGACGGGAAACCGGCCCGCATTGCACAATGCAAGCTGGTAAAGGACTGGTATGATGGGGGTATAGCGCTACCCAATATTGAACTGTACTACTGGGCTGCCCACCTTAAGCAAATTAATTACTGGCTCCACGCCGCGCAAACAGAACCAGCCTTTATGGCGGATAGGCAGGGTATTGAACCCAGGGGACTACTAAGAAACCTGTATAGTCGTAAAGTCCCATCTGATCTGATAGGCCCGACCCGTCACACAATACAGACCTGGTACAAAGCGCATAGACACCTTCGTTGCGCACACGTTATTATGCTAATGACACCCCTGTGGGACTCACACCAATTGGGGTACATGGGTAATAGTAAGGGGTTCCGGGCATGGGACTCCATAGGTATTTCCGTGGTGGGTGACCTCTGGAGAAAACGTACCATAGTTGACTTCGCGTTTCTACAGACCAAACACGACATGGCCCAATCTGAATATTACAGATATTTGCAAATAAGACAAGCACTTCTCTCAACCATCCCGACTGGTACAACATTGGAAGACTCCACCCCTCTAGAAGATAGACTGCTTACAGAACATATGCCCCACAAAGCGACATCCCTCACATATAGGAAACTGGTCAACAACCTCCCTGATATGCTATCCAAGTTACGCCTTTGTTGGGCGGGAGATATCGGTGATCTTGATGACTCAGAATGGCAGGAAGTGCTCTCCTCGACGAAGGAATCGGCGATTCCGTCCAGACTTAAACTGGTACAGTTGAAAATTGTTCACCGCACATACTACACCAGAACGGTTCTTCACAAAATAGGGAGGGCCTCTCACGAATTCTGCCTCCGTGGATGCGGGGAGAGGGGGACTTTTTACCACACGATCTGGGACTGTAGAGGTGTGGCCATGTATTGGGCAGCGGTTATGCGAACCATTTCTCAAACCACGAACGTTTCCCTGCTGCCCAACCCACGTCGCTGTCTGGTGAACATTTGGGAGGCGGAAGGTCTGACTCATCGTCAGCAGGACTGGGCTGTACTGGGTATGATGGTGGCGAAGCGCAATATAGCCAAACTGTGGGGTTCCGGCGTCCTGCCCACGCTGAGAGACTGGTGCAAAGATATGGACTAGGCCATGGTGGCCGAAAAGGCAGTGTTTGTTCATCGAGGGTGCCCGGCAAAATGGGGACAAATCTGGGGGGCATGGAATAAATTTAGGGGGGATATCTGTGAGCCACCACGAGTTGACCCGGATGAGGACCTTTCAGATTGAGGGCTGGGCCTGGTCTTTCGAGGCTGATGGTGGTGCGACCTAATGTGCTGTTTGCTGCCCTTGGTGCGCGAGTGCTGGGCTGTAGGGGCTGGGTTGGTGGCTGCACTGATGATTCGACAATCTACTGCAAGGTATAGATGTTTCCTCTCTCACCTGTGTGGGACTGCTGTGCTACGTGTGCCATTCCAGTTCGCAGAAAAGTTTTGTTATTTGGTTATTGTAAAATCATAGACCTAAGCCATGTCGTATGCCTGAAATACTTGATATATAGTACACATAGTTTTCTATTCGCTGCCGGACCCTCGGGTTGTCGGCCACGCAGCTGTGTTATCCTATTTATAATGCCTGAACTCTAGTCCTGCCGCGGCCGGCCCGAACGGGTTGTAGGCCTTATGCTGTGTCATGCTGAAACTATACAATAAAGGTCTTTTAAAAAAAAAAAATAAAAAAAAAATAATTAACTGATGAAGTATCTGAGGAGGGCACGAATCAGAGGGTGCTCCTGACTTACAGGCCAGGATGACTTCCCTAGTTTGAAGAAGGGAGGTCGGTTGGAAGGCACTCAAGATGTATGGCGTATTGTTCCCCGCCCTCAGATGGCTAGAGGGAAAAGTAGGGGAAAGGACAGGAAAATCCCTCTGAATAAGCACAATCTTTTCCTCAAAAAAGTCAGCGATTTGATTGCAGAAAGCTGCAGAAGGAAGAATTTTCGGCTGGAGGGCTTTAGGATGCGTGAAGGATTTAACTATTGAAAAGACCATTCTCTGCTTTTGCTGTGCCTCATTGATGGCCTTGATATAATATTCCTTTTTGGCCAGTTTAATGCTGGCCAGGTAGGATTTTCTTTGCTGAACATAGGAAATTTTGGCTGATTGGTCGTAGGATTTCCTCCATTTCCGTTCCATTTTTCTACATAGCAGGTGACTTTCTGCCAACGCCTGCGAAAACCAAGGGGCATTCGGTTTTCGCCTTATACCCTTATATTGGCGTCCTTTAGGCGAGGCGCATTCTGTGATGAATTGATGCATCCAGGAATGGAAGCTTCTAGAATCCTGGGTTGCATCTCCCGACAGACTGGGAGCTTGCAACTGTCGTGAAGAGTTAGCCTTTATAGTCTCAGCCACCTTCTTCCAATTTATATCAGTAGTGAACTGCTGATTGTCCCTAGGTATTTTTGCCTGACCTGGAAGACAGACATTAAACGGGATCAGACTGAGGTCTGTCCAGATTGGTGGGATCGGGATAAGTGTTGATAATGCTGGAAAATTAGAACAAACACCGTCCAGTGTATGACCTGCAGAATGGGTGGATAACGCCACCGATTGGTGCAGCCCAAAAATGTCCAGAGTCTGGTAGAAGTTAGTAGCTTGTGCATCATTTTTGGATTCCAACTGCAGATTGAAATCCCCCATAAGAGTAAAGTGAGGGTAGCGCAGCAGGAGCTGACCTAGGCATTCTCCTATTGAGTCAAGAAATAGAGTGACGTTACCTGGAGGACGATAGACCAAACCTCCTAAAAATGAGGCGGATGCATTCAGCATAATCGAAAAGCCTATTCCCTCTGCCCCTTTAAGAGGACCTAAGTTGAATGTGTGACATTTGAGGGTACTTCTGATGATTAAAGCAACCCCTCCCCCTCTTCCATTCTGTCCATCCTGCCTAAAAATAGTAAATTCCGATGGAAGGACAATTGCCAGATCTGGATTGCTGGTGTCGTTGAGCCAAGTCTTGGTCACAAAAAGGAAGTCGAGGTCAAGATCAAGGATCAAATCCCTGATGTCCTGACTGTGGCAACATATGGACCGTGCATTAATCAGTCCGCCTTTAAATTTGCAAGAGCCTGACCTCGTGGCGACTGCACATGGCAGAGACTCACATGAGAGCCATGGAGTGGTCCATTTACAGGTTCTACATGAGAAAGGGCCCATATCAACTCCTTAGAGGGACAGCTGGGGCATTTACCAGCGTCCTTAAACATTAACAGGTCTTTTCCATTATACATACGAGTTACTGGGATAGGATTAGGATTGTATTGGCCGGGATTTGATTGGATTTGACTAGCATGTCCTGCGCCTGTCGCGGATGGGCGCAGACGGGCTTTCCTTTGGCGCGCCTTCGTCGCGCCTTCGTCCTGCCCGCTGCGCCGCCGGGGCCAGGTGTTCATTTTGTAGCAATGGAGGAGGGTGGGAGTCAGCGAGCAACTAGTGCGCTGCCCTGGGATCCACCAAAGATGGCGGTATCCTCTCTGAGAGCGTGTCTGCGCCGAATACTCCTAGTAGGGTTCGAAGATTGCAGTGCAACGAAAACGGAGTGGTTTATAAAGTGAATCAAAGGACCAAATTATAACACAACAAAATTTAATTCTATCACAGTTTTAAAATCGTAATTAACAGCCTAAAACCCCCAGCTCACGCCTCAGGGGATGGTAAATACACACGAACTAAGCGCGCGAGATTGGGCTCGGTTTAAGTACTGCGGAGGGCGGGAGTGTGCGAGCAACTAGTGCGCTGCCCTGGGATCCACCAAAGATGGCGGTACCCTCTCTGAGAGCGCGTCTGCGCCAAATCCTCCTAGTAGGGGTCGAAGATTGCAGTGCAACGAAAACGGAGTGGTTTAAAAGTTACATAAAGTGAATCAAAGGACCAAATTATAACACAACAAAATTTAATTCTATCACAGTTTTAAAATCGTAATTAACAGCCTAGAACCCCCGGCTCACGCCTCAGGGGATGGTAAATACACACGAACTAAGTGCGCGAGATTGGGCTCGGATTAAGTACTGCGGAGGGCGGGAGTCAGCGAGCAACTAGTGCGCTGCCCTGGGATCCACCAAAGATGGCGGTACCCTCTCTGAGAGCGCGTCTGCGCCGAATCCTCCTAGTAGGGGTCGAAGATTGCAGTGCAACGAAAACGGAGTGGTTTAAAAGTTACATAAAGTGAATCAAAGGACCAAATTATAACACAACAAAATGTAATCCTATCACAGTTTTAAAATCGTAATTAACAGCCTAGAACCCCCGGCTCACACCTCAGGGGATGGTAAATACACAGGAACTACCAGTAGACTTAGGTAGGTCAGTAAACTTAACTTTGGGGCCTGGGGGCCGATAGATTATGGCACCATATCAACAGTCCGATGCAGACACTGTAACTTTAAAAATCCCTAATTCCAGACAGTCATTGCTGATTGTTGATATCTAGTTCACCACCAGATGCTTTTTAAAAGCAATAGTAATTCCGCCTCCCGTTTTTATTTCTCTGTCAAGATGTATAAACTTGTACTTCTCAGGGATGGCCAGTGTTATTGCCGGTTGGTTCGCTGGACTTAGCCATGTCTCTGTAAAGAAGCACATGTCTGGATCGTATGTGTCAAGCATATCCCATATCTCATATGGATGTTTCATGAGGGATCTAACATTACACATCAGGAAACTCTGATAATTCTGTTTCCTAGTGTGCAGTTCTGGCAACCCCAGATGATTTTTCTTTCCTCTCTAATACTGCTGCTCTCTACTGATGAAGGGCTCAACCCAGAAACATGTGTCTAGAGCTATACAGCAATGTCTGCACCAACATTGGTGAAAAACTCCAGCTAATTTTGAAGTAAGTTTGAACTATGAACTGCATTTACCAGGATGCAAAGGGGTAAACTGTGCTGGGACTGTGAGGCAGTGTGCTCCCAACCCCCATTCATTCTCCAGGGTTGTCTGTGAAGCAGCCTTAAACTGAATAGAGGGGCATCGCGTGACCACACAATGATATCTCGAAAATGACTGCAACGAATCCTATTGTGTTTAGTATCAAACATGTTGGAATCATACCTGGGATGAATGATTTCAAGCACTGGAAGAGCCTTCCATTAGGCTCTCGGTGTTCCCGGTATCAGCCTTCTAGTCTCGGACAGCGCAAAATGGTTGCTGCCGACCAGAGACACATTTCTGCCCTCCTGCGGCTGAGCCTAGCTCAACCAGGCGAAGGCAGAACAATAGGCACCCTATCACAGAGAGGTGTGCCCACCTCCCAGACAGGAATTAGTGTATTAGGGCTGGGTGGGTGTGCTTGCTAGCACCTGAAAGTCTGTCTTTTTGGTGTCCCTGTGCATAGTCCAGTTCAAACCAGTCCTGGGATCCGTTGGCTCCTGCTCTGGCATGACACTGGACAAAGACATGGGAGTATCCCCCCCCCGACAGGGCCCTCCCCTGGGAGGGTCCCCTGAATCTCCCCATCCCCTTCCCTAGAGTACTTGAGGGCTTACCTGGGTGTATCACCCTAGATTCGTTGTGGGATGAGATTCAGAACTGAAACCACTGCACTTCTACCGTCTGGGCACTCTGAACTTCGCTGGACTTTGTTTGGGCCTGACTTCGTCTCCCTTCCAGTGTGCTGCATTGTCTGGGCCTGTGCATCATACAGGAACCACACAAGGCCTGTGAAGCATCAAGGACAACCGAAGTAATCTCCCTTGGAGTGAAGGAGTCACTTCCCTGCATTCGCAGGCAGAGCAACTAAGTTGACCTGTCTGCAGATCCCAAGCTCCCTCCAGGCTCCGTGGGCTCTGCAACACAGGTGGTGGCTTTCCTCAGCTCCAGATGCCTGCTCTATCCTCTTACCAAGTTTGAGGCCAGTAGTTGCAATAACCGAACCCCTGGGTACCGCGTCCCCTTTGCAGTTGCAAAGGCTTGTTGACATCTTTGCAAGAAGATATTCAGGCTCCTAGTAGCCCCAAACTCAAGCACTTCCAGTGACCAGAATCTTTGGCCACACTGCATCGTGTGCATCATGGCCTGCCTCTTTTGGCGAGCTGCTTGAGGTCCTCTCGTGACTCCTGTGCCGTTGGCCTGTGGGTCCATTTGAGGGTCTCCTTTGTTTTACTTGGACTCCACTGATTGCTCTGGGCGTGCCCTGCCTCCCCGGCTTGTGGTGAGTCTCCTGGACCTTGCTGGTCCCAACTGTACACCTTCTTGACTTCCTGCGTGGGTTGCATTTGCCAAGGCTTGTTGGTACTCCCACCGGACACCGACCCCTCAGCACTCGACATCCTTCATGGGACAGCTCAAATCCCGGTCCTGGTCTTCCTCAGCATTGCCTGGTCTTCACAGCTGCAGAGTCAAGTCACCATCATCTAAGTTAGGAGGGCATTCGTCTTCCAAGTCTTATGATCACTCTCGAGTGACATAGACTCTCTCCCCTCTGCTTTCAGGTACTCCTCTTCTAGAATCCATGTTTGGATTCCTACGGATACTTTCTCCTCTTCAAGCAGCAACACTTTCATGAAGTCCTCCATTGGGTTCAACTGAGGTTTTCAACACCACTTCACCCCTATGCACCCAGCTTCCCTGGGATAGGTAACTTGGGTACCTCGGTATCCACATGTGGGGTGGCTCTCCACCCTTCTATCTTCCACAGGGTTTCTTCAGGGTTCACTGGAAAGGGTCCCTAATCTCCAACCGCAACTTGCACGTAGACTTGTAAGGAGCACGCAGTCGTTTTTACACACTGCACACTCTCTCCGTGGGGTCTATATCTACTTTCCTTGGGTGATTGTGTGGGTCCCCAGCAATTCTACGTACTCCCTACATTGTTCTGACTATACGGTTTGGTCACCATCCCCCCCCCCCCGTGCCCACTGTGTATTAGTGCTATTTACTGTGATTTATTTGCTAAGGTATTGTGTGCTTTGTGTCTATCTATGTGTAACGTACTAGATAGTGTTATATAAAAAATACATATTTTTATAAATACTTTGTGCGGTTCGCTTTCATTTAATCTATACTATAACATTGCATTCTGGTAAAACAAGCTGCTTTACACTCCTTCAAGACTAAGCCTGAAGGCTTCTCTCCACAGCTACCACTTGGATAGCGTTCTAAGGTTGTCTGATACCTCTTAAATCACCATAAGGGTTGTCTGGACTGGTGCAAGGTGCCCACTTAATATTAGTGGACATCATAGACCCGGCCACCTTCTCAAACATAGTGTAAATGCTGTTTAATCCAATGCAACACTAAATGACTGCCAAAATACAAACATTTAAGCAGGTAAAACAAGTGCCACCAGAAATATGAATGTGCAAGTTCCTCATTCCATTTTCAAGCTGGTTTATAAATAGCTGCTCACCGCCGCGATACTACTGGCCACTACATCAAATCAAAACAGACAACTGCGGCCATAGCCTGTCAATGGGAAGGAAGACCTATCAACATAGTGTCCGTTTACATTCCTCCAGCCCTCCATGCGGTATCGCTCTCAGCACTTAGCGACTTCTTACTTGATCTTCCAGAGGGGGATCTAATGATTGGGGGTGACTTTAATGACACCAAAGATGGGGCCCTAGACCGATTCCCTGCCAGGCAGCGCCCAGGTGGCGTTTCTCATATCGGGAGCTTTGTAGATGCACTGGAGCTCACTGACACATGGAGGTACCGGCACCCCGAAACACGACAATTCACTTTTCATTCTGGGGTCCATAATAGTCTCTTCAGAATAGACTATTTCTTTGCATCGGCTGACTGTTTGAGAAATGTATCAACCGTTGAAATTAGACCAAGAGGCATTTCTGATCACTTCCCAGTGCTCCTAACATATACAAGCCACTACAAGATACGGCGGCGTCTCTACCCTATACACCCTGGTTGCTTGCATTTCCCCAAGATCAAGAAAGCAATCATCGCTACAACGCAACATTACTTTCAGAAAAATGTCTCATCAGTTGACTCACTGACCATTCTGTGGGAAGCCTACAAAACTGTGCTCAGAGGGCAGGGCATTGCCTCTATATAACAGGTCATGAGCGCGACAAGCAACGGGAGCTAAATAATATAGAATTAGAGTTACACGAGGCGGAAGCCCAATGCACCCGCGGCCCCTCTCGAGCTGCGACCCAGCGCCTGCGCCTTAAACAGCGAGAGCACAGGGAATATCTCAGAGACGTGGTTTGGTCACGCATGTTGGCCACGCAGCATAAGATTTACGAAACTGGCGATCAGTCCGGGAAACTCCCGGCATGGCTCGATAAACAGGAACTAGGGAAGAAATGTATAGCACGACTCCGTGCGCTTGATGGTCAGGTGGTAACCGACCCACGTACAATACTGCACACGTTTGCGAAGCATTTTCAGCAGGTCTATACATCGCCATCCACCATGACCATGGAGGAGGCGCAGTCGTATATTAAAGATATCGCTATGTCCAAGCTCACAGTTGTAGCTGTTTGTTTGGCAATTGAACAGAGTGAAGCAATTGTGATGGGGACTACTTTAATTGTCTATGTCCCACATTCAGTCGAGATTCTTTTGACAAGAATAAGAACACAACACATAACAAACAGTGGGATAACACGGTATGAGCAGATAATTCTTGCAGCAGAGAATATTTCCATTCAAAGGTCTCATGTCATGAACCCTGCAACACTGCTTCTCATTTCAGATAAATGTGAAGAAACAGGGAGAGTGAGATTGATGAGGAATTGGAGCATAACTATATTTAGGTGACTGAATTACGCACAAAATCAAGACCACACATACAGGAAGTTCCACTGAACTGGCAAATTTGAAATTTGTTGATGGTTCTTGTTTGAGAGACCAGTATGGAGGATTAAAAGCTGTTTCCGTAGTGTGCTCTATTACAGAGACACTGGAAGCATGCTGCTTCCCAAATGTGACATTAGCACTGGGTGGCAGAATTGATTGTGACAATTTATATGGATAGCCAGAATGGTTTTCGTGCTGTTCATGAATCTGGGCTACTATGGCCACAAAGTGGATTCATGACATCATCAGGTGCTCTAGTTAAAATACCATGCACATGATGGACTTGTCTGATGCAATTCCGAAGCCAGAAGAAGTGTCAGTTGTAAAGTCTTTAGCCCATAACGCAGGCAACAATATGTTTACATTGGGAAACAAATATGCTGACCAGATGCGGAGGTGCTGTGCCTTGTATGAAGAGTCAGTTGTTCAAGAGAATAGAAATGAATGTCTCACAAATTATATTACACAAGAATCAAACAATGTAAACTGTTTCTTTATGGATTAAATGCAGACATCTTTGAGTGAACTCTGCAGGAAGATACTCCTGAAAAATTAAGCTATAAAATCAATTAGCGACATGTAAATTCATAACACTAACATGTCCTGCCAGACTCAATGTTGCAGCCTATGTGTAAATATTTGCATAATCATACTCACATAGGAAGCAAACGTCTGGTAAGAAATCCTGGGAAAAAACAGGAATTTGACATGTTGCTGAAGATGTATGTAGTTGTCTGATATGTGATTCAGAGTAAGAAGCCTGTTACAACCTTGAATCAAATTGGCAAACCAGAAGGCCCATTTAAGAGACAACAGCAGACTTTATTGAGATACCACATTGCCATAGTCTGAAGTATGTCTTCGTAACTGTTTGCCTTTTATCAAAATGAAGATTTAGTGGAGAGGTGTGGCTCACTGGTTAGAGGCGGCAGACTTGTAAGCAGAGAACGGCCCGGGACCAGGGTTCAATTCCCGACGCGGCAGGGTCTTGGACCAGGGTCAACGGACTCGATAATTCTCGCCTCAGTGCCTACTCTAACCAGGGAACACACTCGGTAACTCTGGGCATTAAGCTTGCCTCATCTCTACAACGGCCCCCCACAGACGCCGGGGATGCTTGGTTTCACCCTGGAGATACCCAGAAAGGGAGCATCTCACAGGGAAAACCAGGACGGGTTCCCCAGCGGTCTACAGCGCCAGGACACTCGGGTAGAGTAACAGTGCGCTTTACAAGTATCCTTAAAAAAAAATTTAAAAAAATGGGTAGAGGCATTTTCCATCAGGACAGTAGAAAGCCTTACATATGTAAATTTGGTATTGAGGGAATTGATCCCAAGTTTCGGTCTTCCAACTTCTATTGAGACTGATTGTGGCGCACACTTCCAGAATGAAGTGTTACAGATAATCTACACAGTTTTTGAGATTAAGCAAAGGTTTCATTGTAGCTATCAACCATACTACTCCGGTGTAGTACACTGGACACATGCCACTCAAGAACACACTGGCAAAAATGTGTGTCTCAACAGGTTTGAAATGGCCTGATGTACTTCACCTTGTTTTAATGAACACAAGAAGTAAACCAGACAGAAAAACAGACTTGTCACCACATGAGGTGGTGATGGGCAGAAACATTAGACTTGCACATGTACCTTCTGCTGTACTAATTTCAATAACTGATGACATAATTCTGGATTATTAAAAATTATTTGCTGATGAGGTGAAATCTGTCTCTCACCAGGTAAATGTGGCCACAGAAGACTACAAGGATACACCCTGCATGGTTTGAATGCAGAAGAATGGGTGGGTATCCAGAAACATGTCTGCAAGGGCTGCCTCAAAGAATACTGGAGAGGGTTGTTGCAAGTCATCTTGTAGGGAAGACTTCATTACATTCCATATGCTTGTTTTGTGTTGCTGGTGAATTCACCACTAGCCCGATTCAGAGGGCACTAGGAGAAAGGGCAGATCTCATCCGGGGGGACAACATGCTATTAACTTTCATCCTCGCTACTTGTGCCATATAAAGGAGCATCACCCCTGATAAAACTGTGGGAACTTCCCCATTTTCTTTAAGTCTGTGCAAGATCAGACCCTGATGATGCCCACGCCACCTGTTCAAATGAGTGCCCTGTGGCGGGCAGTGGCTGAGGCAGATGATCAAAATACATGGAACCACTGAGGCTCTCCAATACATTTGACTTCTATGGGAGCCTGTGTTCCGAACACTGCTACAAAGTGTGACAATTCAAACTCTTCCTGGCAACACAAATAATAGTTGCTTAAGCGACTGGTATTATTCTTTTTTAATGTATATTGACTTATTTCAGAATCATATAAACAGCACCACCATGTGGTGGACTGTCACTAGAGCCGGGGCTGACAATCAAGTGCCGGCGCTCAGCACCAGACCCCCCGCCACAAATTAAACACTGGAGGGAAGCCCCAGATGTGCGTTGCTGACACACTTGCACAAGTGAAATGCATTTTTTTGCGCGTGCGAGGTTCTGGAAGTAATTTACCAATAAACCTCTGGGGTCCCTATAATTAGGTATAAGATTAAATATGAGAGGACCACATATTTTATCACTTATAGAGGCCCGCGCGCCACTTAGTTGGAGAAATGCCCCATTGTAAAACAAATTGTCTAACTAGAAAGAAAGAAAATGTTGTTCAGATTTCAGCTGTAAAATGTGACTTTGTACTGTTAATTTTCTAATTTTCCTAACACTGAATTGAAGTTAACGTGAACCATGACAAGATGCATAGTTGATCAATCACATCATTGTACACTCATTGCCCTGTACACTGGTAAATATCTAATGACAGGCACTAATGTATGCGTAGGAATAAAATGCTCAGTATAAAATATGTAAAAATGTGTGCGCAAAAAAAAACAGATACACAAACTGAATTTTCCTATACACATGTTTACAGAAACACTACTATGTATGGTAAAACACAAGTGTGTTAAAGGGTTGAGTGCATTACCTCAAGTGTAAATGCATCCCTGCGTGTGGGCACTCTGTCGTGGTTCATTGTAATTAAACAACCGACTCCAATGAATGTAACCAATGAATGTCTCTTTAATTTCAGAGATCCGAAATTTTACTTGCAGGCTTTGTACTGATCGATTCTCAGTTTTCAATGTTCAAACATTTTCTTGATTCATAATTTGTGATGGAACCAAGGTTAGCCATGCGAGCTCCGATGCATTTCGGGCCGGTTGGCCCTTTTGTCGAGGAGCGCTACAAAGAAATGCAAAATTACGTGCTCATCAATATACGAAATGCGATAACTTAATGACATGGTGTAATGGTGACAAATGTGATGCATGCATATCGGGCAGTGCGGTGTAGCATGCTTTAAGAAACAGGGTGGGGTGGTGGGTTGTTTGCGGGCTGAATGCGAGAGGATCAAAGGTGGTGGCCATCAAGGGAAAAGAAGTAAAATGCGCGTGTGGTGTGAGTTAAACATAAAGCGCTATGTTCTTAACTAGGAAAAAGTTAGTTGCTAAAGTGAGAACGTCATAATCCTAACATCAGTAGGCGATGGCTAGTGCTCGGTGTGTTGTTTACAGTGCATTAATGCGACGTGCTTTAAGAGCGGGAAAAAAAGTATTTCAGGTTGCCTCGTCCAAGCGAGACTTACGTTTCTGGTTGCGTTCCCGAGGTCCGGGAGCCTGAAATCAATAAGCGTAAAAAAATAGTTACAAGAAGGTCAGATTGCGGGAGCGCACTCACTTGGTGCTCCGGAGAGAGTAAAGAACTTACATTTCAGGTCAATCGACACCGTCTCAGTGCGGAGTCTTCACTGGGCGTACAGCTGGGCTGACGGAGTTCGAAAAAACTCCGTGGGGATCCAAGCGGAGTGCTCGATGAGCTCAGACTGGATTGGATTGGTTGCCGCAAAAATAGAAAACGGGCTGGGGGATTAGTCGCCATAAGGGCGGCCATCTTCAAGTGGAGTGGAGTGAAGGAGGTTGAAAGGGTTGTGCTGGGTTGGTGGTGGGTTAGTGAGGGAATATTCAATGTTCAAGCGTGACAGACCGTTAAAGGCAGCGATGTGCATGACATGTACCGTAAGGGTACTATAAATAACAACTTAATTCTAAACGATCATTAAGGCCATGAGGCTTCATGGCTTGAAGTCTATAAATCCAAGATGTTTCTCTCTGGAGAAGTGTTTTGTTGATGTCTCTTCCTTCCATTTTTGGTACCATCTCTAGGACAAGGAATTTCAACTGTGCAATGTTATGGTTGGCTTCAATAAAGTGAACAGCAATGTTGGATTTAACATTCTTAGTTCGGATGTTTGATTTGTGTTCGTTCACTCGGGTTTTGAGCTTCCTGGTTGTTTTGCCTACGTAAATCATGCCACACAGGCATTTCAACAAATAAATCAAATTGCATGAATCGCATGTTGCGTCAACTTTCAGTTTTATATCGAATCCCCTCATGGGGTGATTGATGGTGTTCCCTTTTATTATATTGTTGCAGTTGTTGCAATGATGACATGGGCGGGTGCCAGTGTATGTGCATTGTTCCAAGGTTTTTTTCGATAAGGTTTCTTTGATGTTCTCCGCTCGGGTATAAGCGAAGATGGGTGTTTCTTTAAATAAATCACCAAAATCCGGTTCTGAGGATAAGATGCGCCAATGTTTCATTATGATACTTCTGTATGTTTGACTGGACGTAGAGTATCTGCTGACCAGTACTGTTCTCTTGTTATCCTTCTTTGGGGTGCCCTTCAGGGCTTCCGCTCGTGGAATGGTAGATACATGTGTCATGGCTTCATCGATAGTCTCTTTGGGGTATCCTCTCTTCAAAAACCTTTTTGCCATAGTTTCCATTTGGAGAATGCTGGTTTCAGGGTCTGATACAATACGTTTGATCCTCAACATTTGACTGAAGGGGAGATGTTTTTTTAGGGAATTCTGGTGAAAGCTGGTATAGTGCAGAGTGTTGTTGTGATCTGTGCTTTTTCGGTATAGGTCTGTTTGTAGGCCTTGGTTAGTTGATCTTATAAGCACGTCAAGGAAGGTTATTTCCTCACTGCTGATAATCCAGGTAAGTTCAATCCGATTGTCTTTGGAGTTCAAAGCTTTTAGAGCGGTTTCCAAATTTTCACGTGAGTCTTTCCAGACGAAAAAGAGATCGTCTATGTAGCGTACGTAGAGTTTAAGGTTGTCTGTCCAGTTGCTGTCAGAGTAAATATAGTTGGATTCAAATTCACCCATGTAGATGTTTGCGTAGGTCGGTGCTGCGCAATTTCCCATGGCCATCCCGGACATTTGTAACTACCATTTCTGGTCTTGTGAGAAATAGCTGTGGTAAAGGGTAAAAATCATCAGTTCCAGGAGGAAGGTTCGAAGTTGTTCCGCAATGTCACTGTATAGTAAGGCTTTCTCCACTGCCTCGATGCCACCGCCATGGGGAATGGAGGTGTAGAGGCTTTTAACGTCAGCTGTGCATAAGATGATTTGTTCATTTTCAAGAAATATCTAAATCCACCGAAGCACGAGCTAGCCTACTAGCGTTCGGCACAGAAGAAACAGAACGCATTTACGCGCTCATCAAAGAAGACCTGACACAAGCCACTTCGAGTAGGACCAAGGAGCAATGTGTCAAACAACTACTCTACCTCTCTAAACGAAGAATCAACCAGAAGCTTCACGCCAACACACTTATTAAGTACCATAAGGCGCTACGCATTCCCAGAGGACTACGGATAGCACTTAAACCGTCATTATGTAAGAACTCAAAGGCATTCCAAGAAAGATGGAATGCCATCCTGAACAAATGCAGCCTGGACCTCATCCTCCTCATTGTGGAAGAATTATCAGAAATTCTTTCGGAACTTTCCAAAGAAATAACAGATATCGAACATGAACTACAAGAGGCATTTGACCCTGATGAGTTAACATTGATCTTGGAAGACATCAACAAACAGCTGGATAAACACACAAAAGAGATAAATGAACGCAAGATCCGCAAATTCCGCCGGGATACAATGGATTACAAATTAGGGGAAGTCTACACGTGGCGGACGTGTACGCCCAACGTAGACGTAACAAACCATATAGTCAGAACACTGACACTTCTTCTTCAGGAAGCGATAGTTCGAATCGTCCACCGAGGAAAACAGGAACGGAAGCAACCACCGCTTCAGAACCCCGAGGTCAAAAACCTACACAAACCTCAACCGACACCGGTTCCACCATCCCTGAGCCTTTTTTAGAATTAGGCCCAGATGCAACCGACGACCCAGGCGGGGCAAAAGGGCAGGAAAAAGAAGCAGTAGACATCCAACAATCCACAAAGACCAAACCGAAAGCGAGGAAGAATCGTTAGTCATCAACATTTCAGATACACGACTCAATGACCATGAGATCAATGTGCTTCAGAAGGGGATGTCATTCATCCCAACCAGTAGCACCAATTTACTAGAGCTGGAAGTGAGCACATTTAAGTTGACCCGCAAATTACGTTTGAGACACTTCTTTGAAAAAGTACTGGAACCTCCAACTGAGACCAAACCAGATTTGCTATTAGGCTTGAGACCACCGAGCACCTACATGCCTCCGTGCAGCCACAAGACACTTTTGAGACACTGGTAAAGCAAGACATTTCGAAAATAACCTTTTGGAAAAAACACAAACAAAACCTTACCACCAAAGACAAGGACACTCTAAGGAAGATTGCAAATAACACCTCAATCAAATGTCTGAAAGCTGACAAAGGAGGGGCCCTAGTTATCTTAAATACTGTTCTATATGATCAGAAAGTTACGGAACATATCATGGATCCGGACACTTACATGCCATTAAGTGGGAACCCCACTAGCCAATTCAAAGCCGATTTAATGTCACTGATCACAAAAGCTTTCGATGATGAAATCATCGATGATAGAACGAAAAGATTCTTGATAGTGGAACACCCAAGAAGTCCAACTATCACTATGTTGCCGAAGATTCACAAAAACTTAAGAAACCCACCTTTCCGTCCGATTGTCTCCACAAGAGGGTCAATACATGAACCGATTGGCAAATTCATTGACCGATACCTTCAACCGATTGTTACCAATCTCAAAAGCCACATTAAGGATACCACCGAATTCCTCACCAAACTTTCTCTAATATCCATCAGTGAAAATGAACAAATCATCTTATGCACAGCTGACGTTAAAAGCCTCTACACCTCCATTCCCCATGGCGGTGGCATCGAGGCAGTGGAGAAAGCCTTACTATACAGTGACATTGCGGAACAACTTCGAACCTTCCTCCTGGAACTGATGATTTTTACCCTTTACCACAGCTATTTCTCACACGACCAGAAATGGTATTTACAAATGTCCGGGATGGCCATGGGAAATTGCGCAGCACCGACCTACGCAAACATCTACATGGGTGAATTTGAATCCAACTATATTTACTCTGACAGCAACTGGACAGACAACCTTAAACTCTACGTACGCTACATAGACGATCTCTTTTTCGTCTGGAAAGACTCACGTGAAAATTTGGAAACCGCTCTTAAAGCTTTGAACTCCAAAGACAATCGGATTGAACTTACCTGGAATATCAGCAGTGAGGAAATAACCTTCCTTGACGTGCTTATAAGATCAACTAACCAAGGCCTGCAAACAGACCTATACCGAAAAAGCACAGATCGCAACAACACTCTGCACTATACCAGCTTTCACCAGAATTCCCTAAAAAAACATCTCCCCTTCAGTCAAATGTTGAGGATCAAACGTATTGTATCAGACCCTGAAACCAGCATTCTCCAAATGGAAACTATGGCAAAAAGGTTTTTGAAGAGAGGATACCCCAAAGAGACTATCGATGAAGCCATGACACATGTATCTACCATTCCACGAGCGGAAGCCCTGAAGGGCACCCCAAAGAAGGATAACAAGAGAACAGTACTGGTCAGCAGATACTCTACGTCCAGTCAAACATACAGAAGTATCATAATGAAACATTGGCGCATCTTATCCTCAGAACCGGATTTTGGTGATTTATTTAAAGAAACACCCATCTTCGCTTATACCCGAGCGGAGAACATCAAAGAAACCTTATCGAAAAAAACCTTGGAACAATGCACATACACTGGCACCCGCCCATGTCATCATTGCAACAACTGCAACAATATAATAAAAGGGAACACCATCAATCACCCCATGAGGGGATTCGATATAAAACTGAAAGTTGACGCAACATGCGATTCATGCAATTTGATTTATTTGTTGAAATGCCCGTGTGGCATGATTTACGTAGGCAAAACAACCAGGAAGCTCAAAACCCGAGTGAACGAACACAAATCAAACATCCGAACTAAGAATGTTAAATCCAACATTGCTGTTCACTTTATTGAAGCCAACCATAACATTGCACAGTTGAAATTCCTTGTCCTAGAGATGGTACCAAAAATGGAAGGAAGAGACATCAACAAAACACTTCTCCAGAGAGAAACATCTTGGATTTATAGACTTCAAGCCATGAAGCCTCATGGCCTTAATGATCGTTTAGAATTAAGTTGTTATTTATAGTACCCTTACGGTACATGTCATGCACATCGCTGCCTTTAACGGTCTGTCACGCTTGAACATTGAATATTCCCTCACTAACCCACCACCAACCCAGCACAACCCTTTCAACCTCCTTCACTTCACTCCACTTGAAGATGGCCGCCCTTATGGCGACTAATCCCCCAGCCCGTTTTCTATTTTTGTGGCAACCAATCCAATCCAGTCTGAGCTCATCGAGCACTCCGCTTGGATCCCCACGGAGTTTTTTCGAACTCCGTCAGCCCAGCTGTACGCCCAGTGAAGACTCCGCACTGAGACGGTGTCGATTGACCTGAAATGTAAGTTCTTTACTCTCTCCGGAGCACCAAGTGAGTGCCCTCCCGCAATCTGACCTTCTTGTAACTATTTTTTTACGCTTATTGATTTCAGGCTCCCGGACCTCGGGAACGCAACCTGAAACGTAAGTCTCGCTTGGACGAGGCAACCTGAAATACTTTTTTTCCCGCTCTTAAAGCACGTCGCATTAATGCACTGTAAACAACACACCGAGCACTAGCCATCGCCTATTGATGTTCGGATTATGACGTTCTCACTTTAGCAACTAACTTTTTCCTAGTTAAGAACATAGCGCTTTATGTTTAACTCACACCACACGCGCATTTTACTTCTTTTCCCTTGATGGCCACCACCTTTGATCCTCTCGCATTCAGCCCGCAAACAACCCACCACCCCACCCTGTTTCTTAAAGCATGCTACACCGCACTGCCCGATATGCATGCATCACATTTGTCACCATTACACCATGTCATTAAGTTATCGCATTTCGTATATTGATGAGCACGTAATTTTGCATTTCTTTGTAGCGCTCCTCAACAAAGGGCCAACCGGCCCGAAATGCATCGGAGCTCGCATGGCTAACCTTGGTTCCATCACAAATTATGAATCATGAAAATCTTTGAACATTGAAAACTGAGAATTGATCAGTACAAAGCCTGCAAGTAAAATTTCGGATCTCTGAAATTAAAGAGACATTCATTGGTTACATTCATTGGAGTCGGTTGTTTAATTACAATGAACCACGACAGAGTGCCCACACGCAGGGATGCATTTACACTTGAGGTAATGCACTCAACCCTTTAACAGTCAATTTGGCGTACCCGGACAGTTACGTCACCTGCCGGAGCACCTGAAAGCTATCTGAACGAATATACTCTCTAACACAATCCCCATTATCAAACTAGGCTGTGCGCCGTGCCTACATATCCTCTTGAAAACACAAGTGTGTGCACCAGGGTTGGACTGGGACAAAGAATAATATGCCCGTGCACCAAAATAAGAATGGATACTGTTAGGGAAATTAAATACCTTAAAAAAATGGCCCATGTTTTAAAAGTGTTGCAGTATTGTACTTGTATAGTTTATATTGTTCTCGTGGATATAAAAAGCCAATAAATTGTACCGAACAAAAGAAGAGATAACTATAAATGTAACATAAATACCCTTTTCTTTATCTTTTTGTACTCGAGTCCTGGTGCTACAATTTAAGAAAAGACTAAGCGCACCAGAATGCGAAGGAAAAAAAACGATACTAATGAGCTACTTACGTCAGGGTTGGTGAAACTCGAGCTGCTTCAGATACGGTACAAACCTCTGCAGGTGCTGCTGATGCTTGAACACAAGGGGTGGTCCTGTGGCCACTGGAGGGCATTGTTGGAAGTAGCTAACATGTAGCGGTCTCGCTACACTGCCTGCCAAGCACAGCTGGAGGTTTAAGCATTACCTTCGCATGTTTCCCAGGTCCACACGTGAGAGTAGCATTCAGTCCGTATTTTTTTGTTTACGCCCGAGTCTTGTTTTTCTTATATCGTTACATGACATCAGTACTACAAGTTCCAGAATGCAAAGCAAAAATATGGGCAGGTTGTGCGACTCATTAACTCATGCTTCACTATGGGAATCTTCAGCGCTTTGCCTGGGAAATCTTTATGAAAGTTAGTGGCACTATTAACGCTCACCATGGCCTTTGGCTCTTCACCGAATGACCATGTGACCACACCAATAGGGAAGGCAGATGGTCCCGTCACGTGATTATGTAGCCTGTGCAAGAGGCAACTTAAAAATTTGCCAACATTCGTAACAAGAATTTTCAATTCTATTAAGGACACGGAGGCGAGGATTATGCTGTCTCATTTCTTTACTAGAAATACTCAGCAGCCAATCACAATGAAGAACAAAGTAACAAAAAACTACATATCCCATGAATACTCTGGAGCCCATAGAGTATGTGCAGTATATAAGGGACCATAGAGAATAGACCATCCTCTTTCTTTGTCCAAATACCAACAGTTCAAGGTAAGAAATCGTCATATCCAAACGAAAACATGGAGGAAGGAACAACACCATGAAGAAAACAGTTCACTGGCAAACGGAGAAGCGGCGGTCGCAGTAGCTGAAGACACTCTGTGACAATCCACGGCCAACAGGCAGAAGAAGGATCAAACAGTCGAAAAACTTCATTTAGGATCAGAACCTGAAAGGAAAATCAGAGTCGTAATACACTATACCCAACATAATGGAAAAAGGCAAAGACAATAAGGGAGGGTAACAGTGCAATAATCATCATAAAACGATGCAGCAGGTAATGAAATAAAAGAATACATGATGAATGCAGGCATATAATACGGGTGGGATAATCCTCGCCTCCGTGTCCTTAATAGAATTGAAAATTCTTGTCACAAATGTTTGCAAATTTTTAATTCTATGGCAGGACAGGAGGCTCCGATTATGCTTGTTTAAAGCTGAGCCACCACAACAGAAGCAATATCCACAATAGGCTTAAAATAGAAAGTTTTAAACACAGAGTCAGAAGACCAGTCAGCGGCCTTCATGATGTCTTGCAGACTCACACCCATAGAAAAAGCTTTAGAAGCCATAGCCCCCCGAGCGGAATGCGCTCCAAAGATGGAAACATCAATGCCGGCCTCCAACATGAGCCAGCGTACCCAGCGTGACAATGTAGCAGGCGTCACAGGCTTAAAAGGCTTTTGTAAAGCAATTAATAATTGACCAGTGAAATCGTGTCTGAAAGGAGAGGTACTCACCTCATAATCCTTAATGCATTGAACTACACACAACTGCGGATTTTGTGGAAAAGAAGGATATGTCACAGAAGACGTATTGCATTTGGTGCGTCTGGAAATAGAAAAGGTAACACCTTCCGGAGAAAAAGACCGACCAGCAAGGTCCAAAGCCCAAACGTCAGAGACACGTTTGCAAGACACCAAACACAGCAACATTGTCAATTTGGCCGAAAGCTGTTTACGAGATAACAAAGAGTTGGAGGGCCAAGACTCCAGAAAACGCAAAACAATGGAAACATCCCAAAGAGCGTAATATTTAGGGCAAGGCGGTTTTACCAGCCGAATACCTCTAAGTAATTTGGAAATTAAAGGGTGTTCCCCTGCAGGCTTTCCCTCTACAGAAATGTGGCCTGCAGAGATTGCAGAACGAAAATTGTTGACCATTCTATAGGCCAAGCATGACGAAGCAAGAGAGGCCAGAAAATTAACAATCAAAGCGACATCCGCTGAAGCGGGATCCACAGCCCGTTGTGAACACCAATCACACCATCGTTTCCAAATTGAAGCATAACGTTTGTGTGTGTTGGGGGCCCAAGCTTCACTAATAAATCGTGCAGCGTCTCCAGAAAGGCCTGGGACTTGCCAGCGTTCCCCGAAATCCGCCACGCAAACAGAAGGAGCTGACCCGACTGAACCAGAGGGTGCAGATTGAGAAGAGGGTCCAGCAACAGATTCCACTTCTCGGGAAGAAGGAGCGGCGTCGAACAACTCATCTCCAGAAGATCCGGGAACCAAGCCTGAGCCCTCCAAAGAGGAGTGATCAGAATGAGCTCCGACTGGAAATGCTTCGTGCGAGCCAGGACCCTGGGTATCATCGCAAACGGGGGAAACGCATAACACAGGTGGGGAGGCCAAACCTGAAGAAATGCATCCGTGGCCAGAGCCTCCGGATCCGGACGCCAACTGAAAAACTGAGGTAACTGAGCATTGAGACGAGATGCGAAAAGATCGATCTGACATTGAGCCCAAATCCGGGACAGAGACCGGAATACGCAGGGATGAAGCCTCCAGTTGCTGAAGTCCCTCAGATGACGAGAATTCCAATCGGCAATCTGATTGTCGCGACCCGGGAGATACTCTGCAATAACAGTGATCTTCCGTTGAAGGCAAAAATGCCAAAAGTCTTTTGCAATCTCTGCTAGAAGTCTCGACCTCGTCCCCCCCAGCTTGTTGACATACCGAACCGCAGAGATATTGTCCATGCAGAGGAATATGCAACAATTCGACATGTGAGGAGGCAGGCAACGGATCGCGAACGAGCCCGCCAGAAGCTCCAAGCAATTTATGTGGAGACTCAATTCTTCCTGCGACCAACGGCCGCCCGTCGAAATGGGGCCACAACGGGCTCTCCAACCCCAACGACTGGCATTGGATTCCAACACCACATCCGGGGCTGAGCCGAACAGGGCTTTCCCGTTCCAAGAGTCCATGTGGTCCAGCCACCATAACATTTCCAACTTCGCGTCTTCCGTCAGAGGAACAAGATCGGAATAGCGAAGGCCCCTCTGGAGATGTTTGATCTTTAGGCGCTGAAGAGCCCGGTAATGTAAAGGGCCCGGAAAAATCGCTTGAATGGAAGATGTCAACAGGCCGACAATCCGAGCTACCGATCTCAACGACACACTCTGTTTGGATAAAAGTAATCTCAACTCCCTCTTGATGGATCTGATTTTCTGACTGGGAGGAGGAGGAGGCAAGAGACGGAGTTGACTAGAAAGCCCAGGAATTCTAGAGATTGAGAAGGGCGAAAGACAGATTTCAGAGGATTCACTAGAAAACCTAGAGACTGCAACAGATCGATTGACCAGTTCAGATGAGTCTGCAACAGGACCGGACATTGGGCCATAATGAGAATGTCGTTGTGATACACTATTAGACGAACTCCGCGAGCCCTCAAGGACTCCACCACTGGTCTCAGAAGCTTCGTGAAGCACCACGGTGCCGACGAGAGACCGAACGGGAGAACAGTGTATTCGAACCAAGTCCCCAACCATTGAAACTGGAGGAATCGGCGATGGGGGCCGTAAATTGGGACTGACAAGTAAGCATCCTTCAGATCGAGATGGACCATCCAGTCCCCTTCCCGAAGAAGATCCCTGAGAAGATGGATGCCCTCCATCTTGAAATGGCGATAGACAACCCCGCCGTTGAAGTCTCAGAGATTGAGAACCAAACGAGACCCGCCTCCTTTCTTCTCTACCAGGAAGATAGTGCTGACGAAACCCTGAGGATGACGTGAAGTCCGAACTATGGCCCCTTTGGCCAAAAGAGACTCGATTTCCACGGAAATTACTGCCTGATCTTGTTGGGAAAAAACAAGGGGAGAAGGAATGTGGGTCTGACGTGGAGGACTGTAAAATTCTATCTTGTAACCGAGGACAGTCTCCAGCACCCATGCATCGCTGGAGATCACACGCCAATTGTGGAGATAAAATGGTATCCTGCCCCCCAGAACAACGTCTGAAACTGGAATCAAGCTCACCTGAATTGGAGGAGTCCTGACGTCCTCCCTGGTTTCCTCCATAACGGCCTTTATTGTACTGTCCACGACCTTTGCGTGAGGGGTAGAAGTTGGACCTGTTGCCGGAGTAAGAATTATCTTGTCCTCCTCCCCTCTGGGACTGATTGCCACGTTGATTCTGTTGGCCAGATCCACGGCCGAGCGAACGTCCCCTGGAACGTCCGGCCCTGCCAAAAACTGGGCGGAACGCCCGACGGAGAAACAACTGTGCCTTATCAAGGCCACTTGAAGGTGGCGACAAATTTCGTCAACTCCTTGAGGAAGGGTTGACCAAACAGTAAACATTGTGCAAGGGGTCCAGATTCAGAAGTAGCCATCTCAGCCAACTTTGGGTCTAATTTTAAAAGGATTGAGCGACGACCCTCACATGAAATGGCACAGTTGGCATTACCTAACTGGCAGATAGCTCTTTGGGACCAACTGATCAATTCATCAGGGTCGATGAAGGCAAAAGACTCTTTGGCCCGGAAGCCCAAATCCAAAATCTTAGTAAGGGGTCCCAGGAGATCCAAAACCTTATCTTGGCACAGACGCCAAGATCTGTCTATACCCTTTTTTGGATCCTTAGCGAATGTTTTAAGGTAGGTGACCATGGTGGGATCCACTTTAGGGGTGTCCGCTAACTTGTCCACCAAATCAGGGCGAGGACACTCCGACCGAAGACGGGCCCGCACTTCCTGGTCGAAGGGTTGGCGAATGTGCGCCTGAATATACTCAGCGACTTCTGAAGAAGGGAGACAGGATTTTGAGTTAGGATGGATGATAGCAGAGGGATCAAAGGTAAGTACCTGGGGGTTAGAAGGCGCATCAACAAAATGCTCCTTACGAGCTTTCTTCGCAGGAGGAGGGGAAGGACCAGACGAAGAAGAGGAAGAAGAAGCATCGTCATCGTCAGAGGACGAGGGAACAGTTCTGGACGCCTTCTTAGAAGCAGTGTCCGAAGACAGGGTCTTGGCCAATTTCGCAAAGTCTGAGTGATGAGGATTTTTTGTAGACTTAGAAGAACGCTTTGCAGAAGAAGGAACCCAACCTTGCTGAGAAGCATACTCAGATAGATGACGCTTCAAAGGCGCAATTGCGCGGACCTACGCCTTATTAACCTGCTGAACTGCCTGATCCAGAACGTCCACCAGCTATTGTTCCATGGAACCAGAGGGTTCCTCCTCGTAGTAACATTCCTCCTCATCATAATAATCACCCATGTTTCACAGAGTGAAAAATATATACGCCCACAGAGGAATGATAAATCTTAATAAGTCCAAAAGACCCAGTCAGGGGGAGTGACAACCCCAAAGCAAGCCAGTAAGGAAGGCAAACACCTGACCTTAGAATAGTAAGATGTGGAGAGAGGGCTTGCTCTAAAGAGGCCACTCTATGCAATGCCTAATCGAAATTATACAGCCCCATCTCGTAATGATGAAAGGGCGTAGACTGGGGACTCCCTGCGTAGGCTGTGGGCTTAAGCAAGAAAACGCTGCTCTAGCGTGTTGAAAACTGCGTGAGGAAACACGGAAATGTCAAAGCAATAGCTTCCACACATGTGCGAAAAGCCGCCTACTTGCCATGCAGGAATGTGGAGGGACGCGAGACAAGCAGTGCGAGCAAACCTCAGAGTCCCCGGCTCCCACTCCACAATAAGACGCGGGCACAAAGCGCCGGAATCCAGAGAGGCGACCAAGCGCTCTCAAGCAAGGCAAAACGGCACACAACCCGGCTGAAACCAAAGAACATACGGCGAAACTGCCAGAAACAAAGTGCGAAGCGCAGTAGAAGCACAAGCAGCAGAGCACAAAGGCAAGGCAATACAGGTACAATAATGCGCATAAACAGTAGCAGAGCAAAATATTGCAAGCAAATGGTAGAAAAGCACTTAACTGGCTGCGGAGCATCAAAGAAAGAGGATGGTCTATTCTCTATGGTCCCTTATATACTGTACATACTCTATGGTCTCCAGAGTATTCATGGGATATGTCGTTTTTTGTTACTTTGTTCTTCATTGTGATTGGCTGCTGAGTATTTCTAGTAAAGAAATGAGACAGCATAATCGGAGCCTCCTGTCCTGCCATAGAATTAAAATATATCAGCTTGACCATTTTGTAATGGCATGCTATTGGGGTAAATAAAATGTTACGCACAGCCCTAGAGGGGTAATTAGTACCTTGAAACATGACCACCATATATTGACTACAGCGGTGGCTTGGTCTGGTTTAGTCATTATGAGCCCGTATAAGTGGCATGTAAGGCATTTGTCAAGGTGGTAATCTGTGAGGCATACCTGTTTCATTGGACAGCCTTTTCCACCCTAAAATGGTGTAATTCCTGCGCAGCGCCTTCTTGCTCGATTCCTGATATTGTCATTAGCAAAGGAAAGCTAAGAAAATACTTTTTTAGCCACTACTGATAAGCTGTCCTCTGACCACGCTTCCAACACTCAACTCCATATCTGCGACAACTCCATGACGCGTATCGCTCATGCATCTCCGTACCTCACGTAGGGATCCCATCTGGTCAGTTTTTTACCAGCAAGACCAGTGTTTATATATCTCAGCTGGTACAAACATAAGGGCACTTACCTGAAGCCTGTATTTTTCCCCTTATTAATAATGATCTAAAATAGTAAATATAAGGATGAAACACATTAGAATGTGTTCTACAGTTGCCTTAATGATAAAGTAAACTAAGAAAGAAAGGCTATGTCGCAAAAATGACCAAAGACGATTGTGAGACTCTTAAAGATACAGTAAACATAACAGTATCCTTTCCAGAATCTCAAAATGTATGCAGACGCCTGCAGGCCTTGTCCTTTGGGAGAGGTGGCAACCCTAGGCTCGGTGCAAGGGGGGACCCAGGGAGAGCCAGGCACGAGCTGGTCTTTCCCTGGGTGCGTTCGCGCGAGTAATCAGGAAGCAGGTGGGGTTAATTAGGGGAGTAGATAAGGGGAAGTCAGGCTGGCGGTTGGGAACTGCGTAGCGGGAGGCAAGGGAGGGGAGGTTTGTTTTGCCCCACCCACCCTCCCTTTATTCCTTTAGTTAGGTTTTTTATTTTGCGGTGCTCTAGGCGCTGCTTAGGTCTTCGGGCTTTGCCACTGTTAGGACAGGTGTCTTTGTTCTTTAGGAGGCGATTTTTGATAGTGGGGTGGGCAGCCTGGAGCGGGTTGGCCATCCTGAAGGGTAGCTCGTTGGGTAATCCTAGGGGTAGTAGTCAAGAGTTAGTTTCGGGTTCTGTTAGGTAGGGATGTTTAGGCATACTGTGTAGATTGGAATTTTATGAAATAAATAAATAATGAATGTGGTCAAGAAATGTATTATGCACCTGTCTTAAAATAAAGTGGCCTTTCTTGCTCCTTGAAGAAGTGTGGACAGTGATTTCTTGCGCGATGGAGCCCCGTTTTATATAGTTTGTTTTTTGACCACTGGGAACCAGCAGCATTTTTAGATGCTGGCAAAGTTTAGAAATACCACTATTTCCCGCGGAATACTTTTGTTACAGTTCACAGTGCAATGCAATGCGCATGCGTAGTACACCGGAGTTGTAACTTCATGAACTATTAAAGATTAAAGCTGCCGAATTGGTTTCGGTGCAGTTTGCGGAACGATAAACGCAGTTATTGCAAGGATCAGAATTGATCAGGTTGCGTGGGTCAGGATGACGGCCATTAACGGTGTGTAGTTAAACAAATAAAGCCAGCGGAGCTTACATTTCATCCTTACTATCGAAATGAACTGGGGGGGGGCATGTTCTAAACACAATTCAACGCGTCGTCCCTTTTCTATGTCTACTCCCCACGGGGAGTCGTTTTGTAAACTGAAACCCGGAAATAACTTGCCAGCATTGTCACAGAAGTAGCAGTGAAAGAAGATATTGTTGTACAGCGGATCTTGTGATTTTTCTGATGCTCGGGCGGGTGTCGCCGCTCAGTCACCCCGCTGCGCTCCCTCCAACATGTCTCTTTACTTGTATATCCTGGGAGCCGTGCTTTATAATGTATATGCCTCTGTCTCCGGGGAAGACGTCACTCTAAAGCACAGTCCGCCTGACACTAAACCGGTGAGGCTCTTCACAGAGGAGGACCTGGCGAGGTACAACGGGCAGGAGGTGAGTCCCACGCCTGCTCCTGCAGGCACACTGTGCCCACGCTGTTCCCTGTGTCCTAATGAAGTGTGTGTCTGCAGCCCCAGATGTACCTTTTAAGAAAGTATTACTTGCATGCCAATTCTCCCACTGCAGAGGAGACATATGGTTTTCATAGCAAAAAATACTTTATTTCATCTTTCTTACTAATTTACACTCAGATTTTTCGAAATCTCCCTCTTTCTAAATGTTTGAAAAGTAAACCAAAAATGTCTGTTATTATTAAGCTAGCTGACGGAAAACTTTCTAACAAACGAGTTTATTTTAATACACAAATTGTTAGGTTATTCTCTCTTAACGTAGAGTTGCCATACGTTTCATAAAGAGGCCCTTACATCTGTCTTGAACTGCTCAAAGATGACTGCCTTTTTTAAGACCTCTAAAATCGTTTAGTGTTCCCTCAAAAAAATCTAAATGGTGGGAAACTCAATCTCATTAAAAAAAGACACATATCACTGACCCCAGGGCAAGGCAGGTTAAGTGAGTATCACTTGATGCCAGCTAGCGAGAGAAGGAGGAGCAGAGGGTCGTCTGTGGAAAAAGGACCAATTAATAGAATAGTAAGGGTAATCCGTGGAGAGCGATAGGGCTGGTCATGGGTAAGTTTTCTATAAGCATGGACAAGGCTTTAGAGGACATCAGTACATATGTATGTGGTATTTCTATTGCGCAAACATACCCAGAAACTGCAAAGCAATGTACATGGTCAAAGACAAGCATAAAGTCAGCAAGTAATAGGAGAAGCCGCTTGTTTCCGGACTGTTAATGTAATCTGATGTAGTGTTCTTTAAAGATGTGTTTCTAAAACTCTTTTCTTAAATTGGCGCTGCCTAGGGGCAGTCCTGATGGGTACATACGGGGATGTTGTCCCAATTGCTGGCTGCATAGATAGAAAAAGACTGCAGCCTTTTTTTGTTTTTGCCGTTTTATATAGCACAAACTCGACTTGAAGGTATTGGAGTGCTTTACATGAGCACAAGTTACATTACACAAGGTCACATTCATATTTTTATGGCACAGGGAGATTAAGTGATTTTCCCAGAATCACAGGATGTCGAGCCAATGCAAGACTTGTACCTGATTCCCCAGTTCCAAAGTCAGCTGCTCTGGCCATAACAGCATGTCCTCTCCCCATTACACTTCTTAGTATGCTATCTGATTGTGTCCTCACTGCAGGGGTGCAGAGAACCACCAGATATGGTGATCTTGTCAGCAAGGAAAGCGGGGGTGCCGATCATGATGGCTTTGCAAATGAAGCAGCTGTTTTAGAAGGTAGCGCAGGCTTGCAATGGGATCCAATGGAGTTCCATCACGATGGGGGTTGAAGTGATCATGTTTTTTCACACTGTGGATGAGATGCGATACAGCATGCAGGATGTCCTCGAGGGGTGCCAGTGTGGAGTCTGGGAGGCCATGGAGCATTGTGTTGCAACCATCCAGATGTGAGAGTATTAGGGCAGTTCTGAAATTGCTTTTTGGAAGAAACTGTTTCACCTAAGAAAATAGAAATGGTACCAGGCAGTTTTTTTTGGCAGTATGTTCCTTGAGGGTGATATTGGTGTTAATGGTGAATCCAAATGATTTGGCATTCGGTGGAAGTTGCATTTCGATGATGTCAGCGTTTAAGTCATTGAGCTATGGTTGTACGGTACTTGGGATGTTGTTTTTGCAAAATAACTGGAATTCTTGTCTTGGTTGGGTTGGGCTTCAGATAGGCACGGGACAGCCAGCTCTGGATGATGGCAAGCAGTGTTTGAGGCGCTGGTTGTCTAAAGAGGAGGAGATTTTGAAATAGAGTTGTCTGTCATTTATATATTTGTGAAATTCGATCCTGCTGTCTCTGAGTAGAGCACCATTCAAATCCATATTGAGGTTGAAGATGATAGGGGCAGTATGAAACCTTCGGGGACCTTGTAGTTGATAGGGATCTTTTGGAACTTTTAGATGCCATGTGAACCAACTGTTGAGTATTGCAAGGGAGAGGGAGAACCAATGAAGGGCATTGCCAGTGGATCCCATGTGAGACTCAAGGGTGAGTATGAGGGTGGGATGGCCAACTCTGTTGAAGGCAGCTGAGGGGTCTAGCAATATGAGAACTATCATATATGATGTGTAAGTTAGCAGGCTCTGTGCTGCAGTGTAATATGAATCCAGAATGGTAGTCATGCTGAAGATTTTTAGCATTTGGTGGTCTTCGGGTTTAATATAGACTGCTTTTTCAATGATCTTTCTAATGAATCCTAGACAAGAGACCTGAGAAGACTTTAGGCAGCATTTCCAGCACCCCCCAAAAAGAATGTGTTGCTCTCTACTGAAGAAGGACAACTATCCTGAAACGCGTATCTAGAGATATACAGCACTAGCTGCACCAACAGGGGTGAAAAACTAAAGCCTGACACCAAATTAAGCGTTATCATGCACTGCATTTACTATGATGCATCAGGGCCAGCTGATTGCTGGGATGTTAGGCAGTGTGCGCCCACCTTCCTCCTGATGTCCCAGTAGTTGGCCTGGTCATAAGGGTCTAGTGTAGGTTCTTTAGGATTGGGAGCATTTTGCCTGTTTTGAGATTTTCTAGGAAGGTGCTTAAAGTACAGGAGGCATTGACAATGGTGAATCATGGTTAGAGGGTGTCCCAGAATCCATTGTGGTCTTCTTTGGGAAGGGTTAGGTGTAAGATATAAAGCAACTTGGTCTTGTTGATGTGCTGTCTGATCTTCTGTATTTTTTCTCTGAAGAAGAGGTCGATTATATCGCCCATTTGTGTGAAGTGAGGAATAATTGGGTCCAGCAGGAGTTAATGCTGTGCTTTATTTTCTTGAAAAGCGTTCTGCTTCTCAGGTGGTGGTGTTGATTGTGCTGGTTTAGTTATTTGTTTTGGCTGAAGTGATGAGCTGTCTGCATGTTGCACAGAGGGACTTCTGTATCATTGGGAGTTATGTTTTTCTTTCATTTTTTTTCCTGTCTGCAGATGTATTGTTTATTGTCAGCAAGGTCTTTAGAGTACTGGTGTTCTGAAAGCTTTTGCTTGCACACACCTATTTTAATTGGGGCATGAATGTTCACATCGTTTTTCAAACAAATAGTTTTAACGTTATTTAGAAGGGTGATCGGCGTCAGGTGTGAAGATGATAGGGTGAGAGATAAATCCAAGGAGAAGTCCTTCAACGATTTGAAGTTGGTTTGTCCTTAGTTGTTGGTAGATGCTGAACATGGAGATAGGGATGCCGAAGTGGTCAGTCCAATCCAGGTGTACGAATGCTTTGCATTCAATTGTTAATGATGTTGAAGAGACACACTTTATAATGTAGCCTTTAGAGCGTGTTGGCTGTGTGACATGTACCACTTAGAGTATGTGGATGAGGTTTATGAGGGTGTTTCTTGTTTTATTTGAGCTTGTGTTGCCTTAGAGGTTGAAGTCACCCAGGAGAGTGGTGTACGCATGTTGCCTGGAGTAAGAGGTGAAAATATCTGATAATTCATAAATAAGGTATTTGTTCTTCCCTGGAAGGGGCTGTCTGATTTGTACAGAGTGGGAAATGACATGTCAGCAGCTCCATGAAGTTGTATTACTTGCTTGCTTGGGATTCTGGACCAGTATTTATGGATGACAGCGGGAGGAGGCTGTGTGGACCATATGTTGTCTACACAGTGGCAGGGACATCTTAAGAATTTTGGGGTCCCCTGTTCGGAACAGCCTTGAGTTTATGATGCAGTTTCTGCTCTCAGGCACCCTTGGTCAAAATTCTAACTGTATTCATATCTAATATTCAGGGATAGTGACATCTTTTTTTTAAATATTCTAGCACAGCAGCAGCTCACTAATATTACTGCAAATAATCTTTATGAAACCCTCTCGTTTCTCATATGTGAGGTTCTGTTTTGATCTAAAAAACTTTTTTATGGTTGTTGCATGAAACATAAACAGAAGATGTCTCTGCAAAATGTACGTAATAGGCTCTCACTCATCCTCCACATTAAAAATAATTGAAAGGAAAATGGTATTTAAAACAATCTGTTTAAGAAGTATTCAAGGTTATCAGGGAAGACTCTCTGTAGAAAAGAGGTGGCTCTATATGGGGACCCATGAAGGGCTGGGGCCCCAGGGCCAGAGCCCTCTGTGCCCATAACTTAAAACTTCTCTGGGTGATGAATGCTGCAGTCTGTGGGGATGGATGCTGTAGTCTGTGGTAAGAAGGACGTCTAAGATGTGGAGGTGAACCATGTTTCTGTGATGAAGAGGATGTCAAGATTGTGATAGGTGACAAGGTCATCAATGTCTGGTATGTAGAGTACAGCAGAGTGAGTATTAATGAGCTTGAATGGAATGTGTGTTCTTTATTTGGAAGGTGCGGTGGTAGTTAATGGGATGCGTGCAGTATTGGGTCTACGTGCTGTGCAAACGCTATGTGAATGCCTCGGTTGTCTAGATGTGGGTGTGATTGTCCGGACTGGTAGTATAGAGTGCTGAGTAAGTTACAAAATTATTTTTCACCGTATAAGTTTCAGTGAAACAGGAATTCTGGCATTAGCAGGCTATGACTGGCTTCTTCTTTCAAAGTTTGTTTGGCAGGAGACCAGTGATGTCACTTCATGTAAAGATGGAAGATGGAAAATGTAGTGATATAACTTCCTCTGCAGATCGATGATGGGAAATGCATTAATGCATTTCCCAATTTTGGCGTCTCCAAAACGCCCTCCTACATCGATCTAAAGTAGTAGACCAAATACAGTGGTCCATGAAAGGCTACTTTTCCCATGCCCTCTTCACTGCGACGGTTATTCCGCCGCAGTGCTAGACATGCCAATCGCGGCCGTAGTCATGACGGCTCCCGGCCGTCATGAGCACATGCCCACCGTGACTCTTGACGACCGGGAGCCGTCATGAGCATGGAAGAGGATAACGCTAACGACAACACCTCCCTCTCCACACAGTGGACAGTTTTTAAAGTGGTTATACGCTAGGAACTAGTGGCCAATTCAACAGCTGACAATGTAAAGCACAGGCGTAAGAGAGATGATCTCACCCAGAAAACGAAAGAACTAGAACAAATGCACCAGCGGACAGGGGCACCCCGGGTCTGGCGCAAACTTAAAGCCATGCGACAACAAAAAAGATAGGGCGGAATTCGCAGCCCTCCAACAGCGACGCGCATACTACGCGGGAGGAGGCAGATGTGGTCGCCTCCTTGCCCACAAACTAGCGGAGACCCGTCAGAAGCAGGGGGTCCGGGAGATTCAACGGGGGGATGGGCGGCGAGTTTCAGAGGACTCGGAGATCGCTGAGGCGTTCCCGGACTTTTACGCCAGCCTCTATGCCAGCGATCCACTGTCTATTGCGGATGGAGTTTCCTTTCTTGATTCCGACGGCCTTCCGACCCTAACGAAAGCCCATGCAGACCACCTGGACAGTGACATCAGGATTGAAGAGGTCATCGCAGCTATTTCACGTCTCAAACCTGCCAAGGCCCCCAGGCCCGACGACTTTTCTGCCATATTTTATAGAACATTCTGTACCCTATTGGCCTGGGTTTTAACTAAACTTTTTAACTCATTTGCTGAACCTGGTGCAATCCCAGCAGAAATTCTCAAAGCTTCCATAGTCGTTATCCAGAAATCGGGAAAGGACAGGACCACATGCGGAGCCTATCGCCCTATATCCCTTCTCAATATTGACATCAAGTTATACACAGGGATTTTGGCCGCTCATCTTTCGCCTTACATCCCCGGGCAGATTGACCCGCACCAGGCAGGCTTCATTCCCCAACGACAGACTAGTGACAATACAAAGTGGGCCCTTCATCTCATTGAGAAGGGCTCTCAGATGTAAGGGGAGTACATGTTGTTTACTATTGGTGCTGAGAAGGCTTTCGACCAGGTCCATAGGCCATATTTAGAAACAGGTCCTTGAACGAGCGGGCATGGGGGAGAAGTTTCAGACATAGATCTTTAATTGTTATAAGTTCCTGACAGCTACAGTCCGCGTCAATGGCCACACGTCATCCTGATTCCCCATAGAGCGAGGCACGCGACAGAAGTGCCCCATTTCACCCCTTCTTTTTGCGTTTTATATGGAGCCTCTGGCCCACCGCCTCCGTCATCACCCTGCGATCACAGGGATTAAATTCGGAGGCTATACCCATACAGTCAGCCTGTACGCTGATGACGTCCTCATCTCGTTATCGACCCCACTTCTCGCACTCCCAGCATGCCTCGCAGAACTAGAAGTCTTCGCACCGGCATCCGGGTTCAAAGTGAACATGGATAAATTGGTCGCACTCGACCTCTCCCTAACGCCCTCCACCCGCGCGCATCTTCAGGCCCTCCATCCCATTCAATGGGCAGCCGACAAGATTCCCTACCAGGCACGGTAGCCATCAACTACGCACGGTTGCAGCAGACAATCCGTAAGGAGTTTTTTTTCTTCTTTTTCTTCAAAAAGACCTTTATTGACAGTGTTCAGAACTGACACAGCAAGGTGCCTACATCCCTGCAGGCCGGCATTGCAATACGATTCAGTCTTTACCAAAGGTAGTGAGGGAAGGAACACAGCAAACCGCCTACAACCTTATCTGGCCGGCCGCGTCAGGTGGGCAAATATTATAGTCTGCTGTCAATACAGGTCACAAACAAGAATCAGTAAACATTGAGGTCAAATAGCCACAATAACAACGCCATCAGTCGCCTATTATGTGCAAACATTGCCAACTCCGTTTTTAGCTATTATCCACCACCCAGGCATTTTGTCCCAACGTGATTAGACAAAAACCTCCAGCAAAGCAGTGCGTTCAATTCTCTCCGATACCTAGGGAACCCTCTTTTTCACAATGTCCCTCCACGTCTCGTGTAATGTCCTCTTCTTGACGGAGGTCAGAGACCATGTCAACGTTTTCGGTATGTGCCAAGAGGTATGTTTGGAGAGGAGCCCAGATATCTTGCGGGTGAGAGGAGGGTGGCATAAGTTCTGCATAATTGTGTAGCTGTTCCTAGCAATATATAAGGTCATTCAGCCAGTCTTTGAATTTGGGGGCCCGGCCTCTTCCCCCATCGGCAGGCAATTCTTAGTTTCGCCAAAAGGAGAGCCAAGGAGGCTTATCTCCGTATCTTAGCGGGGAGCTGTTCTGGGTAACATTTGGAGAGCGGTGAGGGGGTCATCGGAAACGTGTGTACCCGTCATTTTGTCTAAAGCATGGAGGACTTCCCTCCAATATTCACGGACAGGCAGACATTCCCAGGCCAAATGCCCGAAACACAGCAGTCATTGTCTCGCAAGTGCAGGCGGTGTAGGCGAGCCGGCGTGTAATACAGTCGATGAATGTATCTGTAATGTATGAGGCGTAATCTACTATTGGCGAAGATATCACCAGTCTGGAGGCAGCAGAAGGACCACTGCTCGGTCGTGAGGGAATGTCCCTGTTCTTCCTCCCATTTGCACTTGGCTGGGGCAGGGTCACCCTCCCGTTCCCTTTGAGTAGTGCGATAAAGCAGTGACACTACATGCTCGGGGGATCTGCTGTAAAAGAGTGTGAAGGGGAAGCATAACGGGAGGTTCTGACGGAAAGCATAGAGTGAGGGTTCGCATATCTTGTCTGAGTCTCACATAATAGAATCGCTCCAAGGGAGTGGGGGACGTTGTGCCAAATAATTCTTCACTGGTGCAGAACTTCCTGTGTATGTATAGTTGACCCCAAGTGAGGCAGGACAGTTTGCGCAGCATGCGGCAGCAACCCCCCTCCTGTGTGACCAGTAGGTCGTGTCTCCCCTGTAACGGCGCCAGCGGTGAGTAGAGTACGGGGCATTGAAGTCTATGTGCCAGATCTCGCCAGGCACTGGTGGTGCATTGTACAGTAGTACAATAGGTGCTTAGGTAAGCTGTGGGGACCATGTATCTGTCCTCTATCGCTAGGTGAGGGATGTAAGGGGGGGTGTATCTAGTAGGCTGCAAAGTGAGCCTGGGCATACATGAAATAGAGTTCTATATACAGGACTTCAAATCCTCCGGCTTCAAAGGGACGTGTGAAGACATCCCACATCAGCCTGGGCTGCCTTCCACCCCACACCAAACGGATCAGCTGGGTTTTGATGCTTTTAAAAAAGGTTCGACTAGGCGCATGAGGTATATTGGTGAAGAGGTAGAGCAATTTGGGCAATATTACCATTTTAATCAGTGACACTCTGGCAGCCATGGAGCGGGGCAGAGCAATCCATCTGGTTATCTTATCTGTCAGTAGGTCGAGTGTGCATCCATAGTTGGAGCGCATCAGCTCCTCGTGGCAACGGGAGACACTGATGCCCAGGTATGTGTTCGTGTCCGTACACCATGCTAGTGGGTAGTCTGATTCAAACTGCGTGGTGGAATCTGTAAGAGGGAATATCTGGGATTTCCCCCAGTTCACGTTGACCCTAGAGAGTTAGCCAAATAGCATGAGCATGCGGAGAATGGAGTTGAGGCTGACGGCGGGATCTCGCAGATACAACGTAAGGTCGTCTTCATACAAAGAGATTAGAATCTGCCTCTCCTGATAGATCAATGCATATTCCCGGTAGTGTTGTCTGACTTTGGCTGCCAAGGGATCGATTGCTATAGCAAAAATGAGAGGGTAGAGGGGGCACCCCTGACGGGTGCCTCGTGCTATCATGAAAGGAGATGACTGAACGCCATTGACCATTACTCTGACAATCCGTAAGGAGTTGACCCATTGGAAGCACTACCCGCTCTCCTGGCTTGGTAAAATAGCGGTGGTTAAGATGACCATCCTCCCCAGATCTTATATTTGTTCCAAACCGTATCTGTTTGACCCTCACAGGGATAGATAAAACAGACTCAATCAGAACTTGTTCAATTTATATGGAACAGCCATAAACCACGAATGAAGCAGGCACTGACGATGCTTCCGCTGAAAAAGGGGGGTCTCGGTGTTCCAGGTCTTCACCTTTACTTCCAAGCGACTCAACTGCGCCATCTGGTGGAGTGAAGCCAGCTAGAGTTGGAGAAGCACTGGTTATTCTAGGACCAGGCAGGGGCCGCCAGACCCCTACAGGGAATCCCCTCCCTCCGGAGAGTACACAGACCACCTAATCTATACGCATCCCATATTACCTGGGTCACTCTCCAAAAGTGGGATCATACCAATATCAAACATAATCTCACCTCCTTTCCCTCGCCACTCACCCCATTGCTCGATAACCCTGTTTTTCAACCGGGCTTAGACGCAGCAGCCTTCACTCGGTGGAGAACCTCAGAATGTCACTCTTTAGGCCACCTCTTTGACATAGACGGGATTATACCGTTCCACCAACTCATCGGATTACGGGCTCCTTGAAACCGAAAGACTCCGATACTGTCCGAACCGACACTGGGCTCTCCACACCCAGGTGAAGCCATTTGCCATTAGACACCTCTATACTTATGAGAAGTGGCTGGTCACACCCGCACCTCCGACAAAAAACGAATTTCGGACTTCTACAAAATGCTACTAGATGGGAAACACACACCTGTACAGTGCTAGCCATGTGAGCTGGTAGAAGGAACTGGGTAGATCACTCTGCCACAAAGAAAGGGAGGGGGTATATCATAGAGCCCGCCACTCGGCGTATCATATAGGGCTGACTGAAACCCTTACCAAATTGGTCACCTATTGGTACTATACTCCAGAACGGCTTCACTCAATAGATCCCACTCAGGTAGCAGACTGCTGGCGGGCTTGCGGGAAAGTGGGCACCTTAGTACACCTGTTGTGGGATTGTTCACATATCCGGACATACTGGACGCAGGTACTGGACGAGGTAGACAAACACTTAGACACACAAATACCACGCTTTCCAGCTTATGTCCTACTGGGCCTCCCAAACCCCTTGACTTATCCGCTCAAATACCGCTGAGGCCGACTGATAGCGAAAGCGCTGGGCTTAGCAGTACCAAACAAACTAACACACTGGCGCACATCACAACTTCCTACTTTCATAGGGTGGTTACAACGTCTGTGGCATGTCCTGGGAATGGAGAAACCTGACTTTGACACTCGCAGGGAAGGGATCCACGTTCAATCAGCTCTGGCAACCCTTCTTGTCCCTTATTTTCTTCTTAGGTCTGGGAAATCATCTGTCCAAGATATCTCCGCCTCCTCCGGCTCTCTGACTCACAAACGGCCGGAAAGTAATATCTATGCTCCAATTACAAGGCTCAAACGCTGAATACATTTGTTTCTTTGGTGGACAAGGGACGGGATGGGGCGAGGGGTTACAATAGGTTTCCTTTGTTTTGTATGTTATGTTCAATTCTAACTTTACTGCGTTCCTCATATGCTACGATCACCTAGCTGTGACCTGTGTTAAAAGTGCACAATGGCTGCGATACAGCTTTTGCAATACTCAACGTACTGTATGTTGATCAAATTCAATAAACAGATTTAAACCATAAAAATAGGTTTCTCCTGCTCGTTAGCCTCCGTTCTCAGAGAGACCTTCTCTAGCTTCTGTGCCAAAGCGGCACAGCATGTCTGTATAGCAACCTCGGTCTGCTCAAAGATTACAAATCTAATCTTCATTTCCTCCTTGAAGGCTAAAAGAATCTCCACCAGTGTTTCTGAGCTCGCCTGAGAGGATTGGCTGACCGTAGGTATTGATAGTGTAGGTTGTGAAGGCTCCTGCCTCATATGGGGTCCCCCCACAAGCCTCTGCCACCTCCAATACCTGAAATCGATTGGATGTCAAAATAGAGGTTGAGGTTAGGACTACATCTCAAGGTACCTCCAACAAGGAAGGGCCAATAGAGGTCTCCACATTGAGGCGCTGAGTTGAACCGGCTAGTGGCTCCATACTAGGGGGACCAGGAGCTACAGTCACTCCCTTCAGGACAGCAGTAGCAGGGGATGCGAGGACCTTATAAAAAGATATCAGGGAGGGGTGTGACCTTAACCTTAGATGTAGCAACCTTCTTCCCTCTGCCCCTACTCCTGGAACACTTGCAGCCGTAATCGTAGATGATGTTTTTTTCTCTATGTTCCCTCCTAAACTCTCTTTAGCAAGCTCCGGGGATTTACTCCACCCTGTCGTCGTGGTATTTGCATCAGAGCCATGGTGAAGAGGAGGCAAAGCTTCCAGTTCGGAGAGAGATGTTCTGAGACCCCCCCTGGTGTGGAGAGTGTACATGCAAATGTTCCCATTTGAAGCGGAGGGTCTATTCTGTGTGATCTTACCCTTCTCCATAAGCTGTAAGACAAAGCCCCCACTGTACCCTATTGGGCTTCCTGGAATCACATTTGCAACCCTCCTATTTGGAGGTATAGAGAAAAAGGCTTCAGTTCTGTCCAGAGAGGAGTATATAGAGTCTACTTGGTCAAACTGCTCAAACAAATTACCATATAGCACCCCCTCCCTTAATGGGTAGATCTCACCACCATGTCCAGGAACACTTGTCCACTCAACACGCCTTTGGGCAGAGAGCAGCTTCCCAGGTAGATCCAGCTTTTGGAGAGCGTCCCAGCAGGTGCTGACTCCACCACCTGTAACCTGTAACCTGGAGACTCGACCTGGCAGCAGCGCAGCTTCCCATCTGTTCCCTCCCAGCAGGGAACTCGGCGCCACACCAGCGAGTGAGCGCGGACACCACCCGTGTCAAGAACTATCAAGAGGAGTTGCAGCAGCCACTCGTGCTCCCCTTACAACAAAAAAAAAAAGGAACGGATCGGAAAATGCCAGGTATGCGGGATCTAGGGGGGGGGGGTTTGTAGAGGAGTGAGAGAACCCCGCTCACTTCAGAGACATGCCAACAGGAGACCAGGGGCTGTTAAGCCGCGGCCGCCATGTTCCCAGCCCTTTCTCTATGGTCGTCAGTTTACAGTATCAACAACTGAAACAACTTGAAGAGAACGATGTAGGATAGAATCTGTCTTGCTTCAGGAGGGAACAGTTTTATAAAGGAAAGGAAATCCTCAGATATGATTGTATTTGTATGAATTTGAAACAAGCCTGTCTTAAGTTTGCAGGGCTACCTATCTTTGAAAGACTAGCAAGTAGAGCATTTCAAAACCCATTGCAGGAAAGTATGCAAGATTGAACAGCAGTTGTTCAGTAATTTGGGGGTAGAAAGGTCTGCAATTATGGAGAAGTTTAAGTTGAAAATTTAAGTTGAAAAAAACCTTCTTTTGCCCGATTTATGACATGGGTTACATGGTTGAGTTTCCTAGAGATTTGGCAGGTCCAACAAATAGAGGCTCAGAGGCTGCAGTTCAGATTGCATTTAACCAACTGTCATTCAGCTGGAATTCGTGTTTTGATGTAGTAGGAGACATTCCATTTTTAATTCAATGTTTTTCCCTACTATACAGTTGTGTTTATACTAACATAGATATCTTTTCTCCTGAATAGACATTGGTTTTAGCCAGTGTTTTAATTTTGTTATGCAAAGTTCCAAGGTAAGGGCCATCAGAGCTGTTATGTGATCGAATTCCAGCAAAAACAAACAATAATCTTAATATTTAGCTATACTTAGCGAGAAACACAAGTGGAAATGTACATATCGTACAATATTAAGCTAGTGGGTACCTTGTTTTAAACTCTGAGTGAGTGGTGAGCCCAAATATCATAGAACACCAAATCCCAGTGCAAGGATCCTAGAAGGTGAAACGCCTAGGACTTGTGTACAGCCCTTGGTGGTTTGGATGAGACCAGAAGATCTAGTTGTCAGATCATAAATTCCAGACAGATTTTTAGTGGATCTTACTGCCACAAACGTAGCTTTACTAAGTATTAGCAAATTGATCAGTGCTTAAACTGTGTGAAAATGGATGAATTGTTTAGTACATGTGACTGTCCTGCAGCGGGTAAATATGTAGGATTCCATTGACATCAAGTAGTGGATTAGAATGCCCAGAATTCTAGTTAACCACATTAGTGCTAAGGCAATTCCCCCTGAGCGCTGTTACTCCAGATTTCCCATTGTTCATGATGAGCTCAGCTCGTCATGAGCACACGAGCAGTGTACTGCATGACGAGCTGAGCTCGTCATGAGCATGGAAGGGGTTAAAGAGATGAAAGTCAGGATGTTATGCCTTGATATTTTTAAAAGTCGTATTGTTGGTCTGCAAAGGAGCGCTTGCATCACGGTAGTCACATTGAATATTAAATTATGTTGATGCAGCTCGGAGCCAACCCTTTTACCATTGGGGATCCAATTGACCTTTTTTCGCTGACTTGAGAGGTAAAGGGAGTTAGCATTGAATCAATCAATCAATTGAATTGATAGTGTAACCCATTTGACTACACAATAAGGACCAGGAATCAGTGACTATAGTTAAGCTTTATTACAAGTTGGCAGTCGGGTATAAGGCAGACAAGTAGTTCAGTCACAGCAATATAAAAGATCAGTAACAGAATTTGATGCTCAGAGAAGAGTTTCTGATTATTCTATACACGAGTGAAGTCTAAAATCATCTAAATTAAAGTCCAAAGTAAGGAGGGTGGTTTAAGAACCTAAAAGGATCTAAAAAATCAGGGAAATGCAGAAATATGGGAAAAGTGTGGGAAGGTGTCAGTGTTTCAAAAGCTCCATCAAGAGTCTTCTTGGGACAGGGGAAATACGTGTTAGCCTAAGCCACACTCAGCAAAGAATCCAAAAGGAATAAGCATAGAGGTCTGAACAGGAAAGTGGCAAAACCTCAGACAGTGTAAACACCAGTCATTACAATAATTGTGTCCAAAGTAACACCCAACTGTTTGCATCATCAGGGGCTCTGTTATCCTACCCATTCTTACACTGTGAGCTGAAACATTAACGATTTCACCCAGGCCAAACATGGGTATGGTATTGTCCTTGAATACCTGCGGATCCTTGCATCATTAATGAATGGAAACTTTGAGTTGGAGCTCCATGTTCCTTGTCAAGGTCCTTTTTTCAGGCTCTCTCTCTCTCACTAATACAGTGTTGTACCTATTCTCAAATTACCAAATCATGTGAACGCATCGGCAAGGAGAAGACATGCAAGCAGAAAATAGGAAAACAGTATATTATCCAGAAAGAAATACAGGCCTAGTTAGGGCAAGTTAACCTATTAAATCGATGGTGCACATTTAATATACATGCACACATTCAAACACAAATAAATGTCCTATTACACGTTTCATACTATTAAAATAACTTGAGTACATATATGTAAGTGTGACTAAGAATGACTTTATAAATGGAAATATGAACCATTATTGCACACATTACATGAATACTTTTAGTCTCTAAAGTAAATACATTTTTAATAGTGTAAGGATGGTTTTCATCAAGTTTCTAAGTAGTATATAATTGTAATAAAGTTAGGGCACACAGTATATATAAAAGTGAATGTACTGCAATAATGATGTAAAGTGCAACACTTTACATTAATATTGTTAGGACACACATAGTGCATGTGCTAAGTGCACGTTTATATTGCATATTTGTGACGTGCAAGTGTGGGGCCAAAATTACGCTGCTCCAATATCGACTGTTGTGAGCATCAGTGACTGAGGAAAACTGTATTAATGTGTATCAAAATCAGCTTTCAGTGCTTTGATAAATTGGTCCAATGGAGTGGCGTTCTGCAGAGATATGAGTTTGTGAATTTTAATTCAGGTGTGCACAGAAGAAGCCTGATGAATGTTTCCTCTTGGATATTAGGGAAATGGCAGTGGGCGGGGCTGGCTCCTCCCGAATAAAATGTGAAATGTGAATGACTTCCTAAAGACATGCCCCACACAGGCACCGAATCACACTTATTTTCGGGTGGGTGTGCATATGAGCAAGATACATGTTTTTACACAGGGCAATAGAGCAAGTGATAGATGTGGCCTAACCCACTTCCACATGCTGTCATGGGGGGAAGCAGAATGTGAATGAAACTCAAACAGACCGTAGAGGGACGGCCAAAGACCCTATCTATGTATGTGCACATAGTTTCTTTTGAATTTTATTTTATTACAAGATCCTGGTAGACCACAATATCTGCCAGACCCTTCTGAGGTGCTCTAGTAAGGATTCTCTCTGTGTAAATCATCTACCCACAGAAGTTGTAAATGAATAACACCAAATTGCTTCATTATAACAGTAATATGTGAGGGTTCATGTAACCAATCAGGCCTATACCTTTTTATAATTGGCTCATCATAACCAACTCAGGCCAACTATATTGAGCATAAGCTTTCTTTCAAAAGTGCCCATTAGGTATATAATCATACATTTAGAACAAAGTAAATATTTATAGTTGGCAGAAAACAATGTAACCCCTCCTAAAAAGGAATAACAAGGATCCTCGCAGTGCAGATCTTTTACTCCTCCCCAAGTTTAGTCATAGAGGTAACCAACACCAGACTCCTTGTCTATTACAGTAATATAACAAGCATTTACAATGCAATGGTTTCGCCTTTGGAAAAGTTTGAGCTATTGGCATTGTAAATGACAAAATTTGTATTTATGTGTTGGTTTTGAAAACAGATAAATAAATGGCATTGTCATTTACATTGCCATTAGCTTAATCTCTCGCAAATGTGAGACCTATTGTACCCTACGGACGAGCTCAGCAGACAGCAATTACTACCACACACACACCCAGAGCCACACAAACACACCCAGAGCCAGCCACACACACACACACATACACCCAGAGCCAGCCACACACACACACCCAGAGCCACACACACACACCCAGAGCCCCACACACACACACACACACACACACAGAGCCCCCCCACACACACACACACACCCAGAGCCCCCCCCCACACACACACACACCCAGAGCCACACACAGAGCCACACACACACACCCAGAGCCCCCCACACACACACCCAGAGCCCCCCACACACACACCCAGAGCCCCACACACACACATCCAGTGCCCCACACACACACATCCAGTGCCCCACACACACACATCCAGAGCCCCACACACACACACATCCAGAGCCCCCCACACACACATCCAGAGCCCCCCACACACACACCCAGAGCCCCACACACACCCAGAGCCCCACACACACCCAGAGCCCCACACACACCCAGAGCCCCACACACACCCAGAGCCCCACACACACCCAGAGCCCCACACACACCCAGAGCCCCACACACACCCAGAGCCCCACACACACCCAGAGCCCCACACACACCCAGAGCCACACACACACCCAGAGCCACACACACACCCAGAGCCACACACACACCCAGAGCCACACACACACCCAGAGCCACACACACACCCAGAGCCACACACACACCCAGAGCCACACACACACCCAGAGCCACACACACACACAGAGCCACACACACACAGAGCCACACACACACAGAGCCACACACACCACATTTTCATAATCGTTCGCTATCACAAGAATTCTTTCTGAATCCAAACGTGTTTGCATGAAATAAGTTTGTGTATTAATGTGCATTATTTGTGAATCAGTATAGTTTAAAAGAAAAAACAAACATAACATTAAAAATCCTGTGTGCTCTTTAAAGTTAGACACCAAAAACCGTATGGGAGTGTTACGTTAGGCTTTCCAAGTTCAATTGCATATTAGCTTTTTGCAGAGAGAAAAATACTTTATGTTCACTGTCATTCATCGGTCACAGCATTGCACAAGACACAACAGGGAAACCTGGCGCAAAGAGCTGATAAAGTTCCTATTGTGTACCGTTCCATAATCCCTCCTCTCTTCGCCCTTCAGACAAAATACACCATTTGACAGGTTACTGAAAGGAGGTCTTGGTGGGAAACATAAGCCAATTACGTAAGAAGTGGGTTGTTCTGGATGCAATCCTAACTGAAACAAAAATCTTAATCCGTCTGCCAACCAGGAAAAGCAGTTCCGTGTGTGCGAGTATTGCTATCAATCCTGAACACAATAGGTGCAAGAGGGCCCGTACTTTCTTTTCAGAGCACTGCGCTTTGGACAGAGGGCAGGCCTGGAAACCAACACCTTATGACTCAATCCAGAGGAGGAGAGTATACCTCAGGCCAGGGGTCTGGAAACAGAATCAAATCCTACAAAAGGTCGGCCCTTCCCAGGTAGGAAACCGCAGCCAGCATGCGATCCTACACGCAGAACCCCCAACAGCACAATTTACAAACTACAAGCATTGGCATTGAATTTAAAGCATATTTAATTATATATGATGACAAAAAAATAATTTTAAAAAAGCGTTGGCCAATCCTACGAGTCGAAATGCACATGACATCTCTTATGACCAAGTAAATTCCAGCAGCAAAAGTCCCATAAACCAACACATACCATAAACACAGCACCTCAACACACAAGTAGCGTTTCAAGGCACTGCTGCCCCTCTCTAATCACATGCTGATGGATGTACCCCGTCCTAAGATTAATTCACACTTCTTTCGCAAAGTTTCAACCTCACACCCTGCTCTCAGTCACCCTAGTGGCCCTCTCCAACTCATGCGCTGAACTGCTCCTTCCTCTTGAGAATTTTGCAAATGTATTAGTGTATTAGTGATGCTTTACAGTTTTTACTACCTACCAAAGTATGTGTAGTTACAACCTTGGGCATGAAAAGCATACCCTCAACTACACCCATCAGTACATTAAGTAGGCAAGGCAGCGATGCCTTAACAATGCATGCCTTTTTCAGACAACCTTTACAGAAACATGCACAAGTCCGACAACGACACACGCTCACCACACTGGTATGGATGGCAAAGGGTTGTCAGGCTAACAGCACACCCTACTCACACAACTGCATCTCAACCGACCCATAAGAAGACAGCAGCTAAAATATATCCATGGCCACTGAAATTATGCGGAAGGGAGCATCAAATTATGCATCAAGTAAATGCAAATTATGTGACAAAAGGTGGCACATCGTTTGATAATACTACTTCATTATTTTGACATTTTTAAACATGGGAATACTGTCGGGAATTTTTTTAACCTGATTAATACCTGTTTAACAACGAAATAGCAAAATAAGCAACTGAAAGATGGCTAGTTAACCTTGGAAAATGGCATTCCACTGCTCGTAAACGCATTACAACGTTTTAGTAACTTTTTGTCCATTTGTTCTAAAAACAATTGTTTTTTTGTTAAAATCTGCAGATCACGCAGCACACGGTGGAGTATGTAGCAAACCAGCAAGTCTATTATTATGCAGAAAAAGCAGCGGCCGAGGCATTGCATAATTCCAGTGGCCCTGAATATCTCACACACTCTCGTGCAACACAGTTTTGTAGCTACAGAGACTGCAAACAGTATTCAACAGCACTAACATTTCCTGCCGGAGAGAAGACTTAACCTCATGGCACGAATGGAGGGGCAAGGTCCTATGCAGACACACGCATATAGGCACAGTCACATAGGTCACCATCGCTAAACAACAGATAGTCTGATACTCACACAATATGCAGACCTCAACTAGTGCGATATTTTTCATTAGTGGTTTGGTTTCATGACGTCCTTGCAAACACAGTTAACACAGTTTAAACTAATCTACGTCCACTACCTCTCGACGCCACAACCGACAGAAAGTTTCACATTATCCGCACCGTGAGCCCCTGCAACTCGCTTCAGCATATATACGGTGACCGAAAATCAGAGCGTTTAATTATTGAGCTATAGCCCCAGTCTAGTGGAGTAAGGCTGTTATTGACACGAAAATCACAGTATCGCAGTACACACTGAGAGCAGGGGGGGGAGGGGGGCAGGGGCGGGAACGGGCACACAGGCCTAGGCAGATCTATTTTGTCATGTCTGTGAGCTACCCACCCTTCTGAACAGCGCCTATACAGGCACAGCACCGCTAGTTAGACACCTAAAGCCAGCTTTTACCCCTACTGGGCTCACGTCTCAGGCTGTATTAACTCTTCTCAGAGCCTTTAGCAACTGGTTATTAGTATACCCGGTCAATGGCTCTAGTTACTGACGTTGCAAGTGTATGGCCGATTGCCCTACCGATGAATACAGTATGTTCCAAAGTGCCCAGAGGCCACCACGAGGTTGTTAGTAGCGCTTTCCAAAAACCCTAAGTTAAAGTCGGAACTTTGTACCAAAGGCGCACACCTTAATCGGACATTACACACTACTTACCTATAAATATATGTGTAGAATGTAGCAGGAGGGGAAACTGCTAAAACCCTATAGACACGCTTAGTATTCATATTTGATAAGGACAAACCAGAAGCACGTGAGTATCACTAAGATCAAATGGCCCTGCAGTGTATCGCCCTCCCTCTCCCACAGTCGAATCTAGCAGTCATCCCAGAATGAATACTAAAACACACAATGCACCCTGGTTTACTCATGCATGAACTCACCTTGTAGCGCAGCGCCTGGTGGATGTCCTCAGCCAGCTGCCCCTTCCACCATTGCCCCTCCAACTCCATGGCATGGGAGAGGCGCAGCTCCGGGACACCCGTGCACCGCTCTGACCTGTGGTTTCAAGAAAGACAACGGAGAGTGAAAGGGGAGGGGGGTGGGAACGGGCACACGGGGAGGGGGGCGGAATGGACACACGGACAGGGGGGGGGGGGAACGGCGGACAAAATACGTAAACTTACCTGATTGCCTCGTGGGAGCCAGCTGCCCCTTCCACCATTGCCCCTCCAACTCCATGGCATGGGAGAGGCGCAGCTCCGGGACACCCGTGCACCGCTCCGACCTGTGGTTTCAAGAAAGACAACGGAGAGTGAAAGGGGAGGGGGGGCGGGAACGGGCACACGGGGAGGGGGGGCGGGAACGGCGGACAAAATACGTAAACTTACCTGATTGCCTCGTGGGAGCCAGCTGCCCCTTCCACCATTGCCCCTCCAACTCCATGGCATGGGAGAGGCGCAGCTCCGGGACACCCGTGCACCGCTCCGACCTGTGGTTTCAAGAAAGACAACGGAGAGTGAAAGGGGAGGGGGAACGGGCACACGGGGAGGGGGGGGGAACGGGCACACGGGGAGGGGGGGCGGGAACGGGCACACGGGGAGGGGGGGCGGGAACGGCGGACAAAATACGTAAACTTACCTGATTGCCTCGTGGGAGCCAGCTGCCCCTTCCACCATTGCCCCTCCAACTCCATGGCATGGGAGAGGCGCAGCTCCGGGACACCCATGCACCGCTCCGACCTGTGGTTTCAAGAAAGACAACGGAGAGTGAAAGGGGAGGGGGGGCGGGAACGGGCACACGGGGAGGGGGGCGGATCGGACACACGGACGGGGGGGGGGCGAACGGCGGACTAAATACGTAAACTTACCTGATTGCCTCGTGGGAGCCAGCTGCCCCTTCCACCATTGCCCCTCCAACTCCATGGCATGGGAGAGGCGCAGCTCCGGGACACCCGTGCACCGCTCTGACCTGTGGTTTCAAGAAAGACAACGGAGAGTGAAACGGGAGGGGGGGCGGGAACGGGCACACGGGGAGGGGGGGCGGGAACGGCGGACAAAATACGTAAACTTACAAAGTGAAAACACATTTATAAACAAAATGCTCCTTACCTGATTGCCTCGTGGAAACTCGAATCTTGCAGCCAACTCCAACAACAAACACTTTTAAAATGAAGAAAACAGGCCGACTAAAAAAAAAAAAAATAACACCCACCCACCGCCGCAATGACGATCCGAAGTGGGTGGAGAGGGAAAAAATCGCGGGAACGCCCCCGAATCTGGTCCGGCCTTGACGGACAGATCCGGCTCCCAATGGCTAGCCTCCATTTATGGAGCTAGCCAATGGGAGCCGGGGGACGTTCCCGAAGTCCTTATTGTAAGCAAAGGATTTCGCCTGCGCCGAAAAGCTGCGCAGAGCGCAGCCTTCGGCAGGCGAAACCCAAAAATCAGTTTAACAAAATACCTGTCTTCTTGGTTTATCGCAGTGTAATAATGGTCTACCTTCAAGGCCTATTGACTTCTAACACACAATTTGCACAATAAATAAGTCCTGACTACTGCTTTTGTGTATCAGATGTATGGCATTGGGCATATTTTTTTCAAAAGAGCCAATAAGGTCTCTGGCCTTTACCATTGACTTATCACCCTAATCAACTCACGCAAACTGTAATTCTTTGTAAACTTTCCCACAAGGCAACCCTCGGGCAATAGTCAGTATATATACACACACAATTGCAGGTGGCAGACCAATATCCAATCCTTCCTAAGAGGATAAGCAAGGATAATTGAAGTGCAAATATTCTTCACACAGGGTTTGACTAAAAATCAAGGTAGCAATGTTGCGCACGTTATTTCATGAGGGTCGTAATAATGACCAAAAAATCAGTGTAGCACTCTTGGGAAGCTGCTACCTTGTTTTTTGATCCTGGTGATGACCCTTATAAAATATTCTTTATAGGGTCGAAATTTTGACAAATGTACTAGAGGACTGATTCTCAGGACTCAGAGTGCCCCTAGTTTTTGTGCATATGCTTTGTATATAGTCCTTGCGCACTTTAGTTCACTCATTCACTTTCACTCAACTGTCGTTGTTTGGAGTACCTATAGTGTAATCCAAAGTATTCTTTCATATTTATTCTTTATATGTTTCTGTAGCAAATACATGTGATTCTACTTCATGTAAAACCAATCTATTGATGGTTCTGTAAATTCGTCAAGGAAGTTGAGGCTTATAATTCCCCCAAGGGGACCATTGTTTTCTTTATTACTGATGAATCCAGGCCTCTAGAGGTGCCCTTTCTATCAAGCAGTAATAAGCAGTCTAGCTGTGTTTTTCTTTGTGGTGGCGGTAGATCTCCAATAGGTAGTATCTGCATACCCTTGCCAGCCATACTGTCTCCCAGCTCAGGACTCCAGGTAAATGTCAACATTAGTGCCTGGTGAAAAGGAGGAGGATACTGGCGCTGAGAGACCTTACTGGGAAATGATTCTGAAGTAAGGAATGGGGATGGTCATGTTTGTGCTTGGACTTCACAATACATTAAGATCTACAGCACCTCTCGTCACAGACTGACGTGAAGCTCCCTAAGGCTAGGTGGTGGTGGTGCTGGTGCTGATGGGAGGAAGAGCTTCCACGGGAGAGGTGGGCATCAGGATATAGAAATGCCAGAGGTAAAAACGAGAAGAGTGCAGTGGGGGTGTCACTAATTTCTGGGCTCCCTATTTATATTACGACCATTGGTCATTAGCCATCCAAATGCGTATTTCTCCAAGTCAACCATCTCTGCATAGAGTTGCTTCCCTCAAAGGGGGGCTTGAGGGGGAGGGGGAGAATCCACCAAACTGCTCCAAACACTCTCAATACCTCCAGCATTCCTGTTACCTCCATTGCCCTCAAGATGAGAGGACAATTAAAGATCAGTCAGAACTATTTTCCCAACTGGTCCCCAATAGCAAATAGCATTGGATAGCCAGTACAGACACAATTAACTTCTCTGATGTTTATCTCCCCAAGTAAAAGCTTGCGATCTCTGCCACTGGATACACCATCTTGGAGGAGGAGAAGAAGACATACAAAAAGACTGAAGCCAATGCCA